>NC_041819.1:608146-1216293 GCF_900964775.1 Scleropages formosus | reverse complement strand
AGTAGGGGGAAAAAGGGGAGAGGTGCCAGAATTTGAAAATAAAATAATTTAAAATGAAACAAGTGAACACTTACACACAAGACAGCAGTGATTATCTCTTCTTAGTGGTGTCCTGCTCTACTCCCACCATGGCTTGGATACCATTTTATTCAAGTCATGCCTAATGCCACTTGTAAGGTAGCAAGTGTTGGGCAGACAGACTTTCAGATTAAATACAACGATAAATGTTGCATTTAAATTCAAGTGGCTTAATGAAGTATATTTTAAATTTTACACCCGTTCCTCACATGACGGGGTTAATTAGTTCTGTGAAATCACCCCGTTTGAGTTCCTGTTGCAAGAGGGTGACATTATTTATAATGGCATTTAAAAAAATAAAAAAAAAAATAAAAAAAATTCCTCATGAACAATATGGCACCTAAAACAAAAATTATTTCCAGCTTGTCTTTTAAAATGTTTTATTTTCATTCATTTTCAATAACTTTCTCCAGTGCTGGGCTGCAGGACAACCACACTATTCAGGAAGCAATGGGTGTAAAGCAAGGTATACTGTGGATGGAGAAATTTTAATACATTTATACTTTTTTTTTTTTTTTGCATAATTAAAATACCCAAGGTCACTGTCTTTCACTCTGCAAAGCACATAGACACTATTCCAGTAAAGGTGCTGTGTACCGTTAGTAAATAATGCTTGATCCTTGCTCCTGCTGTAGTATCCTTGATCAAGGTACTTACCCTGAACTTCTCCAATAAATATTGTCCAGCTGTACAAATTAGTAAATAAGCAGCAACACACTTAGGACAAAAGCAACAGCTACATGAACTAACAGATTGCTATAGAATTATTTTAATTTAATTGATTACATAATGAAAAAATGCATTTATACTGAACAATATGTTTGTTGCAGGGAAAAAAGTATATGCATTTTCATAATTTCATTGTTACAGTTTTTGTTGAACAGGACCCACACCAAATGAGGGCTGAGTGTATTTACTTAGGAAAATACTGAAAGGCCACAAGCCCAGGTTGATCACTGTTTCATTCTGTTCACATCTGTTGAAGCAAGAGTTTTTGGGTGGAGCTTTCAAGTTTGGCCCAAATACCTAGGAGTGTATACATCCACTAATAAATAATCCCTCTCCAGACCACTTCTACAGACAGATCTATAAAACCTGAGTAGCAGACCATGTTACTTTACTTTAGATAATGTCATGCAAGATAAGGTAGGATTGTTGAATACTCTTCATTGAACTGGGAAGGAATAACATTATTCAACAGTGAATGACGGATAGAAACATTTTTCACAATTGACCTAGTGAGAGATACTCCGTGTATTGTGCACACGGTCTGAATGTATGTAATACACATCCACGAGTCACTGAAGAAGTGTTAAGAAATGTTCTGTAACTTCCAGCATGAACCTGAGAAAAGCAAAGAAAGAAAGAAAGACGAAAGAAAGAGGAATGTCTGGTCATGGCGGCTAGGAACTTGCACACGCCTGAGACACCAAGGTTTGGAAGATGTGACACGGAGGAAGAAGCCGTGCTGAAGCGGAGCGCTGACAGTGATGTCATCAAGGCTCGCTCAGTCCTCACTGCGGCAGAGAGCTGTGCTGTTCTGGGGCCAGCCCTGTCCCCGGTGGCCGGGTAACGCTGATGCCACTACGACTCACACCAACTGTATCACAGCAACAAAACACACACAAGCGCACACACACACACAGCAGCAACCGCAGAGACAAACAAACAGTTTTGAAGCACAAGGAGGAATTCTCTTTGGGTACAGCCAGAGATTACATAAACCAACCATTTTTAATCTTTTTTTCTTTAATATTTCTGTTTGTCGTTTTCCACACACTCCTGCATTTGTCTTTATACTTTCATCCCATCTGTATGACATGCCTTTTGCTAAGATAGGTGCCAGATTTAAAAAAAAAAAAAAAAAAAAAAAAAAAAAAAGGCATCTTCAACATAATCTTCATCAACATGTGGTGTGGTGTCAAAGAGAAGCCAGAAACTGGCCTGACTCTCGGGAACCTGGGATTTCGATGTCCTACCAGCATGCAGCTCACTGACCTGTGGACTAAATATGATTAGACTCCATCAGCTCCTCATCAAAGACCCAACAGACCCTCAGGGCACTTTCCCTACAGACAGGATTGTGCTCCAAGTTTGCCCACAAGCAAATATGGAAATTAAGATCCCTGAACTCCGGGGGTGGGGGGGGGGGCGAGGGGACAGAAACTCCAACCTTGACATATTCTGGATGATTCTGGATACTCAAAAGCCCTTGTTTTTCCAGTATTAGCGTTTGAATCGCCGAACAGAAGGGGACATACAATGACTAAATGTCAGCTAAAGGTCACACGGTGCCTTTTCCCTCAGCGGTCACTGCGGCTGCCAAGCGAGCGCTGTCCGACTACCCCGAGGTGCTGCACTACAAAAACACAGGACCAGCTCAGGTGGAGGAGAGAGGAGGACACCAGGCAGCTGTATGACTCCTACATCCCAGAGCACAAATGGAAACTGGAGAACCACAGTTACCACAAGGGTAATCCTGTGGACTCAGACACATATTAAACTTTTAGCCATTGTTCTTGCAACTTTTGTCAGTTTAAAATGTTGTCTTCAAGGCTGACAGGGCCAGTGATGATCTACTGCGCGCACACACGCACGCATACACAGAAGACTGGAGACTCAGTGCTGCTCTTTGTATCAATATAAGGAGCTCAGTTCCCCTTTTACATACCCAATAGTTCCCTTTCCGGGCACAGGTGGGCTCGGTGGCTTCTGAGTGGGTGGGTTGGTGCGAGGGAGGCCGCCCATCTTCATGTTCTGCGTGCTGACCTGAAAGAGAGAGTGGGTGTGATTGAAATACAGAGGATGGGACCAAGAACAACTACTGCAGGCAGGCCAAAAAAAAAGAACACACAAGAAAATCATTCTCATAAGAGGAAGAGGTGTAACCATGACAACAAACATAACAACAAATACATTGACGACTGGGGAAACATTCTGAGAAGGGCTCATGCATCACAGACAAGACATCAGCGCCCACTCCATCCCAGTGATGTTCAGACAGCCACAGGACCACATGCTGCTGCAGCCCTAATCTGCTTAACACAAGGGCTCCTGCTGCAACGGGACCGAGAAGGCCGTGTGGCGCCTACACTGCTGCTGTTGCTCTGGCCACAGACAAAAGCTTTCCTCTTACATGGGCAGCCAGTGAAATGCACTGAAATGGCCCGACAGACTCCCATTTGTGGTCCAGTCATCTATTCACTGCAGTAAACAATAATCCCAGCTGTCCCCCCTACATCTGATTCAAAAGAAATGCAGGCCACATAGGACTTGTTTATTTCAGGTGCTTCCAACACAGCAAAAAAAAAAAAAAAAAAACACACAAACAGCTGAAATCAATGACAAAGTGCAGGTGTGTGTATAAATGTACAAATATATACTTGTCTTATTGTTCTAATGTGTTACTGGTTAACTCCCATTTCAATCTGAGGCACATTTAACAGAAGGTACACTGAAAAGAACCGAAGAACAGAACCAGAACTATTCATGATATCTTGCCGATATTCTGGAAATACTCGAAAACCCACCCAAAATGAACCAGCATGAAAGGAAGGACTTACCCAGTAACTGCATGTGACCATAATCAGACTTGATGTGTTTCTTAATTACGCAAAGTACTAACATGTGGAGGAGGAGGCAGTTTTACAGTCCTGCTACTACCAAAAAAAAAAAAAAAAAAAAAAAAATGGACCTCAAGTAGAGATCATTACTGTTATTATATACAGCTGGGTTGGAATACGTTTGGTTTTGGATTTTAGGTTTTCCAGAAGGAATTAAAAAGATATCAGTTAGCTCTGCCCCATGCAAGACCACCAACAAAGCACAGATTCAGGGAGGAAGGGAAAGGAGAGAGAGGAGGGGGGGGGGGGGGGGGGGGGGGGGGGTGGAGAGAAAAAAAAAAAAAAAAAAAAAAAAAAAAAAAAAAAAAAAAAACTTACCTTGAACCTAAGCAACCACTTATGTACATGTCGCGAATGCAAAAGGCAAAGAAAGAAAGTTGTTTAAACATTAGTTACAGGACTTCTCCAGTAATCTCATTTAGGCCAAGGGGCTGTAAAAGCCAGTAGCATACAGCACTTACACAGAAGCGTAACACTTTTCAAATAATCGATAAAAGGGGTTTTTTTTTTTTTTTTTTTTTTATTTTTAAAATGCTTCATGTATTTTACATAGTCTGGGAAATATGATGTAAACAAAAATCAACTGCAAGATCACTCCCCCCCCCCCCCCACTGACTATATGCCTCACATTACAGCCTGCTTGGTTTCCAAGCAGTGTGTCTCCCTTCTCCACGCTGTCTGCTAAGCTGACTGCTGTCTTTACACACTCGTGGAAAGCCTGCGTCATTTGCAGGCCTGCTGGAGCTCAGTCACCACACCTAACAGACACCCTGCTAGTGGAGGGTAGCAGTGCCCAGGATGCACTGGCATCATGGAACTGCCAATCACGCTGCAAGGATCACAGAGCTCCAACTTCGTCGCAGTCCGAAATACACAGCCGAACAACTTAAAAAAGCCCCTGGCACTAAATTCCTGAGGATCTTTTTAAGGGCAGAATTATGCATTATAAGTAGGAATAAAACACCTGTAAAGCCAAACCACGTGCCCTTATCCGTACCTTCACCCCATGGCCGATGTCGTCCAGGACATTGAAGTCAATGGGTTTGCGGATGTAACGCACCGGCCTCTCGGGATTGGCTGGAGCAATGATCTTGTGGGTACGTGATGTGTTCTTATTGGTGGTCAAGATGCCAATCTCCCGCCTTGCCACCTTCTCCTTGTGAATATCCACAGTCTGTGGGAGAAGAATTTTTATAAAAAAAAAAAAAGGGCATAAAAAGTTTTACCTTTTTCCACACTGTTTGCTGACCTCTAATATCTATTCATTATGCGTAGGCTGTGAGGAAGGGTACACCTTGGATGGAATTCCAGTCCATCACATAGAAACTGGACACACACACACACACACACACACACACACACACAGGGCAATTTAGAGTCACTAATTCACTTGAAACACAGGTCTTTGGACTTCGGAAGGAAACCAGAGCACCTGGAGGAAACCCACACAACCACAGGGAGGGCATGCAAACTACATACAGACTGATGGATTGAAACCCCCAGCCCAGGAGCTGTGAGACACCAGTGCTACCTGCTGTGCCACCATGCAGCTTAACTGCTTCATTGAACATACAGTAACACACATAAGATATATGTTCTGTAAGTTATCAAATGTGCCTATGTGAAGACTAATATGCTTTTTCAGTTCACCCTTCAAATATTGTTGGAGAACGAATTTATATTTCTTAATGCTTGTCAGTTTAGTTATCAGGTATCGCACTAAGGTATTATGCTGCCAATCTGAGCCAATGAAAGATGACATGTGGTCCTGCCACTGTCCGGCGCACAGATAAGGACACCACAGCACAGACTGCGGATGGGTTCTGTCTGCAGACTAATATCTCAGCAGCACCGAGTTCCACTTGAAAACCGAACATGACGGAATTATTCGAAAACCAAGCTTCCTTCAATCTACGTATCTCAGCGAATGCAGTGGCACTTAATCCATGTAGACTGTGGAACGGCAGCACTTCCACAGGAGGAGCTGCGACTGCAGGAGAAGGAAGTTCAAAGGCTTTTCGAAGACAAAACGAAGCCAGAGCAGCATCTGGCCAAATCTGACGGCGCTTAAACAGGCGACTGGGCGCGCTCACGAGGCAGGCGAAATCTCAGCGCTGGGCGACTCAAAGTGTCGGTGAGCCTCTTCTCCCATCTGCAGCCTGCTGGATTGACAGCACAGCCAACGCCAACAGAACCCTTCACTCTGCACGCAAAAGGGGGTCTTTGAGCACATCCTCCCTCCAACAATGCAGTGCGTCGGTCTCGCTCTCATTATGCTCCCTCCTCTGCTGTTTGTAAAGTAAACTGCAGCCTCTGTTATATAATTCACAAGGAGAGTAATTATCCTGCCCAGTGAAAGGAATAAATAACCATCTGTGTATTTTAAAATTAAATACAATTTAAGAAACAAATAGAGGCCCGCTCTCCATGGCGTCCCATCGGCAATGCGGCGCACTGCCCCGCATCGGTTCCGTCTCTTCTCGCGGATCACTGCTCCAGTCACACCACAGCCTTTTTTCCCCCCCTTTTCTTCTTAAAGAGAGACACACACATACACACAGAGAGGAGCGAGTGTTTGCGCGTTTGCATACAAAGTTCCCTGGGACCCATCCTCAAAAAAATCAGTGATGCGTGCGCACACGCACACACACGCACACACACACACACGAAGCTCAGCTCGCTTCTCAGTAAATACAGTCTGGGTGCAGATACACAGCCCCGGGGCACTCTTCTGTCACAAAGGGTACGAAAGTGGTGGGAGGGGTAGGAGGGATATGGGGCAGGGGACAGGCAAGAACAAGGGAGCACATCAAAGCCCATGTTCAGCACCCTGCTAGCCCCCTCCCCACCTTCATCTCTACTGGGGAGTAAAGGCACAGAGAGGGAAAGAAGGAGAGGGGTCATGAAAGGAGGAGGAGGACCTACAAAAGGGGTCCTCACCCCTGGTCAACTGAGCCCACCTTTGCTGGAGGGGCCTTTGAGATCACTGTGTAGACAAAAAAACCCAAATACTAGCTAGTCAAACAACTACATGTTTCAGGTGAATAGGTGACTCCAAATTGTTCATACATTTACATTTATTCATTTAGCAGATGCTTTTCTCCAAAGCGACGCACATCTCAGAGAAAATACGTGTGCATTACATTAAGAGAAAGAGACATAGCTGCAGACGTGATTAAGTAAACCTAGTTTGTTACTTTCCACTTTATGCACCAATGTTCATCGCATCAGGATAGACTAATCTTGATCATCTTCTTACAATTAAAAAAAGAAAGAAGATACACAAACTTTTACATACAATAGCGGCTGTGTAAAGGCTTATCTGGGCACGATCATAAAGTTATGGCGCATAAACATTTACACCTTACATGAGCTTGAGAGATCATGGGTGAAGTAAGCCCAGAAAAGGTGAATTTTCAGACCCTTTTTAAATGTGGACAGAGTTTCAGCAGTTCTGAGTGAGAGGGGGAGGTCATTTCACCACAACAAACCCAGAACCGAGAACCTCCGCGCTTTACTTTTTGTGCGCAGAACCACCAAGCGGACAGAGGTAGACGAGCGAAGGGGTCTAGTTGGGGTATAACAGTTGATCAAGTCCTGTGAATAGCTGGGAGCAGTTCTATTGATGCATTTGTAGGCAATAAACAGGGTCTTGAATTTGATCCCGGTACCTATTGGAAGCCAGTACAAAGAGACGAGGAGGAGAGATACATGGGAACACTTTAGGAGATCAAATACAACTCGGGCAGCAGCCTTCTGTATCAGCTGTAGAGGTTTGATGGCAGTAGCAGGAAGGCCAGACAAGAGAGAGTTGCAGTATTCAGACGGGATGTCACCATGGTCTGGGCAAGTAGTTGAATAGAGTCTGTTGTGAGGTAGGGAAGGATCCTACAAATATTATGCAGGATGTATCTGCGGGTAGGGGGTTGCGGTGGCGCAGTGGGTTGAACCACAGTCCTGCTCTCCGGTGGGTCTGGGGTTCGAGTCCCACTTGGAGTGCCCTGCGACGGACTGGCGTCCCGTCCTGGGTGTGTCCCCTCCCCCTCCGGCCTTACGCCCTGTGTTACCGGGTTGGCTCCGGTTCCCCGTGACCCCGTATGGGACAAGCGGTTCTGACAGTGTGTGTGTGTGTGTGTGTGTGTGTGTGTGTGTGTGTGTGTGTGTGTGTGTGTGTATCTGCAGGTCCAGGTTGTGGCTTCGATATGCTGAGAGAAAGACAGACTTGAGTCAATCATCAGTTCCAGATTCTTAGCTGAGGAAGTAGGCAAAATGAGTGAGTTGTCCAGTTTGACAGAGATAGTGACAGGAAAATAGGCCAGCTGGGAGGTGTAGGATCTGTTTTGGAGAGGTTGAGTTGGAGGTGATGATCAGACATTCATGTAAAGATGTCTGACAGGCAGGCAGCAATGTGTGCAGAAATGTTTGATGCTCCAGGTGGAAAGGAGAGGAAGAGCTGGGTATCATCAGCATAGCAGTGGTATTTGAATCCATGGGAGGTGATGACAGGGCTGAGGGAGGAGGTCTAGATCGAGAAGAGCAGAGGACTCAGTACCGAGCCCTGCGGGACACCGGTTGAAAGAGGCAGAAGAGAAGAAGAACGGGAGCTCCGCCAGACCACTCGGTAGGATCTGTCAGATAGGTAGGACTCAAACCATCTTAGTGCCGCTCCTCTGAGCCCAAGCTGACTACGAGAAGAGAGTAGAATCTGGTGACTGACAGTGTTGAATGCTGCAGATAGACTGAGGAGGATGAGGACCGAGGAGAGGGAGGCGGCTCTAGCCGACTGGAGAGCAACAGACACTGCCAGAAGCGCTGTCTCCATGAAGTGACTAACTTTGAATCCAGACTGATATCCATCGAGGAGATGGTTCCGGGTGAGGAATTCACATAGTTGATCACAGGCTGCCCGCTCTAGAGTTTTAGACAGGAAGGAGAGGAGGGAAACTGGTCTGTAGTTTTGAACCGAGGTGGGATCCAGGGATGGTTTCTTAAACAGAGGTAAGAGAGGTGAAATGAGAGCTGTGTGTGTTGCTCTACTCGGTAGATTAGTGAATGACTAGGAAGTTCAGTAAAGTGTATATGTGCTATATATGTGACCTTTGATAAAGACTCTGCTTAACTAATAGATGTACATGTAGCTCCACACCGCAGAACATGTTTTGAAGCTGGGTGTGAAGGACCCCCCCAGCTGAACGGGGCCCCAGTTCGCCCACCTGTGAGATGTGGTTGATTGAGGACTCCATGCGGCGCAGCTGGGACGCCTGAATGTCGAGCATCTGCAGCACATTGTTGGCCAAGGTGTTGATCAGGTAGGCCACGCTGGCCAGCGACTGCGTCGTGTAGTTCTTGGTCTCCTCGAGGGCTCTGTGCTTATCCACCGACTGGGGGGGGGGGGGGGGGGGGACACAGAGGGTGAGAGAGAGTCTGTCAGTGACCAGGAAAAAGAATAAAAGATGCCATCATTCACACAGCTTTTTATATTCAGTGAAAAACACACTCCCCCCCCCATCACAAGGCGACCTCTCTGGGAAGGACTGTCCCGGACTTGACTTGACCCAACAGCACCATTGTTATTTCTGTGCTCTTACAGCACTAGTGTAACACAATTCAGGTTAAGGACTCAAGGATACAACAGCAAGGTCTATTTATATTTCGGGACTTGAACTTGCTTGTCCAAGCCTTCAGCACACAGATCCAACTGTGTGTAGGGGCAGCTGGTAGTGTAGTGGTTGCAGCTGCTGCATTTGGGCCCAAAAGTCACAGGTTTGACTCACACCTCCAGCTGTAGTAGCCTTGAGCAAGGTACTTACCCTAAATTAGTCCAGTAAAAAAAAATTGTCCAGCTGTATAAATGAGTGAATAGCTGTAAATAGCTTAACATAAGTTGCTTTTGAAAAAAGCGTGAGCTGAAAAATAAATTTAAGGTGCTGGTGGGAACAAGGCGATTCCACCATTGCAATTCCAGCCCCCAACCCAGCACGAAAGACGCCGGTTGAACCAGGGACCTCAACACGTTGGCCCAGTGGACCATGGGGGCCAGTTTAACTGCCAAGGGGTCTAGCTCATGATGGCTTTGTCTGTCTATCACTGGAGGGGGGTAAGTGCCCACAGCCCCTAAAGCTCATTGAGAAACCTAGAGCCCCTCCAGTGGAGAACACAGCAGGGCAGGAAAGCCCTGATGACAGCGCTGATCACCGAGGAAACCGGCGTTCACTGTGCCGGCTGGCCGTCTGCTGCAAGAGAATCGGTCACACTTTGAAAGAAGGCAATTTACAAGCAACTGCTGAGTCTTCATAATGGACACAGTGACCTGGGGCTCAAACCAATTACAACAAACTAAACACAGAGGCGGCACTCAGGATAATCCTCTGACATCGCACAGACGAGCTTCAGGAGGCGCCATCTCTGATCCTCCTTTATAACATTCAAAAGAATTACCCAGAGAGCCAGCAATCCGTCAACAAAAGGCATAATTCCTGGAGATTAGCATTTACAGACAATTAAAGCACTAAACAGGAATTAATGAGAGAGCGGAGGTTGCCGAGAGCAAGAAGAGCAAACGGGAGATCGTTATGAGCCATATTTTCATACGTATTCAGATGCAGCAGAGCGACTCATTCACACTGCACAGAAAAGAAATGTGAATGACCTCCTGGGTTGATAATGCCTTTATATTCACTGTAAAAACAAACACACACACACGTCGAGCTACAGAAAAAGAAATATCATTCCCCACACAGAAACATCAGCATCCTGCTACAAGACTGATAACGGTGAAAGATGTCTTGCACTCGACGCGCCGTACAAGGACATCTGCAGAATAAATCTGCTACCCGACAGCAGAGCTGCCTGTTCCATCTGCAAGAGACTGCGGGTTCGACTCTGGTTACTACAGGTTTCTGAAAGTAAGGGGAACATGCACCGGGGACAGCCATCCTTCTTTGACTATGGGGAATAGAAGGTGGAGTAAAAAAGTAAAGGTTTATGTAAAAATACACCAACATGACCATCACGTTTTTTTTTTTTTTCCAACCATAGCATCTCTTCCACCGTGATCTTGTCACTGATGAGTAGCCCACAGCAGCCTATTTCTTCACCACCTCACCTACTAGTACACTTGTATCCAGGCAAGTGACATTGAAAGGAGACGGCCTCATTTCCTCCCCATCCCTCCTTTTTCTCCCAATGGGCCAAGGGTAGAAACACACCAAAGTCCCAATCACTCTGCAATCCACTGCTGAACTAGAGCAGCCTGTGTTGTAAAGGTTATAGTCACCGTCTCACCATCCAAGGACCCTGGTTCAAATGCTCACTTCCTGCTGCAGAACCCTTGGTCAGGATTCTCACAATGAATTGTCCGAGTAAAATTTCCCCAGCTGTATTAGTAAATCCTGAAAAGCAGCTTAATGTGCAAACCTAACACTAAGTTGTCTTAGACACAAGTGCCAGAAAAACCACAATTTATGTTGCCTGGTAAAAGGGTAAATGGAGGATAAAGATGGGTGGGCAGTTGGTAAAACCAGAATGCAGGGTATCTTTGGTCCAGTTCTGCCCTGAGCCTGTGGCCCTTCCACAAGTGCAGCATCGAAGTCAAAGTATACCCAAATCAACCCCCCCCATACACACCAGAACGTGGGCAGAACAGCCATTCACATCTCCGAACAATCAGGTTGCTGTTCTCTCTGTGTGCCGACCAGGAGCTCACAGCAGAGAGCCAATGTTGGGTGGGTGGCTATTGACAGAGCCAGCGCAGCTGTCAGAGGAGCTCGTGTTCCACCTTCGTCTTCCTCAAATGTAAACCACAATGGCCAGCCAGGGTCAGAGGTCAGCCACCCATACGCAAACTCGATCAACCTGTGATCGACACAGAAAAGCAACACTAAGCTGAGCGAACCAGGAGGTGGGGGGACGGGTGACCCATCTGGGCTGGGTCATTCTATAACAGTGCTGCTCTGGTGGTGGGCAGAGGTGTTGAAGGGGAACACCAGGTCAGCATTCTGCACATGGGGCCCTGCAACAAAGTGAGGCCAGCGATAGGCTACGGCACATGAGCAGCCCTTTGTGCTGGACAAACACTGAACACAAAGGGCCCAGAGCTGCCGCTAGCTGATACGACTAAGGCCTTGTTGCCTTGGCCTGCAACATCCCGGACAAAGAAACTATTTTTCCAGAGATTAAAGTTAAAAATAAAAAAATAAAAATCATTCTTACAACAATTTCAAAAATCCACAAAAAGCTCAAAAATGGCCTAAACGAAACAGCTTCCTCAAGAAACGCATCGGTCTACCGTTGTTTTGCTAAATAAAGGTTATTATGTGTGTCAAATTGGCAAGCAAATGAAGATTTCATAAAAGGTGTCCAGTACAGTCTTGAGAAGAGATGGCAAACTGGATGTGAGCAGGAGGGAAAATGAAGCTGAAGGCTCAGATGCACAAGTGGATAAGTACGAGGTCCTCGGTTGGCTGCGTCCATAAACAGTACACGCCAAACACCAGTATCATCTGCAACAATGAACACTTGGACTAATCCGTCCATAATACACTTTTCCAGCCACCGTCCAATGTCTGTTCTTTTCCTCTGACGCATGGAATAACCTTTATTGTAGGAAACAATAGAAGGACACGTTTCTTGAGAAAGCCGTTTTGTTTTGGCCGCTTTTTAACCCAGAAATTAACTTTAGGAATGCCAATGACAGACAATGTACTTGTTTTCTTGAATAGAACAACAGGTTTCAGCTGTGCTAACAACACTACAAAGGTTTCTCTACCATTGGGACTACTACCGTTACCGTTTACCATTAGGACACTGGAAGAACGGCTGCTGAAAATGGGGCTTTGCAGTCACATGTGGATAATAAATTATAAGTCAGTCATTTCAAGCTGTAGTAGTCATTTGCAACATTAGTAATGATGTTTCAGCTGTATTTTTAAATCAATTTAATTGAACATTGATTTAAAAAAATAAATAAATAAATTTAAAAAAAAAAAAACCATAAATTCTTTCAAAAACATGAAAGGTTCTTGTTGAGTCCAAACGTCTGAATGTTAGTGAACAGAGCGCTCCCTTCAGGAGGCTCGACAGGCCAACGGAGAGACAACACGTCATTCAACTTCTTGTCTGCGTCCTGTCATTCACTGTTACCTCGGTCCCAGTGGGCTCCCGGCATCTTCACACAAGGCAAAAACTAGATGGACAGATAGAACAGACAATAGGGAAAATCCACAGGATCCTCCAAGATTCAGGCGCAGGCTTAAAGCTCGGTAGGGATGTGTGTACCCAGAAGGCTTGAGGCTCAAAAGCTGGGCTGGTAAGCCTTGGAACTGGCACCATTTGAAGAGAAGTCAACAATGAAACTGCTTCAATGAATATGTTAATGCATTCATCGCTCAAGATATGAGCATGTGGTTTATGACCACTCAGGGTAACAAACATTTCATTTAATGTCCTTCAGTTTACAGAACATTTCTTGATATTTACAAAGACAGGATTTGGATTTTGAGCACCTCCTGACAACTAGATGGCCAAGAACATCACCACCATGCAGTCCTCTTCTCAGTTATAGTTTAGCTCCTGCTATGTTAAGTTCAGAACCTCCATTATCCCTTGTTTGCTTCTTTCACCGGTTATAATCTCGGTAATCATGGCCAACGTTTGGATTGCGCTCAGGCACACCAATTTTTTTAACTTGAGAAACTAATGGCAGTTACATTTTTGATTTAAGAGAATTCACCTTATGAAGGCTTTTTCAATAAGAAATTAACTTTGTAAAGTGGCAGAAGACACACCTTCCCAACAACATTCTCAGGCTCTCTCACAGAAACCATCAGCTATATGGGACTGTTAAAAACACACCAGACCTTCTCCCAAGAGCACAAATTCTGCTTCAAATATGACCTCATGCAATTACAAGCGGATGGTGGAGGGAACGGAACAGGGGAGCGGTGTGGGTAGCAGCCAGCAAATACCGAGTCACTGGATTGTGTCACCAAGGAATAAGTACATTCTAATTTAAGTTGGGTCACAGCCAAAAACACCCCCTCATCCAGAGTAAGACATCTCGCTTGGCGACTGGAGACTTCATATGCTGTAATTCAAGATTCACACAAATGTCAACACGTCTTCTTGGGAGATGGCTGTGCAACCTGGCCAAGAAGTTAGGTTGCCTGTTGTCGGGGTACCAGGTGCAGCACAGTCAAACATCACACATCGTTGAGGGAAGGGGCCAAATCCCTCAGAACCAGACCTTCATCTTCAGGTTTCATAACATTCGAACAAATTGGCAGAGCTTCAGCAAGCCAACAGCAAGGCCTTGACCCCTGCGGTGCCAAAAAGCTGCTGAAAACAACTGTGACAAAGTTCACAGGGGTCGGATGGGAGGGAAACCGAGAAATCCATCCCCTTTGCACATTTGCTATGGGCTTCTCAGCTGTAGAGAATCTCCGCTTTATCACCTCTGGATGGAATTCAGTCTGCCTTGTCCAATCGCTTTGCCCAGCAGTTGTACTGCATTTCAGACGTGTCAAGTTGAGCGGACGTTGGGTGCCATCCAGATGTACCTCATCAGCTTACTTGCAATATTTCAGGGTTAGAACAATTGTGTAAGTGCTCACAGGTGTATGTGTGCGCACGTGCAAGGAGCAGTGCTCATCAAAAAGAAGACGGATCTGAAATTGTCTGAGATTGTTCTATTCTGCGATGACAAAATATCCAAGGTATTCTAAATTTGCCCCTCCCCCACACCCCTTGTGTTAGCCCAAGGCTCAGCCCGTCTCCCATCGTCTCGCAAGGGTGGAAGCTGGGCTCTGTGACCTAGTTGTAGGCCCTCTTCCAGTCACCCGAGGTGGGCTGAATGGCAGGCGGAGGAATTCCCGAGACCGTCACCGAGCACAAAAATCCCGATTTCACAGCAAATTCCCTCAAACTAACAGAGGAGGCTATGGAAATGCATGGTTCAGTGCTTTCCCCATCGTCGTCCCTCCCTCCCTCCGCTGTGCTCGACTGCGCACCTTTAGAGCGCTTTAATTAGCGCCCTTCGCGCCTCCTCCAGGCGAGGCCTTGCATGCTCTGAAGCCGCCCCCACGCAGGGAAGACAGCTCCCGGCTCTGTTTACTTGGTCCACTGCTGAGTTATAAACACAGTGTGGGAGTCTCAGCACTGCAGAGAACTTAAACGTTTCAATACTGGATCACATCACGAGCCTGGCAGAACAGGTCATTTATGGGGGGGGTTATATAATGATAAGGAGTGTCAAAACTGGGAAGGGCAACAGTTACACAAACATAAAAAACACATCCCCACAGAGGGATATAATTTTTTTTTTTTTTTTTTTTTTTTTTTTTTTACATGAGTGATATTTTAAACTGCTTGTTGACTGCAGGGTTCCAGTGGTCCAAAATCTCAGAAGAACAGTCCATCACAAGGCATTGACACACACACACACACACACACACACACACACACACACACACTTTCAGAACCGCTTGTCCCATACAGGGTCGCAGGGAACCGGAGCCTACCCGGTAACACAGGGCGTAAGGTTGGAGGGGGAGGGGACACACCCAGGACGGGACGCCAGTCCGTCGCAAGGCACCCCAAGCGGGACTCGAACCCCAGACCCACCGGAGAGCAGGACTGCGGTCCAACCCACTGCGCCACCACACCCCCAGGCATTCACACGCTACCAGCAATTTAGAGTCACCAGTTCACACGAAACACAGTGCTACTCTGGTGGTGGGCACAGGTGTTGAAGGGGAACACCATGTCAGCATTCTGCACATGGGACCCTGCAGCAAAGTGAAGCTGGCGATAGACTACAGCACATGACCAGCTTCGGACTGTGGGGGGAGGGTTGGGGGGGACCTGGAGCACTCAGAGGAAACCCATAGTAAAACTGGGAGAATGTCAACTCCACACACATTGAGCCTGATTGAAACCACACTGAAACCCAGAGCCCAGGAGCTGTGAGGCACCAGCACTACCCACTGTGTCACAGTACCACAGAGTTTATATGTGAAGCGTGCATTGGTGTACCTCTTGTGCACAGAACCTTGAGTAGTACTCCCCAGACTGAAACATGCAGCGAATCAAAAGCATCACACAGAAGTGAAAGTTGAAACACTGCATTTCCACTGGCCAAGTTTCCACATTTCAACTCTGCTTTAAAGCCTTCAGTGTTGGTTTCAACAGCTCATAAAAGCCTAGAATGAATTACACACACATTTTTTCTGAACCGCTTGTCCCATACGGGGTCGCGGGGAACCGGAGCCTACCCAGCAACACAGGGCGTAAGGCCGGAGGGGGAGGGGACACACCCAGGACGAGACGCCAGTCCGTCGCAAGGCACCCAAGCGGGACTCAAACCCCAGACCCAGTGGAAAGCAGGACCCAGTGCAACGCACTGCACCACCGCACCACCTAGTAGAATGAATTGGGTACGGGTATTTCACCTCAACTGCCCTATCGGTGCCCTGCTCCTTGTTCCCCTTTTCCAGTCCGGCTGGGCAAACCTCAAGGCACCGTTCCTAGTTCTTCTTTAATTGGAGATCTACTCATCTGGAACTGGCTTCATTAAAGCTGTGCTCCTTTATCCAGCACAACCACCCATTGCTCACCCCTTAGGGCCAGCTGCTCACCAGCAGGCAACCCTTAAAAGGGCTGATATTTTTTTACAGTCGTGCAGCTGGAGAGCCACTCGAGGAGGACAAGTTTCAGCTGTCACTTGCTCTCAAGCTGTGCTCTGCAAAGCCAGGAGATGGGAACACCGAAAGGCCACCCTTTTCAGACTGAGTCTTTCACCCCTTATAAGGAAAGTCAGAGTTCAATTAATAGTCTACAGTTAAATCTATTTTTAAAGAATTTTATGTTATCCTGTAATCCATTTTAAAGGCTGGACTTCATCCATGTTTTTCCACCACCCAGGTTCCAGAGTGCCCTGGTACTCTTGAAGCCGTTACTCGAGTTATATAAACCTCTTTCCTTTCAAATCTTTTCCTTTCTTGGGAACTGTGATACCAGTAAAACCACTTGATTTGGGGACCACAGGGAAAGGAACAAAAGAGCAGCTGCCCAGATTCCACCTTAGCACACATTCAGGTCCATGACTGCACCACAAAAGCCAAACTACCTGCATCCATAGGTTAACATGTAACCCCACAGATACTCCCACTGCAACACAGTTGGTTCAGTTAAACATTCACTTGGGTGATGAAAAGGGATGTGCATCTGGGTGTGGAATTCAAATGTAACTCCAGGAACCAGTGAGAAGACTAATGGACCCCACTAGTCCTGCTCTGCTTTGGGTAGGTGGTCTTCCAGCTTTATTCTTCCACTCCAAGCCAGTTGAAAAGGAGTGAGAAACAATCCTCTCTACTTTGCTTCATTTGCTCCTTTTTTCACCTCAGGCTGTCGCATCGGAGCTCTTGCAGATTCAGTATCAGTGTCACGTAGGATGTTCAGCTGCACAGTGGTGAGATCAGCAATACTGCCAGTGCAGTCAGTCAGAAGTGCTGCTCACCCAAAAGCTACGATCCTTCCTTCCATGTGTACCACATCTAAACCTTCACACATGGACAGCAATAAAAACACCTACACATGCAGTATGGTTCCCTTTTGGCGTTTCATTGCTGCTTTGTCTGAGAATGTTTGCAAGAACTTAAAAACCTCATGAGATCAATAAAGACAAAAGACCGAAGTCACAATTAAAAAAACCATCTTCCATTGAAATCGGCCAGGAGCTCGTGTTCCTGGGCATATTGAGCAACAATGACCCTGAGCAAGGACTCAGAAGAACAACAGGAAACTTCAGCAGTAGATTCCAGAATGTGACAGAGTCGTAGTAGCTGGCCTGGTGCCCAGCTAAACTGAGCTGCACCTCATTCATCACGATTTCCACAGGCCACAGCACATGGGATATTTTATTACTATCAGTTTCAATGTTCTTCTTCACCTGATTCTATTGCGTTCAACTCATTATCAGGCAACATCCTAAAAAATGGTAAATTTTACAACCCCTCAGTCCCACCAGGCAGGATACATCTCGCATCATTATACGGAGTATTTAGAACAGCAGTACTTTGGTTTCCATTTCAATTTGGGGGGGGGGGGGGGGGGGAGATGAAGAATTTCATCACAGACTCATCTGCACTGTTAAACAAATGTGAGAACCTCACACAGTCTCGAGCAGATGAGTCACATGGCTCCAGCAGATCCAAACTAAAGAAATGCATCCAACAGAGACCACACCGCCCCCCCCCAAACAGAGCACACCTACACTCTCCGCCCCTTCGCTCTCACAACCATCGCTCACTGGGCCTCGGACCTATTTTCAATTACACACAATGCTCCAGAGCGGGTGCTGGGCTGAGTGACTGAAAGAGACAGAAGAACCTCCCAAGGCAGGGTGCCAGACTCTGCACAATCCCATGGTGCACTGGTGTCTTCAATATTAAGCCCTTCTCACATAGCCAGATGTAAAAGTAAGAAATGATTAGCGGGGAAGCACTGGTGCACTGTTGGGAGCAGGGAGGTGGGGGTACAAAGTGCTCCATCATGACCCTAAAGGCCAAGGCCAGTAGCAGAGAATGGGTTCCAAAGTCTAGCCAAAGGTGGCACAAGACCAAAAACCCAACCCAACCCTGAGAGAAGTTCTGCTCAGATCTCCTTAGCCACCATGATGTGGTCACCTAAACTAAACTTAATCTGCAAGCTTCCCAAGGAGGACAGAGAAAGGGTGGAAGTGCTCCACCGCGACAGGTCACAAATCCATGATGTTTACAGGTTTGAGCTCCACTCCCCGACACTGCTGCAGTACCTTAGATCACAGTTAGGTTAAGGGTCACCTGCGCCTCTCCGATGCTGAGCTGTAGAAAAGAATGACACACTGGAAGTCATCTAGAATAAAAGGTACCAGCTCTGGAACTCATGAATTATAAGAAGGCAGGAAACACAAGACACTTCATACCCCCTTTGCTCCTCTTTGCCTTCCTTGGCTGGTGGAAGGGGCTCAGTGCTGGGGTGAGATGGCACTGAGCAGGAGACTAATCCGCCCATCTGAGCTGCTTCGAGTCCTTCCATGTCTGAGCACTCGCCCTGCCGCACCCCTCCACAAGAGATAAAGGGAGAGAAACGCAACATCCCTGATGTGAGTGACGGGCTTATGCAAGTAGAGGCAGCAGCTAGGATGTATGGACCACACCGACAAATGAGCACCAGCAGCTTTACCCACAAGGTCACACTGCA
Organism: Scleropages formosus; assembly: GCF_900964775.1. Lineage (NCBI taxonomy): Eukaryota > Metazoa > Chordata > Actinopteri > Osteoglossiformes > Osteoglossidae > Scleropages > Scleropages formosus. The sequence goes on along the minus strand of NC_041819.1, from coordinate 1,197,355 downwards.
CTGTGAGCAACACCGAAGGGAAAGGCCTCCCTCAATGGAATGTATCCAATAAAAAAGGGACGTTTTCAATCAAAGTATTATTATGAAAATAGACCTGCAGCTCTAAAAAAAGGCAACTGTGTCACATCAGCAACTGTGACATGAGACACCATGTTGTATTCTGCTCATTCAGCATTTTGTTACTGCTGATCGTCAGGGGTCATTTCCATCTAAGGCAGAGGAAGCAAAGCATAAGGGTTTGGGACACAATAAAGAGTTGACCCAAACAGCTGAAGGTTAAGGGGAGGACACTGGAAGAATAGAGCCATGGATGTTTGGTAACGTGGGGCCTCACAAGGTGAAGGTCTGACTTAACTGCTCACAACTGCTTCCATCAGGGCCCATTTATCCCTGTGACACAGCTGTTCCAGGGGCCACATCTGGTCACTTAGTCTCCCGTCATGTTCCAGGTCCTGCTGTAAAGATGAGCTGAGAAATGGGAGTATGGTGGTAACCAAATGAAGAGGAGAAGTTACTCCTTCCAAATTTTTGCATGAAAGACAAAGAAGGCTGTTCAGCAGACATTGTTTCTCTTTGGATTCAGATTTTAGTAAAATCAAGGGCCACAAAGGGGAGCGCTCCCTCTCCTAGACTGTCCCAAAAGGCTTGCAGTGGGAGTGGAGATAAGAGGACGGTCCTGACTGTAGCTTGACCGAGGTGACTCTTGAAATCCCACGCCAGCTTTATACCCATACCATGAGATGCACTTTAAGGTCCACCTCCAAGATGCCAACCAAGACTGCAACAAGCCGAGGACTTCTCCAAAATAGTTACTACGGCAACGCAGAAAACATTCTGCCATGAAAATACTCATTTGAAAACAGCCAGTCAGGGTCTTTTTATTAAATTTTACCCAGATACACCCAGAAATGTCTTCAGGATAACATGTAACTTTATTTTTGTTTGTAGACAAAGTGGAAACTCCAGCTGAAGGAAAGAGAAAAAAAAAAAAAAGATATGGCATGACCCAGTATTGGTATCTGGCAGAATAAAATAGAAAAAAAAAAAAAAAACATGATGCAGTAAATCTATTTAAGTTGTAATTAGGTACATATGCAGCTCTGCAATTCTGACCCATTATCACAGAGGTATGTTTTAACTCCCTCATTTTTTTTTTTTAAAACTGTGTCTGTATTAATACAGTATATACTGATGAGTCAAAACATGAAAACCATCTGTCTAATATTGTGTAGGTCCCCCTCGTGCTGACAGAACAGCTCTGACCCGTCGAGGCACGGACTCCACAAGACCTCTGAAGGTGTCCTGTGGTATCTGGCACCAATATGTTAGCAGCAGATCCTTTAAGTCCCGTAAGTTGCGAGGTGGGGCCTCCATGGACTTGTTTTTCCAGCACATCCCACAGATGCTCGATCGAATTGAGATGTGGGGAATTTGGAGGCCAAGTCACCACCTTGAACGTTTTAACAATTTTTGCAGTGTGCCAGGGCACATTATCCTGCTGAAAAAGGCCACTGCCATCAGGGAATACCATTGCCACGAATGGGTGTACATGGTCTGCAACAATCCTTAGCTAGGTGCACATCTCAAAGTAACATCCACATGAATGCAGGACCCAAGGTTTTCCAGCAGAAAATTGCCCAAAGCATCACACTTTTTCCGCCAGCTTGCCTTCTTCCTATAGTGTATCCTACTGCCATCTCTTACCTAGGTAAACAATGCACTTGCACCTGGTCATCCACATGATCATGAAAGAAAATGTGATTCATCAGACCAGGGCAACTTCTTCCATTGCTCCATGGTCCAGTTCTGACACTCACGTGCCCATTGTGGGTGCTTTCAGCGGTAGAAAGGGGTCAGCATCAGCACTCTGACCAGTCTGTACTTTGTGTTCTGACACCTTTCTATCATGGCCAGCATTAAGGTTTTCAGCAATTTGTGCTACAGTAGCTCTTCTCTGGGATCAGACCAGACAGGGTAGCCTTCGCTCCCCACGTGTATCAACGAGCCTTGGGCCCCCATGACCCTGTTGCCGGTTCACCGGTTGTCCTTCCTTGGACCACTTTTGGTAGGTACTAACCACTGCGTACCAGGAACACCCCACAAGACCTGCCATTTTGGAGATGCTCTGACCCAGTTGTCAAGCCATTACAGTTTGGCCCTCAGTCGCTCAGGTCCTTACGCTTGCCCAATTTTCCTGTTTCCAACACATAAAATTCAAGATCTGACTGTTTACTTGCTGCCTAATATAGCCCACCCCCTGACAGGTGCCATTGTAATGAGATAATCAATGTTATTCAGTTGTTTCAATGTTTTGGCTGATCAGTGTATATACACCTCACAGGGGTACATCTGGTACAGTAGAGGGTAACAGGGTACATCTGTTCTTAACATTCCCAAATAACCCTCGTGTGTCATTAAAGAATACAGCTCCCAGAGAGACATTTTCTGTTGAGTTATGATCATTCAGCTGTTACCTCTTTTTGGGAGAAGCATTTCTTTCTGCGGCTTATATTACAAAAAAAAAATTAAAAAGAAGCAGCACAGGTGGGGATTTCGTGTCAGAAACTCGGTACCTGCACTTGTCAAACTTGATGAAGAACAGAAACTTGATTCACAGGCAGAGACCTGTACAAAAGAGGAATTCAATTATTATGACAAACACAAACTTTGGTAGCGTTCTCCTTTTAAAAATTATCCCCTAATGAGAACACAGCAGAGCAAAGGAGAAGAACACATCCAGTGCAGTGTTTCTGGGTTCTTCCTGCTCCAGACAGAGACAAGAGACGACAGTTTAGGAGCCTGATAAACCAGCGCCCATCTCAGCCCGTCCGGCCCTCTGACCTCCCACACATTTCACAGGTCATCTGTGTTCACGTCACGATGCGAGACCGAAAAAACAACATTAATGGAGATGGAAGGCAGAGATGATCATCCTCATCTGCTCCTCCAGCACACGGCACAGAGGAGAGATGATGGACCAGAACTCTCCTGGGTCAACAGTACAAACCTCAGTCTCGAAGCCTGAAGGGATGGAGTCTGTGGTGGCGTCTCTGCTCACCAACTCCTCATGGAGAAACATGTCATAGTGGAGTGCAGTGTGTGGCAAACACAAGGTACCAGTGGAAACTGGTTCTTGTTTGCAAAGCATTTGGTTAACAAGTGTGAGCAGAAAATTAGGTTCCATGTCTTCCCAGATCTTCTACAGCTGTTCCTAGAGATGTGGGACACTTGTGTGCTGCTTTGCTTTCACTCTTCTGTCCAGTTCGAGCCATACAGACTGCCCACCGATGCTGTATGTCTTCGAGCTTTTTCTGAAGTTTAAACAAACAAACAAACAAACAAACAAACAATCTCGTCGTACCCCTGATCCTCTCCCAGGCGCATGTCTCCCAAAGACAACTTTCTCAACCTCAACACACGTGCCTTCAAGAACCACAGAGGACGGTCAGTTCTCTAGACACACTTCTAGCCACTGTTCCACGAAGGCTGGGAGCAGCTGTGAAAACAACCAACCTCCCCAGGAGGTTCACAGTAGCCCTCAGACACAACGTCAAGAAAACTCCAAAGATGACTAACGCACTGCACCCCCTCCTTTGGAAAAGAGTAGTCAAGAAGCACTTCCCAACAGCTAATCTTCGCCTTTTGCTCATCTGCTAATAACAGATTGGAAAATGTCACTCAGAGGCAGCTCAAAACACATGCCCCGCCCCCAACTCCAAGAAGCCGCACGCCAACTCATAAAACAAGAGGCCAACAAAGGAACAGCTTGTCATGACTGGAAGGGTTTGCAGATTCGCAGAGCCCAGAGCTGCTGGAAAGGACTTCTCCCCCCGCAGCGGAATAGCACACTTCCCTACCCCTTATCTGGGCCGAGCTCTGGTTCTGCTCCATCCCCGGTCTGCCTTCTTCCTGCACCCTGGCCTTGCAAGGGGAAGCTGGTACAAAGAGGGACTCTTCTGTTTCACAATGGCAGAAAGTCAACCCCCTGACCCAGAAAGAGTGGGAGGAAGAGCAGGAGATAAATATCCAAACACATGAAAAGGCACAAAAACAGGACTATAAATACAGGCTGCACGGCGAACGGAAAATAAGGGTCATTTTAAAAAAAAAAAAAAAAAAAAAACACGTTGGGATCTTGTACTCCTACCACACTTTGTGCCGCATTTAATCTCCAATTACTATTAACTAGTATTTAGCAGACACATTTATCCCCAGCGACTTACAGTGCAAGATACACAGTCCTGAAGTCCCTTCAGTCACACACACACACACACACACACACACACACACACACACACTTCGGGCAATTTAGAGACACCAGTTCAGCTGAAACGTGTCTGTGGACTGTGGGATTTCCACAAACCAAAGCAAACAGAGGGAGAACATGCATACTCTGAACACTGATCTGGATTCAAACCCATATCTGAACCCAGAGCCCAAAAGAGGTGGGGCACCAGTGCTTCCTGCTGTGCCCCAGTGTCAGTCATAAAAATGTGAGTAGCTCATTTCCATGCAGTACAAAGGGTCAGGCGTTTCTCCCAGAACCCCGATTACTAGAATGTTTCCACACGACGTCCCTGCGTCATATCAACCTCAGCACTGATGCGATTCGAGATGAAGGACTTTGTGGGGGGGGGGGGGGGGGGGGCGGTCTGCAGCGTATTCCAGGAATATTATCGCTTATGTGATTATTCCGTGTCAATAATGCAATCAAGTCCACCCTGGTCCTTTTAATGCAAATAACCGCTCTGGCCACGCCGACTCCCCAGAGTCAAATACAGCGCATTAAGGGAAAGACGGGCGGCGATGAATAAGCCGAGATCAATGGGTGAACGCGCACTGACATGAGATAATCACTGCTCCCCGACCTAATCAATGTATCGCAGCTGCGGGTTTCAGAAGTGACCTTTAGCAGCATCGTTTTTCGCCTCCTGGTAGCAGAGTGCACATGTGACCTGGACAAAGAGCTCAATGTATTCCCGTGAGCAGTGCCATCGCAGCAAAGGGAAGCGCACCTTCCCAACACGTGCGTCCACATCCTCGTAGCACGCGGGGAAGGGGGTGGGGGTGGGGGGTGAATCAGAGTCACGCAGCCTCCTGCCTCCTCTCCCATCAGCTCCGGCCCTCAAATACGGGAACTTGTCATTTTAGCGAATAAAGGCCCTTGACAGATGTATTCAGCATATAAATGTGTCTGCCTTTATGTTCCGCTGAGTAACACTAAAGTGGTTTCTATTAATGAGGAGGACTGACTCGAGCCCCCCCTCCCAACCACCCCACCGCCCCCTCTCCGGGCAGGTGTCCAGAACCCTGACACCCATGGCTCCCTTCAGAAGCGCCTGTCCACAGCAGGTGCTTGTGGCTGTGCAGGGTGGAAGAATGCCATCCAGTCCAGTGGTCCCGGTCAGACCAGTGCAGCCCTGGGCAACCAGTTCCCATCCCACATCTTACAGGACAGCAGGTACTGTGTTGGCAAAGGATATGGTATTTTACCTTGAAGGTTACTCATTTAAAGGCCAAAAGGAGCGCTGCTACTCCAGTTCAGTAATCAGCTATTAATTATAATTAACATTCCAGCAAGGTGGCCCAGCAGGTAGTACTGGTTCCTTGTAGCTCCTCAGCTACTGGTTCAGATGTGGTTAAAATCTGGCTCAGTCAGTGCAGAGTTTGCATGTTCTCCCCACGTTCGCATTGGTTTCCTCTAGTTGCTCTGGTTTCCTCCCACTGTCCAAAGACATGTTTTAGGTGAACAGGTGACTCTAAATTACCCTTTGTGTGTGTACTTGTGTGTGATTGCCATGATGGACTGGCATCCAGTGCAGGGTGTACCCTGCCTCATGCCCTATGCTTATTGGATAGACTCCATACCGCTGTGACCCTTCGGTGGAAAAGCAGTTATTCATAGGTCGATCGGAAAGTGATTTGGAATCGTCGATATTCTGATAAAGTTACTTGTGTGATGAACATTGGTTCATATAGTGAAACAAACTAAGAATTACACATCTGCAACCATCTCTTTCTCCTAATGTAATGAACACATTGTATTTTCTATGAGATGTACTATGTTGCTTTGGAGAAAAGCGTCTGGTGAATGAATAAATGTAAATGATCAATGACAGAAGATAATGTAGATTTAAGTTCCTTAGTTGCTGTGACAATTTTGTGGGCAGGGAAAAATGTGATTTTGTCACCTCTAAGATATTTGCTTGAATTTGTATTCATATACACAAGTGGCAGTGAACAAATTATTTCTCTTTTGCATATGTGATGGGGGTGGGGTGAGGAAAATCGTAGGAAATGGCCTCGAATGAGAGAAAATTGCATGAAACTGTACTGAAAATCAGTAACAGAAGCGTGTCACATTCCCAGGCAGTACTAAGCAACCAAACACTGCTACGGGTGTCATTCTCTCCAGAGCCACGCACACACACGAGTGTCTACATCTAACAATGCACACAGCAGCACAACAGTCACACTTCTCAGCCCAAATCAGAGCTTCCAGCGATGTTCACCTGGACAAATAATGCTGTATAAATCAAAAGCACTATAAATACATGAATACTGCACACAATTTTGATGTGGATTTTTTTTATTTATTTTTTTTTTTTTAAACCTGTGACCTATGCTGGTCTAAGTTACACATTTATTCTCGTTTTATTACACTACCTGCCTACTACAAATTAAGTCCTGAAGTAGCCACTACTGTACATATTTATAGAACATAAAGAGCTGATGAAATATTGCCTGACTTCTGATGTCTGTACCTGAGAATTCAGTGGAATATTAAGCACAACAAAGTGACTCGAGCGATAAGTGACCGTCACCTCATTCTTGAGTAAGGATCTTGTGATGACCCACGTTCAAGGGACATCGCATCGGTCATCGATGAAGAGCACAGTTTCAAAGTACTGTACCTCTACCACACCTGATGGCAACATGTACCTGCGTTCAGCGTTTGCTCCGCCGGGCTGTCGCTGCGAAACACACTTCGGTTGCCTGTCAGCATCCATAAACATACAGTCTCATTTTTAAAACAACTACTTTAACACTACAAAACAAGGCATTTAATACTTGCTGGTTGCAAAGAAAAATATTTTCCAGTCCTGTTCTCTCTCTCTCTCTCTCTCTCCACACCCCCAGTCAGAAATTAAATGAGACTAATAAGTAACACATTTCAAGCCCTAATCCAAAAAGTATTCTCCCCTACAAATTAATGAGAAAAATATGCAGATTTATCACCTCCCCCCAGTCTTAAAAGGCACTGGCCTGACCAATAGAAGAATTTAACCACAGCAGTTTGTATATCTCAGATCTGTGATTAGTAAATGTGTGGAAATTTCTGTGACACTGCAGTAGGGTGAGTGAGCATGTACTGTGATCCATCCATCACACACACACACACACACACACACACACACACACACACACACACACACCTCTGCAGCTGCTCCACCATCCAGCACGTGGATCTTCCCCAGGATGTCACAATCACAGTGATGAACCGCGGGCGCTCTCTACCATGTTTTCCCATTCATAAACATGGTATACCAGCCCATCCCCTGTTATCTACAACACCCCGAACCTCACAGACTAACAAAAGGAGCTTCTTCAATGAAGCCCAAGAAAATTCCTGCTGTGACTGACTGAAGCTCGTAAAGGAATTGTTGTAACAAAGTTCAGCGCGATGTCCCAACAATGTGTGTTGTCCTGGAACAGGAGCCAACTTCAGACATACGGAAAAACCCGAATTATTATTCCCATATGATTATTACGTACCGTGTTTATATCTGGCAGATCGGCTCCCGTTCGCGATCCTCACTACCCACTGCACTGACGAACCCAGCACCGCTTCGCTCCCACGAAAAGTTACCCGGCCGATCGATGTGACGAGGAGCGCAGCCCGCGTTACTCTTCGCGGCTCTTCACCGTCGTCACCGTTTCACCGGCACGAGCACAAACATCGTCACTCGCGCAACAAACAGTCTGAGCGTTTAACGCGCGCAGGGCAGGCAGGCAGGCAGCTGCGGGAACTGAGTACTCGAACCGCCGGCCACGGTGGGATTTCACGACACCGACCCGGGGGAGGTTCACTGGGGGGCCGGTGTACCACCACCGCCACGGCGGTAAAATAATCACGGCACCGTACAGCAGCAGGGGGGCACGCGGGCGGAGGACCACAGAGAAAGAAGCACGCGCGGCAGCGCACACTTAAGTTACAGCTACAGCTACAGCAACAGCACGGCACATTGATTGTGCAGCGAGGCGCGCGGTCAGCAGCGCCGTCAGACCGTCCGTGTCCCCCGCGCCGCGCGCTCCTGAGTGAGTCCCTCCCCCAGCGACGCGCGCCCATCGCATCGCCAGCTCCCAGTCCCGGTTCTGGCCCCCGGTTCCGGCTCCCGGTTCCCCTCCGTCCCGCTCTACCTGGATGTAGTTACTCTCACAGTACTCGGCCACCCGCTCCAGGTTCGTGAAGCTGTCCAGTAGAGCCCTCCGGCCGGCTGGAATCTCCTCCTCCAAGAGCATCTGCAGCTCCGCCATCTTTACATGGTTTTCCGCTTTTTCTTTTTTTATGTTTTAAATGCCAGGATGGAGGAGAGGAGGAGATCTTCCACAGGAAGCGCAGGGAGACACCACTTCCGCCCCGCCCCGCAGCTGGGCTCATTAATAATAATAATAATAATAATAATAATAATAATAATTATCAATAATCATCATAATATTTTTTTTAAAATACCCACTGCGGTCTTCATTAGATCACACTGGAACGTATGTCTCAAACGTTACAGCTTGGTCAAGAAATCTTCTGTTTAGTTTTACAAAAATAAAAAAATATATATATATTTTTAAATTTACTGGTCTTCTTGCCTGCATGTCATTTTTGGATGAAATGATGAAGAGTGTGACTGAGATCCCCCAGGGAGCGCAGCCTTGCCAAGGGCTGGGTCCTTCGCACCTGTTGCCTCAAGACCTGGGCTCCTGTTGGGGATGTGCTCAGGAAACTGGTGCAGTGTGGAGGGGTCACATAGAGCACCATCCACATAACAGGAAAATCCAAAATAGTAACATTTAACACCTGATTGGGGTAAGTGGGACCCCACCCCTAGTCCCAGGTTTGGGGGTGGCTTCATCTCCCAGGCTTAGTCCAACCAGGCTGCAAAGAGCAGCTCCTGCTGGAAGACAGGTGGAGAAGGAACAGACCTACACAATGAAGAGCAGCTCATGGGACATGGAGCATCTCCACACTGCTAGGGAAACAGCAGGAGCTCGTGGGAGAGATTAGAAGATTACAAACTGGATATAATAGGTCCTACTCCCACCCACAGCATTGATTCTGGGTCCAGATATCTTCATCGGAGGTGACCTCTGCCCTCTGGAGTTGCCCAACACGAGAGGTCCTGGCCAGTGTAGAGATGCCCAGTAGCTCATGGCCAGGTGCTGCACAGTTGGTGTTTTATCCCAGTGGATGAGGGAGTTGGATTGATGCAGCTGCTGGTCACATCATTAAAAAATTCTTGACTGTGGAATGTGCTTATGAACCCAACAGCTATGCAAAGTATCAAATCTTCCTAGAAAAGGTGAATGCAGTGATGGTGAGGTTCACACCCTCAGACTTCATAGACCACGAGACAAATAGGGGAGCCCCAGTAGAAAGGGTGTCCTGAGGTCACCTGATTGAGGCCCAGGTTTGTGATGAGTTCAGGTCCAACCACTCAAAGAAATTCTCCAGCATTCTGAGCAAAATGGGAACAAGGACTCCAGATGGTGTCAGTTGAAGACTGCTGTTATGGAGGATTCTGTAATGAGCTGTGTTTGGAAAGTGGTCAAAACTTGTCAAGTGGTAGAAAAAGAACTTGCTGGTGGACACCAAAGTTAAAAGATGCCATTATGACAAGGAAGGAGGCCTATTGGGAATTAAAAACTTAGAGAACTCCAAATTTAACAGAGAGAGATCAAAAGACTGGCCGGGAAAGTTGCAGAAATAAAATATCAGTTGTGGGAGGAGGTTGAGGAGGGAAAAGTAACTGACCGGTAACCCAAAAGGTTCTAGTAAACTAGACATGGGAAGAAAATGCAGAATGTCGATGAAGCTATTATCAGAGTAGGGCTGTGCTGACCTCATCTGGTGATATCATCAGGAGGTGGAAAGAGCCGTTTGAGAGACTCCTGAGTCCCTCCGGCTGTAGTAGTGGATGATCTTAATCTAGAAATGCTGAAGAAACTGGATACTGTTGGGATTTCTTGGTTGAATGCCTCTGCAGTAATCAATGGAAGGCTTGCACACTAACTCTGGCTGGCAGACAGAGGTTGTGGTTCCCATCTTTTAAAAGGACCATCAAGAGGACATCCTTTCTGGAACAGCCTATGTCAGGATGCTGGAATGAGGCAATGGGAAGTTGTCAACCCAGAGATCAGGAGGAACAATGTGGATCTTGTTCAGGCTATGGAACAGTTGACCTTCACCACTTCACCTTTGCAAATCAGCCTACATGAGCTCTGTTGCTCCAGAGAACGTCTGCTGTTGTGCATCCTGGCATGTGCTGTAGGAGATGCTGCAGATGTATGGGGTGCTGGGGTTGCTTCAGTATATCATTTGTTCACTGTACATACAAAGCAAACATTGTGTCCACAGTTTTGCCCTTAAGTTGAATGCATGCAATATAGACATTGGACTCCATCAAGCTGTATCTTCTGTTTGTGGCATTCATGGCAAGGATATCAAGATGCAATAATGGTTTGGAGAGAGTCCAGGTTGAGGAGACCAAATTTGAATACCTGCTGTTTTCAGATAATGTGGCTTTAAACATGCCCTATTGCGGTTGAGATGAGTGTCTCGAAATCTGAGGTGACGGTTCTTACGAGAGGTAAAGCAGATTGCTTTCTCCTGCTGGGCTGGAGCAGCCAGCCCAAGCTGTGGAGTTTAAATATCTTGAGGTTCTTTTCACAAGTGACAGCAGGGGCATTTGGGAGATTGACTAACAATGCAAACAGTGTACAGAACTGTAGTGGTGAAGCAGTAGCAGGAGCCTGTGCACAAAGCCTGTAATTCACTGCTCAGTCAACATCCACACCTGTGATCACATGTTTTAGATTGTGACCAAAAGAACGAGTTGGTGAATGCAAATGGAAGAAATGAAGTTCCTTCACAGGTTTCAAGGACTCACACTTTGTGATAGTGTGTGGAGATCAGCAGTCAGGGAATAGTGGAGACGTTGCTCATCCAGACTGAGCAGAACCAGTTGAGTTGGTTTGGGCATCTAGTTAGAACACCCACAGTTTGTTCCCCACAGGTGGTGTACTGGGCACAGCCCACTGGGTGGAGGCCCCCAGCAGACCCTGGACAAATGAAAGAATTTATCCCAAGTGTGACCTGTGAGTGCCAGGCAATCCCCAGGAGGAATCTGAGACTTCAGTTTCTATCCTGTTGCCATAGTGACACTTTTCAGGGTAACTGATCTGAAAATAGATGCATGGACAGTGAATACTTTTTAGTGGTCACATGTCCATCCATCCATCCATCCATCTTCCTCCGCTTTATCCGGGGCCGGGTCGCGGGGGCAGCAGTCCGAGCAGAGTACTCCAGACCTCCCTCTCCCCGCACACCTCCTCCAGTTCCTCTGGGGGAACCCCAAGGCGTTCCCAGGCCAGCCGGGAGACATAGTCTCTCCAACGTGTCCTGGGTCTGCCCCGAGGCCTCCTCCCAGTGGGACAAGCCCGGAGCACCTCCCCAGGGAGGCGTCCAGGAGGCATCCGGAACAGATGCCCGAGCCACCTCAACTGGCTCCTCTCGATGCGGAGGAGCAGCGGCTCTACTCCGAGCTCCTCCCGGGTGACTGAGCTCCTCACCCTATCCCTAAGGGTGCGCCCAGCCACTCTGCGGAGGAAACTCATTTCTGCCGCTTGTATCCGCGATCTCATTCTTTCGGTCATGATCCAGAGTTCATGACCATAGGTGAGGGTAGGAACGTAGATCGACCGGTAAATTGAGAGCTTCGCCTTACGACTCAGCTCCCTCTTCACCACAACAGACCGGTACAATGACCGCATTACTGCGGACGCCGCACCGATCCGTCTGTCAACCTGCCGCTCCATTTTTCCCTCACTCGTGAACAAGACCCCAAGATACTTAAACTCCTCCACTTGAGGGAGCAACTCCCCCCTAACCCGGAGGGGGCAATCCACCTTTTTCCGACTGAGAACCATGGCCTCGGATTTGGAGGTGCTGATTCTCATCCCCGCCGCTTCGCACTCGGCTGCAAACCTCCCCAGTGCACGCTGCAAGTCTTGACTTGATGAAGCCAACAGGACCACATTGTCCGCAAAAAGCAGAGACGAGATCTCGCGGCCACCAAAACAGACACCCTCCGTTCCCTGACTGCACCTAGAAATTCTGTCCATAAAAATAATGAACAGAATCGGTGACAAAGGGCAGCCCTGGCGGAGTCCAACATGCACCGGGAACAGGTCTGACTTACTGCCGGCAATGCGAACCAAGCTCCTGCTCCGGTCATACAGGGAACGAACAGCCCGTAGCAACGAGCCCCGAACCCCATAACCCCGAAGCACCCCCCACAGGATGCCACGAGGGACACGGTCGAATGCCTTCTCCAGGTCCACAAAACACATATGGACTGGTTGGGCAAACTCCCACGAACCCTCCAGCACCCTAGTGAGGGTATAGAGCTGGTCCAGTGTTCCACGGCCAGGGCGAAAACCGCATTGCTCCTCCTGAATCCGAGGTTCGACTATCGGTCGGATTCTCCTCTCCAGTACCCTGGCATAGACTTTCCCAGGGAGGCTAAGGAGTGTGATCCCCCTGTAGTTGGAACACAATCTCCGGTCCCCCTTCTTAAAAAGAGGGACCACCACCCCGGTCTGCCAGTCCAGAGGCACCGTTCCCGAACTCCACGCGATGCTGCAGAGGCGTGTCAGCCAAGACAGCCCCACAACATCCAGAGACTTGAGAAACTCGGGGCGGATCTCATCCACCCCCGGAGCCTTGCCACCGAGGAGTTTTTTGACTACCTCAGCAACTTCAGCCAGGGAAATGGACGAGTCCCCCTCCGAGTCCCCAGCCTCAGCTTCCTCTACGGAAGGCGTGTCGGAGGGATTGAGGAGATCCTCAAAGTACTCCTTCCACCGCCCGAGAACATCCTCAGCTGAGGTCAGCAGCGCACCACTTCCACTGTAAACAGTGTTCGTGGAACACCGCTTCCCCCCTCTGAGTCGCCGGACGGTTTGCCAGAATCTCTTTGAGGCCGACCGAAAGTCTTCCTCCATGGCCTCACCGAACTCCTCCCAAGCCCGAGTTTTTGCCGCGGCGACTGCCAGAGCCGCGCTCCGTTTGGCCCGTCGGTACCTGTCAGCTGCTTCAGGAGTCCCATGAGCCAGCCAGGCCCGATAGAACTCCTTCTTCAGCTTGACGGCATCCCTTACTTCCGGTGTCCACCACCGTGTTCGGGGATTGCCGCCGCGACAGGCACCGGAGACCTTATGGCCGCAGCTCCGAACCGCCGCACCGACAATGGAGGAGCGGAACATAGTCCATTCGGACTCAATGTCCCCCACCTCCCTCGGGACCTGGTTGAAGCTCTGTCGGAGGTGGGAGTTGAAGACCTCTCTGACAGGGGCCTCCGCCAAACGTTCCCAACAGACCCTCACTATGCGTTTGGGCCTGCCAGGTCTATCCAGCTTTTTCCCCCGCCATCGAATCCAACTCACCACCAGGTGGTGATCAGTTGACAGCTCAGCCCCTCTCTTCACCCGAGTGTCCAAGACATATGGCCGAAGGTCAGAAGAAACGACTACAAAGTCGATCATCGACCTCCGACCTAGGGTGTCCTGGTGCCAAGTGCACTGGTGGACACCCTTATGCATGAACATGGTGTTCGTTATGGATAAACCGCGACTAGCACAGAAATCCAATAACAACTCACCACTCGGGTTCAGATCAGGGAGGCCGTTCCTCCCAATCACGCCCCTCCAGGTATCACTGTCGCTGCCCACGTGGGCGTTAAAGTCCCCCAGTAGAACGACAGAGTCCCCAGTGGGAGCGCTTTCCAGCACGCCCCCCAAGGACTCTAAAAAGGCCGGGTACTCTACGCTGCCGCTAGGCGCATAAGCACAAACGACAGTGAGAGACCGTTCCCTGACCCGAAGGCGTAGGGAGATGACCCTCTCATTCACCGGGGTAGACTCCAACACATGGCGGCTGAACTGGGGGGCTATTAATAAGCCCACACCAGCCCGCCGCCTCTCACCTTGGGCAACGCCAGAATAGTGGAGAGTCCACCCTCGATCGAGTAGAGTGGTTCCAGAACCCAAGCTGTGAGTGGAAGTGAGCCCGACTATATCTAGACGGTATCTCTCAACTTCCCGCACCAGCTCAGGCTCCTTCCCCGCCAGTGAGGTGACATTCCAAGTCCCAAAAACCAGAGTTGGCGCCCGAGGTTTGGGTCGGCCGGGCACTCGGCCCCGACCACCGCCCAACTCACAATGCACCGGCCCCTTACGGTTTCTCCGGCAGGTGGTGAGCCCACCGAAGAGCGGCTCCACGTTATGGCTTCGGGCTGAGCCCGGCCAGGCCCCGTGGGCATAGACCTGGCCACCAGGCGCTCGCATGCGAGCCCCCCCCCCAGGCCTGGCTCCAGGGTGGGGCCCCGGTGACCCCATACCGGGCGGGGTAAACGGACGCCTTGCTTTTTCCTTCATAAGGGGTTCATAAGGTGGTCACATGTAAGAAAATTAAATTGCTCCAGCAATTTATTTTTATTATAGTAAAAAAACCAATATGAAATCAACAGATGATCAGATTAACTTTTTTATTCAAAGCTTTACACGTGGGGTTAAAATATTTAACAGTATAGTGAGTAACGGTCTGACTACTGTAAAATGAAGTTGGACTATATTAAACAGCATTACAAATCACTTTAAACACAATCTGGTCCATCCTGCTAAACTCCACATCACAATATAGTGAAAATTAAAGTTAGAAATGTGCTCAATGGGACATGGACAGATGTGTGCAGAAGTGGAACACTTCACTGCATTAATCACAGGGTGAGAAACATATATTCTTTTTACTGAAAATGTGTTAAAATTTTATTGTTCTGTTGTGAGCCTTGATTTCAACAAGTCCATGTAAAACACACTTGGCTGTTTTTAAACAACTGAATAAACCCCAAAAACAGACCATAAACTGCTAAATTTGTGCAGGACATCTCAAAAATGTTCATTAATAAAGAACCAGGATGTAGATTTTTTGTTATAAAATTTTATTAACAAAATTATTTCCCCTCTGTGACAAAGGAATGGGTGCAAACATGATCATACACCACTGCATCCATTCGGATTTCTAAAGGGGCCTTGAAACCGACAGTTAGCCCAGGGGTCTCCGGAGCACATCAGTAAAGACCTTCTTGACTGACATTCAGGATAGTAGAGTGCAACGTTTACTTGTGCAACTACTTACCTGAATTTTTTTTCTCTAAATCACATAATCTTCTGTATGTCAGACTTATGTATTGAAACAAAACATGGCTATAAACAACAGGTCCTCATGTAACCTGAAGTCCAAAAACCATTTCTCTCCAACTGAAACCTGGGGGTCTCCAAACACAGAGCTCTAGGGCAGGGACAGCATTAGTTCCTCCTGTTTAGTGTGATCCAGGTGTCATCTTTAGGGGTTGTCACTAACTCGTATCGGGCTTCTACCACCTGGTTCTCGATCTGATGAAGTCGAAGCCTACGCACCAACGTACTCAGGAGGACAGTAGCCACCGTGTAGGCAAACCTGGGTGGAAGAGAGCAAACACAGATATCCGAGGTCACCGATACCATTCATCTGTGCTGGCGAGTGGCTTACACATGAGCCTTGGATTACAGCATGAAGCACAGCAGTTACGAATGTGCTCTCGTAACCTGAAGGTTGCTGGTTCATGCCCCACTCTGTGATAGTGCCGTAGTGTCACTGAGCTCTGTACTCAAAGCACTTTCGTCAAATTGCTCTAGTAAAATATGCAGCTGCATAAATGAGTCAAACATGGTACAATGCTTTGGATGAAACAGTCTGGTGCATTATGTCTATTTATAACAGATGACCAAAATCTCCACGCATCTGAACTGAGAACACATGAAGCAATCACACTTTGCCCCCTTCTATCACTCCTCCATCCCTTATTATTCACCTGAGCTCTGGGCACACCTGGTTCCCTGAGAAGCCCAACAGAGAAAAGTTCTTCCTGGCTCCATCCTCCTTGAACCTGTCTGGGTTAAACCTGCAAAAGGGACAGCAGGGGGGTAATGAAGTTTACTGCAAGAACCTCCAATACCATACAGTCCACAGAGAATCTTCCACAGAGTTCTTTTCATCAATGGATCATGCTCAGAGGACTGTCTCATACACTGTACAGAACACATGTTCACATACCTGTATGGCAGAGTCCAGGTGTCTGCATCCTGTAGGACCACTCCCAGAGCATAGATCACTAACATCTGGAGAAAGACCAACATGCAGCACACAAGTCACAAATCTGTAGGAGAGCAGAATTCTGGGCTATCAGAATGATCGGAAGTGCACAGAGAAAAAAGGGTAGAAACCCTCATTTCGGTTTTATACGCCACTAATCTCTTGCTCTTCCCCACCTCATGTTCATCAACTGATCATCAACAACAGAGTATAAAGAGAGAGGAGCAGGATTCCTCTGGGCAGCCAGGTGTTGAGCGCAGAAAATACACATTTTTGCACTAAGCCCAGAGAGCATCCAATTATCCTTCTGAACAGAAAATGAAACAAATGAGTTCCATTTTGGTCAAAATCAAATGCAACTCCCCACGGCTGTGTCACAGATGAATCTTTTGCAAACAATTTCTACCGACGTGAGGATGATTTGTTTTAGAAATTACACGCTGCTTCATGCTTTGTAAAGGGGAGGACAAGGAAACGTTCCTTTTGCACGGTGACGGAGAGAAATGGCTTGTGTGCATGCTCGTTTTGGAACGGAACGGGGTTTGGCTACCTCTTTGGGAATGACGTGCTGGTCAACCTTCCCCTCGACCTCCTGGAGCCGAGCTGCGATGGGTGTCAGTTTGGCAGTTCGCACTGTCTCGTTGAGCACCTGCCGGCAATAACTGCAGCAACACACAGAACCATGTCAGACCCAGCTATCTGGCTGAGCTCCCCACACCCCGGCAACACTGCTATGCTCCCGTCTCTGCCTAGCCTCGCTAATGAGTGGTCTAAAAATGAAAAATATGATCCTCCCTCTATCCCTCAGAACTGCTGAATCTCTCTCAGCACTCAATAACTGTCTCAAAACCCATCTCTTTCACAACCCATTTCTTACCCCATCTCATAACACCTTTGTCAGAGTTCAGTACCACCATCTTTGCATTACCTATGTATCTCTAACTGAACGTCACTTCAATCCCAACTACTTAAGTGTTCCAGTAAAATGGCGCAAAAAAAAAACAAGACTTGCTTTGATAATCGTGTGTATTTAAAGTTCTTTCTCTGTTATTGAATGGACATCTGATACAAAAGTGTCTCCTAAACGAATAAATACAAATGCACTGTAAATACAGAAATCAGTCTTTAAGACCCTTATACCCAGAGTACAATGCTAGGCTCTCCAAGGAGAGGGCTGTCACACTGAAAAAGGTGGAATTTCATGTAAACAACGATTCAGATGGTACGTGTCTGCACTTACTTGAGCTGCAAAGCCTTTTTCAAGGACACAGGCTCGTTGCCAAGGACGTCCTTGAGCTCCCTGTGCAGTTTCTCTTGCACGTCTTCTGACGCAGACAAGAAATGCACAGCCCAAATACATACTGGGACAACAAAAAATTAATGTGTTAAAGCTTTACAGGACATGAACCAACTCATCTGTACAAAGTTGTTTCCAAGGCACCTTCTGATACTGAAATCCTGCTGATACAAAAGAACTGTAGGGAGCGGAAGACCCAGTGCAACAGAACAGAATTATCTCACACTTACAATTAGCTGTAATTACAGAACCGGCTAGAATAAACACCATACTGTCTTCCATGACCTGCAGAAAAACAGACGGCATTTCAGTCAAACGAGAACAAAACTTGGTCTGTATTATTCCACTTATATCCAAAAGTGTGCTTGTATGTAGAAGCAAAATAATACATTTTCAATTATTCTTATTTAGTCTGCAGATCTTTGAGAAATATAGCCATTTCTGTATGCATTTACCTGCCTCTCTGTAAGGTTAGCCTGCAACAAAGAGTCAATAAATGCTGGTGAGCCAGAGCTCTGCCCCTTCCGTTCCTTGGCCACAGACTTTAGCACTGCTTCCATCTCGGATAATGCTGCAGGGCACACACAAAGACACAAAAACACTAGTTAAAACATCATGTGGCCACTGTCACAGATGTGAAAGTCATTCCTTACATGTCAAGTAGAACTTCTAAGGCTCCTGGGGATACAGAAGCATGGCTTTGGTCTGAAAATAACAGTTTAGCTAAATAAAAGTCAAAACATAAATTATATCACTATACTATTACTATCTATGACAGCTTTATGTGAATGCAATCAGTTTTCGCTGCAATAAACTGTACATTTGTTTTCCATTTATGAATAGCACATGGTCACAATAACATAGAGGTAGAGACAGCAGACCAAGGAACTGCAAATAAGTTGAAATCCAAAGAGCTAGAGGTCCAGGTCAAAAAATTTACAATATGCCCCAGGTGTGATCATGTAGTACATTCTAATAATTTCGAGATGGGTGCCAAAACATTCTTGAATACCTTAAAGTTGTCATGCCAATGAAATGTCAATTATTGTGTGCAATATTTTCTCTGAATTTATTTACAAGCATTCATATTTCACTAGTGCACTCACTGAACTTCCCCTGAAGTTGTTCACTCACCATCCTCAAAGTGCTTTTTGCGGGTGGAGCTCTTTTCCAGAGACCCATCCAAATAGCCCCTCCCAATCTCTGACCAGATCTGCCAAGACAGGAGGACATGTGGTTAAAAAAAAAAAACATCTCTCTGCCAGATATGGTGGCTCCAGATAATCAAAAAAAAAGAAAAAAAATATCAGAGTCACAAACCGCTTCGTGGTTTTTTCGGAAGCGGATGACCTCTGTATCATCCTGAAAACGTTTGCCCAGGGCGAGCTGGGTGACGGACTTCATGGCCAGTCCCAGGAGGTGAGCGCACAGAGGGGTGTGCTGGGACTCGGGGAAGGACTGCCATTTCCCCACAAGCTCCTCCGCCAGCTGAGCAGAGTGAAAAGAAAAGTAGGAGGAAAAGGAAAATGAGAGATAATTTTGAGAAGTCAAAATCACATTTCACACAGGAGCAGTGCTCAAATTAGAGTGTGTGTCAGTCACTGCCATGAGAGAAAACACCAGCCCCTTTTGTACTGTGGGCCACTCAGACCTGACACTGGAATAAAAGCTCAAGTAATTGTTATTGTCCGACACAACCGATGAAGGAACACATAATTACAGTATGGATCGCTGAGCAATTTTGTCCTGGTTAATTTACCAAAAAATATGGCTCTTGATCATAATTGGTGTAATATTTATGCATCGTTACTGTAATAAGTTTTACTGGTTGATGAGAACTGACATTCTTTAAATTTCACCCAACCCTCAATTTTCCTATTGAGTGGTTTAAGTTGTCCCGGATTTTCAGCAATTTATTTACAGGCTTATTTACCGTGAGCACTCTCTTCATTATAATTAGTGGTCATGTCTAAGTTTTCACTTCTGCATAGCTTTCAGTACTGATAATTATACTTTCCTTACTTGGTTAGGGTATTAGAGCGGTGTAAGTTAATTGGAGACATCTCTTGCAATCCCCATTTTCACTGCTACTCTCTGCGACCGTGTACATATATAACGTATGTCATGCTAGAGCAGAGAAAATTAAATCTGACTAGTGGTGTTGTGTAATTGATTGCTGTGTCACACTTCAATACAAAATAAACAGAAGTGCATCGACTGCTGTGTAGTTATCTGGTGACAGCACAATTACATGTTGGTCTAGTGGGAAATGCACAAGGATCACAGGGAAAACGCACCTTTAACAGCAGAGGAAAGTTCTTCTCCAGGGTGCTGTTGATGGCACTCTCATACACTTTCTTCCTCATTAATGCATCTGTCACGTTACCGTCGAGCCCAGACTGGTATCCCAGTAAAGACTTCAGCATCGTCTCAAATGAGTCCGCTACAGACAAGGAGAGAGAGACAAATCCAGAAATGGAAAAAGCAGAAACAGAAAGAAAAGTTGTTGTTAGGAGCCACTGAGGCACTTCTGGCTCTTGGAGACCACATACAGTGTCACTAGAAGCTTCTGTCCTCCACTTGTGTCCTTAGTCTTGAAAAGGGTCTGTCCATTGTTGCTGTGATTGAGTCCAAGGTGCACTATTTTATTCACATTTCAGTGCATACTGAACTAAGAATGGGTTCTGCATGCAGTCACCATTGCCTTCTGAAGTACATTTACATCTATTCATTTAGTTGACGCATTTCTCCAAAGCGACTTACAGTTAAAGTTATAATTACTTAACCATTTATACAGCTGGGTAACTTTAATGGAGCAATTTAGAGTAAGTACCTTGCTCAAGGGTACTACAGCCGGAGGTGGGGATCAAACCTGCGACCTTTAGATCCGAAAACAGCAGCTCCAACCACCACTCTACCAGCTGTCATCCTCTACTTCTTAACCCCACTACAGTGTGACCAGGTTTAACTGGTTCCACCCATTTCTTCCGGACTCACTCGCACGGTTGGGGTTGATGTGTTGCTGCAGCATCTCCAGGGAGCCAAGACTGACCACAGGTCTCCGGCCAAACCAAAAGGAGGCCACGGGACCAAATCTGTCATGAAGCCCGACCAGGAACTCGTGCAGACTGCCCCTGTTCACGATGTCCTGCAGATTCCCATCCCTGGAAAAAACACAAGCGGTACGAGTCACAGCTGCACCCCGATAAGGGAGCACTGAAAGGTGAGGGACACACACACTGCACACTTACTTCTCCTCTGTGGGAGTGAGACCTGGGATTCCAGAGGCTTGTCTGGAAGACTGCAGTCAAACAGAAACGAGAAGAAAAAATGTTGACAAAAGCAGAGGACAACACAAAGAGTTTTTAAAGCAGAACAGCGCTGAAAGGAAGAGGAGAGCTGGAGGACAGCGAGGATTTCTGAGGCCCTGTCTGTCTGCAGGAGGACCTCGTATCAACTGTGTGTGCACTTGGGTTGGGTCCGGCCGTGAAGCGCTGACCCCCTCAGGGCTTATACCCTTAAGAACAAAACAGCGCGAATACACACCATTATCTGTTTCGTGGGTCGCGCGCTGCCAAATAAATCCAGTCTTTTAAACTGGAGAAACGTGTGTGATGACGAAAGTAACCAGACTGACAGAGACAGAGAACTTGACGAAAGCGCAGCCAGCAGCGACCGCACACACACCGTACGGTACTGTCACCGCACACACTAGGACTAGTCGTACATTAACGTAACGGAGCAGTGGAGTCGTGTTTCCCAAAAAACTGAGATGCGCGGCGGGGGGTGATCTGGAGGGTGGGGGGTGTCACTGGACTGAAATCTTACCGGGTACAGGTACAGAACTGCACCAACCAAGATTATGACAAACGTCACTGCGAAAATAGCAAAGTCCAACATGGTCGTTCGGATTCAAGCACCTTGAAAACGGCGACGACAAAGTTCTTTCTTTAAAATGAGGAGGGGAAAAAAAAATAAATAAATAAATAATAAACCTACTTCAACTTGTACCACGTCTACTACGAACCCGCGACACGCCCTCTGTGATCTACTAAGTATCCTGTACTCAGGCCAAATAAGTCGATGAGCGAGCAAACAAGCCGATCTCAGACCAAAAGAGTAGATGACAGCTAACATGGATCATCATTCGCAGCTTGCAGTACACACGGAGACCGTTGGTGTTGAACTTGTTCATGTATGATGATTCCTGAGAAGAAATAATGTACATGTACAAAATTATTGTGGTCAGAAAATAACATTACAACCTTGTCTGTACGAACCGTAAATACACACAGAGAGAGAGAGAGAGAGAGAGCTGAGCTGGTAGCGTAAGTAAATTTATTTAAGACGTTTAGACTGAAGGTACAACCACTTGGCTCTACCAGCTCTGTACTACCCTTGAGCAAGGTAGTTACCCTAAATTGCTACAGTAAAATTATCTAGCTGTATAAATGGGTAAATAATTGTAACCGTAACACTAAGTCGCTTGGAGAAGTGTCAGCTATAGCTAAATGAATCGATGTACGAGACGATGAGACAGTATCGTGCTCCTCCACAAGGGGGCAGCATGCAGAAGCGCTGGGAAAACTGCTGGTTTCTATGCAAAACGTGGCAGCAAGTCGTGTAACGATCTAACAGTAAATAATAAAGTACAAGAAGGCATGAGCGCAGGAAAAGCACTTTGCTACACCTTTCTGTAGTTTGGTGAGGTATTTCGTAGCCACCAGATTAATGCAATTAACCTGCCTGGGGACATTATGTTGATACACTAGTACATAGATTAAATCAATACATTTTACACAAGAGGTTATATTTGTTCACCAAAGGGGCAAATGTATAAGTGACCTAATATTAGCGAACAGTGAATCAACCAAAAATGCATCACTTGAGTCACTTAAAATCAAAGTAACATTTTCACTTTGCACTGAGGCTCTAATGTTTAAAAATCGCTCACCTAAAGATCCACAATTTAGGCTTTTTTTTGTACTGAGACATGTTTATTGTCCAAAAATACTGTTTCATCCAGAACACATATATTGTAACTCAAAGCCCTGTGCTTACAAATCAGCAATGTGAATTGCAAAACAAAAAGTTGTAATAAGCAGTCTGTAAAAGAATGTTTATTGTAGAAAAACACAAGTTCTTATCCATGTTTTAATATTGCAGGGGGCACGGTGGTGCAGCGGGTTTGGCCTGTGCCTGCTCTCTGGCAGGTCTGGGGTTTGAGTCCTGTTTGGGTTGCCCTTGTGACAGACTGGCATCCCGTCCTAGGTGTGTCCCCTCCCCCTCCAGCCTTACACCCTGCGTTAGGCTCCGGCTTGCAGTCGACCCCGCTTGGGACAAGTGGTTTCAGACTGTGCGTGTGTGTGTGTGTGTGTGTGTTTTAATATGGGTGCATATACTGAAATCTTATACAAAGTGAATTTCGTATTAGACAAGCACTGTTCTCAGTTACTCCCAGATTGCACTGAAAAACAGACGCTGCTTCGCAGAGTTTATACAGTTACTAGGAGTTAAATTTTCATCAAATTTGGTTGTAAGATTTTTAAAAAATACATTATGTACCAAGAATCCATGTTCAGTAAAGCACCCCAATATGTGCAAGAAACATTTGTGGAATTAAAAAAGGATGATACTGTATTTAAAAAAGAATTGCACATCATGCAATAAAATGCCTATGTACATGTAACACAGTTACAAAAATAGATTTGTTACAAACAATAAAAAACACTGTCAGTTCAACTGTCAGTCAGGAAACTAATGAATGTGACCCTGAAGGACAGGAATCTCCTTCAAGTTGTGGTTTCTGGCTTCTCTTCTTGTCGCGGGTACGCGTAAACATCCATGGCCATGAGGAACTCTAACAGACAGAGACACAGTAAATGTTGACAGGATCCCACCTAATACATTTACATGCCTGCATGGGTACACGTACACAGACAATTGCCTAAAGCAAGTATACAGAGAAGCATCGGTATAATTAAATAAAAATGAAGTGTTGGCCTCATTGAAAGTATTTAAAACTAAAACAACATTTTTACTCCCTACAGCTGACAAACCACAATCCTTCCTTTTTAGATATGACATTGCTGGCATTTTTGTCATTGTCGCAAAGTACCTCTGTTTTTTTCTGCTGCTGCTGCTGTACTCACCCTCAGTGAAGTCAATGTCATGACGCGTGGAAACAAATATCCAGGCCAACCCAACGAGCAGTGCCACCACCAGGTTCACTACAATCCAGGGCTGCAGGATCTGGTGCTCAGAGCCAGGGGGCCTGCAGTTGGAGCAGCGCATCATGACGCTCAGGGCAAGGTGATGCACAGTAACGGCTTGTACAGCACTCTGTAACACCCAGTGCACTACTGTAACGGGGGAACAGTGAATGTCCTCTAACAGTGGCCCCAATCACTGCCTGTCTGCCTTCCTGAAGCAGGAATGATGTCAGCAGGTGGTGTAGCACACAGAGCTGTCACCTTCCAGCTAAAGGACCCAGGTTTGCATCATGCTCCCATCACAGTACCCTTGATCAAGGTATTTACTCTCAATTACTCCTGTAAATACTTCCCAGTGGTATAAATGGGAAAAAAAAAAGTTTAGCATACGAACCTAACATTGTAAACTTTGGAGATTTGAAGAAAAATGTTAACAAATAAATAGTAAATCATTACTTGTGAGGGAAGTAGTAGAACAAATGTCCTGAGAGGGTTTGACTGCTGCATATGCTAGGGTTTGTTGCTTTTATGGCTGTTCATCAGAGAATAATTCAGACACCTGGGACAACCCTGAAGACGGCCCAACCCCCAGCCCCCACTGAGCAGTTAGCAAGGGGAGGGTGATCGCTCACCACAAGGTCTCGTTAGCTGTGGGGTACAGGTTGATGCGGTCACTGGCCATCTGCTGGCTGAGTGAAAGGATCAGAGCAGCAAAGTACACTGAAGGGGGAGATAAGAAGAGAGGAATGCTGGGTATTCATCAGGCTGTGGATCTTGTACAGCATGGGGCGCTTGGAACTAATCAGATGCTCATTCAGTGAAGCACACTCACAAAAGGAGGCAAGTGCTGCAGGATCCAGCGTGAGGAACCCTCTCAGGGCCACAGATGCCTTGGCCAGATTCACCCTACAAAAAAAAGGGGGGGTGGGGCGTGACACAAACAAAGAAAATGACACATTAATTCTAGCACTAACTGCTGAAACGTCACACTGCGGTACAGACAATATTTTCCACAAAGTGGAAAATACATTTAAAAAGGTAAGGTTGTGTACCTGTCAAAGGCAGAGATGATGCTGATGGCCAGCAGCAGGTAGAGCAGTGACTGGGATGGGTAGGCCAGCGTGTGGTACTGCTGCAGCAGGTTGGGCAGGGTGGAGAGTTGCTCACCAGCCAGCACATACACCACCACGATGTTCCAGATGGCATATCCCGCCAAGAACCCATGAGAGTAGAGTCCGATCATCCTACCGGCACCAGCCATGCAGGAAAAAACACAAAAACAGGCCCTTTGTCAGACAAAAAGATTGTATGAGGTCATTCTGATCTTTCTTATTTTGACAGCACCACAGCTGAAACTCCAAAATATCTGAATGCACCTTATAAGGTTTTAGTGACTCGTGGAGAGCAATTTGGAACCCTTCGCTCACCTGAATCCACTGTGCACCTTCATGGCTACGTCCCGGGTGGTCCACACAGGCCTCACCTCCATGTAGTCCTCCACTTGGCCGCTGGATGTGGCCAAGTCGAAACGGTCTGCTGCATGGAACCGCCCTGAACACAGGGACAGAACAGCATCACCTTTTCTTACCAACTTCTAGAAAAAGCAGGATCTCAGGTGTGCAGTGCAAGGTTTGCATCTACAAGGTCCACGCCGTGATCTCATTCACACGTTTCCATTGCTTTACACAGGCAGCCCTCTTCTTATGAAGGGGTTCCGACCCGATTACCTTATTATAAATCAACTTATAAGCATACGTGAATACTATAACAGGAGTTTGTTATGACAAAAATTAACATTATAAGGTTGATGGGACGGTCGTTTGGAAGCACTCACGGCTCCTCTCCACAAACACTTTGCCAACTGGTTGGCTGTGGCCCCGTGGGGCAGAGAACAGAGATGCCTGGGGGAGGGGTGCCTGCATATCTGTGACAATGTCATCGTCCTCCACTTCCAGCTCATTTGTGTACTGCATCTCTGTGATTTTGGACTTCCTGCAGGTAGAGAGAGAAATGCAGACCTGTCCAAAGTGTTCAAACAACACACACAGGAACCCAAACACACACTCCCCACTGGTGTGACTTCCCAAGCCTCTGAACTCACTTCTTCTTCCTGGGTTTGCGAGTTACTTCCTCTCCATCTGTATGGTTGTCCACACCATCCCCATTCGCCAGATCGGTTTTGTCTTCATCTTTTTATTAATGAATAAATGTAAATGTAACACACAAAATGCAGCATAACAATCAACCATGTAAGTATAAGGGTTCAAAGCTATGTATAGGTACACATATCAAAGTGGTGAGATCACTTGTGTTCAAATGGACCAGTTTACCTGATGTTTGTGTCTTCTTCTTCTTCTTCCTTCTTTGTGGTGCCATTTCCTGGGGTTCTGGGGTCATGGGCTCTCGAGCGTCTGAGTCCTTGCGGTTGGTCATCCCCTCCAGTTCCATCCCCGCTTCTGCTAAGAGAAAGTAGTCACTGCAAACAGGTGGGCTGCATAGATCAAGTACCACAGCACAGAACACTTACTTCAGTAATTACTACTGGGTTGGGTAACACACACACACACACACACACAGAGTCTGAAACTGCTTGTCCCAAGCAGGGGTTGTGGCAAGCCGGAGCCTAAGCTGGCAATACAGGGAGCAAGGCCTGAGGGGGAGGGGACACACCCAGGATGGGACGCCAGTCCATCAGAAGGCACCCCAAGCAGGACTCGAACCCCAGACCCATCAGAGAATAGGCCCTGGTCAAACCCACTGCGCCACCACACCCAGTTGGGTAACGCAATGTTAGATAATAGATTTTGTATATTCTCTGTGAAGACATAAAGGTAAATAGTTCCTGTCCCTTACAGTTTAATACAATTACCAAAACTCATGCACTGTACACTCAAACAGGACCAACCCACAATATAAGCAATCACATCATTTCTGTCCACTGCTTTCTAAACCCACCCTCTGAATCTTCAACTTCATTTGCCTCCTTTTTTGACTTCTTCCTCCTGGCTTTGGTGATCGGCATTTCTTCTGGATTAGATTAACAGTGAAGACACAGGTGGAATAAGAGAATCAACAACCGAAGCGATGCTATGCCATGAACACTAAGTGAGTTTAATGTGTTATGTAAGACCTTCAGACTCCTTAAGATAATTGATGCAATTATCTCAGTGTAAAATCAGGACGAAACAAGATCGTCAACAGCCTGAAGGTTCATCTCATTAATCAAGTAGCTGCCTTTAAAATATGGCCATTAAGATGTTATGTAGGGATGGAACCTATTGTTGCAGGACCATGGCCACATCTGATTTGACAGTCCAATGGAGGTCATCTTCCACACCAAACACACTCACCTCCTGTGTCTTCACTTTGAGTAGAGGGAAAACAAGAAGAGAGAGAAATGTCAGTGGTTTTAGTGGACACAAGCATGCATTTGGCAGAGATGAAAATATTTTGGAGTAAAATGATTCACTTTCAAATACCAGGAAGAATTAGACAACTGTTCTAAAAACTGGAAAAACAAATAATTTCACCTGCTGGACTGAAGCACCCAGCTCTACGATGGGTAACGGTAAAAGAAAAAGAGGACACAGCTTGGACAAGTATCCTGTGAGCAGCTACACACTAAATAACCAAGTATAAAGAAGGTGAGCACTGCAGCCCAGCCTGCACTTTTTAAGGCATGACATCTGCTTGGCAGAGCTGTGGGACTCAGTGGCCTGCAGGTGAGTGGATTATACCATAAATAAGCTCTCTATCACTGTCCCGCCCCCACTTCCCAGCAAATCCACCCACACCTGTAACTGGTATTAACTGCATCTGTAATCTGTGAAAAGGAATTCAATAGAGCCTTTCAGATGAAAAATTAAAATTCATACAAAAGGCTCACCAATACTTTAACACCAAGAGTTTAACAAGCATTGTTTAGATTATCATACTGTCCTAATTTATTTGCCAACAATATACATAATGCAGTTCTGCTCAAACTGCCCACTAGTTTCAGTTTTCTCATGTTTATATACAACTGGATATTTAAGTGATTTTGGTTCATTCTACAAAAAGGGGGTGCGGTGGTGCAGCGGGTTTGGCCAGGTCCTGCTCTCTGGTGGGTCTGGGATTTGAGTCCTGCTCGGGGTGCCTTGTGATGGACTGGCGTCCTGTTCTGGGTGTGTCCCAAGTGGCTTCAGCCAGTGTGCGTGGGTTCATTCTGGTCATTCTTACCAAATGTCCTGGTACTTATTCACTATGCGGTCACAGAATACAGTACAACAGTATGTGGTAACGTGAACACGTTATAACATTTTCAGTTTAAAAATGCTTTTCTCTTTTGCCACCTATAACGGTTTCTCCCATTTAGTGTTCTTCTGACCATAAATATGTGCAAGTACGGAACCTCACTCAGTCTAGTGGTTTTACATTCTCTGAAAGACACCACAGCCACATCTGAACTTAAAACAACATTAATACAGCAACCAGGACATCTGGAACACAACACTCACCTTGGCATGGGGGGTAGTGCACGTGGTGCGCACTGAAAGACAAAAGTCAAAAATAGAGATGAGCATGAAAACAATGACTGATCAATTGAGTTCAGAGTGAAAGTAGTACCGCAACATAAACAACAAGAGACATATTGTGTGAGCTGAGCACAAATACAAGTAGAAGCGGCTGATGAAAGAAGCCAGTGTCTCTTCATGAGCTTGTGCCCAGGTCACAGCTGACATGTACAACTCCTCACAGACCTATCTGAATAGTGTACATACATGCAGTCTGGCTCACATTTAAAAGCAACCTGGAAGTGAGTTGGGAAGAGAGCCAAAACCCTGCAGGAGGGTCTGTGTAGGCCAAGCAAGTGTGTTACAAACCATCAGAGAGACCAAACAGAAGGCCACAGCACTAGTCACCAGTGAAAGCACTCAGGTGGACAAAAACTGTACCAAACATTTCCAGGAGAGCAGACTGGAAGGGAACACACGAGGAATCCCAACTACACTGCAGTTGTTGTTCTCTCTCTCTTTCACACACACACACACACACACACACACACACACACACACACACACACACACACACACATTACAGATCACCAGGAAGACACAACAGCATACCAAGTAACCTAATCAACCACGTCTTGTATATCATTTCTAACGCACAACACTCACTCACACAAAAGTGATCTTAGCGGTATAAAAACTCCAAGAATGTTCAGCAGGTGGCTATTAAAGACAGAGTAAATTATTCTATTTATAAACTCAGAATCAGAACTGTTTATATAAAACAAGCTGTACAGTAAAATACTTTTCACAGTGATTGCTTACACACATTCTTCTATCAACAGATTCTATAAGAGGAACCAAACACCAAGAGAAAGTGTCATCTTTGAAAATTCTGGCTAGTAATAAATTTTTATTCGTAAGGCATTATGGATCTAACACAAATAAGGTATTATATGGATAATATAAGGATAATTAACTTTCAAAACAAGTAAAAATAATGTCAGATTAGTAGATCACCATTAACTAAAACCTCACCACAATCAGTCTGAATCCACCTCACGAACCTATCAGATGTCAAAGTCTGCTCGACCGAATCTTCAGGACTCCAAACAGTACAGCTCTAAGTGATGCAAGAGCCACAGATAAGGCATACAACTCACCACCTGTCTTCTTCCCACTCCTCCAGTGTTTGGGATGGCCACAGATATGACCGTCCCAATAAGGGGAGGGCTGAGGCGCCAGTTAATCCTGAGCTAAATCTGCAAGGAATTAACATCTACCAAGGAGTGGGATTAT
The DNA here is from genome assembly GCF_900964775.1 of Scleropages formosus. NCBI lineage: Eukaryota > Metazoa > Chordata > Actinopteri > Osteoglossiformes > Osteoglossidae > Scleropages > Scleropages formosus. Next base: position 1,167,592 of record NC_041819.1, on the reverse strand, counting down.
CACAGCACAGATATTGATCGCTTAAAGAGGCAGTGTACCTTTTTATGATATCCTCTGTCTTTATTATTTTATTATTTATTGTTCTGAGATGTACATCACTTTGGAGAAAAGCATCTGCTAAATGAATAAATATATTAAAATATTTACTTGGACAAGTGTCAAACCTCAGATGATTATTAGATCAACAGTTTGCATATTTTTATCAACAATATTCTTTTGTGGAATTCTCAAAAATGTGCTAACATTTACATATTCAACATGCCTTCAATACAACCAGGGGTTGCTCAGTCCTCAGTCTGCATCCATGTACTGCTGTGTATACATCCACAGCCATCTGGACACCCTCTCCATAGCCTTAGTACCTGCTTGGCCTTCCCTCTCTGACTGTCTGTGATACCCAGCACACTGTAAGCCTTCTTTGCAAAGCCCCTGCAACCTACTTCAGTGGGATCACAGCTTGTCCTCCAGCCTTTCAAACACCACCAGTTCCACTTCTTTCATCATCTTCCTCTCTTTGGCCTCCTCCATGCATTCTTCCCATGGGACTGTAGGCTCCAACAAGATGACTTGCTTGAGGTGGTGGTATGATGTCCAGCCTCAGGGATGTCTCTGTGACAGTGGCTAGAAACCTAAATTGCCTTCCTAATTCCTTCAAACTGCCAGTCTTGCCCCATCACCAGGAGCTCTGAACGGGCACTGGGTGCTGATCCTACTCTTTCACCTTCTCTGACAAACATGATGGCTGGCTGGGGGGGGGGTCTGGCTGGCTGATCCTGATGTGGTCTGTTCCCACAGCCTCGAGCATCTGGTCATTAGATTATAATTATAATTTTGCATGGTCAAAAATAACTAACAAATTGAAAATTGTTTATTAATTGTTCATGGTCGAAAGATGAAACCCATGACTGCACAAAATCACTGCTTCTTCCCAATCAAACTGTATTCAACACAGGGAAACGGTGTTTAAATTAATCATGTATTTAACACTACAGAGAGTTAAGCTCTGAATTCACACTGGACAGATCAAGTGTATAACCCAAGTTATAAGAACTAATCAGCAGTGTATTTTGTCTGTATCACTTAAAAAGTGAACATAGGGAAGGAATCAGGACGAGGTATGAGGACTGAATGGAACGCTTGTAGGGGGTGCGGTGGCACAGCGGGTTTGGCCGGGTCCTGTTGCGATGGACTGGCGTACCATCGTGTGCGCGCGCGTGTGCGGTGATTACAAGAGTGATTTTATACAGGCCACTTACTGAGGGCAGCTGTGGCGTTTCTCTGCGCCGGACTTTTCTGACCTAAAAATAGAGAAAGGATAAAGCATGATTGATTGAATTGAGAAAATCAAAAAAACACTATTTTAAATTTACAAACTGTCAAATAGAAAAGTATTTATTTTCATCTGCGATTGTGTGACAGGGAGGAAGATGATGATGTAGTGTTTTCCCTGGTATTTTCGTCCAAGTACAGTGACTGTTGTTGTTGTGAAGATAAAATAACTTACAACTAGAACTACTTGTTGTTGTTGTCGAAGAAATAAGTTGTGAAGACAACACATCATTGTTACATTATGTCGCCATTTACCTTTGTGTTCTCCATGCCACTATCAATTTATAACACTGAAAATAACGAAGACGCGATTTTATTCTAATTTGAATTAACAGAAAAATAAGAGAACTACAATACAGCTCCGATTCTCACACAAGTAATCATTTTTTATTTTTTTTTTATTTTTTTTTAGGGTCACATCATGTTTCACTTCCGGGTTAAATGACGGCCGAAAACACCGTAATTTTTGTACTATAAACGCGGTGCGCAAGTTTAAATTCGGACACCGACCGTAATTCTTCTATCGTAGGCGCAGATAGTACGCGTGATAGATACTGCATATCAGAGTCAGAATATGTTATGTAAATTTAATTCAGAGAAAGGACATTAATTCATCACGTACTGATAAAATACTATTTTGACCCATAGTCAAACAAAACACACAAAATAAATTAGAACACAACAAAAGGAACCAACCTTGCGCTTGAAATCATTAAAAGAAACGAACGTTTTAGTTAGACTTGTTACATTTAATTTGTAACGTACGGAAACCAGTGATGTGGTCATGCTACCTGCTTCTGGGTTGATTTAATCGCTTTACAAAGCACTATAGGGTTGCCTTTTGAACAGTATGATCTGACATAATATGAAATAATATATTTGTAGAAATCTTCACTGGCAGGCACATGCAAATTCTCATAGTATCTGTAATACTTTCATTAGAATTTCACCGAACGTTCAGGTGTTTCATGTACCGAAGCGGCACAATCTGTAACCATTATGAAATCATGGATACCACCTTCAGCCAAAGTAATAAATACACATTTGCTGAATCAATACAGATGTACAGAAAGAAGAAAACATCAAGAAAGTCACTGTATAAATGTGAAAAAAACTATGTCATAACTAAAAATATCAGCCAAAATAAATTGCATAGAAAGTAGGTATCTGAAATTTTTATCAAAGCCCATAACACAAAAGATCAAAAAATGTGATTGGATTCCTTTTATGGAACTCATTTTAATCCACTTTCATTATTGTTTATTTTATGTGCACGCCGCTTTGATTGAGAGCCACTTGTACTGCATATTCCTGCTCCCCTGTGTCCCTCATCCAGTTCGCTCCTCCGCCGCCTGTCGTCCGTCCCCTCAGGACTGGCCTGTGGGCTGCAGCCATGCAGCAGGAACCCACTGGGGGTCATCCTGTGCCCGCCTTGTAACCCAAAGAAGCTGCTCACAGGAGTCCTGCAGCCCATCATTGACCAGCACATGGTCAAAGAAATGACCATACTGAGCCTCCATCTTCTTCGCAGCCTCCTCTATCTCCTGGAAGTCCTCCTCCTGAGATGGGAACACACAGATGTTCTATCACAGATCCATTTTAACCCAGCGGGGGGTGTCCCAGTGCCACTGTATTCACCATTCCAGGTTTTTACAGTGAATGTTTCACATTTCTTTCACTTCATTCCCGTATTTCAGATGAATTCGAGAAGCATTAGGACAAGATCTTTTCAGTCTTAGAACCCAGGCTGTGAGGTGCCAGTGCTTGAGATTTACAGAGCACAATTTCTGAGATAAGAACACAGAGTAACCTTAGAGAACTACTTTTTACGCTTTCATAATCAGGTAATACAATCCGGTTAGAATATTTAGTTGCTGTGCAAAATCGACAAGTTTTCTTGTGATACCCACGAGTACCTAAGTACCTCTGACGCAAAAATGTTGATTGTGTTTAGGTAAACCTCGGTGTAAATCTAATCAGATTCTGACAGTGTGCTGAACACGTTCACGTCAACTTGAACATACACACTTAAGGCTCACTTTGAAAGGCCTGTTCACAAAGTAATTGGTGATGATCTGGGCATTTTTCCTGGTCTTCCTCATACGGGCACAACTGGGCGGCTTCACAAAGATGATGTAGGGCCTAAATTCTTGTGTTCTGATGGACGGAATAGCCTGTGAAACACACAGGTTTTAGTTAAGACAGTCGCCACTGTGTCGTATCCTAGCGACTGCTCTACAGATGGGCTCGTGTCACTCACATGTGGTTCAATGTCTACAATGCAAATCATTCCCTTGTCCAGGACATCTCTTATGCCATCGAAACTGGTGCCATACAGGTGGCCTTTGTACTCTGCATATTCCAAGAATCTAGAGTTGAAACCAAGAGGAAAAGGAGCTAAGTATCATCAGCACTGTGACACAGAAGCACAAAGGAAGACAAAGAGAACCCTTAAAACAAGCCAACTACCTTTGAGTGTCAGCCATGTTCTCAAACTGCTCCTTTTTAATAAAATGATATTCTCTTCCTGGCTCTTCATAGCTCTTGGGTGGTCGTGTTGTGTCTGGGTGGGGTTAAAAAATATCAACGTAAACATGAATGCAGGATATTTATACGGGACAACCAGTAGCATAGTGGTTAGAGCGACTGCCTGTGGGTCCAAAGGTTGCAGATTTGAACCCCACCTCTGGCTGTAGTACCCGTGAGCAAGGAATTTACTGTAAATTGCTCCAATAAAATTACTCAGCTGTATAAGTAGGTAAATAACCGTAACCTTAACACTGTATGTCACTTTGGAGAAAAGCATCAGCAAAATGAATAAATGTAATTCCACAAATAATAATTTTATTACTCATTCATTTAGCTAACATTTTTCCCCAAAGCAACTTACACTGTTAGGACTTTACATTAAGCTACTCACCTGTTTATCCAGCTGGGTAATTTTTACTTCATCATTTCAGGGTAAGTACTTTGATCAAGGGTACTACAGCAGGAACATGAATTTGAATCTTGGTCCTTCTGACTGCAAGGCAACAGTTCTAATCATTGTGCACCTACTGCCCCCTCATACTCAACCTGACATTCCTAAAAAAGTACACTATTAGACATAAATCGTCACTTGTAAACCTTACTACCCAACAAACTGGAACTGACAACAGAGAAACAACTTCTTTATTTGATTTTTAAGTAGTTTTAGCAAAGTACTTTTACACACAGAACATAAATTTACAATCTCAGAAGTTTCAACATCATTTAATGTCCATCAAGAAGAGTACACCAGCATGCTGTGGCCCAGGGTCCAAGACCCCCACAGACATTTGGAGTTAAGTTACATACGTGGAACTGGCCCCTGGAAAATCTTAGGCTGGCGTTCAATGAGTCGTCGGCGAAGCTCGTTCACGCCAACACCTGATGAACCTAGGAAAGAGGGCCCAATATTGGGATCAACACACATACCACATGGGCAGTATAACCAGTTACGTTGTATTTTTGAAAAAACAGACACACACAACTGGGCCTCACCCACAAGTACCACAAGCCGGTGTTTGTCCTGCATTCGGCGCTGGTAGAGCACCACCTCCTCGTACGGATGGGTCAGGGCGCTGTGGCTGCTCGACGGGTAGTGGTTGTCCCTGGACTGATGGAGGAGGCTGGCCAACTTTCTGCGACAGAGACGCAGGCTGCGCCGGAATCCCGCTGCAACAGCCAACGAGCGAAGGCCTGCCTTATCAGTTTGTCAAAGGACGTACGTGAAACTATCACTGTCAAAAGCATTTACTGTTGAAGACATGCTGCGAAGGTTTGCTTTCGGTATTTCACTGTAGGCGTGGATCACATACCTATATAGATACCCTCAGCGCTACTGCTGAATTCACCCTCGTCTGTAAGGAAGAGCCAAGCAAAGTGTGAGAAATGCATCACAGGCACAGCTGAGATTTCTCTGGAATGTATGAAGTGTGGAGTTTACACAGAAAAGACATACTCACCTTCTTTGAGCTCCTCTTGCATGCAAATACAAAATTAAAGAGTTGAGAAGGGGTATATTTATAGAAGATTAGGGAAAGAATAGTACCGTTTATTGTGCTCCATTTTGAAGGGTCCACCAGAACCATTACAGAACCATTCTACTGTAATTTCAGGTGGGGTTTGGTGGTTACTAAAAAGTCAGAAAGTTCAACAAATGCATGAAAGGCTTGAATACATGTACGTATCACGTCAGTACGTTCAAGTAAAGACTTACCTACCAGATTCAAAAGCTTCCTCATCTGTAAACAAAGGATTTTGATAAAATGACTGAAAACTGAACACACTGTCTTTTTGACCTACTAGTGTGTCTGATGTTGTGAGGATTTTTGTAACGCAAAAAAATTTGTTACTAGAATAAGCAAATATGTGAATTCATTACCCTATAATAACATCTAATAATCAACCATATTCATAAGTCTTTTACCCGTTTCAACACACTTCTCATCAATAGCCATCATATCTTCCTCTGATCAGAAAAAAGAAAAGTATATTTATGATCTTTCACAGTAGTTACAGTAATGGACAGCACATTCACATGTAAAATCCTTAGTCACTTTCTGTGGATCCCATACAGAATTGACAAACTTTTTCTCACGGTGATACTCACGCTCATCAGCAGCACTCACTTGAGGTCCGCAGGAGGAAAAGGAAACAAAGCAAAACTCACAGTAATGTGTGGGCCTTACAATTCATTCCAGCATTTAATTCAAAGTGGGAATGTTTCGGAATCACTTGTCAGTACAAGTAAGAAAAACAGGAGGTGAAGGGTCAACAGACACCATTAGGTCAGGCAACACGCCTGCAGACATGGAAGCTACGCGCCATAGGGCCGGTGTTAAAAATGGGGGGTGGACACAGTAAAGTGGGGGAGCGGCAGGCTACCACGATTTTCCACTCACAGATTTCAATGCAGGTCTGGGTCAAGAGTGGTGGCGACCACCAGAAATCTTTCTGTTTTCTGGACAAAAGGATCAGAGGTGTAACGTCTACAGACACACGGTATCTATAACGTTTGAAAAGTGTACCATGGGAAATGCAAATTCAGTTGAGGCACTGATCTCTTTTTAACAGGGCTGAATTTAAAATGAAAAAGGTCACACAGCGAGAAGTAATGCACGTGCTGTGAACGCTCTCCTCGGCCCACCTTTTCAGCAGCTCAGCCGAGGGAATGAGGCCGGCGAAGGCTGACGTGCTGGGCAGCTTCCTGGCTTGCCACCAAAGGGCGTCGGTCTGGTCCACAACCTCGAGCACGTTACCCTTGTGGAACACCACTCCTGCATCAGCGCACGGGATAGCTGGGTCGTGCTGCGGACAGTAGTCCACCATGGCCCGCATGTACAGCTGGGGGTCCCGTGCAAAATGTGAAAGATGCAGAAAAAAGGACCTTGAGGTAAGGGAACGATGCCACACTCATAGTTTATTCAACAAGTGAGGAGGATGAGGGATGATAACACTAAAGTAAACACCACATGAAGATCCATGAGTCTCAAGAAATCACAGAAGAGTGAAAGGTCAGTGTAAAGGGTGCCTTACCTTGACAGGGGTGTTCACCGGTTTGTCTGACATGGGAACCAGTTTGAACATTATGGTGCCTTGACTCTGGGTCTGTAGAGTATGTAAGCAGTGTGTATAAAAAAAAAAAGCAGTGGCTGAACCCAGATTTACAGTATCTGCACATTGTATACAACAAGGCATTCTGGGAGTCTCACCAGGATCTCTATGATCTGCTCAGGGTCCATTCCTGCCACGGGCTGCCAGTTCACCTCCACCAGTTTGTCTCCCATGTTCAGCAGACCTGTGAGTCCAGCATGACGCACACACTACATACAGAATAGGTGTACCACACCTACACAAACTGTATCGCCATAAAAAGATGGAGACACACAGGAGCTTTAAAGACTCAGCCTGGAGGTGTAAAGAGGACATATTACTTGTGCTCATCTCACCACTTCGATCTGCCAGCCCCCCGTGGATCACCCTCGCCACAAAAATTTCACCCGTCACCTCGTTCTTCTTTATAGTTGCCCCCTATGGGTGAACAAAGACAAACAAATTTAAGTTATTCCTTACATAAAAGCTGTGAGACAGTGGCACATGTGGGTGTATGGTGAGAAGCGTTTCGACACATAAGTAATGCAAATACGGCACATGATAAATATGCACAGATCTGCTTTCAAACTGCAATTTTTCAATGATGAAATATAACTTTTTCCTGTCTGACCAGAGAAAGGCAGACATGTCATCGTTAAGAGACGCACAAACTGCACCCTTCGGACGTGAACACAACAGTATAGTTTTTATAGACTTTAAGAAGCGATTTGTTGCAGATGCTGAGGAAGTGAGAATGTTGTCTGAGGTGAGAGCTCACCTCTTGTAGTAGCATGTGACACCTGTGTTCAATACCTGCGGAGGGTTTGGGTTTGTGATTCATTTCCACAGTCACAGAATCTGAATGTCTCCTTAATGGAGCAAAAAGAGAAAAAATGTCAAACAGACTTTGAATGAGGTAAGAGTCGGCGGAAGGAGGAATGAAATGTGGCAGACGAACATCACTGCTCAGGAATCAGGCATGACTGATGTATGAAGGAGAACAATGGAGATGAAAGGAGCTGAGAAAATCAAGAACAGCACTGGTGCATGGAAAGGCGAGAAGGTGAAAATGCAAGATGAACGAGTGAACAACATGTGACGGAGGATTAGGGGCATGGTACCCGAGTCAATTTTCTTTAATCAAGAAAACGTAGACTAAACCTCTGCCATTGTGATGAGGACTCCTCCAGAAGACACACGTCTTCACAGGGAAGGCAGGTGGTTATTGAGAAGCGAGGAGAGCCGGATCTTGGTTCATTTCTTCTTCTTCTTTTTGCCAAAAAGGCAGCCGGTCTTGGTGTGGTCCGGCACTGATCGCAACCCCGACGGACCATTAGGGAGAACAGAAAGGGCCTTCTTCTTGATGCCCTCTTTGAGCAAAGCATGGCAGAAGACTGGCTGGGAGGAGGCGGACAGCGGATGTGCGGCACCATCCTGGTAGGTGATGCAGGAGCTGGAGGTCGATGAGGAGGAAGAGGAGGAGGAGTAGCAGCGGGAGCGGTGTGAAGGAGGCGTGTGGAGTGCTGCAGGGCAGGAAGCATCTGCCTGTTTTCCAGCTGCGACAAGACCCTGCAGCTTATCCACCACCTCCACAAGCAGGCTGAGTGCCTGTGTGTTCTCCTGCACGCTCCCTGACACCAGTTCAGTGGCTTCAGCCACTTGGCGCCCAAGCGCACGCATGTCCTGGTTGCCAAGCTGCACCGCACTGGCCACCGTGCGCACTGCCGACCGAAGCTCGTCCAGGCTCTCCTGCTTGGTCAACTTCCCTGCCACTGCTGTGTCCAGGCCTGGGGAAAGACCCACCACCCTGTGGTGTTGCTTGGGGCTTGAGGGAGCTGTGAAGGCATGTCTGTGGAAGCCTGGGTGCCCTTGGTGACAACTGTTGGGGCAATAGCTGCCCACGGCAGGGTAGTAACTTGGGAAGTAGGGGGCAGTCGGACTGACAGGCTGGCAGGGCAGTTTGTCCTGATGAAGCGGTGTGAAACAACTGCGCTCTTCATTTTCTTCTTCGCTGTCCACCTCCTCAATCACGTCATCTCCAGAAGACAGGCACAAGGAGAAAAGTAGATCAACAAACAAGTTGAGGACTGGGGAGACAAATAGCTTGCAGCGTGATCTCAGCCATCAAATCAGAATTATCATGGAAAACATTCTAATCACAATTTTCCAGGGAAAACTGACTTGTTCTCTTTGGAAGCTCAGAATTAGGAAGAAGTTTGAGATTAATGGACAAGTTCAGAAAAGAGGGGGAATGTCAATGGTTCTGTACGTAATGGGAAAGACTTTGGTGTCAGATCATCCACAGCACCTGAGCATCTTTTCCGCTCGGCAGACAGGTCAAGTGGGACTTTGAATGTGGTGAGGAGAATGTTGAAAGCTAACAGAATAAAATATGAGAATGTGTGATTTCCACAAAAAGAGAGATTTTCTGAAACTTGAGGCCTTACCAATGAGAACAGCACTGCAGATTGAGGGGGCAGAACGGTTTACCCGTCCTTTCCACAGACCACTGGTTTGTTGGCACAGTTTACAGCTGCTTGCTGACTGCAAGTGGGATGGAGGATGGGGTGAGCCAGGAAGTGAGGCAGATTGCGGTCTTGCTGATGGACGGCTACCCCCACCAACAGTGGTCCCCTGGCTCCAAGGTCCCAAGCCTCTGCCACTGGCTAGAATCCCCTTTGTGAAGTGCCGCAAGCTCTTCCAACGGCTCCGCGCCGCCTCTCCGGCACGACCCTTTGGAGGGAGAGGAGGAGCCTGGCTTCTCTCAGGGGTCTGAACATCGCAAGGCCAGGGCTGGCAGAGAGGGCAAGTCTGACCACCAAAATAACTGGCATTAAGACCAGGTTCTTCCATTAAATCTGGACAGAAAGCCAAGCTCAACGCCATCCTACAGCCAAGACCTCAGTCCCCTCACCTGACTAGTTCAGAGTCAGTCTCTCGCCTTTGATTTCTACACTTCAGAACATGACAGCACTGGTAAAGATGGACACTATAAATACATCTGCATAAATGAGTGAATAAAATGAGCTCACTCTGCCGAGGTCATACCAAGTGCTTTCCCCAATGCCACAGTGTCAATAGACACAAATGCAGACTGACTAATGATGTACGTGAACATCATTGTTTTTGTAGAAATGGTGGATGTCCTGTAGAAGTACCTCCATCCTCAACATATCCTCACCAAGGGTTGGTTGTTCTTCACCAGACACACAATCCTCATGGCCTCTTCCTCATTAGGCAGGTCGTCTGGAAGCGGTGGCAGAACCGGGTTGAAATCCTTCTGGGCCACCATGTCGTGGGAGGACAGAAGTGCCTTTGGAGAGAGCAATCAGAGGGTGTTCTGATTAGACCCTGGAGGTTCCTCCTTATCGCTGAGATTAAAATACTGACAGTATGAGGTCCATAGACAGGGGCTATCTCACCTGAAGGTGTGGGTTTCGCAGAAGTCTGTAAAGCTCTGTGGCCTCAGTGGAGGGGTTAGCCAGTCCTTGCAAGTCAACCATCATCTGGAAGAGAATTTATAAGGATGCCACATAAGGCCCACAAGCAGAAGGTTTGTGCAATGTGCACTGTGTGTATTCTGCATTGCACCTGATGGGAAAGTCCTGAAGCGTAGGTCAGATACGGCTCAGGACTGTTGCTCAGGTGCAGCTGGAGGCACTCGTATATCTGTGGAAAGGAAAAATGACTCAGGAACAGGCATCCACATGGCCACAGGTTCAAAACTCAAGTAGTAGTGCACCGGTCTGCTATATCATTGGGTGTATGATTGCAGGGATTTACGGTAGCTCTTCTTTCAATGTAGAAAAGTTTCCACTGAATGAATAAATGTAAATAGCTACACATTTTGTGTAATTTTGTTGAACTGCATACAATGACAAAGTATCTTAACTCTTATAGTTCAGAATACAGAATTACGTAGAATAATTTTTTTGTAGATGTCAAAGTAACAATTTTTACAAGATCATGTCACCATGGTTACAATGAACAACGCACCAATCAACATTTACCCTGTGTTTGAACATGTCTTACATTCTGGTAAGAGATGACAAGGGCAAACAGATGAGCAGACCACCTATCCACTGACCTTGAGCAGAGACTGGAGCCAGGGGGCATTGAGTAGACTGTACAGGTGGTCAGCCCCACTGACCTGCTTTCTCATGGAGACCTTCAGCTCCTCCACCACAGCTGTCAAGATCTGGATCAGGTCTGGAGAACATGCAGAGCAAGTACATGATCAAGAACACTGTGCATACAGCAATATACAAGGATTAGAATACTCATGTTGGAGCAAAAACTTTGTACATGTAATGGGGGGGTGTGGTGGCGCAGCAGGTTTTTGGTCAGGTCCTGCTCTCTGGTGGGCCTGGGGTTCGAGTCTTGCTTGGGGTGCCTTGCAACGGACTGGCGTCTCATCCTGGGTGTGTCTCCTACCCCTCCAGCCTCATGCCCTATGTTGTCGGGTTAGGCTCCAGTTTCCCGCGACCCCGCTCGGGACAAGCGGTTTCAGACAGTATGTGTGTGAATTTGTAATCGAATTAAGCAGTGTTTGTAGCACCACTTTCCAAGCATAGTACACTGGCTGCTTGGAGATTGTAAGGAGAAGCTGTGTGTTTGAGGGGCTCTGAATTTGTAAAGAATTTTCAGATATTATTTCAAGAAATTTTAACATGCAGTAACAAAGCACGTAAATGGAACACAAACACAATATTTGCTCTGTTATTAGAATTTTGGGTATTACCCAACATAATTTCAATTTCTTTAAGGTGTCTGTTGGCTTCCATCTGATAGAACAACATTTAGCAGTGGCACTCTTAGCAAACGCATGCACAGCTCAGTGCAAGCTTTTGTTCAAACTGAGCTTTTAATGAATTATCCTTAACTGTGCAGTTCCTTGAGTAAACTACATGATTCAGATATCACAGAACATTCATTACTGTAAAAATACTGTATAAGCAAATACTTTCAACCGCAAAAAATGTAAAAACAGTTTTTAATTTCAGAAAATCTGAGAGTACAATGTTTAAGCTATATACGTCATTTTATTCAACTACAAAATTTAATTCTTTTCAGTAATTTAAGGTAAATACTGATGTATATACATACAGTATAGTAAATACTCAAGTAACTTGAGGAAGACATTTTTCTTACTGTTTTTGTGACTGACAGGCACAGCCATCGACTCCACCTTGGTGTACTGCCCTGTGGAACCCGCTGTGATCCAGATAGCTGAGGAACTGACGTCAGCGTCTAGCGCTAGAAACATGTAGAAAAGACCGGTTATATGCTTGTGCTGCAAAGCTTTTAGCATCACATTTTTTCCTTATGCGATGAAGAACAACAGATCCAAGTTCGATTTCCAACTACCCTAACTCCATCACTAATAGACCAAGGCTTCTTAGTGGGGCTTCTAGTGTCGTTACACTGCAGAGCTACCATGCACCCCCACATTGGTATTAGATGAGATTAGCAGTAACTGCCATGGTGAGGTGTACACACTGTAAAATTCTATGTTGGTCTTGCTGTCCATTGTACGATTACTAAGCACACCTTGAATCACACTTCTGACACCACTGTAGCAACTCAGTTGTAAGGCTCAAAAGCAAGACCAAACCAGACCATCCATACCAAATACAGCAGCACTAACCATATCAGTACTTAAACAGGATCTATGTAGATTTGTTGCAGGCCTAAAGACAGTAATTGTTATGGAGTATTTTTCCTTTGTTTTAAAGGTACATTTTACACTTGCTGTTACTGTGTGCCATCCAAGGCCCATCATTCAAATGGAATAATCCTGAGTCTCCTTTATTCCAAAGTAACCATTTTTACCTAACTTTGGGTTCTTTCAGTATTAACATTATTACAAATATAGCTGTTATATAAGACAGGAAGAAACTGCGAGCATCTTATCACACATTTCAGATGTGTGTTCTGAGCTGTATGTTTGGAATGTTAAGATACCCGCGTTCCAGGTATAAATGTGTATGGGTGGAGTCATAGGTGAGGAAACAGCACCATGCTGGTGTGTTGTCGTACCTTACGTAACATGCGATTACTCTGTTCTTCATTAAGACATACCACTTAGGTCGACTACAAGAGTGTAATCACAGATAAACAAAAAAAAGACACAGCAATCATCAAATTACACACACACATTTTCAGAACCGCTTGTCCCATATGGGGTACATTTGTACAAAAAAATATTTGTGTCCTGGTATTAAAAAAAGTGTTTCATCGTTAACCCAGTGCTTTCAAAGCCTAAAGAAGAGTCAAATTCTCAACCATATCATGACAACAGAGAAGTCAACGCTCAGCACTTACCCCTCAATCCTTGTCCATAAGATGGCTCTGCTGACTTCCAGATTCCAATACAGCGGTGCAATTTAAGGTGACTTGTGTCCGATCATTCCCCTTTCAGCGTACGGCTTCTCCGCTATGTTGGTGCAGCATACGCTCAATTTTTACTATAAAACAGCCCTGAGGAAAGAGGACTGTAATCCCCTCTCTATCCCATTTAATCCTGCATGCGTTCCCTTCCCGGGAGCTGCTGGTTGTCCTGGTGCTGAAAGCTCCTTAACTCTTTCTGCCTTCAGATAACCCAGGCAGGAGAGGCTACAGAAAGCCTGACAGCACTGGTCTTAAAAATATTTCAGTTGACATGAGTGTCTCCTAACAACCCCAGGTCACCAAGACATGACTGCAACAAGAAAACAGTCACTTGGTTACTTTATGACTTCTGAGAATAATAAAATATTTCATTTTTACTTTGTTTTTGTACAGTAAAATGCTACAGAGAGGAAAACATTATCTACGTCTGCTTTCCATGACAGAGACTTGTTCTAAATCAATAATGGTGGTAGAGTAGTTAATTTAATCCTGAGATAGAAATCCAAGGCCATGTAATATTAGGGTATTTGGATGACTCTGGAACATACTATAATTTACCTTAATTTGAAAGGCTCCTATCTCTACCATGCAACGAGTACAAAGCAGAACTCATAATCCCTGCTTGATTCTCTCCCCATCCGGTAATGGGGCCTGATTTACGCCCGACTTTTTGAAACGCCATATTGAGCTCTCAATTGCAACTACAGATTATCTACAGCTCTCCATAGGGCATCGTTTGTGTGACTTAAATGTAGTTTCTTAATACAATCCAAGCACAAGCATCCAGCTTCATACAAATACATGTGCAAGAAATGCAATTTACCTATGACACATTTGGACAAAGAAGCAAAAATAAGCCACTAAAGGTTTTACGTAGCGTTTCATTTTATTGCTCTTTGTATTAGGAGAGTTTTAATGACTTCTTGTTTTAAACTTTTTTTTTTTTTTTAAAACAAGTTACTTCACTGGGATAACATGTTCTTGTCAGACAGACCAAATACACTCAGTTTACTTCCAAAGTAATGACTTGGAGGAGCAACATCTTACTGCAACAGAGGCAGAAAACTGTTGAGGTTCACCATGCAATATCCAAGGTGTAAACAGGTGTTTGGCAAATCATTGTTAATACTTTAGTAAATTCCAGGTAATACCAATGTTAGTACTGATACTACTAACAGCAGCATTAGTCAGGAGGAAGATTTAAGGCGGAAAGGAGACCTTTACCGTACCCCTGTGTTCCATTCATGGATTTAACTGGATGAATAACCTTCCTTAGAATAAATGTTTTCACTTTTATAAAAGGGGACGGAAAAACCATTATCTTGTAAGTGTGCCTAAAGTATTTTACCAAACTGTGAAATCAAGTACTTTGATCCTCAGCCTTTGCATCTTTTTTTTTCTGCTCTCCATTCATCTCTGTGCTTGTTTTTTTAACATTATTAATATTAAATTTCATGTTTTCGGATTGAATTTGAAGTACAAATTCTTTTTCCAAATTTACTTAATCTTTCACGTTCTCCGTGAAGTTATTCTGGCCGAAACAAATTGGGTAACACGAATAATTAAATTATTGTAAAACAACATAAGTCTTGAAATTGTAGTTTATCAACAGAATTGTGAATATCCCAAAAAAAAAAAAAAAAATCAAAACTTTAGTAACACTTAACAGATCAGTCCTAGTCTGCCCTTGGACACATAGTAAAATCCTCAGTAAAAGGCTAACTTCCAGCAACAGGTCTATGTGAACTTTTGCCAAAGCTCATAGGATTATCAATGCAATACAGTAAATTACAGTATATAATCCAGTGTTTGTTGTCTAACATCACGGTTCATTTTAGAACTTCCGAAGGAGCCAGTATATACTTTCTGGTGTCTGTCTGTGTACTGATAAACAAAAATGCTATTTTATTACCCAGTAAGACTTTCTCATCAGGTGTCTGTCAGAGCATTCAAGCTATATATTCGGTCATGTCTGGATAAACGCATTCAAGTATAAACCAAGCTCCTGTGTACACTGCTCTGACTATTTAACACTGATACGGAAAAGAAATATATATTAAAAAGTACAAACTTAGAATATATGAAAATTGACCAAAAACATCTGTTAACCACATTATTTGGAGAACAATGAAAAAGTATTCCACACTAAATGCGCTATGCTGTAATGTATGACCAATTAAAAATACTGTAATTTTGTGCCACTTTCAAGCATTTCTATTACATATTTCCAAACCAGTCCTCTACTCTGAATTGTAGTTATGTGTAAATTAAGAAATCATACTTAACCCTGTGTCTTTGCGTAATAACACAAATATACTATTTTCACCTGGAAATATATTACCGTGGTCTTTACCCTCGTGATGTAAACAAATCAATTAACCAGTGGTTCCCTTAACGATCAAAAATCTGGTTGAAATAAATATTCTAAGTGTTTTAGTTAAGTTTTCCAGCCATTGTAATTGCAAGGTGGGGGATTTTAAAAATCAATCAGCTAAAGTGACAAACTACTTGCAGCACTTCAAAAGGTCCAAACCTCTGAAGTAATCCAGTTAGAGGAGATAAAGAATCCAGATAAAGGAACTGGTTATCTTCAGCTCATCTAGACTAGATTCCCCAATACTCATCAGAAGATGTGGGTGAAAAATATCCACAATTTAAATCCTCATCGACAGTTGGTTTCCAGCTACTCTCCAAACCACTACCATTCTCTGTAAGCTTGAATCATTTAAGTTTTTTTAAACCTTACAAAAGACCTACAGCTTGTTTAGAAATCTTTCCTAACTACAAATTGTATTAGCAGAGCAGTTCCCTGCAATATGACAGCTTGTGCCCACATTAGCTGTCATTTTTTTTAACCTCTTGTAAAAACAACTTACCAGTGCAAATATGAATGGTGTGTTCTGGATTGCTGACAGAGCAGGAAAAACATGCTCTGTGCTGTAGAATAGTGCAGACAAAATAAAACTGAGGATGCGCACAGATTTCAACAAACCGTGTTCATGGCCGCAAAGAGTGGCATTTGGAAGGCTTAGTTTTAATGACCTCATCCCATGTTCCAGAAGGTTCAAGAAGAGACAAGTCCTTTTATCCACATGTGCAGAACATGATCATTGAAGGACTGTCCAAAGAAAACCCTCAGACAGTCTCACCAAAAACACTGCCATCATGTTTCTTCTGAAGATCCAAATCCAATCAGAACAGTTCTTGGACCAAACACACTTTAGGGCACATTCTGAATGTTACACAGCAAAATGATCTCCAAGGTGGCTGTAATGTGTTGCGCATGTCCTCACAGTATATCAAAACAATGAATACATTAAATAAAGACAAAACTGTCTCTCTTGCTTCAGGAGCAGGAATGGTAAAGTTCTGTTTCATAGGGCAGGTGAGTAACAGGGCGCCAAGGCTGAGAAGGGTTTGTCACCTTTAGAACTGGAGCAAAAAGATGACCTCTCAAATTGTGTGTCAATTCTTTCATCTGCATGGTGCACGTATGCAGTTAAGAGAGCTGTTTCTTATCTTTTGTGCTCTGCCAGATCTGTCAGTACAGTCCTGTGTCATCTGGCCGTCTGACCACCACCGTCACCTGGTTCTGCATCTGGAGTGATGGCACCGGTCACTCCAACACAACCACACCAACCTGCCCCACTTATGTGATCTTCTCATGCTGGATTTGGTAGTAGCAAGCCTAGCAGAAGAACGACAGGGAGGGAGATGAGATGTCCAACATCCATTGGACTAATGTCAGCAGATATCTGCATACTGAGTATACTTTTATTTAAATGTTTTATACTCATTTTAAAAGAATTTAGCACAGCAATATTTTACAATTTGAGAGAGAAGTACACAGATTTCATGAAAAAGTTTAAATAAACATGCTCATCTACTACATCTGTAGCAGTATATGTATTTGTGTGGCTGAGATCCTAATGACAGTGTGAACTTCTTGTCCAAATGAGAAACAGAACCCTCTCCCCCCCACCTTGAGTGTAGTGAACATGATTCCATGCTCTCCATGCTGCACACATGGGTCCATAAGATCCTCAATGAGGCTCACCTCTGAACCCAGGTTTCTAATTCTGTGGTGAACAAACATTCAGAAGTTCTACATGTCATCTCAAGACAGATCATAAGTTAACACCAAGCAAGCAACTAAGACAGTACTTGACTAAGAAACACAACACTGAGGTATTTTATCAAACAATCAAATAACCATTTATTATTCTGAGGACCTGTTAAATGAAGTAGGACAGCCATAACTAGATAGTATATTTAAAATATAATAATGATTTTGTTAATGACAAGCTCAGTACAAAAGTGTCAGTACCCTTGACCTGAGTGTTTGAATCTTGCATTGATCGGTGGAGTGAGACTCGACATACCGAGCACGTAGCACCACATACAGAAAGACAGGGAAAAGGTCATCCATGGACCACAGGAAGTCTTCCCTGAGGAGTGCCAGCACCTCCTGAGTGATTTCCTCAAAGGTCTGCTGAATCACCTGCAGCTTGTCAGCAGGTGTGAATGTTGTGCTGTGAATAGGAAGGAGTCTTGCTAAAGGACCTCTAGGAGGACAGGATGTGTTTGGACACCATGGTATTCCACACCTGATGCTTGTCGCAATACCTGATCTGTTGTAGTGTCTCCACTGCTGAGGCAAAGCAAGAGTCCTTTGTGCTGGACAGAACCTGGAGACCCAGAAGGGAGTGGGTTTAAATAACAGGCTGAACTAAATTAATTTGAAACTTCCCAAGTATGTAAGATTTTATGAGCATTTTAGATTGACTGTATGGAATTGCTTCCTTTGGATCCAAAGGTCACGGGTTCGATCCCCATCTCCGGCTGTAGTACCCTTGAGCAAGGTACTTACCCTAAATTGCTCCAGTAAAATTACCCAGCTGCATAAATGGGTAAATAATTGTAAATTTGTAGTAATTGTAAGCTTAACATTGTAAGTTGCTTTGGAGAAAAGCGTCAGCTAAATGAATAAATGTAAAATATACACATGCTAAAAATGTTTGTCAAAAATGTGCGATGACTCGGAGTAACATGAACTTTCGGATCTTATTGCTGAAACAAGTAGGCCAAAATGTCATGAGAAACTCAAGGAAGTCATTTTACCTGCTTCTTTTCACCAAGAACTGAGATGGATACAGGCCAGAACTTTCTGAAAAAGAAAGGGGGGAGAGCGGAAACCATAAAAGTTGTATATGTATATTGCACAATCCCTTTTGTATATGTGTGCTGCATGCTTCCTGTTACTGTGTGATTGTACAGTCCCCATGCCTCTTTTTCAGCACTAGCCCCACCCACTTTCAAGGCCTCGCTCACTCACTGCTGCACTCCCAGGAAAGCAAGCAGTGCCAGGTCAGGTTGCTTGTTGAGACGTAGCACGCACTCCCAGTATACATCTTCCTCACGTTCCTTCTCCAGAGCATAGAGAGTAAACAGGGGTGGGTAGAGGCGGGGCAACAGCACAGGAAGCAGCAGGGCAGAGCTGCTCACTATTCGCCTGCAATGGGGAGCATCAGTGTTAATACAGAGGCACTCACAATATAGCAGCATGTTCGCAATGTTACTGCAATAAAGCTGTTACTGAAAGGCATGTTTTCTGAGCTTTCTGTGTTCAGTATAGAACTGACTGGAATAAAAATTTTAAAAATACTATTTTAAAAACAATCGCCCACGGGCCAAGGTAAGAAACTCGTACCCTGGCTGTGGTGATTCTGGCTGTGGGCTTGCATTTGGAGAACTGAGAACTCTCTTTTCTGGGGCCTCAGAGCTGGGCTCTGGGATAATACCTCCCTCTTCCGGGAGATCTGGGAACAGGAACCTGGGACGCATGGAGATGTCATACTGTTCATGTTAGTAGACACCTTTTCATGAAACACTGAATCAACCATATTGCTCTGTAGGGCACCGGAAAGACCTGAAAAAACACAGACACACACACACACACACACACATCATCTCAAACCGCCTGTCCCATACGGGGTCGCGGGGAGCTGGAGCCTAACCCGGCAACACATGGCGAAAGGCTGGAGGGGGAGGGGACACACCCAGGATGGGACGCCAGTCTGGCGCAAGGCACCCCAAGCAGGACTCAAACCCCAGACCCGCCAGAGAGTAGGCCCAGGCCAAGCCCGCTGCACCACCGCACCCCCATTGACCTGAAAAAATCTGTACAATAAATCAACTACACTGCTGTATGAATGATTAACAAGTGACCTTACTTTGAACTTAATTAATAACTATGTTAAAAGATTTCACAAGCATGCACTCTCTATGCACACAATAGCAAAACCACGCACAAAAATGCAGAGAGTAAGGGAAGTAAAGATAAGGGCTGCTACATGACTTCTAGCACTTTTCTGCATTGCAATCCTATCCCACACCTGACCAGCTGGAAGATCCGGCTCAAGTAGGACTTGATCTCATTCACAGCCTGTTGCAGGAGGCGGCGGTTGGCTCCAACACCCACGTAGGTCATCCGGTACACAGCCACCAGGGTCTCCACTAACTGACCAAGGGGATGGAGGGGCGTGTCACAGGCCTGAGTGCAGGACAGGAAACAGGCACACAGCTGCTGTAGATGTCCGTACTTTGTCGGTTCCTATGCCTGTTTGTAGTACACCATTTCCCTTCGTCATTTTGGGACATTCTCTGAGATGTTCATGTAAAGTGAACATTTCTGACGTGTAAAGAGCTATGCATGTGACCAGAAGCTTTCCACCACAGCGTTACCATCAACCCACCTTGACGAGATAGCGGCGGATATTGTCGTATTTCTCCGCAGTGACAGGACCCACGTGCTGAGGAATAAACTCAAGACTCTCCAGAGTTTTGTTGTGGGAGCGGCTTAAGAGCTCAGGACTGCAAACAGAAGAACAGAACCAGAATTCGACTTCAGTGAGGGCCTTCAGGGAGTCACTGACACTTAAAAGAGACTTACATCACTGGTTCTGCATATGTACAAGGGAATCTACAAGGTGACGTTGCAGTTTCAGCATTTGTATGTTGCCGTGACAGTGTTATCAGAAATGTTTTTTAAAATCTGGTAGGTCCTGGATAGTGCATCTGTTTGTCCATCCAAAAATTAATTCCACAAACAGGTGCATAAACATTCAGAAATTTGCATGTTTGTGTATAGACAGTTGAGTAAGAGTCAGTGTCAAGATAAATGTATGCACACACACATACACCTGGATACCTGTCTCTGTGCTGCCTGCGGTTGGCTGTCAGGGTAACAGCAATGTTTTCCCAGGCCTTCCAATTCTCCCCCTGTCCTGGAGCCTTGCAGCCGAGGCGACTCCAACATTCCTCAAATACGGCTCGCCACTTCTCCTCTGGGCGCACAGCCAGGAGGCCCAGTTTGCTACAAAAAGAGATCCTAAGTTCATCACATCTTCATAATTTTTCTCTGTCAGAACTCAAAACAGATCTCTGTGAGAGTAACAGATATAAAGAGCAGCCACAGAACAGGAGTGGGAACAGAGATCAAAAGTAACAGGCCTGAGGGTTACCTGAACAATGAGTCCTTTGTTAAAATCACTTCCCTTCTTGCAATTTTTGCACCCCTCCCAAAATAAACACTCACACAGCCCTGTTCTTCTCCTTATCCGTTTCGTACAGGGTGGGCTTGTAGTAGGTCCCTGATACCTTCAGGCCTGTGCCCCAGACTCCACTGAAGGTTCCCTCAAAGAAGTCACCGTTAGGCATGGTGAGAGTGCCCTGAGCATTGGGGGTGAACATAAAACGGAAGTTAGACCGAGTAAGAAGGGAAGGCTCTTCAATACAATGACTACTGCTTATAGTCACTTGTGGACATGCTCTGTATGCTTTGCTGAACACCACAGCTGTGCTGCCCTTTGAGAATATGGAGAACACACTACCACAACTCACCTTCCCGTTAAGGGTCCAGTCCTCAGAGAACTCCCCCTCAAAAGCCGTGTCATCCTCAGACAGAAGAGTGCCTGTGCCCTGGCAGTGAAGGGGTCAAGTGTACAGAGCTGAGCGACACCATTTATCAATATCAAGAGGCCACCAGAGAGGTTGCAAGACGAAGACTCACCATCATCTTGTTGTTGGCAAAGGCGCCCTCATAGTAGAGGCCAAACTGGGTGACGATCACTCCATTGCCTTGGCGCATGTCATCCTGCCACATGCCCATGTACTTCTCTCCCCTGAGGAGATGCAGCAAGCAGAAAGTGTGTATGAGATAATGAAAATCTCAGTAAGGGCTTAAAATAATGGAGGGGAAATGACATACTGATAACTGATCTAGTGATAAAGATCTACAATACAACTCAGGTAAACTAAGCTACAATCAAGGGCAAACATTGGTTTGTCTTTATTTTGTTTGGGTGACATCTGAGGCCTTTCATCAACTGCTTTACCCATGGCTCAGAATACCATGGTTGGATCTGAGGGTATGGGGAAGTCCTCTACCTGGTGATGTCATCAAAGACCCCATAGCCAGTCTTCTTGTCTTGAATCCACTGTCCAATGAAAACACTTGGTGAAGAAGAGGTGAGCTTCCCGCTGCGTAGCATTCCATGGCCATGCCTTGCATTGTCCTGGAATGACCCCTCGTATACCTCGCCAGTGGCGTAACTGCATAGGAAAGCAGGGAGGGATAAGAACTCATGCTCACCCAGCTAAACACACACAAATACACAGACCCACACACCTGTATGTTCCGAATCCATGCATCTTCCCCTCCTTCCAATGGCCCTGGTAGTGGTCATCTTTATTCAGGGTCTTGTTGGGAACAACATATTCTCCATAACTGAACAAGGCCAAACACAGAGAAAAACACAAAGAGGGAAATGTCATGGTAGTCAGCATTTCTAAACTATGACATGCTAGCATGCAGCTACTTGTGTGATGAACATTGGTTTATAGGATGGAAAGAAACAAACTAACTGTACTTAAGAATCATGCGTCTGCATCTGTCTCTCTCTTTCTGCTAATGTAATGCACAAATAGTTTCTATGAGATGCATGTCGCTTTGGAGAAAAGGCGTCTGCTAAATAAATACATGTAAATGCAATGTAAATGTTTCAACAAACAAAAACAGTGATCAGGTGGACAAGTGCTATCTAACTGACCCATCCTCAAGTCCATTCTTGAAGGCTCCAATGTACGTCCTCCCATCTGGCCACTTGAGGATGCCCCTGGAAAGTGAAAGCAAAAACAGCTGTGCCTTCAAATTTTAACTCACCATGAAATTCTTTGTAGACTTAAGATGCTACTGTACATTTTTAAAGTGAGTTTAAATTAGTAGGTGCTAGTACAGAGTAATTACTTCTCCCCCAAATGTTCCCCCTCACCTGCCATGGGGCTTGCCTGCCACCCACCGTCCCTCGTAGGTGGCATCCTTCAGCCGACTGTCCTTGTAGAAGGTGTAAGTGGCCGTGCGAGAGATGGGAGGCTCAGGTCTCTGAATGGGACTCGAACCTGGGACTGTGCTCTCCTGGGCAGCCCCACTGAGTGCCTGGTCCACTGACTGGTTAATGGCACGCAACCACTTTGCCTAAGGATGCAGGTCAGAGTAGTGAGGGGTTAGCCTTCTTGTTCAGGGCATGGATTTGAAACCCAGCCCATGTTCTCGCCATGGTATCGACAGGAAACCTCACAAAAACTTTTCTTACATACAAATGCTGCACATCAAGGCTCGAGTTCTACCTGTCGTGCGTTGGGAGAACTTAGAGAGTTAAATTACAGAGTTATGCTATCCACACTGGCTTTCATGCAGGGGTGGTGGGTTGGGGATTAGTACCTTCTCCATGGGTGAGGATGCTAATAGAGTGAAACTCTCTTCAGGTGAAGTCACCTTCAGTCCATACCTAACAATAAGATGAGTGATTTATTAGACAAATAAAGCAAAAAATTAGTATATTCATTTACTGAAGATGCAATTCTTAATTATTACATAAGACCGGATGACTGACTGACTTGATTAAATAAAATGTAGTAATATGCTAATTGAGTTGACAAGTTTGTCAATCTGGCCAACTCACAGGCCAGTGTTCTCCTCAGAGACGGGCTCTACCCACAGCGTCGCCAGGGGAAACACATGGTGAGTGGAGAACTGAATGGGAGACAGAAGATAGTAGGTCATCACAGCCCTCAGCAACGTCCCCCAGTAAAGAGCAGAACGGGGCACCAGCAGACTCTTAAGCTCCCTCTTGTACAACTTAAAACACATTTTCCTGAATTACACAGTGTTAGCTTTAAGGGAGGTGCGGAATATAGTCACTTTGTTATTCCCCAAACCACATCCTTCAACATATGAAAACAAACTAACAACACTCTAAATAGGTGGTGTTGTATGAGCTGTTGACCTTAGAGTGGGGTGGAGATTAAACAAAGGAGTGCCTGATTACAGTACATTACCACTAACATTTTCAACATGGCCTGGAAAAGCCTGCAGGACTGACTAGAAAGCCATTTTATTGTTTACCTCAAATCCCTAGGTGCTGAATTTAATGTAGTACAATCTTGACACGTTACAAGTACATAGAATGTATGTCTTTCTGACTGAGCTATACCCACAACCAGTTAAATTAAATTAATGTACTTTTGCTGAGATGTACATCGCTTTGGACAAAAGAGTCTGCTAAATGAATAAATGTAAATGTAAAATGTAAATGTAAACTGAAGACCTGGGTTTGTGTTCTTTTGCCATAAGACCAGTTTCTCAGAGTGATCAAGTCACTCTACATAGGCCAGTGTTGCAAGAACTCAAAACTCTGCCCTGTGCCATGACCCGTTCTCCCTAGAGGAGCAGATGGTGACCCATTCTCTTTGCCAAGTTCCCCCAAGGTGAACAGCCTCGTTGCGACCAGTGGCCATCCTGCTGGCTGAGAGACCTAAAAGCCATGTGGTAAGGAAAGAGGCTGGTGAGAGCAAGGAGATGGGGGAAAGAGAAGCAGGGCTGTGTGCCATTCGCTGCACGTCATCCAGAAGAGCGGCTGTCAAAGGGAGATCAAAGAAGGAAATGCTTCTGGAAAACAACTGGAAAAAAACAAGATGAAAGACAGACAAAAAGAAGTAAAGACTGACTGTTTCAGGGCAGCCACAGGGGAGCCTTCCTGAAGTCTTATCTCAAGTCAAAGAAATTTCCAGCAGTGATAACCGAGTCAGAGGGTAACAGCAGCAGAGAAGCCACTGTAATGCTCATGAATGCAAATGAGAAGTACTTGAATTAATTCCAGTGTTATGTGTAGGGCACTTCAAAAGCTCACAGCTGCACTGCATACTGTAGTTAATCCCTGGACAATGTTGTTAATCTATAATTCCATCTGTACACGAAAGGCTATTGAAGTCAACGCTGAGCTCTGTGTACAGAACAGACGGCCACCGTGGCTAAATGCATACACTCCAACAGACCAACAAAACCTCTTCGTTCCCAAAGAAACCGGTCTATGAGAATGACAGGAGGGTGAAAAATTTCATCAGGCATGCGCAGTCACACACACAATCATACATGCATACACACATGCACGCACACAAACATGCTGTGACTCGCACACAAACACGCTGTGACTCGCACACAAACACGCATTTCATAGAATGAAGTAAACTGTACGCTACATAAAAGTGGGCAAACTAAGGGAACAAATACTCAAGTCCTTTTAAAAAAAATCCTTTCCACAAGTCATCCAAAACAAGGGGCATGAAAGGGGACAACTCTACAAGGAACGGTACTTTCTACTAAGACATTTTTAAATACAAATAGAACACAAAACACAAAAAGGAACTAAGAGGTGTAATTCGGAGCTGACAGAAACTACCAGTTCTTTTTTCTATGTCACAGAGACTTGCAGTAATAACCAAGGCTTCAAACATGGTGGTTGGGAAATAAGTACAAATATACCACAGGGGAAATGAAGCTTTTGCTTCTAGGGTATAGAAAAGAGGAGTCCAACTTTAACCTACAAGAGGCACTGGGTCTGTAGTGTTCCATGTGCCTTCATGTTCATTAATTAAAGTCAACATTTGGATAGAAAGACACAGAAGCTTGCAGATTGGAATAGTATGTTGACTGGATCACAGTCCAATCAGCAGTTAATATTTTTCCTTCAAAAGCCAGATGATATAGGTTACTATCACAGTAAAATAAAAATTAAGAGTTTGGGGACATGTCTATAACCTCTAGCTTTCAAAAGGGACAGCTGGACACCCCTGGTGTGGCGAGTATTCATTTGTCCCTTTCAGAGTAATTCACAAATAAAAGTGAAGAGCTCTGCCAGATACCTGCCAATTATCGCTGTGAGATTAAGGCCATTTATTTCTACAAAATAACTACAGGCTGTGTTAAACTGTGGCAACAATGGCCATACCTACAGTTGTCATCAGGACACAACCTTTTTATAATGGGGTCCTGTGCAACAAGGACCTGCAAAGCAGTCACTTCACTTCCATAATGAGTATTTTATTATGAACAAGTATCAAACTTTCAGACATTTTGGAACAGAGATACACATTTGTAGCCCAAGAGGTTTTTTGTCTCTCAATGGTGTCAACTGCAATTTTTAGGATAAAATCTAGTGCGTTAACCTTTACATTACCCTGAAAACAATGATTATAGCTTTCTGGCACTAGTAGTCATTAAATCAAGATCATCTACAATTAAACATTTGTGCCTGCATGCTTTGCAGAGTGAATGGCCCCTGGTAAACTGAAACACACAACTATGAGAACAGATAGATAACTCATATTTTTCATCTAGGAATTGATTATTTTCTTTCCATACAAAGCAGTGGTAATTCCATCACCTTACAATGGCAATCTGCCTAACAAGGTGATTTTACAGAACAAGTTAACCCTGTTACATGAGAAATGGACTTATTTCATATTTTGGACGAATTCATTCTAACAAAAATGAAGATGATGTGTTACACCTTATGTGACCCATGGACTCTGTGTTTCAGGACCATCCTCCACACGTCAGAATAGTTTTCTCTGTTGAGATCCTTAATGTCAGTGTTTTCAGTACAAATAAAAGGTATTAAAGAGTTACTAGATTGTTTAGGGTGCTGAGCATGACATGTAAAATTGTAAGTGCTAGTAAACACTGTCACGCTTAGAAAGACTACCATAAAAAAAAAAGTGCAACATGACGACAGGCAAGGACGTAAGGTGGCCTTGGTTGTTACCTGCCCAAGGTTACACGTCAACCCACACTACCAGGGACAGCACAGGGTCAAGGCTTGGCTTAGGAAGGTTTAGAAGGGCTGATGCTGCTGCAGTATGGGTAAAATGTCCAAATGGACCAGAATTGGACTGAGCTTGACTGCGTGTGGTAGTGTCGACTCTATCCATAATTTAAAAAAAAAACTGACACTCTCTCCCTCCCCTTGCTCTGAGATACAGTGATTACATGGGATCTCAATTTATTCATACACTCAACATATTGGTAAAAACTGGCCTACCATTCATTGCTCATGACGCATTCTTGCCCAGAAAGGAACATAATGACATGAAAGTCAAGCTGGAGAGACCCAGAAAAATACTGAGCCCTTCCGTCACCAAGCCAAGCCCTGGACCAACAAGAGATGCTGCACTAGGAGGCCAGGTCCTGGAACTACTGCATACTTACAATGTTCTTATAGGGTTGGACGCCCTGACAGAGCAAAGAACAGAAATCATGAACATGAAGCCATGACTGACAGAAGCATTAAGCCATACAACGCATCACCTCATAGTTCCTCAAGCTTCTTACAAATACTGTTTGCTGATCATGCCTGTTCTTAGAGGTGTGAAATCAGAATGCTTCCCTGCCCCTCACCTGTGCATGCACCAGAGCATCACTGAAGAGGATAAACCAGTTCACAGAGAATCTGCCAGCATTCTGCAGTGTCAAGGCCTTATTGCTACTCTCGCAGATCAGTCGGCGAGGTGGCTTTCGTAGGGAATCCTGGGAAAAGAGACAATAGGCAAGGAGATGCTGAGATATCTGATGACTCTACTATAGCCACTGCAATAAAAACTCCACTTCATACTGAAGACACTGCAGGGAACAAAAGGCAGTTAAAAATAATAACAGGAACTACAGATACAGAAACAAAATCATTTTGTCATTAAATATGATACCATTACAAACAAAGCTGAAAAAAACAATACGTAAGATGCACTGCTGTAAATCATATAAACTAAGACAGCTCCTCACAGTCATTTTTCCTGGGAAGCTCTTCCAGAAGTGAAATGTATACTCTGCCTCTTTCCTCTTCCTCTTGAGATGGAGGGCCAGTGTCTCATACTTGGAGCAGCTGTCCTGGAGCTTCTGATATTCCACAGTGCTCTGGAAACAGCGGGAACCAACTGTTTAACAAACTCATAGAAGGGAACTATTCCCTATCCCCAACTCGTTCAGGAGACCTCCTTCTCTATCCTCAACTGAAAGAGACCACATCCCAATTCCTGATTCACAGAGGAGATTCCTCCCCCATGCCTGACTCATATAGAATACTCCTTCCTCAGCCAGAGACTCCCCTCTCCAGTCCAGAAAATCACATGGCAGTACACTGAGTGCCAACCTGCAGACACACTAGTATGTTTATGCTCACCACCTCAAAGCAGGTGGCCAGCTTGAGCAGAAGCCGGCCATAGTCATGCAAATGTCGCACAGGCAGGGAGAAGAGTGAAACCAGGAGGTCGCTGGAAGGCGCATTCTCCTCGCCAGACTCCAGCAGCTGCTGAACACACTCCAGACTTTTCCCAAAGGCATCCCTGGAAGTGGCCGAGAGGGATGGAAGAAAGAAAGGTGAACACAAGAGCCTTGTCTTATCACAACCATGCAGATTTCAGAGCTCAAGTAATAGGGTAGCAAAAGTGACTCACTGCGATGGCTTCACCAGGGCCTGAAACCCTCCCATCACCAGGAGATTTCCCACTGATCCGCAATATCTGCAGAACAGGAGAAGGTTCTGGGATATTGCTTGAACCAACATTTGGAAGCCGATTCAAAGCTAAATCAACTTATTCCCCACTGCTATCTTCGGCCCAACCCTGATTCCCCAAATGCAGCTGGCTCTTATCTTGGGCAGTGTACTTGCTCTTTGTACGTGTCCAGGAAGATGGTGGCATGATCCAAGAGAACCAGGCCCTTGATGTCACGGCCGCAACGCAGGAAGGCTGTCAAGGAGGTTGCGTGCTGCCCAGTTAGATGGCACAGGCGGCTGAAGTTACTTGCAAGTGTTTGAAACAGCTGGGCAGTGGTCGAGCCCAATGTGGTGGACAGATTCTCTGCAGGTGAACATAGACTATGTTCATTATCAGAGTGAATAACACAAGAAATGCACCTCCTAGCTTAATTTATATTATTCAAAAATCTTAAAACCCATCAAAACAGTTAGAAAGATACAAAATGATCTGGGGTAACTGGGCACCATTCCAAGTGCAAAAATGGAGTTTGCTGCCAGATATTGGCATCTGACACCATGTAGTTACATGCCTCAAGGTTTACAAGAAACTCATGTATTAAAGTCATCACCGTTAACAAATGCTCGCTCTTGCCCACAGAGCTGTTCACCCCCAAGTAAAAGGATGGACCCCGAGGAACACCACCCTCCCCTTCCACCTCTACTGTCTGCCTCTTCCACCCCTCTGGAGCTTTTCAATGTCTCTCACCCAGGGCCAGCAGGGGGCGCAGTATCTGGCTCTTCAAACTACTCAGCTTGCAGTAGAATTTCCTCTCAGCAGCAGCCAGCTCATGCAAGCTGGCGATGAAACCCATCACATTGCGATCTGCCAATGCCAAGCAGCTCTGACCGCCAGCAAACACACTGCTCACATAGCCCAACTGTGAAAAGCGTAAGGGGGTGAAGAAACCATTACATGTAGCACATTGTAAAATAGCCAACAGCATTGCTAAGAAAAAAGTTTTTGTGATGGATGCACTCACATTCATGCAGAACGGCAAGAGCACAGGTTGCTGGGTGTAACCCCCACTGTCAGACTGAGGGGTCCCAGATGTCCCCTCCTTTATCTGGCGCCCACTATAGTAGAGGATAGGCTGGAAGCAGTCCCCATCTGCCAGGAGCACGGTGTGCTGCTGGCCCGCCGCCACATCCCACACACGGATTCCCTCCGACATCTACAGGGGGAAAACAATGGACAAACAGCACCGCAGTTAGACCAGGTATCACCACTGCAGCAAAGGAAACTGCTCACACATTATTCTTTACCGTAAATGTCTGACGCTACAAAAAGAAAGGTCTGCATAAAGTAAAACCGGTTCACACACATCCAGTTGAGAAATAAGATTACAAATGTAAGCTAAGTGAAAGGGATTCATTTGTGCTTCATCCTGGAGGAGGGAATGGTACAAGGCATGTTAATGTCTTAAGCTGAAGCCACTTAAAGAAGTAAAGAACCTGAGATGAATGATCTATAGGCCCCACCCCGGTGCTGTACAGTACCTTAGTCAGTCGGGGAATTGTGCTGGGAGAGTCCATGTGGCCCAGCTGCCCAGAGGTGTTGCAGCCCCAGGAGAAAACCTGTCATATATTAAACAGACACAGCCAATCGCTGTTTTAAAAGTGCTCCGTTAAGAGCCTAAGCTATACTGGAGTCTTTCAGTGTTATATTCACCGATTGACTGAGTAGAGTAGAACTCTTGAAATGTGAAACAGATTGTGAAGTTTTGCATTGTGTGTGTATTTTTTCAGAGCATACACAGGTATACCTGCGACTGCGCAGTCAAGGCCAAGGAATGATGAGCTCCTGCAGCCACCCTCACCACCTCCTTGTTGTTCAGGCTCTTGATACACAGTGGTTGCAGCCTATGGTTAAAAACAGGACTAAGCGCTGGACAGCAGTGGACAATAGTGTCAGCTCTAGTACACGGAGGCAGAGTCATAACAGCAGCCACAGAGGCATACGCAGCTCACCTGGGCAGAATATCACCGTGGCCCAACTGGCCCTCCTTGCCTCGGCCCCAGCTCCAAACCTCTGTGTGCAGGGAGGGAAGGTGCTCCTCAGATTCTGGGACGGCAGCAGGACTCAGGGCCACAGCTCGCACCCGAGGCCGGCCTACCTTACGCAGCAGCCGAGGGGACACTACAGAACCAGGAGAGAGAAAAATAAAAGGAATGTCATAGACAGCTAATATCTTTCAACACGTTTTACAACTACAAACAAAAAGAGTAATCAGCAAATTATTTTAAATGCATGTAGATTATTCTGTTTTCTCCCACAACTTTGCTGTAGATGTCGAAATGTTTTCTCTATGAGAAAACAAAGAAAGCTGAGCTGTTATTGTAACAATCTCACTTCCTTTATATATTTTTAAAAAAAAGTCCCGTCTTGCAATACTTAAGTAACACACAGAAAGAGACAGAGTATGTTCTGCTTTGGGCAGATCCAGAAAGGAAGGTAGAGACTCGGACACTAAAAGCCCAAACCAAGGCGCTGGCTCCTGTGAAATATCCCTCTTCCCTGCCAGGATCCATCTGTGGCAGGGCGAGAAGCGGCAGGTAGGGATTAGTTCTAGTCGAGATCACCGGGGTGACAGGCACAAGGGTAGATCGGGCCAAATTTCAACAAGGTAATGAACATTGTGGCCTCAGAGCATCTATTTCACTCTTTAAATGTCACGTGAATTGCATTTTTCCAAACTGGGTAAATACATGTAATGTTTATTCATTACTGGCAGCTCATTTCCCTTGAGGGCACAGGCATAAGTGGTCACATGAAACCAGTACACCGATTTGTTCTGAGCTGTTAAAGGTGGATTTTTTTTTTAGAGCCCTGATTTCTTCCTTCATGGCTGGAGTTCCCCCAACCAGGAGCTTTATAGAGGAAAGGCATTCCTCTTCTGCTGGTGGATTTAAATCCCTTTAACAACAAGCCTCATTGTGTAAGAGGTACTTTATCGACACAAATGCATGCTCAATCACTTAGGTACACACACACACACACACACACACACACACACACACACACACACAAATACATGCAAGCACACACAGAAGAATAACACAAAAACATGCAGGGAGTGAGGGCGATAATTATCACAGAGGATTTCACAATGATTTCCACATCCTCCCGAGACTGAGCCAAAAAAAAAAAAAAAAAAAATGATTTTGAATATATTTCTATGAAGTTGTCCCAAGTCTCATCCCCAAATGTGTTATAATTATATAGAACATTCTGTGCTTCTAAAAGACACACTGGAACTCAGCATCATATCACGTACAGTTTGGGAAGCACTCTAAAAATGGGTCCTCTAGTGTGGGTAAAAATTAATGGCTGGATATCACGAGATTAAACCGTCCCAACTAAAAATATGAAAACTCATGACACCTTTAGTTTTTTCCAAAGATGGGAAACAAAAATAAACTTTCACGAATGGAAGTACCCAAAGGATTTAATTTCCCTTCTCTACTTTAAGAACATTTTCTTCAGAAATTACTTCACAAGAATATGCTAACATACAAAGAAACCCAGACCCATTTATATGTGACACATGCAGATACAACAATCTCAGAGTGCTGCCTTCTTACAGCTCTTGTGAGCTCAGACCCCACTACAGTTTGGCTTCATCCCCATACCCGTACCCTGAGAGAGCAGCCCAGGCAGTGAGAGGCGGCGACTCAGGCCGTCAGCCTCGCCCTCGCGGATGTCCCCCAGGCTTGAACTTTTCTTCCCCTGCATGGAGTCTTCGAGACGAACACGTTCCTCCCGTGTCTCCTTCAGGGCCTCGCTGGACCCTGGGATGCAGCCCGCTGCCCCTGATGGGTAGTAGTAGCCCATGACCTTCCTCAGGGAGAGGGCCTCGTAAGTGGAGGCCATGCGTTCTCCTACAGCAGAGGCACAGGATGCCACCAGGCTGTTGAAGGTGGAGCCCACTGAGTTGACAGGCAGGGAGGTAGTGGAGGGCTCTGGTGGGCCAGCGTCAGCTGTATCACCTGTGGGCTGCAGGGCGTAAGAGTTTAGTTAGAAACACCAGATCCCAGCAGTCACGAGTGACTACTACTTAACCTAACTAAATGTGAATGCAAAATTTTAAAGTCCATTGCACTTATTGGTTTCAGCCTTTTTAAGTGGGCATTTTAAAGTAGTATTCAAATATATTGTTTGCCACTTTTCCTCAGGCACACTGCAAACGAATACACACACACACACACACACACACACACACACACATTTTCTGAACCGCTTGTCCCATACGGGGTCGCGGGAAACTGGAGCCCACCCGGCAACACAGGGCGTAAGGCCGGAGGGGGAGGGGACACACCCAAGACGGGACGCCAGTCCGTCGCAAGGCACCCCAAGCGGGACTCAAACCCCAGACCCACCGGAGAGCAGGATCCGGTCCAACCCACTGCGCTACCGCACCCCCCAGCAAATGAATACATCAACAACAAAATTTAAGAAGTGGCAGATGTACAAAACTGATTCACTCACCTGGTCACAGCGCACTGCCACGGAAGCTTTCCCAACATGCTCAGCCAGGCTATGGTCCGACAGCCTCTTCAGGTAGTCGTTGAGCGCTTGCTCATCAGGATAAGGGGAACTCTTACTCAGAGTCTCCACGCCCCCAGAGGATTTGCTGGAGTCTGTCAGAGGAAGAGCAGCAGCATCTGTCATAGGGGTTCTTGAAGATGTCTGGTCTTTTTCCTCTTCCTGAGTGTCCTTCTGGATCTGGTTTCCAGGAACGTTATCTGTGGGTTGGACCCCGTCAGGGGCCACAGTGAATTCCATGCTTGGGCACAGTCTGGAGAGGACAGGTTCCGAGGGGGAAGTTCTGAGTCTGGGAGTAGGGCTTGGCTGCTCCCTAGTCTCGGCCAGCTCCACACCCAGCGGGCAGTAGTGGCTGTCAGAGATGATTACATGGTCCTCCTTGTCAGTCATGGTGTAGAGAAGCTGGTGGCACTGGCCGCACTTGTCCGGGAGGGTGCGGCGGGCCTCCTGGGGAGCCAGGCAGCGCACCAGAGCCAGACTGTGGAAGGCTCCGCAGGCAACCTGCAGCACATACCTACCTGCCAGGTGCTCCACCTTCTGGGGCCTCCACACAGGGAAGACACTGGTGACCAGTCCTAGCTGGCAGCCACTGCCCCAGGCCCACACCTCGCGGCAATCCGACAGAGCCAGCGTGTGCTGCTCTCCACACGCCAACTCCAACACTCGAACAGGCTGCGAGGGGCTCGTCTCATGATCAACCATCTCCACAGGCCTGGGATCAGGCACCGTCGTGGCCCCTGACAGACCACACTGTCCGGATGCATTCTCACCCCACATGTGTACCACCCCACCCTCTGTCACTGCGCCACTGTGGAAGCTGCCTGCTGCCACAGAGACCACCCGCTGATCGCTGAGTGCCATCTCCAGTACAGGCACCGTGGTAGTGCCAGCCATGCCTGATTTCCAAGGCATTTCACCGAAGCTGTACACTTGGCTGCCTATGGAGACAAACAAGGGGCAAAATTCTGACATCTTAGTCAACAACAATATGCACATTTAGCCTGTCCATGATAAAATTAGAAAAAAAACAATACCACCCTCACCTTCAGCAAGCAGAATGCCATGCCGGGTCCCCAGGGAGGCCTGCAGCACAGGCCGAGACACAAGGACCCTCTCTGGGGTGATACTGCAAGAGTAGCCCTTCCATGAATGCAGCAGTCCTCGCTCTCCTGACCCATCCTCTTCCCCAGAGCTGGGACACACACACACCGGTTTAGATGAAAAATAAATATACCTGGTTGATTAAAACTTCTGCTACTCAAATAAAAATAACATCCATCATCAATAACTTTGTCAGATGCAGGGTCATGGTGGTCTGGAGCCTGTCCTCAAAGTATAGAGAACAGGAAACACCTTGAATGGGATGCCAGTATGCCATAGGGCTATCTCTCACAAATGCAAAATCCCACTGGCTCATTCACTCACACACTCGAAACAGTTCATTTGTTATGCAGAAATGCTGAATATAAGGCACTCATGTATCTGCCCATTATAACTGATAAACCATGGAAATAAGCATCAATGTAACCACAGGCATGGGGTGTCACATCATAACCCCTTCTTACCTGTTTGTCTGATTCTCCATCATTGCATCACTGTGGCTTCGGCATGTTTCTCCTCTGGGGGGGGCCCAGTGAACACCCAGCAGGTACACAGGGAGAGAGGTCTAGTGTAGGAGTTTCTACCGCTTCCTATAAATGGGGAAATCAGGGATAAGTAGCTGGTTCCTTCCTGACAAAGTGACTTTAATCTTGCTTCATTTTCCAAAAAAAAAAAAAACAGAAAAAAAAAGGTTTTTCAAAATGTTTCTAGAAAACTGTTGAAGCCCAAACTCCAAACATACAGTATCATTTCAATCATAGGATAATGTCTGCAAGTTGTATATAACAATACCCAGTACTGTAACAGGGAGGTACACTTAAAAAATGTTTACTAGAGTGTACATTATCAGTAGGTGCCATGTCATGTGGTTATGGCACAAACCATTTGCATGAGACACAGGTAATTTCTGAGAGCAAAAGGCAGGGACATGAACATAGGACTTAGTGACAGGACACATAACACAATTTCACCTGTCACCAAATATGCACACAGCTACACTTGTGTGACAACACCCTTGTCGAAGCTTGTGTAGCCCTGCCTGTGCTGTTGTCTCTAACTCAGAGCATGTGTTCTGAAATCACACGTAACTAGACAGATGATTTAAAAAAAAAAAAAAAAAAACAATAAATACAGGAGGAAATCCTAGCTAGTAGAAGACCACCACCAACCTGTTGATGGACGTGTCTCTGTCGTGTCCCCCGGTGTGACAGTCGGTGTCACAGAGAAGACCAAACACAAGTTATACACATCATCATGAAATGCAATCATAAATAAATGTAATCATAAAAACTAGGAAGAGAATAACAATGAATGAAACCAGTAACAGTACGAGACAAGATCCCTCCTCCCTGCCTGCTGCTGCAATCGTCCGTCGTTGACTCAACGACGTGAAATTGCTGACCAGCGGCAGTGCTGCATGTTCTCATTGTTGTGTAATTTGTTGTTTACTGGTGTATATGTATACATATATTATGTTCCGTCTTTGCAGGCAGGTAAAAAAAAAAAAAAAAAAAAGAAAAAAAAAAACACAATTGTTTCCTCGTCTGGAAGTAACACGGTGAGTGAGTCTGACGCTTACACTTACAGACACGGCTCCTTCATTCTTCGTGAACGTTCACGTGACACACACTCACACAGTTCCCCCCCCCAAACAGACTGGTGTGTGGACGGTGGCCCGAAGGATACAGTGTCGATAAAAGGCAAAGTACTATAGGAAAGTAGTGAGGCGCAGAAGCGAAAGCGCCTGAGCGCCCCGAAGTCCTCGTTCTACCGCGTCGCTGCAGCGAGACCGCGACCAACCCACGGCGTCCACCGAGGGTCAAACCAAACCGGACTGCGCACCGTAGCGGGACCATTATAGCTAGAAGAGAGATTGCGCGAAAAACGCGTTTTCGTTTTATAACCGATTGAAACTGATTCTATTTCCACTGTGAACGTAACTGACAGGCCCTTGTTGTTACCTCTTCGTGGCGCAGGCAGGCGTGTTACCATGGTGTTTTACCAACAGGTGTGTGTTACCTCATAGTGTCATGTCTTATTTTGTCCCTGAAATTAAGACACAACTAGACTCTAAAATAACAGTAATAAAATTGGAGCTGTATTTACCACACATGTCAAAAACCAACATCCGTATTCATTCGAAGACATGTCACATCACGTGCCACTGTCTTTTAGTGTATTGGGTTTATGAATGGTTTAACCACTGTAGTTTTGTTAATTGGTTTTACTGACAGCACAAGATCACAACAGAATACAGATAGATACAAACCACGCACACATTTTCAGAACCGCTTGTCCCATACGGGGTCGCGGGGAACCGGAGCCTACCCGGTAACACAGGGCGCAAGGCCGGAGGGGGAGGGGACACACCCAGGACGGGACGCCAATGTCTTGCAAATAACGTGAGGGCACAGGGTCAAAAGGTCACAATATATCACACTTTTTAAAAGCTTTAACAAAAAAATCAGATTTCTCCCCTACTGCTTTTTTGTTGAATCACAACCCAAATTCCTTTTTGAAGATGTTATAATTTTATTGCTAACAATTTTACTGCTGTGGGCTATGCAAGAAGTTCCTTCTGTAAACACGTGGACGACTGAAGGGTTTAAATTTCTCCCACAGGTTTAACCAGAATAGAAACCTGCAGTCCAGAAGTTAATCACTGTTCAAACAACAGCGTTTGCAGTGTTGAGATATCAGACTGGATGTGGATACAGTGAAAGGGAGGGAGAAAGAGAGAGGTGGAGCTGCTGTCTACCGTAGTAGCAACACCAGCTATGTGTGTCTGAGAGGGAGAGGGAGAACATAACGGGCAGACTGCAAAAAGCCTAAAGTTCCTTGGACTCTTTATGTCAAAGCAGCTGACATGGACCTGCGACACCTCACACCTGATCAAAAAGGGCCAACAAAGACTCTTCTTCCTCAGGAAGCTGAAACAGGCCCAGCTCCCACAGAAACTGCTGCTGAACTTTTACAGGACCACCATTGAGAGCATCCTGACCAACTGTGCCGTTGTGTGGTATGCCAACTGTACAGCTGCTGTGCGAAAGGATCTGCATCGCGTGGTGAAGGCGGCCCAGCGTGTCATCGGGATGGAGCTCCTCAGCTTGGACACTACCTATGCTAGCTGACTGAGGAAGAAGGCTGGCAGCCTTATCAAGGGGATAGCTGGTAGTGTAGTGATTAGAGCCATTCCCTTTGGACCCAAAGGTTACAGGTTTGAGCCTTGCCTCTAGCTGTAGTACCCTTGAGCAAAGCACTTACCTTAAATTGCTCCAGTAAAATTACACAGCTGTCTCAAGGGGTAAATAATTTTAACCTTAACATTGTAAGTTGCTTTGAAGAAAAGCATCAGCAAAATATAAATGAGAGGAGGGGGGGATTGATCAAGGATACCTCAGTCACTCTCAGTTTAAACTGCTGCTGTCCAGCAAATGGTTCAGGGCAATAAAATCCTGCACCAGTAGACTGAGGAACAGCTTCTTTCTCCATTACACTCTCCTTGTCCAACCAGAGAAAACTGTTCACAAAAACCAGCTGCTGCCTCCATTGGCTACTGAGGCCTTTATTTTTTATTTATTTATCTCAAGTGTTCTTTTTGCTCCTGTTGTTCTGAAGGTTGCCACACAAAATTTCATTGTATTTTATACAATGACAGTAAAGTAACATCTGTTCAGGGCTGGGTTCAGAACAACATAATGTGAGAATTAGAAATGGTGCAATGGCTAATACGCATCATGCACCTGGTTCTCTAATCACCTAAAGGGACAAGTGGGCAGGGTAGACTGAATGGGACTTTTCGCTGGAAATCATATTTTAGTGCAGCAGTCAGATACAATAAAATCCCCTGCACCTGAAGGTTACAGGTTGGAAGCCCCTATCTTTAGACACTATGTCACCTGTCCCTTCTGTTACCCATTAATGCAGGAGACTTACAAAATTTACCATATTACCAGCAAAAACAAATACTGGATATATTGCCAAGACCTCTGGGATGTGAACCTGCAAGCTTTTGACTTCGAGTCTTGTTTTCTCCTAATCTCTTTGCCCTGTGCTGACTTCCACTATGTGTTTATTCAGGATGATTCAGAATCAGTGCAATAACACAGTCCTCACAGAGACACATCGGAACAGCAAGAAAACCCAGAAGAAAGAACAATCCTCTGCGTTATATTTTTAATCCATAATCCCAAGGGCTCTGTGAAACTCCGGTACAAGAACAGAAGAAAGCACATATAGATGTATGTAGGTATTTGCAGCTGCTTTTCAGTTATTGCACATTTAGCTCTGTTCTCACTTACAGGCAGCCAGGGATACCCAGGATGGGATTAAAGATACTGTTTTCATTTGTTTATTACAAATGCTGTCAATGTTTCATGATGCAAAATTCTACATTTCAAGCTTCTTTCAAATCATTTGAGCTTTGGATGATGGGGTTGTGCACATTTTTGAGTTCATAACCTATTAATTATGCATTAATTTTTATTGCTGGTGATTACCAGATGGTTTCATGAATGCATATTACATTTCCCAATGTCCTAATGACCTTTTTTCAAAGCCAGAGAAGCATTGTTTAAAATTTAACGCTTATCTCTGATGATCCATGTACTCTTTCAGTTCCATGTGTTTTCAGTTCCATTCTGTTGCAATTTGCAAATTCACTTGCAAATCTGGTCTGCATCGTGTCCTGAAGAAAAAATTGTGGCATGGTGAGAGATCTTCACCTTTCACTTCTCCCATATTAATTTCCATTTAACTTCAGTTATTTATTTACTTCAAAAAAAACAAAAACAAAAACATGCCTAATGTTACTGGTTAAACGCTTTTATTATTTAGTTTTACTTAGGAGCACTTTTCTTTCTTTTTTCTGCCTCCGCTTTTCTTAGAGGAAAGAGTTGGTCCACACCGCCCCCGACTGGGAAGAGTAAGGACACGCAGGCGGTGACAGCCCAGGGGCAACAATCTCTGGAGAGCAGCAGCTCAGTGCAGACACATGCAACCAGGTATGGTCTCATTCACATTTACCTCAGAAAGCCTCCGTTCCTCGGCTTATGTTTGTGCTCGTATGTGAGCAAAAGGGTCTTCTAAAAGGATTTTAGAGAAAGACAGAAAGAGCATTTAAATACGTCTCCCGCATACCCCATTCCTCTGCAACCCTCAAACACGCTCCCTCTTCCTAGCAGTGTAGTTATTTAGCGTAAAATTTCATTTTTCGGTTTCCTGTTCTTTCTCATTACGTGAAAGCGAGTGAGAAACATGAAATGACAGGCAAATTGACATAATTTTGGTAAAAGGCAGCGCTTGTAGAGGAGTCAGTGTGGGGTTGGCAGGGCTGTGGGTATCTCTGCATGACCCTGGGATACGGCCCAGTCCAAGACACTCACACTCTCAGTAACCACTGCTCGCGTGCGTGACCTCAGCTTGTTTCTGCAATAAAAGTTTTCTGTATAGAACAGCCTGCCTTTCTGCTGCTCGTGGTTTGGCTCAGAAGTTTTTTGAGCACGGCTCTGAACTCAGGGGAGCGGATCTGGCAAGTGTTCCTGTCAGAGGTGAACACAGTCCTATAATTCAGTAGTACTCAGGAGCTCGTCGGACTCTCAAAACCCTTCCCGAACGGCACGTGTCAGATAGGACTTTTCTGTATACAAGCATTTTTCTGACAGAATGTGCTGGAATATTTAGATATGTCTATGTGCTCCAAGGCAGACGGAGCCACATAAGGATGGAAAAATGGACACACATCATTGGTGCTTTGGCTGGAAATGGCAATAGGCTTGTCTGTAACAGGGAGAAGGGCCTCTGGAAACATCTAATAGATGGTTTCCTATTTTAAACTCCTGCAGAGATCATTGCCTATTTCTTTTCCTTCACCATGAACATGTGGGGTCTGGCTTGGGGAAGCAATCTGGGCTTCAGTTCTCCCAGCACACCACTGAGATGACTGAAGGAGAGTCAAAGATGGGAAGAACTGGGTGGCCTGGACCTGGAGGTCATATGGAGAACCAGTTTCTTGGAAAGACACGATTGCCTTAAAGCATGTAAGTGCTGTCAGATGGGTGCAGGATGTACTCAGCGCCTGCGTGGGATGAGCTTGAGGGATATTATTAAGATTCTTCTTTGCTGTGATACAAACAAGTAGTTTTAAAAAGATGTAATTAGTGTCTTAGCAACACCTACACACTAATGTAGGTGAATTCCCTACCG
The DNA here is from genome assembly GCF_900964775.1 of Scleropages formosus. Taxonomy (NCBI): domain Eukaryota; kingdom Metazoa; phylum Chordata; class Actinopteri; order Osteoglossiformes; family Osteoglossidae; genus Scleropages; species Scleropages formosus. Next base: position 1,127,479 of record NC_041819.1, on the reverse strand, counting down.
GGTTCACTGCAGTGGCAGCAATAATCCGTCTCCGGGGTTGGCTGTGTTGACATCTCCGCTGCACATGGGTCAGATCAGGAGGTCGTGCTACATATGTAATCTCAGTCTTTTGTGGATCTGGTGCTAACTTCTTCCCATGGCCTGAAGGTGGGTTGTGTAAAGGAATGGGGATGCTTTTGTGCATCTGTCTGCTTTTGGGTTAGATTTGTGAGCTACTGAACTCCACCGTGTATCTGCCTTCCTCCTTCCTCTCCTCACTCCTATATTTTAATCCGTCACCTCCCTAAATCCACGATACACCTGGTGGACAGCGGTTTCTTACATTTGCATTTGTTCATTCAGCTGATATCTTTGTCCAAAGCAACTTACAGGTTTTGGCATAGGTAGTTCTCAACTTACAACAAACGTAACTTATGACAACACAGAGTTACACCGTCTGTTCCATCAAACATATTATTGCCAAGTCCAGACCTTCGGATGACTGCTAAGCCTGCTGTATGATAACATCAACTGGCTGCAAGGCAACTGTATTTCTGATTGACTCAGTCAGTAAGTCCATCAGTGGCTGCATTTTCTTTATGAAAAATCTGAATTATTTGCAGGCATGCTGTTTTATCTGTAATCAAACCTCTAAAAGCTGTTCTGTGTTACCAGCCATTGCTCTGTGTTAAACAGTTCCAGTGTAAAGGAAGTGGGTTCAAAGATCATGCAGCAAAAGTGTCCCTGCTAGAAAGAATTTTGAGAGTGGTTTCAACAAGTCTACACCAGGGGGTGTGATTTGATCCCTTGCTGTATGCCATGGCCCAATGCATTATTTTTTCATTTATTATTAATATCTGCAGGGTTATGGTGATCCAGAACCTATCCTGGAAGTACAGGGTGTGAGACCAGGCACACAAAGGATGGAATGCCAGTCCATCTGGGTAGTGTTAGTCATCACTAATTTAATTCTCTGATAAAAGAGGGTTGGTTGCTTCTGTCTGCCCTTAGGAGTTAGGGTTAGGGTTAACCCTAAGCGCTTCTCTTTGCTGTCTTTTCATGTTCCCTCATCCTGTGTGAAAATGGAGGTATTTCTGCATGGGGCATTAAATATATCCTGCACAAAATTTAATTGGTTAAAACTGGGTCCCCAGGACTCTCATGCTTGACATTGAGTCTCCTGTGTTCTCTCTTACTATCCAGGCACACACGTTTCGGGCTCTGTAGAGTAGTTGTTTAGAAAGGGCCACATGATTATATTGCTTTCAAAAAGGTTTTTAATCACAGTGACTAGAAGCTGTAAGGGTGGTCTGGCCCCATACAGCTCAACTGAGGATTGCAAAATCGACCCAAAGGCATGTTGGTGTGACCAGCTGATTGGTTACCTTCTCAGAAATTAAATTCCACAAAGTAAAAGATAGGACTTTTCTGGGGATTATAGTTTCATGGTGAATGACTTTGCTCAAAGGGTATCTTTCAAAGCCTGTGTCTCTTCTTCGATTTGAAGGAGTTGAATAGACAGAACTGAAATTCTCTACCAAGTATCACGTGTCATGTGTGATGAACCAGCAGCAGAAATGGTAGAGGAATCTCTCCACCTTACTGGGATTTAAGGACCACCTGGTCGCTCTGAAGGTGGTCTGCACGATTATATGAGGACGAAGTCACTTGTCTCAGACATTTGAGAAGGTGAGAGTGCTACCTGCTTGTGAACATCCAACAAGGCCTCACACTGAATTTGTTCTGAACATCATCATTTTGTCAACTCATCAACTTCTCATCCAGTGAATTTAACAGTTATTCTGTCCGGATACAGTTCCACGTAGTATAGGTGATTATTCAGTTTCAGCTCAGTTTACTTTTATATTGCACCTTTCTCAAAATATTTGTATGCTTTGTATGTACGAGATATGATCTAAGAAAATCCAGCAAAGCTACAGGACATGTGAAATAAGTGGAATAAATATCTGAATAATAGATGGGCACACAATCAATTGACGTTATAACATCATAAATTTGGACATGGTCAACAATGGGTTTTTGTAACACAGGGTGCAACCAGTATCCTACAGGGTCCCCACTCAGACACACCAAGTCTTACATGAAGTCACACTGATCATCAAGGGGAAGCAGCTAGGTCTTTTTACCCTGGGGGGAAAGAGAAGGGGCTAAAATCTTTGCACAATCTCGAAGCAGTAGACCCTCCCATCAAAGGCGCCTGTCATTTTAAACTCGTGTGATGGGCCAGGGGGTGTAAGAGGTCGGTCTGTGGGGGTGGGGCTGTGAGCCACTATGAACAGTGGTCCACTTGTCCAAGGGGCTAGTGAAAGGACTGTGTCCAGGCAAAGACCCGGGGCTCTGGAGGGCTGGGGGGGAGCGAGGCGACGGCTGCTGGGGGATTAATTGGTCTGACATGTGCAAGGGAGCGTGGGGGTTGCGGGGGTGACCATGCCACTCTCTTGATTGTGGCGCCCCTCCAAGCTGACTGCAGCCAAGGGTGGGGCTGGTGACCGGCTGTGCTGTCCTTGGGGGTCTTGGGAGGGGGATTCGCTGCTCTTTTTCTTGACGAAATCTGACAGCTGTGTCAGGGGACCTCCTGCCGGGAAATTGGGAACAGGTGCAGGGATGAAAGCAGAGAGTCAGAGCGGGGGCTTCAGGGCCAGAGATCCCAGCCCAGAGACAAGACAGAGTGCGGCTAACCCACCACTCACTGTCCGCTGATGTGCAGGCCTGGGGAGTCACTCACAAGCCAAAGGAAACGTTTCACTTATTTATCTTTTCACAGAATCAGTTGCCATGGTTATCCCTGTGATGCCATCAGTCCATCTTTCCTTTGCCTGCAGTTATTTTTTATTTGCTCCTCCAGCGTATCTCTCCAGCTCATTCAGGTCTTCCTGCTCCAGGTGGTTTTCTACACACACAGATGAAGGATCCCACACCGGGGGCGTCATGCCCCAGGTGAAGCTGGTGAACTTTACCCCCAGGCGCCAGTCTGCCGTGTGCACTCTCCTTATCCCAGTAACACAAGGATAAACAGTCAAGGAACTTGAGCAGCTCAGTTTCATACTCTGCCAACTTATACAGCTATCGCATTATACAAATATCTTACTGAAGCAATTAAATGTATTGTGGTTTTGTAGGCGGAAGAAACACTCTCATGTGGATATAAAACAGAGGTGGGGTAAGTGGGGGAGGCAAGAAATTCCAGACGGATGTGATTGGTCCTCTACTCCTTTGTTTCACATGAGGGCTCTGTGATGTGTGGCCCCTGCCCTCCTCTTTTTGATATGAAACTTGCACATCTGACTGGGGCACATGGTGCTTCTAACTGCGGTTCGGTGACTCATAACCCTTTCAAGGAAAACTCTTTGTTCTGCTCCACTTCTCCCCCAGAGACCTTGAACTGCGCTCTGGGCATCCAAACTCGTAAAATAAACCCCACCCACCGATCCTGGCCCAAGCCAGGATTTTTAACAAGCTTGATCGCGGTGTGAGACGCGGTGAGCTTGCGTATGGTAGTGAAGCACGTATCAGGGAGTGGTATTTGTTATCCCCCTGCTCTTCTCTTTCCCATTTAGGCACCAGCAGTTTTCATGTAGAGCAGGAGGACCAGTTGAATGTTTCTCATCTCCACAACCTGGAAAATGAAAAAAGAAACAAGACAGCTGAGCAGCCCATCTGAGTACCGCTGTAACTATATGCAGCTGACGGAGGTGTCGTTACGGTCCTTTTCACTGGTAGAGAATCGTTGAGCTTCATGGTCCAGATGACCGCAATGTGGTTCTGGTGTGTGCACAACCAGAGCGGTTGAAAAAGAACCCTGTGGGGTGTGGGTGTGTGAATGATCGTGAGTGGGGTGTGTGGGTGAATAGCAGGAGTGCTCAGGATGTTGGGGGATGAACACATCATTTAGCAAAACCCTGGAGTTGGCCGTTTTCCTCTTACCACCTGTGACCTAAAGTCCTTCATAAAAAGAAATATTCTGCTAAGCCAAAAAAAATCCTTAACTAGAACCCTGTAATAACTGCTCTCTGTTAAAAGCTATTACAAATAATGGTGCTCATCCAATAAAAACTTTTACTTGCTTTTTGGCAGATAGACAGCATGTCTTCACAGCGTTCTAGTTAGTGCTCAGCAGTGTATTAAAAACAAATGTTTGGAGGCTGATAAGAAGGAGGCCCTGTTTCTGCGTTTGCGGCTGAGACTCGGTAAACACACACATAAATAAACGCTCCTGGAACAAGTCCTGCCCGAATGCCCTCCTGCATATTAATCACATTTCCAGGCGTCAGAGAGATTCGGGACGTAATGTTTCTCAGAGCCTCAAACATACAGACTGAATTACAAGCAGTGCGTTGTGAAACTGACGGTTCGTTCTTACAGGCTGAATTTATTCCCAAAATAAAGAAATAATTTTTTAAATAGCCGCTGTTGACCTTTGTTATTTGACTGTGTCAGCTTACTGTATCTGGACACTATTAACCTGTAAATTGCTTTGGATGAAAGCGCACGCCAAATAAATAAATGTAAAAGTAAATTTAGTTTCTTGTGCAAAGGCAGACAGCTCAACTTTTCCTGAATTAACCACTGTTTATTTGCACGGATGATTTATCCAAATCCAAACTAGCCACTGTGGTTTAAATGTTACGCTACTGCCGATGTATATAGCAGTATGTTGACTGAAGCCGTTCAAGGTGAAAGGGCGCCTCTCAGTATTTGAACTTGCAGTCTGTGGACTCCAAGTCCATTGAATTCATTGCTTTAATTGTTACACAACACGCTGCCTCCAGCAATAGTCAGCGAACTGGAGAGCACTGCATGTGTTTAATTGTTTATAGGCACCATACTTTTTCATCAAGTTATAGCTGCCACTTGGGGGGTGGGTGGGGGGTCAGTTCATTACATCTACAATGAAACCATCTTCCTCTTATATAAAGGGGTAAATTTGTATTTGTGTTTGTGGTTTTGGATCACAGGTCTATTTGCTTCAGACTGGCCTCCTGGACAGGTTGAAGAACTCCAGCTTATTTTCTCTCAGTGCAGGGCTGCTGGTTGCATTCCTACCAATGATGCTCCTGGGGCAACAGAGACTGTCTGGGAGACAGATGCTGTTCAGCATCTGCAGATGGAAATGACATGAGGAAGAGTAGACACAAACTCACCTACAGGTCTCCTTTAAGTCTGGGTGTCTGGCCCATGAAGGGGTGAAGAAAAGCTATTCCAACCGAGAAGAGTAAATCTCAAAACACATCAGGCCCCCCAGCCAGTGTTCCAATGTTCTTCATGGTGGATGGAGGCCTTTGTCTTGTTTAGCAACATGCATCACTTACCTGCTATGATCAAGATCAACTACGATGATCACTGTCAGTGCATCTGCCCAAGTTCACTCCGGAGATGGAATTAAAACTGCAGGCTCATTGTAACCGAAGATCATTTACCATCAGTACACTGACTTGATTATTCATGGGTGGCTCACATTTGTGATATAATCTCTGCCTGAGTCTAGGCACTGTTTTCCCATTATGAAATTGCACATCAGTGTTAAAATAATAATGCAGATGTTTGTAATTTCCCGGCTGGTGTGCGGATCTGTGCGATGTTATTGCAGCTGGCCAGATTTGGCATGAAGGCATATGATGTCATATCCTGCCTACAGGTACTGGGGGTCTCTACAAAAGGAGCTTGCATTAGTTTGGATAAACAGTTGCACAGGAAGCCTTCAAACCAAAAACCATTAAATAAAAAACAGCAGTTACCTATTTCAAAGGTGTTAGGAGCAGTAGTGTACTACGAAAACACTGCATTCCCTTTTGCAAAATTTGATCTATTTCTTCACCCCCATTGTACCAAATATTACTACACATCAGATTTGGAAAGATATCCCTACTGGGTAATATAATTTCTTTTTAAATACTCTTGCATCAGTTTAATGCATATTTTTCTACCTTAAAAATATTTTAAAATACTAAAAATCTTTCCCAACTGCATTGACAACAGCAGGTACCATATAATAGCTAAAACTGCTACTTTGTTCTCAAAGGACCCAGGTTTGAATCCCACCTCTTGCCATAGTACTTACCCTGAATTGCTTGAGCAAAAATTACCCGGCTATACATGTGGGTAGGTCACTGTATGGAGCTTACCATTCTGTCATTTTGGAGAAAAGCTTCAGCTAAATAAATAATGATGTCATAAACTCCTTCAAGGAGGCCTGACCTGGACTCAGTGAGATTCCTCAGTACAAAGTGGGTTGTAACACCACTCCCCAGCTACCAGTTGTCTGTATAAAAATATTAGTATAAAAATAAAGATGCGTCTGCTCCACATCAGGCCCAAGGGCACACAAGCAGGAACAAACTCCTTAATCCACACTGGGTAACAAATTAAACGCAGCTGCCAGTTATAAAGCGATGGGCAGTTTACCCTCCTGGCCAGCAGGGGGAAGCATGTGACAACACAGCAGGGTAGTGCTCCAGCCTTGGCTTCTGTTCGCTGGGCTATCATCAAATAACAGACCATCCCGTCCACACCGTTCTCTCCACAGAGACTGGCTGCCTTTCACACCCTGCAGTGTTTCACCCCAACGGTTGGGGGCTGTTTCTGAAACTCTCCTGCAGCGCAATACGTTAAACGCACCTAGAAAATTCTAGAAGTCAGGGTCGCTGTGGCAAAGCTGGAATTTTGCCATTTTTAACAGAAGGCAGAGTGGTTTAGCAGAGGAGCATTATACGGGTTATCAATCATGATCTCATTCCATACAGTAATCCTTCTTCGCCCTCATTGGTTGGTGCTTCGCTTTGCTCTTGGTGTGGGGGGGGTGACGTAACTCCTCTGAACTCTGACACGTTCTGCACTGATCCAACACTTTTCACACCTTGACATGTCGCTCATGTATATCCTTTAATGAGGCTTCTCACATTTTTTAAGGGTCTGTGCTCACAGCCACTGTCTCGAGAGGGTTCTGTTCATTTTTCACTGTTAGTCATAGGCAGAAGGCTGTAGGTTCAAGTCCCACGAGGAGCTCTGCCGCAGTATCCTTCCAAAAGTTACTTCACCTGGACTGTGGAGTTGCATTAATGCATAAAAATTAGTAAAATGCCACACAAGCACAGTGGTTCCAGAACACACACACACACACACACACATACACACACACACACACACATTTTCAGAACCGCTTGTCCCATGCGGGGTCACAGGGGAACTGGAGCCTACCCGGTAACACAGGGCGTAAGGCCGGAGAGGGAGGGGACGCACCCAGGACGGGACACCAGTCCGTCACAAGGCACCCCAAGCGGGACCCGAACCCCAGACCCACCGGAGAGCAGGACTGTGGTTCAACCCACTGCGCCACCGCACCCCCTGGTTAAAGAACTTTCTATTAAATTTCTGATGTTTAGTCTACTGCCATTGAAGAGTTCAACAGTGTGAGGATCCAGCAGTTTTTGTAAAACTGCTCTATACGTTATACATATACTTTCGGTGAGATGTTACGACTGATGTAGAGGCCGCTTGTGTGTCTTTGCATTTGATGCGTGGAGAGCATGACGGAAGAGTTGCACCGGCCCACAGAAAAAGACGGCAACCGGCACTGTCATTAGATGAAGCCTCGAACCTACGTGTCCATGTGGCTTTTGTAACTGAAATAAGAAGTAACACTCTCATCTTGTTTTCCAACACCACATTAGCAATAAATGTTTTGCTGTTGCCATAGCCACAAGAGTCCCATAATCCCAAAGTCCTCGGTTACGTATGTACTGCTAATGAAATTCTGACAGCCTTTAATAAAGGTACTATGACAGCATATAAATGGATTTAATAGTGATGACATACTGTACGTTACTGGGTACTTAAAGGTATTTTATTGTTTTTAAGTCATGTCTTCACACAAGACGGCACAGGGTTCACAAATCCCTTCATTGCAAATGATGAAAGTTTACCAATCGGTCAAGTATGTCTTTTTTATGTATATATCACGCTGCAGAATGCCGTGGGAAAGCGACTTGCAGGGTCCCGCAGGACTATTTCTGGGTATGGACCCCGTCATATACGAGGTGTCCCTCCCCCTATTTCTCTTCTCAGACGACCACCCTAATACTACACAGCAGTTGCGCCTCCCAGCAGGACTCGGTGGCAGAGGGGTTTGCCATAGACCCCCATACACAGATGTGTTGCAGTAGCCATGGTCAATGCAGGTCCACATCTCTGTGGTCCCCCATTGCTTTGCTCCTCTCTCACAGGTGGCCTAAGCAAGCTGCTACACCCCTAGAGTGGCCACCGGTGGTCTATTGGCGGTCTGCAGGCAGTTTACATCTCCCCAGCTGTACCCTCATGGAAAGTAACCAAGCTTTACTAAAGCAGAGAATTTTCAACAATGATGGTCGCAACTTAATGATCATGAATAAATCAGTGTGTAAAAACTGCTTCAGATGCACCTGAGAGGCCCATTTTAGGCACGATGGGAAGGATTCCTTGAGTTTCTTGGCGTTTTGCTAAAAAAGAAAAATTCGGTGCCTAGCAGGCAGGTTTCAGGTGTGGTTTCCTGCTGGAATTTGCTCAGGCTGAACCAGCCCGCGGTCTGGGAGGGGGGTCAGCCATAGCCGGACTGACCCAGTCCAAGCAGTCAGTGGGTCAGTGGTTCTGGTGGCTCCCGGGAGCAAAGAGCAAGCAGCACTAAAGTGGTCACGGTTCGCTCACAAACCAGAGGTTGTAAAATGATGGCTGAATCAGCTTCTTGCTGAAGAGAATTTGTGAAACAGAGAATTTTCTCTGGTCTTTCTGCGGTTTTGGACCTGGCATTGCTCTTCTGACTCAACTCGCAGGCCTCCATGCCTCTGCTCAAAGTACCCAAACATTGATATTTACATTTACATTTATTCATCTGACGGATGCTTCCCTCCAAAGTGACGGACAGCTCAGAGTAAACATAGGTGCATCAACACCAAACAGATGGCTTAGGTACAAAGACATGATATCTGAAGCACACAGCATGCTTGGTGCAGCCGTCGTGACAGCGCACGTATTCCATCGGGCGCCAACCAGGTAACATATGAATAGTACAATAGGTAAGTAAGATGTAGCAGATGATGAGGCACTAACTTACGAAGATTTCAGGAGCTTGGGAGCAAAATGAGTGGGAATGGTGGCGCAGCGGGCTTGGCTGGGTGCTGCTCTTTGCAAGTCTGGGGTTCGAGCCCTGCTTGGGGTGCCTTGTGCCAGATTGGTGTCCTGTCCTGGGTGTGTCCCCTCCCCCTCTAGCCTTGTGCCCTGTGTTGCTGGGTTAAGCTCCAGTTTGCCATGACCCCTCTCGGGACAAGTGGTTTTGGATAGTGTGTGGAGGGAAATGAGTCTGTGGGGGCTGCTAATAATGTAATGGTTAGTGCTCCTGCCTTTGGAGCCAATGGTTGCCAGTTGTAATCTTACCTACTGTTGCAGTACCCTTAAGCAAGCTACATACCTTAAGTTGGTCCAGCAAAATTGTTGCTCCAACTGAATAAATGGGTAAATAGTTGTAAGTAGCTTAACAGCACAAGTCACTTTGGAGAAGAGTATCAGCTAAATGAATAAATGAAAAAGTTTAATTTTGAGAGCCTTCTTGACTGCTGGTAGGGACTCAGCAGTCCTGAGGGACTGAGGGGACTCATTCCACCACTTCATGGCCAAGAATAGAAGACTTTTGTTATTGGGCCCCTGATAAGGGGAAAATCTGCTGTTTTGCCTGAACCTGGGCCTGTGAGAACTGAACCACCCAGTCAAACCTCTGCTACTGCAGAATTTCAGCCCCAGGTCCCATCCCACCTCTTCACTTCTTCCCTCATGTCTGTGAGATAAACCTGCTCATAAGTCAGACAGGTTAGCTTCCTTGGGGTTAGCTTCCTTGGTTCACAGGGATGTGATCTGAGGAACAGCCAGGGATTCTGCACCCAAGTAAGAACTTGCCCCAGCCTGGACCGGGTCAAATACCCAGACACAGAACACATGCAAACACATTGGCAGACACATTATGGACGTGGAGAATGACAGTCCTGCAGATGTTTTGTTCATTCCTCCACATACTTTGGAACCACGTTTAGTCCTCCGACAGCCAGTCAGGCCCTCAAGGAAGGGGCAAAATTGCCAAAAAATATGAAAAAGAGGATAAACGAGCGAGAGAAAGACGGCTTGCTTCTTTGCGCGGCTCTTGGCAAGCAGCAGGAATACTAATGTGCCTCTGAAATACGGAGCCGATGTTGCAGGCGTTAAGAAGTCCCGCGCAGAGCGAATGTAAACTTGGCTGTAAAAACAGAACACGCTGTAAGGAAAGTGAAGCGGCCAAGCTCCTGGTATGAGGGTGTGGGTGGGCGAGGGGCTGGGCGGCCTTCACACCTCCGCAGCAAAGACAAACAAACCCCTCCTCAGTCCACGACTCCGAGGGAACGGGAGCTGGCAGAAATTCTGCAGGTTCAGGTGCTGTGTGCCTGTATTTTATTTTATTTTATTTTTTCTTTCTCCCGTTTAGCATGTAATAACATACCTCAGGACACCCATGCTGGCAGACTCCAGGCGACTCCCTCGCCTCCCAGCAGTGGGTTCACCGCACCGTCCTTCTCACTGCCTGCACTGTTGGGCCAACACCTCACAGGAAGGGGCACGACGGAGCTGCTATTTGAATATGGCCCAGACGCACCGTCTTTCAGCAGGGAAACAGGGTGGCCGCAGCCGCGAGAACAGGGCGTAAAGGGCCTGTGAGCACGGTGCCGAGTGTGTATGTGTGTGTGTGTGTCTGTGAGCTTATGTATCTCTGTGTGTTTTACATATGTATGCTTGTGGAGCCAAACCACTGGATCTCCACAGGCCTACCTACTGATAACTCAACGGTTCTACTCTATTTCACCGTGATTCGAACCAGAGCTTGAAAATCATCTTCACAACACACACATAAAAGAGGGTGGAGGAGCAATGGATTCCATATACATTTCCATTATATTAATAAATTCTGCCCAAGACAGTGAACAATGGAAAAAACCCAACTAGACACCAAACAGTTGGATCAATTCAGGGGTAAAAATTGATTTTTTTTAAAAATTCATTTAGAAATCAAGAGATGATCCATTGCAGAGAGAGCAGGCAATGCAATTAACCCGCATATGAGAGGCTGAACAGTCAGATGAACCCCCCTATGAGAATGAACCTTTTTTAATTAGTCCATTCAGAGATAGAAGCCTTGACCCCCCTACCAGGAGAGTGGACAGTAGGATTAACCCTTATCTGAGAGAATGGACAGTGAGATGAACCCCATCTGCAGCAGTGGACAGAGGGATTAACTCAGGTGTGACAGTCGCCTGGTTTTGTTACTAGTTCTTTGAGATAACCCCCTGCTGAGAGAGTACAGTGGGATTACTCCAGTTGTGACAGTGGACTAATGTCTTTCTTTTAATTAGTTAATGTGGACATAGAGGGATCGGCCCCAGCTGAGACAGTGGACAGTGGGATTAACTCCGGCTCAGAGAAGCCGCTCCGTAGGCAGCCAACAGTGCACTCAAGACCCTGGGTGCCAAAGGCCATAATTTGGAAGCTCCTTGTTATGTGTAAAAAATGTGGGATTTAGCAGCTTTAAATCACAGCACCTCTTAGACTTCAAAAAGTGCAGTAAAAATGAATTAGAAAAAAAAAAAATCCATTCCTGTCTCCGTCCTCCAGCGATGAAATTGTGATGGAGTTCACAGAGACGGGAAATAAAAAAAATTTCAAAAAAAATCTGAGACAACAGAAAGCACAAAAATTGTGATCATCAGCCCAACGTTGTCTGTTTGCCCCAACTTTCCTGACAGGACATCAAAGTGCTGGAACACATCATCAAAAGGGGCCGCGTTCTTTACGACACCCTTCATGCCTGTATTTGTTGACTGGTGTTCAGCGGTTAACCACATCTTTACTGGAAGCTGCTCCAGTGGTGGTGAACTCATCTGCAGCGAATGTGTGGTGAGGGATTAGCGGCGTTGTATTAGAGGCCCGCTCCTTTCCCTCTCCACATGGCTGTGCTCCGATGGGCCGCGTTTTTATCTGCGCGGCTATTGAGAGGAAGATTAAAGACGAGCGTGCCAATTTTTAAAAATGTTCTGGAGCCTTGTGCGTCTGTGTCGGTTTGTGGTGGGGGGGTGGAGGTCAGGCTGAGAAATATGCAGCATTTTTTTTTTTAATTTGCAGGGAAGGGGAGAGTGTGAAGAAATCTGGACTTCAAAGCCCGAGAAGGAATCAGCGTGTTCATTTTTCATTCATGGTACTCGGAATTGGGGGTGGGGGAGATTAAGAACATATGTGTTGCCGTGCCAGGAAGAGAGAAGGGGAAAAAAATCTGCCTGTCGTATATTATAAGTTGTGGTAAAGTCTCACCTTGACATATATCACCACAGCAGCCTCCATTTGCTGTATGTATTATTAATGTTGAAATAAAGAAGTGAAGGGGAATGTTGGGTCTACTTACATGATTTGTGTGTGTGTGATATTTGACCAGAGCGGCGATAGATGTCATGGTTTACCTTTCCATTACATTTGGTTTCATCTTCTGCTCTTGGGTTGATGAGGTTTTCATTTACCCTTCCTCAGGAGGAACAGGATGAGGTCCTTTCCACTGTACCCCCGATGCTCCCAAGTGTTTTGTGAAGGAAGGCTCTTAATTACCACATTGTGAAAACAATGAGAAGGCTGTGTGTGTGTGTGTGTGTGTGTGTGTGTGTGTGTGTGTGTGTGTGTGTGTGTGTGTCTGCATGCGTGATCCAGCTTTGAACGGGGGAGTGAAGTGCGGATCCCGTTACGGAACAGATCTATCATTTAGGGCCTATTTGTCCAGGCCCTGGCCCAGAGTGTGAGTAGGGGCGGGAGGGAGGACAAACAGCAGTGTCTTTGTGAGGGACGGCGGGCATTTTATGCCCCCAGTGTAGTGACATCCAACCCTGTATAATGGGCCTCCTTTCAGACAGCTACGGAAGAGGAGTGGGAGTGTGCGCACTTCCCAGTTTCAAAATTAAAATCACCCTGATGCTTGAAGGTTAAACCTGCATAACACCCTGTTGTCACTCCCCTACCCCACCCCATACAGTCTCTGACACACCTACCAGCCCACTTAACACCACTGTAATGAAACATGCTTTCCATAAGGGAAGGGTGCCACAACAGAGCTGCAAGACTAACCCCAAGCTGTGCACAGGGCACTTTGGATCATAGCTATACAGCTGGGACCACAGAACTTGGTCCTGCACTATGTGTTTGACACTTGGTGTGGTTCCACTGGCTCCTACATCTCACCCACACCACTCTTCAGGGGGTCTGCAGGAAGGTTTTACATTTACATTTATTCATTTAGCTGGCTTACAATGTTAGTCTATTTATACAGCTGAGTAATGTTACTGGAGCAATTTAGGGTAAGCACCTTGTTCAGTGGGGATCAAACCTGCAACCTTTGGGTCCGAAGGGAGCAGCTCTAATCACTATGCTACCAGCAGTCCATATTACTTGTTTATTACAACATCTTACAATTAGAGGTCTTCTAGAAACTGCATTGGACAGTTTGGATTCACATTTACACTTCTTCACTCAACAGAGGCTTTTTTCTTGAGCAATTTATAATTATTATTAACTAATAAAACTGCAATGCTAGATAATACCGCACTAAAGTACTGTACTTAAACCCATTCACACACACACACACACACACTTTCTGAACCGCTTGTCCCATACAGGGTCACCAGAGCCTACCCGGCAACACAGGGCGTAAGGCCGGAGGGGGAGGGGACACACCCAGGACGGGACGCCAGTCCGTCGCAAGGCACCCCAAGCGGGACTCGAACCCCAGACCCACTAGATAGCAGGACTGTGGGCCAACCCACTGCGCCACCGCACCCCCTATTAAACCCATTCACTCATTTCATATCTTTGGTCTGTGGGAGGAAACCAGAGCAGCTGGGGAAACCCACTGAAACATGGAGAGAACATGCACACTTGACACAAAATGAAAAGGGATTGAATCCATGTCCAAACACACCAGGAGCTGAAGAGGACCTGAGGGAAAACATTAAAGAATTAAAATACACACACACACACACACACACATTTTCAGAACCGCTTGTCCCATACGGGGTCACGGGGGAACCGGAGCCTACCCGGCAACACAGGGCGTAAGGCCGGAGGGGGAAGGGGATACACCCAGGACGGGACGCCAGTCCGTCACAAGGCACCCCAAGCGGGACTCGAACCCCAGACCCACCGGAGAGAAGGACTGCGGTCCAACCCACTGCGCCACCGCACCCCCTATTAAACCCATTCACTCATTTCATATCTTTGGTCTGTGGGAGGAAACCAGAGCAGCTGGGGAAACCCACTGAAACATGGAGAGAACATGCACACTTGACACAAAATGAAAAGGGATTGAATCCATGTCCAAACACACCAGGAGCTGAAGAGGACCTGAGGGAAAACATTAAAGAATTAAAATACATTTATCATAATTATCTGTACAGGGAGCATTTCACCAGTCAGTTATTTACGTCCACATCATGTTATATAATTATCATTCTCCTTTATAATATTCTGTAATTTTATTCAATTGTTCAGTGATTTGCCGAGAATTTCCTTACTTTTTGTTTTATTTAGTTGTTGAGGTTTTTTTCCACCAGACTGGGCCCCGCTGTTATTTGATGATTTCCACATACTCAGCAAACATGTGCATGCCCCGAATTGCTCATCTGTAAACGCAACTTTCGGGCGTCTGCTTGGCAGGAATAGCATCATGGGTAATTAGTGTACAACTGCAGTGTGGAAATGTAATGTTTACTTGCACTTGTTCCACAAGAAATTAACTATGTGTTAAGTTATTAATTGGCTCCACTCTTTTGATGTGGAAATACAAACAGTAAAATAGACAGTTTTACTGAAATGAGGTGCAAAAAACTAAGAACTGAATTAACTGTATACTTTGAATACACACACTTTCTGAACCGCTTGTCCCATACGGGGTCGTGGGGAACCGGAGCCTAACCTGGCAACTCAGAGCGTAAGGCTGGAGGGGGAGGGGACACATCCAGGACAGGATGCCAGTCCATTGCAAGGCACCCCAAGCAGGACTTGAACCCCAGACCCACTGGAGAGCAGGACCCAGTCCAACCCACTGCGCCACTGCACCCCCCATACTTTGAATAGATAAGGATAAATTTAGAAATGATTGACTATTATTTAGGGGGGCGCGGTGGCGCAGTGCTGGCATTTTACAAACAGGATCCATAGGTCTGTCTGGTGGACCACCCTGTGGGCATTGGCCTGGTTTGCATTACAGTCCAGGGCATAATTTCTTCTCTGCTGAGTAACTCATCACACTGCAGACCAGCTTCACAGCCAGCAGCTTGTAGACGAGAAGGAAGAAAGCAACCATTATTACAGTAATGTTATCGACATGAATTGTACTATTTCAAATCTTTTCAGCAGTAGTAGTCTGTATTCATTAATTCATTCTATGAAGCACTGACAGGTTTGAGTGCACGATCCATCACAAGGCAGTTGCACACACACCTTCGCTCTCACACACACACACACACACACACACACACACACACACACACACACACACACACACACTGCAGACAGTTTAGAGTCACCAGTTCACACGAAATACGTCTTTGAACTGTGGGAGGAAACCAGAGCCCCTAGAGGAAACCCACACGAACACGGAGGGGGGGGGGGGGCACATTCAGTCTCCACACAGACTGAATTCAAACCCGCAACCGAGGAGCTGTGAGGCACTAGCTCTACCCGCTATGTCTCCGGGTAAAGCAATGTAAAAAATACAGCAACGATATAAATGCAGAGATATCCTGTAATATCACAGCAATGGAAAAACCTGCACTGAGCAAGGCAGGAATTGCAGGTATATCCACAAACCATGGAGTGGCTGACGGTTGAGGAAATGCCAAGACGTGCGTTATTTGACCGTGCTACGTGTGAAGCGACGGCCTGTCTGTGGAGCACGGTATGCACCTGGTCCTCGTCAGGTTCTGACACAGTCCGGCTCCGGTTCCCTGGCAACTGTTGTATAGAGACCAGACTCACGGCTTCTTTGCAAGAGCCAGAACGGGCAGATGGCTGTGTGTTCTCGGAGTACACAGAGACGGGGACTGCGTGCGTGTGTGTGTCTGTGTGTGTGTGAGACAGAGAGAGAGAGACAGTGCATGGTCATCAAAGCCAGTGCTGCTGCCAGGCTGTGCACAGCGCTTGAAAGAGAAAGTTGCAAGAGGCAGAGAACATGATGGAGGTGGGGGTGGGAGATGGGTGTAGGCTCTGAGTCTCAGAGGAGACAGACATAGATGTTGAGGGGGCCTGTTTAATGTGGGCCTATTTGCGTTGGATTAATGTGAATTTTTTTGTCTATCCATAGATTTAATTAAGAGGACCCCCTGGAGAGACGCAGGGTTTTTTTTTTTTTTTTTTATCTCATACAAACAGCCAGAAAGTAAAGTTGCAAAAAATAGCTTGTAAATAAATAAATAAATGAATAAATGCAGGGTTAAAAACCGAGACGGGTTTGTGAATGTAAATCTTTCAGGTTTGCATGTCACGCACATACAGAGGGCAGGTGGGAAGTGCAGCAAGTGAGGCGGACGGAGCGGAAGCACATGCTGACAGGTCTGTGATGTCGGCCCGCCGAGGGCCCCGCGTGCATCGGGCCTGAACGGAAGGAGGAAGTGTCATTATCCCTCCTCGTTTCCACCGCGGTGCTAAGATGAAATATTGAATTATAGAACTGTGGGAACGTCGGAGGCCTCCACCGGGGCCCACTGCCTCGCGTCTACGCCGATGATGACGGACAGAAAGGGCTTTCTTTCAGCCCGGCGCCGCCGCCTTCGTCCTTTGAGTTGGAGGGGCAGGAATTTTTCAACACGCAGCACAAATGCGCTTCGGAGTAAAAGAGTGGCTCATTTCTCCTGCTTCCCACAATCTGAGGGGTATAATGAGTCCCACAGCAGAGGGGGTCCTTTTGGGGAACTGTCACTTGTGACTTGTTGTCATCAGCTGAAATGCTCTCTCCTTCTGTGAGCACAGGGTCATCGGGAGTCATGATGACTGCAAAGTTGCTGGGGTGGAGGGATGATGTGGGCTTTTAAAAAAGACCCTACAGAGCCCCTTCCTCCCTCCCTCCGATACCACCTGACCCTTCGCGGGGGGGAAAGCTGAGGGAGACAGCTGGCTAGGGGATCAAGAGTGCTCCCAGTTGCCACAGGTGGAGGAGAGGCAGTGACACGTCATGACTGGAGGCGGCAGGTGCAGCGGTGAGTAAAGAACAAGACTGGAAACCAGCAGGTCCAAGGTTTAAGTCCCTGGAATGTGGCTGTGTTCCCCCACCGGGATGACTGCTGAACCTGGACTGCATCACGTAAGTGGAGAGAACAAAAGCAGTGTCATCACGCTGTATCGTCTGTGTTCCTGGGAGAAGGTTTGCTGGTTCGGATCCCAGCAGGGAAATCAGCCATTCTGCCCTGGAAGGTGTTCACCCTCGTCCGCTCCAGGCGGCCACTGCAGAGCCCTCTGGGGTCCACTAAGTCAAGCTACTGATTCTAAAAGAACAAGCAACACAACCTGACTGCGAGGGACCCAAGTGAGCTTATGACGGTATCCATGAGCAGCTGTTTGACAGCTCACCACCAACCCCCCCCGCTCCTCCTGTCGTCCCCCAATTAGGGTGCATTTGTTAGAGCAGCAGGAGCCTCCGTCTCTCCCTGTCTCTCCTTCCCCTTCATCCCTGTCTCCTGCGCTCCTGCTCGCTGTGAGATAGCAACGAGACGCGATATGACTGGTTGCGGGCCCCCGGCCCCCCCCCCCCCCCCCCCCCCCCCCCCCGGCCCCCCCCCCCCCCCCGAAAGCTAGGGAGCGAGGCGCGGAGATGGAAGGGAGGAAAATGAGAAGGATCCAGCAGCAGGAAAGATAAAGGGAAAACAAGCCGTACACGGTTATATGGTTTTTGCCTGTGACTGAGTCCGTCTCCTCATTAAAAGCCGGGTAGAAAAATTGTTTGCAGACAGGTGTGGGGAGGGTGTGTGTGGGGGGATGGTATTCGGCAGGCAACTGTAGTTATTTTCAGTGAAAACTGCGTTCGATGTCAAAACCCGGAAAAGCAGAACGTTCCTCGGACTGATCCGGTGCGAGAAGTGGAGAGGGGTTTCAAACCCGAGCGGGGTGGCTGCGGCGGTTCCCCTGAGAAAAGGACGTCGCCCCGGTGGCTCCCGGTAAATGTCCATCTGTACAGACAGGTCCAGCTTTAAGCTCTACAAGTCCCCTTCCTTCAAAACTTCTGCAAAGCGAGTAAATAAGTGCATTTCAAAGGCCGCCCCAAATCCCAGTAATTCCACGGATACCCTCTCATCCCTCGCAGAGCCAGTATCTCCCCGTTTCGCTGCAAACTACTGGAGATCGGTGCTTCACATCCCTTTCTCCTGCTGTTTGCTCCTCGCGCCACAAACACCTAATCTAGAGGATTCGGACTTTTCGGCGCACACAGATGGGCCATTGTCCACCTCTCAGAAGTGGAAAATTCCTTTCTTAGCCCCTGTTCCAAACAACTGCCTTTCTTATGTGTAAACAAGTGACACAATCGCCACTTTGTTACTGAGGAAGAATGCACTGTAATTGGCAATTTCTCTCAGAAGAGGCAGGGACACAAGAAGAGGTTAGCATTCCTGTCGCAGTGAGAGAAATGCTCCCAGAATACTGCCAGAAAAACATCCCCCAGGCGTTAACTGTTGGCTCTGGCTCCACGGCTCTGCTGAAGGTCTGGTGGAAGGTCAGTCGCTAATGTTTCGAGAAGCCCTACTGACACAGCCCATCCATCAATTTAGGGACCTGGAACCTGACTTCCTTCATCAAAACCCTTGCCAGATGGCCATGCATGCAACAACGAGCAAATGACCAGAGGACTGCAATGGCTTTTGACCGACAGAGCACATGGTGAGGCTTATCACATGTGCTCATTGTCAGGATCATACGTCACAACACGTACACTGTATACTGTCCACTAATTGTACCATATTAACCCCGAACTAATAACCACAGCCGTACAAAAATCACGAGGGACAGGTGACCACACACCCCGGTCAATTAAAGGGATCTTGTTAACAGTACATCTGCATGTACTGTTGAGATTTGGCTCATTGCCTTGAAAAGACCTTGCTTTGAATCCCTGTTTCTTCTGCAGCGTACGCCGGTAGAAACACCCAGCAAGTAGCTCAGGATACAAACATTACATTGTAAGTTTCCTTGGGCAAAGGTGCAAGCGAAGTGATTGTTAATGTAACGATCATGGTAAAAAAAAAGGTCACTGGGGTGTGGAGGGCAGTAACAGCCAACACGTCATTATTGCACCACTTGTTTCCTTCAAGAAAAAATAATGTGGTTTCAATTAAAACGGAAAGATTTCTTTAAGAATGCGATGCCAAACAGTGATCAGCACTGAACGTGATCTGAATGTGTTTAGCATGTCCCCATGATACACCAAGTGGTGCTGGTTTTCCCATTGAACGTGGTCTCGGGCTAACACTAACAGGGCGAAGCTTTTAAAACTTGTACCTGCAAATCACCTATGCCCTTTCAAGGTTCTGCAAAGATTTAATCACCACGAGCAGCAGCTCAAACACGGACGCGTTAATACCGCCGTGCACCCAGGCTCAGACTCCACACCACTTTTTACGACATAATGACGGCCTGGATCAGATGCTCTTAGACCTCCTACGTATGGAACGAAATCACCTCATCGCCTCTGAGTAAACGCGCCGCCGCGCCTTTGAAAACGTGCTGGAAGGCAGCTGTGCACACGTGTGAGCAAACACGGCAACTCGCCCTAAGATGTGGCTAAACGGCAGCTTCCTGCTCGCTGTGTCAGAGCGTGTCATTTGCTGCAGACTCAGACTCGGATTCCTCATAATGAACCATCATTACTGTTGCTCTGTTGCGCCAAGTATTTTTAGATGGGATGTTGGAAGGGGTGGGGGAGTGGTGGGGGGTGGGGATGAGAGACTAAATTCATTTTAATTGCAGCGGCTCTCAGCTCAATCTCGTCACTGGGAGAGGTGAGACTCAGGCATAATTATGATAATGAAGGGATGACAACGAGGCAAAGCTGGAGACTAATGAGAGCTCATTATCGCAGTGGTGTTCGTCTGGGAGAGGACAAGCTGACAGCTAGACCACCCCCCCTTCTCCCCTGTGTCCCTTCTTACCCCTCCCCCCACCCAGAATGAATGGTGCTCTAGTCCTGTTGTTAAAAACACACAAAACTGACACCTGTACTAAATAAATTCATTCTATTTCGATAGCCACACTCGTGCTTATGAGAATAACTGTCGTGCCGCACTGAGTGATAAGCACCTTTAAAAATACATAAAATGAATTGTTTGGGAAAAACAAAATATCCCGTGCGGGAAAGAAAAACTGCACTTTGACGCATAACACAGGCTCTGACGTTCCTACACATGCCTGCGCTCCCCGGATCTTAAACGAAGAGACAGGATGCACTTTTCTCCGGGACGCTCTTTGTTTAGAGTACAAAGCAGCGCAGGGTGCGGTGCGTCCCCCCCACCCCAGCCCACCCCAGGGAGCACACTTGCAGAGCATTTCATCAGGAAAATTACCCAGATGACAGACTTTCTCCTGTACGCAGAGCAGCGCTGGCACATCTCACACAAACACACCAATACACATGGTGCACTGACCAGGGAGAGGAAGGAATCGGGAAGGAACACGCACACACACCCGTTAACATGCACAACCGTAAACTCGATGTGGGCTGCATCCTGAGAGCACAGTCTTGAGAAGTTGGTGCAGCTCTGCACCTTAGGAAAAAGGGAGAGGATGATGGACCCATCTGAACGCAATCACACAGGAAAGCAGGACAAGAATCAATTTAACTTGTAATATAGAAAGAAGCCTTTTCGTTATTGATATTGTAGTTGTTACTGTTGTCAGGTATGTGCCAGGTGCCGTGGTGTCACAAAGCATAGCACTAGTGTCTCACTAGGTCTGATCCCCATTTTCATGTTCTCCCTGTGTTCATGTTGGTTTTCGCCAAGTACTCAGATTTCCTCCCACTGTGTTTGGTGTTCCACCCAGTGTGTCCCTGCTTCACATCCGATGATTCCAGAATCGGCTCCAGACCACCATGACCCTGCGTTGGACAAGTGGTGATTGATAATGAATGAATCATGTATCTGCCATAACCTAAGTCAGGTCAGTGTAACAGGTGGTGCATGAAAAAAGGACTGCAGATGGTGGACCAGGCTGCTCTGTTACACCTGTTCTCATCACTGCAGCATCATGAGGGGGATGATTAGTGTGTCTGAAGGCTTTTTCATCCTGGTTCCCTTCTTTTAGGCTGTGAATTATTAGGGGTTTCGCCTGCAGGAGCCCGCTGGTATGTCTACCATGGCACGAATTGTCAACATGTGTCCACCTTGCCCATTTCCAAGATGATGTCTGCATTTGTAGGCAAGCCAGAAACCTGCCTACACATTCCCAGGAGTAGCCATTCCATGCCGGTGTTGTCATGGGTCCAGCACTGTACGAGAGCCCACCCCCTTCACGATAACTCCTTGTTTAGCAGTCTTCCTGCCAGTCAGGTGTAAAATCTTGGTTTCAACAGCTCTTTTTCCCTTTATCTGTTTTATTCCTGTTCCCTCATCCTAACAGGACAAACCAAAAGCAGGGTAAGCAACCAATGAGTTGAATCCAACACTTAGCTACCACTAAGGGTATAGAAGTGGTTTAGCATTGCATCCTTCCATACGTGATTTCTGGAATGTAGGGAAGACCCTCATGGACAAGGGGAGAACATGCAAACTCCACACAGACAGAGCTGGATTTGAACCCAGATATAACACCAGAGCTCAGGATCTGTGAAGCACCAGTGCTACCTGCTGTGCCTCACACTGACCTTCTCCTAGCTAGGTGTCTATGAGCGATCAAGAGTCTATTCAGTGAATGTTCTTCATTAGTCCAGCTTGGCCCAGCAAAACTGTCCACCAATGATCCATAGCCCAGCCAAGTACCCCACCATACCGCCCCCTGCCCCTGCCTACGACCCCTGAGTCTACAGGGGATCAGGAGCCCCTGTGTGGGTTTTCCTCCTTCCTGCTGAGAAACATTCAGAGGGGAACAGTAGCATAGAGGGGAAACCATGCGCTAAAACCATACACTTGCGCTCCTCTTTGTTCTGTGTCTCCAGACAGCTTCTCGAGAATATGGAATTAGACGCAGATGAGAGAGCCGCTCCCTCCCCAGTGGACTGGAATCTGAAGACGCCAGATTTCATTGTTTGGGCTACATCACTCTGATGTTTTAATTGAGGAGGGTAGGATATTACTTCTGAGAACTTGCAGCTCACAAAATACTAATTGCGTGTATATTTTTAAATTTGTAATAGATTCTGAAAAACCAATTCTGTTTTTTTTTTCAGTTTCTCTGTCCTAAAAGAGTTTTGCTACCGCGGGTTCAGATGATACATTGCAGGATGCGAGAAAACCTGTTTTTGTCGATATTTTATCTATTGGGAAGATACAATCTTTCGTGTTAAGATCCCACCCTTTTCTGTTTATTCCTTTAGCTTAAAACATACAAACAGGATCGGTCCATATGACTTGTGAACTGCAGTCATTTGAGCATAGCTTGGGCTTCCCTTTCTTGTGGGAACCATAGTGTGGGTGGCCCAGGCACCTAATTGCCCATTTTCCCTCTGTACTCACAAGGGACCCATTTCTGTCCTCACACAGGCCCATGGAACAGAGGGACCTGGAGGTGAGCTGCAGAGACAGGCACGTACTGCAGGAGCATGGTCCCCCGCCCACCAAACTGGTTATTTGTCATGGGCATCAGGGTATCTGGGATGGCAGCTACTCAGAATGTCATAGCCATAGCCAGCAGTGGACTAAACAGGACAGACTTAGTCCCTACAACGTCTTTCCTTTTCCTTCTCTCTTTCTCGTGCAGCAGCATTCATCTTGGATAGATAGATAGATGAAAACTTCATCGATCTCAAAGACGTCATTGGAATAAAGAAATATCACATTGAGACAAGTGTAAAGTTTTGAAAAGAAAATGTTTACGTAAATAAAAAGTAGTACTGGCAGCACATTTCTACTCGGGAGGACAGCACCTGCTACAGCAGACTGGTGGAACATCTGCAACAGTGACCTACATGTGTCAAAGGGCCTGAGCCTCCCCACAAAGTAAAGGGTACTGCGGGGGTTCTTACACATTCCTGAGGTGAAAGACCATGGGTGTTCAGTCACTGAGGAGGGTCAGAAAGATTCCACAGTCCTGGATATAATAGTCCTGTCTAGATAAATCTCATGTGCAGCCAATCCTTCTTGCACAAGTAGAACTTCTTACAATCCTGTCCTCTTCCCCTTTGAACTGAACCAGATATCACTGCCTCATTTTTTCCTCTTTCAGCATTATGGACCACTGAGCATGGCGTTCACTCCACCTGCCATTTCAGTTCTCTGACATTGTCGTTCACCTTTGGGCTGATATGATGTCACGGAAATCTCCCTCGATATCATGGAGAATCTCAAGGGATCTGCAAAAATATCACATCCGACGTTGTACACAGTGTGATCAAGAAGGAGGGTGTTCATCACCAGAATGCCCCTCAAGCATACATGGAGTTGGTGGATATAAATACATTTAATTTACATGTGTTTATAATACAACTTCTTACAAATGTTTTGTTCCTGGTGGCATCATAAAACTGCTGCACCAAGTGTTTGAATTAATTGACTCGTCCACATTACTTTCAGTGAAATGAGGAGACACCAACTACATCTGAAGCTACGTTTAATTTTTTCAACGCATTGAGAAATGTACATGCAGGAATGTAAAATTGTTACTTGTTTTATTGAGAAGCCTACAAATTATGGCTTTTTATATTTCGCCAAGCTTCGTGACAGGTGTTTGTAGTCAGATTTCTGACGTGGACTTCCCAGTTTTGGCACTGCAGCAGTGTATGCATCCAGTCTGGGTTGCAGGCAAGATAAATCTTGGTAATGGGCTAAAATAAAGCTGTCGGTATGTTCTACCCACAGCTGTGGAAATCCAGCATACCTGCCTTTAACCACACTTTCAGACTTTGAGGACTGGGCACCTTTTCACACCGCTAGCTCAGGGAAGGAGAATCCGCTGGAGTGCAACTTTAAGTGTCATAAAGATTTTATCTCTCAAATTGCATTTTGGGAATCATTCTGCCTTTAATTATGTTGCAATAAATTTTTTGCTACTATTGGATTTTTATAAACAATAATAATAATTTAAATAATGGTCATGAAAACACTGCATATTTTTTACATATGGACAAGCGTTCCATCCAGGGTGTACCATGCCTCATGCCGTACACTTCTGTGATAGGCTCCAGACTACCACAACCCTGCACTGCACATCTACTTGATGAAAATGTATGAAAAATTTAGGTGTTTTTCCTGCAGCAACACTGTTACAAAATTTCCTACCCTTTAAGCTAGACTCAGGGGGTGCAGTGGTGCAGTGGGTTGAACCAGGATGGACTGGGTCGGACCGGGTCCTGCTCTCTGGTGGATCTGGGGTTCAAGTCCTGTTTGGGGTGCCTTGCGATAGACTGGCGTCCCGTCCTGGGTGTGTCCCCTCCCCTTACGGCCTGTGTTGCTGGGTTAGGCTCCGGCAACCCTGTATGGGACAAGTGGTTCAGATGATGATGTAATCTGGACTCTGATCAGGTTCTGCCCCTTGATTTGAGGGTTTTGCTTCTTCTCTTGTGCACTTTTAACCACTAGTTACCCCCCCCAGCTACTTGCCCCCAACTGGGAAAGGACCCCAAGGTGTGGGACAATGCAACCAGCTCACCAGGGCCCTGGAGCCTGAGAGCAGTACAAAAAAGTGGGGTTAGACACTGTGACCAGCCCTACTGAGAGATCATCAGAGTGACCTGAACCCCCTGCCCCACTCCAGTCCTGTAGACACACACACAGCTGGGTGAGCAAAGTAATATATATATATATATGTGTGTGTGTGTGTGTGTGTGCGTGTGTGCGTGTGTGCGTGTGCGCACGCACGCACGCTTTGGGGAAATTGGGTGTGGTGGACTCCACTTCCAACAGAACAGAAACTCTTTACACCACCTTTGAAAAACCACCTTTGATTGGCAGAAAAAAATACTTTTTGTCATTCTAATTTTGACAATCATTGTTATTATTATTATTAATCTAGGTAATGCTTTTCAAACCTACGTACACCAACTGGAAAGTCACAGCTCTAATTATCATGCTACCAGAAAAACAGCAACTTCTGAGCGAGTAATGGAAGACAGTGTCATGGAGCGGCCCAGCATTGAGCACCTGTCCCCAGTGTACCCTGATGCTCCACTGCCACACCAGGACATGCAGGCGGTGGCATCCGGATTCACGAGAGCCTCTCAAGCGGTGAGAAAGGAGCCCCCTTTCCACAAGACTGACCCCCAGAATGGCTCAATCAGCGAAGAGGATTCCTCCCCTGTTTTAATCCTGTCCCTGTGAAGGCTTCATCCTCCAGGGGAGTCAATCACTAACAGGATTATTAGACAAATTGGTTCCAGTTGAGGGAGATCAGGAATGTGCTTATTTTGGGAGTCGCTCGGTCCTGAATCCCTCTTCCTTTGTTCACCCTTATCATCCACCGGTTTCCGAAAATGGGGCCTTTGTTTGACTGGACTGCATTCTGTTTGCTCATCTATTAAGCAACTGAATTACTTTTAATGTGATTATTCATACTAATGGGCTTGATGTCGTACTGTCACAAAACGTGAAGGTTCTGCTCAGACTGAGCAGCACCTTGTTCATCAGAGCTTGGATGTCAGCTGTGGCTCTTCCCGAAAACCAGCGGGTTGACTCAGCAGAATGAACTGTTCCAGGCATCCAGCAAGTTTCACTGGCCTAGTGGGTGTGCGCTGCATGGAGGAACTGACCAGGTCTCTAAGGTCTCCATCATGCCTTTGGAATGACATAGCTGACACACACACACGTGCGGGTGGCCCTGCATGGATTGCTCATACCTGCTGCCCCTCAGAAACACAAACCGCCTTTGAAGTGGAAAAGGGAGAGCAGTTTGGGGAAACTGTAGCACTAAAGGGAAATACGATTTGAAATGCTATTACTGATATTGCACTACAGTGTTTTTCAGAAGACTGTTTCATCCAAATGGATTCTGCCCTTTTTAAATGCAGTTCCTGAGTCATTTTGCTGTACCATCAATTACTGACACATTTTGTTGTACCACAGATCAATAAGTAAAAATATAACTTTTCCCGAAGGTGATGAGTGCAATTATGGAAGATAATGAGTAAATGAATCGCAGACTTGATTAATTGCTCCACAACTGTTTCTTTATTTTAGAGCAATTGAAAAGTTCAAGGCTACTCTTCATTTTACGGTGTACATATATTTCACACACAGAGACTCAAACACATACAGGCACACACTATACTCTTTTACAGTGCTCAGCTGCAATTGCGTATTCTTCTGGAATGTGCAGTGGAACCATTTCTCTCGCACAAGACTCCATCACACATGGGACCGTGTTCCCAGCCTGATATGATCTCTGACCACAAGTCATGTGGGACGGAAGAGGCGCGTCACAGACTGGCCCCCCGCCGCTCTGCAAACTCTCCAGCCCTAGAAGCAGCGTGTGTTATGCCTCTGGGGCTGTGTGAGGGTGTCGCGGGGCATTGAGCTCTGCTGTGTCCTGCCCTGTTGAGGGAGGTCAGCTGGCCGGGTTCGAGGAGAGAGTGTTCAGTGGTGTACTAGGCTGCAGTCGCAGATGCTGGCCTCCATAGCGCTGCAAGGAGCAGTGAGCCATCTCCCTGGAGGCCGTTTGGTCGGCTCCTGTGACATCTGTTCCCACTCTACTCCCAGGAATTGGAAGACACCCACAGGGACACAGGAACACAGAATGGAGACGTTGCAAAGCCTGTCTACATGTGCCCAGGCCTGAACTGATCCACCCATGTTAGATCCAGAATACATGGCCGAAGTTCAGATAGGCAGCAGGTGGCATGGTGATTAGTGTTACTGTCATTGGAGAAGGACTCAGGATTGAATCCCACCTCCTGCTGAAGGGCTCATGACCAAGCTGTATACCTTAAATTGCTCCAATAAAAATTGCTGCTGTATAAATTGGTAAATAATTGTAATTTTGGAGAGTAATTTGCTTTTTGTTTTGCTAAATAAATAAATGCTGAAGGGTAGGAATTTCAATGAAAAGGGGGCAAAGTGTGAGAGAACACGGTGACATGAGGTAGGATGATGAGCTGAGGAAATGTGAAGCCCTCTGCCACTTGGTGGTGTTGAGACTTGAGTAACGTTATATAATTCAAGTATCACAAGGCCTCAGTGTCACTGCAGTGTATGAAACAGTCAGTGTACTGTATGATTATTATTAATTCAAGTATCTGTCACTTTCCCTCCTAATCAACTTACAATGCTTGGTTTGTACACTAAGCTGCTTGCAATGATTTACCCATTTATACTGCTGGGTAATTTTTACTACATCAATTCAAGATAAGTATCTTGCTCAAACGAGAGCCAGAATGGAATCTGGGTCCTTTGGATGGAAGACGGCATCTCTAACCCATTGGCTCAAGTGTATGTCAAGGTAACCACGAGTGACACAGCTTCCCAAGACACAATCAGGTGATACCATTACCTACACATACATGCACAACCAGCATGCACATGCACGCACGCGCACACACACACGCGCACACACACACGGAGTACAACGCAGGAAGTCTGGCACTCTGCTCCTTCTGCATTTCCTCGCCGGCTGCAGGGTTCATAGTGGAGACAGGAGGAGTGATGTGGAGGTAGGGCGGACAAGAGCAGGACTGAGGGGGGGAAACAGACGGGGGGTAGTCGGTAATGAATGATAGGCCCTTGGACCTGGGGAGAACCACACATCATTGACATGTTCTTAACAGGGGGATGGGAGGTGGGGTATTAAGACTGAAGCATGAACACAATAGCAGGAAACAGAACACCAGCTACATTGTCTGTCTGTAATCCCCCACTTCCCGCTGCCTGTAATCCTGTCCCAGAGGAAGGAGTCCCCAAAGTCCACTGCCCTCGCTTCACCCCTCTCTCTCTCACCTCTTGTCCTCCCCCAGTTCATCATTCATATGCCCTCAAGTTTCCTCACGTTTTACAATGTCACACATTTTTTGCAGCCGAGGATTCGCTGAGACAATGTGCATAACGCACCCTAACGAAGGGCGGGATTTGACCCTACAGGTTTGGGACTCAGCAGGGTCATGAGCATTGTGCCAGCTGCTCGTTGGTTCCCCTGATCTCTGACTTTCATTGCAACTCTTCAGCACTAACAGATGGCCGAAGGACATGACAATGAAAGACACAACCACTAGGTGTCGCTGTAGGCTACTACAACTTGGTGACACAAAGGTGTTTAATTACACTAATAAATTAGCAAGAGCAAAACATCCTCTTCACATTCCCATGGTGCTGAGCCGGGTTGGTTCCCCCTCCGCTCTGTTTACGTGTTGTGTTATATCTCTAAATTGCTGAAGAAATAAAAATTTGAAGATTTCTGATTTGCACACCTATTGGCATTTATCCTACATGTGGTATGCATGCCCTGCATGTGTTTACATTTACATTTACACACACACACACACATTTTCTGAACCGCTTATTCCATACATTTATTCACTTAGCAGACGGTTTTGTCCAAAGCAACTTACAACAGTATAGTGTTACTAGCCCACACACATTACTCACCAAGGTGACTACACTGCTAGATACACTACTTACAAAGGGTTACTCATCCATGCATCAGGGAAACACACTCACTCTGTGACACTCACACACATTTGTTTGCAGCACATTCATTACCTCCTCCCCATTACCTAGGGAAGACTTCTGATTTCCTTACAAATATCGATATGTTGAGTGAATGCGTGAGAATGTGCTGTTTGTTCCAAGCAATACAGATTGTCTTTTGAATTTTACGCAAATTAAGTTATAATGAAGCCATTATATAAAAAATATTTTGTAAGAACAAAGGCACGCAGAGATGCATCTGAGGATGTTTGCATTTTTACTGTATAAGTGCCATATTCTTGCATTTTAGAGAAACAGCCACCTCTTGACTCATAAAGATTAATTGGTAGCCATCTTGCATTCAAAGGCTGTTCATGTGGTATGCAAACTAAACCTGTTCCATCTTGTGTGTAAAATATTTAAACACAAGCTGCTTATGGAACTGGTATTGAAATTGTTTCTGCACAGCATGGTTACTTTAATGCTTCCTATACACTCTATGTAAAGACAGAAGACCTTCATAAAAGGCTACTGCAGTTGAAAACAAAATGGCTCCCACTTATCAGTGACCCTGAAGCCTATCTATATGAAAAATATCAGGTAATTATTTAGTGACAGTGCACGAATTTTACAGCAGATTTGATGGATCCAGCAATTACTCTTTTACCATGGTTTTCATCAGTTATTAGTCGTTATTGAAACTAGGCAAATAATGTGTATTTGATGCAGCGCCTTAGGGAAATCGGGGTCCAGACAAAACCTCCCTGTCCTACACTCAGGGAAATCACTGGTCCTGACCAATTCAAGAATCCTCAGCAGTTTCACTGCTTTTCACTGTTTCAACTGCTATTTTTACTCCCAAACAGTCACGAGGCTTCCTGGCTAGGACAGAAAAGTAGACTGTTGGTACAACATGCTCAGCTTTCCAAGCTCTTTGGCGTTCCAAAGAGCACTAAGTTCTGCCATAGTCTGGCCTGCTCTCCATCATGATCTAACCATTAGGAAGATATTCAGAGATGGCTTGTAGTGTACTTGAGTCCATCTTTGGACATCATTCCCCAGTCATTTTGCCCATACGGCAGCACTGTAAATGGACCATTAAGTGTTCTGTCTGGAAGGTGCAGCGCATTACTTGAATAACTACCATAATCCCCACGTGTGTGACACCGCTGCATGAGTCTCTGTAATGTAAAGCCCAGTGTCACGGCACATTGAATTCACATTTGTGGGAAGATGAGGTGTGGTTGCTGTGGGGAGATAAAAGAGCCATTCCAGCTGGTCACATGACACCTTGAGTTTCATTACTCTCTCTATAGGGGTCCCCCCACCCCCATCCTGGGTCATTCTCTCTCTTACAACTCAAGCCAGGCCATTTGAACACTTGTTAGCAACACAGGTGATCTATCTCTGCTGTCCTTTCATTGAAGTGAAAATAAGATTCTTCTTATTTTGGTAACACTTTGGATAAAGGGCCTAGTCACACAATGCGCCCGTACTTTCTGCTGCATTGAATGGTCTCTCTTGTTCAAGTATGTACTAAGAAACTTGTACGAATTACAAAATGGGGAAGGAAGAAGGATCATAGGCATTCCTGAAGGCCCTTGTGAATAGCGCGCATGAAACCACGACACCTACAAAATGACATATAAAATCATTCCGGATACCTGTTATATCATCTAGCCAGTGAATCAAGAAATGGGAGACCACTGTAGCCAAAGACTTGAGTCAAGTAATAAAAGAACACTTGATATATTAAAAAAAATATTTGTTCAGTTGACAGCTTTCTAAAAAGCTACTCACCATTATCAACCCACTTAGACAGGTGTATAATTTTTACTGTGTCATTTCAGAGTGAGTACTATAGCAGGAGGTGGGCTTCAAACCCAGTTCCTTTAAGTGCAAAGCAGCAGCACTGACCACTATGCTGCCCGCTAAAATGTGTTCATTATCAGGTATTTTAAGGGTTGATGTGTACAATGTGTTTGTGTTTTTAACTTTTTCTAGAGATCAATCATGTGATTTATGAGAGATGAAGATTAATAAATAGTAATTTATAAAGCCCTTCTTTATAATGTTAATCTTTTTCAACTGTCAAACCCCATGTCTCTCCCGTGATGATCACTGTCGGCGCCAGGTCTCACCCTCAGACTTGCAGATAATGTGACACTGAAAAGGGGGGTGTTGCCCTCTTGTCTGGCTGCTCATGAATGCCCACACACCTTTTGTTGACTAGACAAACGATTGTATATGTCGAACCCAGGGTTGATGCAAGATTTGTTGTGACCACAACATTTTTAAGACATTACAGCCAAATAAAATCTGTTCATCCACTATCATGTCTGCAATGGTTTCACTTCTTTTTCTGAACATTGAAATTCAACCTCTCTTTATTAATGCAGCTTAACACAATTTGTATTAAAAGATTCCTTGTCATTCATTACAACCTGCTGAATTCCATCATGCTTGCAATCCCATTCAATGGCTGCATTTTTCCCTGTATTATTTTATTTTGTATTCCTCGTGTTGCTTCTTCATGTGTAATAATTAAATTACAGCTTAGAGTAAGTTACCTCTTACAACCGTAGGGCAGCTGACTAAGTAGTGCTTAGAGTTTCTGCCCTTGCATCTGAAGGCTGGCGGTTCCAGTCTTATCTACTGCTGTAGTATCTTCAAGCAGGGTACTTACCCTTAATTGCTCAGGTAAAAATTACCCAGCAGTAAATAGGCAAATTGTTGTACACAGCTTAACATTCTAAGTTACTTTGGAGAAAAGCATTAGCTGAATGAATAAATGTAAATGTCTAGCATATGTAGTATGACTCTGCGGCTGCTGGCTTTTATACACTCAGATTAACGGGCAAAAAAGCTTTGGTCATTCATCAAGGCAGCATGCTTTCAAGAGCATCTGTTAAGACACCTCTCAATATACTTTCTTCTTGCTTTTTTCATGAGGCATCCAATGAAATAATATAGAACCACAATGACATCATACTCTCCCTCAGCACCTTCATGGAAATCACTCCTGGTGTCTCTACCCACACCTCTGAGACCCGCTGAAAGCTCCACATTTGTCCTCTTTGTGTTCCAGAATGAGGTGACAACACGTGGGCACAGCTCCTTGACTAGTTCTCAGATCCATCCGATGGTACGGTGGTCAAGTGTGACATCAAGTGTAATATCATTTTACCTACCAATATTTATACCTTGCAAAATTTATAGCCATTATATTTTAAACCTGTTGTTTTATTCAGTTACTAATTTAATCTTTTTTTTTTTACCACTGAAACGTCTTAGTGGTAAGGTATGAACATGAACACTGCCTGTGTCGTTTATGCTGAATACCTAGGGCAACAGGATACTGCAGAGAGGAAAAGAGGCAAACCTTGACTGCCAAAATAATAAAAAAAGCAAACAACATGTAATCAAGACTGCAGATAACAAAGCAGTGACAGCTGATGGTGACCATATGTTCATGGCATTGTGGCAGTTCCTGCCTCTGCACTCTGCAGTAAGGGTGGGCAGTGAGCTGTGCAGTGTTCCGGCCTTTGCCTTTGTGTTTCACTGGTGTATTTCCAGATGTTTGCTTTGCTGGGAGTTCCATCGTTGTATGTAACACGTTGTGTCTGAGACTGACTCTTCTACATCTGAAGCTGAGAGTTGACTTTACTTCAATACATTTCCATGGCAGGTGCCACTGACTCAACCTCTCAGATCGCCATGAACAAAGACATGAGCCCTAGCCACAGGCTCATCCTAAAGCCTTTCCTGTGAGGGAATATACACAACAGAAGAATTCTGCCCTGTTCTTTACCAGAGTCAACTCAGCTCTAAGTTTAAGTTTCACAGACAAGAATTAATAAGACTCTCCATGGTTGTAAAATAAGTCTTCCAGTTCAGTGTATTTTGGTTTGGTTACTTAATAATACGAAGGCAAACAGGAATAATGGAGTATATGGTTCAAGGCTCTGCTCTGAAAATGTTCAACATTCAATTACAATTTTGTTTAGATTTTGTGAACTAATTCAATGAGTGAAATGTTTTCAGGAGAAGTAACACACAGTCCAAACAAGAGACCCAGCAGATACTCCAGAGAACTGCACAACATAACCCAGACAATGAGATGAGTGACTGGGTGGAGGGGATGGACGCAATGCTGAGATGTAGAACAGGAAAAAGGACCAGAAAAACAAAACGGCGCTGCCATCAGTGCATGATCCACAACAAGGTAGAGTATAACAAAGAAAGAAAATAGCCTCACGAAGAATACTGACAATCATCGGTGATGATGAGGGTGATAATAATGACCTTCCCCTAAAACTACTTTGTCTAAAGAGCACGTAATTAGCTGTAAATGAGCCATTGAGGATAAAATATTCACACACATCTCGGTTCCATATCAAACATTATCTTGGAGGTTAACAACAATGAGAAGAATCCTTTTTGTGATGCATCCCTTGAATGCCTTGTTTCCACTATTAACATGTCAAGCACAAACCTTTATTCTGATGGAGATTTCAGGAGCCAATGGAAAAGATCTCCTTTGTTGTCAGAACACATATTAGCGGAGGTGGAGGACACAATGAAAACAGCACCTGTGTTAGAAGGGAGCTCTGACGCACCTCATTAAAACACCATGAGCGTCTTACTGATACCACCTTAACATGGGATTTGAAAAGAAAGAAAGAACAAAAAAAATTCAATGAAAAAAATCACTATAATATCATCACAAGGACACAGGATTAACTCCTGAACTCTTTAGTGTAATATTTGTCTTTCACACCCACGCTTCTGGAGAGCAGATGGGACCCTCTGGTGGGATTGGTGACCTGGGGGTGCCTTGCAGGATTCCCCCCTGGCAAAGAAACCCCCTCATCCCACTTCACTCCACCCCTACCAAGCCTAAACCCCCTTAAACCATACATTACCATACTTTTTGCTGGATACAATTTTTTTGCTCAGGCTTAGCCAACTCCCCCCCTTCCACCCCTGCTCTGACCCCAATCACCCCTCATCTCTCCACAACCTGCAACACACACACACACACTCACGGAGATGTGAAGCTCTAAGGCCTGGAGACTGTGAGGCAACAGATGCCAGCAGCATCTGCCTGAGAGACTGTAAACAAACACAACTAAATCAACAGAGACCTCCAGAGATAACATCCCCCTCCCTCTGTCAGACCACTCAGGGACCACCAAAGCCACAGGCAAATGTTAAAAAAGAACAGCATCAAAAAGGCCTCATGTGACTGTTTTGAGTAGAATGCAGTGTACGACCAGAGTACAGATGCACTGAATGATTTCTGTAAGATCTACTGTATATGGACACAAGGGAAGTCTACAGAGGAATATGTTATGTGTCAGGAATGACAACCCATCACTGTTGTGTCAACATCTCAGCTGCTCTGACTCTTTTGACCCCAAAAGTCGGTGGGGACATCGGTAAGGGACAGGTGTGTTGACTGGGATGCAAAACCAGAACTCTAGGATAAACTTATGTGTAATCACTACATGTCATGTATTTGACTTGTTTTTTTCTGACAGTGTTATGGGTATTTACAAAAGGTACCTACTTTTGTCAGTTGGGTTGCTGTTAAATGCATTAACATTTTCTGAGGAAATCCAAGCAGCTTTGTAGATAAACAAACCCATTGAACGTCAATAAAAATAAACTCAGTTCCCACTGGAATATAACAACCAGGTGGCGGTGTGTGTTTCAGAAAGATAAATATGACATTGTACATTGCTCTGGACTAATCCCAAATAAATAAACAAATAAACACGAGGGCAAGTGAAAAATTGTTCGCAATTGTGTTTTAACTTTTTAATGAACATTATTGCAGATGGTTTTTGACTTACTGTCAAAATAGATGCTTATGCAAAAAAAAAAAAACAATCAAAAATTACATTTTCAGATAGTAACAAACTATCTCTTTATACACAAACTAAAATAACAGTTCAGATTCAGATGTCCCCAGTGTTAATGCTACACATGTTCTCTTTACCACGTAGATTAGATGAGAGCAGCTCTCAGAGTCTGATGCTGTTATCTAACAGGTCTTAAGGTGCCTTTTCACAGTAATTCATTGATTGAGGCCTCCAAATCAGTTACTAAAGGGTTCCAAATCAATCTATAACCTAGACGAACAGACCTGTGTGCTAAGCAGTCCCAGTACCCTATGAGTTCCAGGAGATTGAAACAGAGAGCTTCAGTGTAGTCCCACTATGGCCACTGTGTGATGCCAATATGGACCCAGTTGGTCATGGTGTGGCCCCCGGTTTGGCTCCAGCGTAGCCCCAGTGAAGCTTCCCCACTACAATGCTACAGGTGCCCTACTGGGTTGGATTCACACAGAAACCCTAAACTATTTTTTCTTATCACAGTGTTAATTAACTCCCCCCATCATCATCCTGAAGCTGGTCAGTGGGAACTGTCTTTGAACAGTAGGTGTAGATGGGAAGATAGGAACACAGTGGGGGATGTTGGAAAAACGAGTCACTAGATACACGCGTGCGCGCGCGCGCAGACACACACACACACACACACACACACACTAAGTGATGGGTATTTACGGCCTTTGGTCATAAATGATCACGATCCATGTCAGTGTGAGCTCTCTCACGGTTGGAGGAAGTCCTCATTAACCTGGAAAAATACGGGGCAAATGGGGGGGGTGGTGAAGAACAACCCATCCAGCAGAGTTTCACTCCTACAACAGCACCCTTGTACACACCTAACCCATAAGCAGTGTAACCTCTCTCTGAAAAGATGCAGCCCGTTGTGAACTGTTGTGAACTGTGGAGTGATGGCACTAAGTTGCCTTTTCTCACCAGAAAAAGTCGCCTGTAATCCTCTCAGACAAACTGACATGAAGCGCGCGGCTTACCCGAGAGCAGCTCCTAATGAGATTACACATTATTCCTGGGATCGACAGCGGGAGAGCAGGAGAGAGCAACGTTCATCCAGGAGTGGAACAGTGCAGGCTATTGCTGAACCACACACTTCTATTATTATTGCTTATTTGCTTAGCAACACACACGGCTTACCAGCGTAACACTTTTATCCAGTTATTCTGCTGGATTTTTTAATATCCACACTGATTCAGCATAAACACATTTTTCTCAAGGCTAACAAAGAAGTTTCACACACACACACACACACACACACACACACATTTTCGGAGCCGCTTCGTCCCATACGGGGTCGTGGGGAACCAGAGCCTACCTGGTAACACAGGGCGGAAGGCCGGAGGGGGAGGGGACACGCCCAGGACAGGACGCCAGCCTGCTGCAAGGCACCCCAAGCGGGACTTGAACCCCAGACCCACCGGAGAGCAGGACCCGGTCTAACCCACTGCGCCACCGCGCCCCCCCAAAGAAGTTTCAGCCTTGTAAAAATTGTTTTCGTTAGAAGTGCAGCCTCGTTAATAACGTGATGGATTTTTATCTTTGCTGCTAGCTGACCTGAGCAACTTTTTCTGCTAATTGAGCTTCCACAATGTTTACAAAATGTATGTTAAATACACCGATCTGGGAGCTTTACTGTTACGTGTACATGACAGAATGTATACCGGTGTCTGGGAGGTGAGAACTGGTGATCGGCATTTCGCTGCTCTTCTGCAGAAGTGGATTGGGGAGGAACCCTGTTGCGGGAAACACACCTCCGGGTTCATGTTCCCTCACCTCACCTGGGCTGAGGGCAAACATTTCTGCATTTACGTCTTCGGCTCCTTTCGCAGCAGAAGGGGATTGCTCCTTAAGGACTGGTCACTATTTCCAGTGAGAAGGCAAGGATTACACTGAAGTGTTTGACCAAACAGCCTCACTGCTCTTGTATCTGACTGCTACATTTGGGTGTAAGAAGGTGCTACAGACAAGCAGCTTTGTCATCCAGTAGTGTTTGTAGGCAAGACAGGCTGTATGAGCATGCAGATGCAGCCTTGATGCAGACTGAGCATCATTCTGAGATGTGTGAGATGGTGGAGGTAATGATAGCAGCTGCCTACAACCTGATCCTGCTCTGCACCACTCTAACCACGTACTTATGACACCCACGCTGCTATAGGCTGCCACTGACACCGTGATCTATATATCTCTGCGCTGGTAATCCCATCTACCTTTTTTAGACGAGACAAACATTGGTGGGTTGATGCAGGATCATCTTGTACACCAGGACTTTGACTAGCAAATATGCTGGGAGGTCACATGGCACCATTCCCAGCATCGTCACCCTGAGCAATTGAATTGTCCCCACCACCTGGGTGGCGGGTTTGATGGCTAATCTTGTTCTCCTAAAGAGCCAGTTATCTATAGGGTTTATCTAGGACCATGTTTGGAAAGGATTAGAACAAGTTTTAAAGAGAGAGACATTTGATGCCCCTCTTTTACTATTAGTCACGGTGTAATAATAAGTCTTATCACTGCATTATGGAACAATTCATTTAATGATCACAGTCTAACAAAGCAAGAACGGAGCTCTGAACCAGTTTTAACATCCATGGTGTAGCCAGACAGGCCTTGGAAAAAGGTATGCAGCAGGTATAGATGGGACGCTTGAGGTGAGAGCAGGGTGAAGGGAGGAGGTATGAATGCAGCCAGGCACGTGGAGCCTAGCCTGCCGTGAGGGATTAGACTAACAGCAAGAGCCATCCGCTGCGGCCGCAGGGGACATTCCTGTGGCCCACGTACACAATGCGGAGGCTTTGCACAGCAAAACCCCCACTCAAAAGCCTTGGAATGTCTTTTAGAGTTCTCACTGGGGTTTTGGTTCCCATCCCCGATGACGGGTTACACCCAGGGTGGTTAGAACTCCCTCCTGGCTAACCTACAAGCTTCTGCCCCATGTAGTCTTATCTGTCAGAACAAGTGATGCTAGGTGTACAGGCAGGGCTGACTGACACCTGACTCTTGGCGGTAACCACAGAACACACTTGTGTGCCTCACTTTCATCTAAACCATAACTGTCAGTTAACAGAGCCAGCACCATTCAATTGGTCATTCTATGTGGGCTCCACTAAAAGTTGAGGGGGGTGGTGTCTATCTCTATGAGCTCCCCTTAATTGCATGCCTCACAATTAGGGAAGCAGAGCTCATTATCTGTGGCCACCATTATGAGGAGCTGTAATGAAGAAGCCCCCATTAAAGATGGGAAAGTGATCAGCCTGTTAATGAGGGCCTCTATTGCTGCCTGGCTTTGGCCTCAGCAGGGGCGTGGTCAACTGCATGTGGAGGTGGACAGGCGATTTGGAGAAGCCTTGTCAAAAAGAACATCGCTGATCATGTGTTCAGCAGTTGCTTTCAATATTAATCACATGGCCACTGATGATCTTGGGATTCATCCATTCAGCCATCCATTTTCTTGCCCACTTGTCCTTCTAGGGTTGCAGTGGCAACAGGGAGAGCAGAGAGGCCCAGCCGCCCCTGTCCCCCGCAACTTCCTCCAGCTCAGCCTGGGGGATCCCCAGCCATTCCCAGGCCAACTGGGAAATATAATCCCTCCAGCAGGTCCTGGGCTGACCTTGGGGCCTCGTCCCGGTTGGCCGTGCCTGGTATACCCCCAAAGGGAGGCGCCCAGGGGGCATCCTTACCAGATGCCCGAACTACCTCAGCTGGCTCCTCCCAATGTAGAGGAGTAGCGGCTCTACTCTGAGTTCATCATGGATGTCCGAACTCCTCACCCTATCACAGAGAGTGAGTCCCAACACCCTGCAGAGAAAACTCATTTCAGTCGCTTGTATCTGCGATCTTATTCTTTCGGTCGTTACCGAGAGTTCATGACAAATAGTGAGGGTAGGGATGTAGATCGACTGGTAAATAGAAAGCCTTGCCTTATGGCTCAGCCCCCCCTTCAACACTTCAGTCCGGTGCAGCGACCGTATTACTGCTGCTGTTGCTCCCAGTCTGCAGCCGATCTCATGTTCCCTTCTCACCTCACTCATGAACAAGACCCCAAGATACTTAAACTCCTCCACCTAGGGCAAATTCTCTCCCCTTACCTGGAGGGGGTATGCCATCCTTTTCTGTGAGAGAACCATGGACTCAGATTTTGAGGTGCTGATCCTCATCCCAACTGCTTCACACTCGGCTGCAAATCGTTCCAGTGCATGTGGGAGGTAGCCATGTGACGGTGCCAAAAGGACAACATCATCTGCAAAAAGCAGAGACATCACCTTCCGACTCCCACAGAGAATGGCCTCCTGACCTCAACTGCGCCTTGATATCCTGTCCATGAAAACCACAAACAGGAGTGGAGACACGGCACAACCTTGGCAGAGTCCAACACCCACGTTGAATGGGCTTGACTTAATGCCGAGTACGTGGACACAGTTCTCACTCCATGCATACAGAGACCAAATGGTCCACAGTAGTGGCCCCGGCACCCCATACTCCCTAAGCACCTCCCACAGAATTTCTTGGGGAAGATGGTCATAGGCCTTATCCAAATCTACAAAACACATGTGGACTCCTATGCCCCTTCAATTATCTGTGAGAGGGTAAAAAGCTGGTCCACTGTTCCATGGCCAGGGTGGAATCCACATTGTTCCTCTTCCATCCAAGGTTCAGCTGGGAAATAAGGTTGATCTTGGGATATTATTGCATAATTGATATGTATTATATGCAAAACAAGCCGAAAAGCTATCAGTATGTGCTTATCTGTCTGAAGGGGTGATGATGCTAAATAGCAGAAATTGCTTTTGCAAGTGAATACAAAATAATCAGCACATACAAAAACCTGGGCTCTTTGAACTCTGCAGAGCAAAAGGATAGCAACTCCATGAGTTGTAAACTGACAACCTGCAAAGGTCCTAACATACTTCTGCCTCTAGACTGTCAATATTTTGGCTACAGGCTGACTTCAAGGGCTGATTCCATTTAGCAGGATTGGACACAGTCTTTTTCCATCTTTCTCCCCTGTGCGGATTTCATTAAGCATGAAAATAAAGTAAGTAAATAAATAAATAAACAGAGAGTAAAACCTTCAGAATTTTAGAGGCCAACCTTCAGAGTCGCATTTGATCTTTAATTAAAGGTTTGGCATCGGGGGATGGCTGACTGGAGGTTGTGATGAAGTGTACCTGTGTTTGTGTGGAGTATGTGATATGAGTGTGCTTCACCAAAGGCGTATTTCTGTACAACTCTGTGTGTGCCTGTTGTGTGATCAAATGTGACTTGGTTTGATTTATGTGGATTTAAAATTCACTATATATTTTTTTTTTTCCCTGTCAAACCATTCATTTTTCCTTTGTTTTCTATCACCATCATGGATGTAGATAGAACTGAGCACCAGTTACACAAAATGAACAAATGCTTCCAGATGTGTTGTTTTGAAGCACTGTGGGAATATTCAGGGATTCTGAACACTTTTTTCATCCGTGTTATCCGGTCTTATTTAGAATGTGTTCTTTTTGATTTCACATACTCTGTATGTGTTTGTTTTGTTTGTTTTTTCTATTAAATTCAATATATTTTCATTATCTGCAATAATCCCAGAGCTGTACAATGTAGACTCAAAGGCAGTTGTGTTGGGTGAGTGCAAAGGCCATGGCGTAGAAGGGCTTGGGTGAGGACGGAGTCCTCAAAAAGCCAGCAGGAACACCTCTTTGAGATGCAGAGGGGGTCAGTTTGGGCCTCAATGAGCTCTGGGCTGGAGACTTGCCCTTCTGATCAGTCCCTGCACCCACTAAAGGTGTGCTGGAATATGGGCTTTGGACATGGAAGGAGAACACAGCAGGCTGGGTTGGGGTGGGCATAGGGAGAGAAGACGAGACTAATAGTCTCCTGGGAACCCTAGAGGGCTTAGGTAGTAGATGGGGGGCAACTTTAATCCACTGCAGTTTTGACAAGAGATTAAAAGCTTTTGTTGCAAAACACATTTTATTCCCCAGTCTTTCCTGTGCCTTAGTGTCCAGCAGTGATTCCCAAAGTGTCAGGTTTCACTGTATGATTTAATTTTAGGATTCAAGCTTTTGATGAATCAACAGAGACCCCATGATTGAGACAACATTTCTGAGCAGGACCTCTGTCTTTGCTGTTCTGCCCCATTATGTTCTGTGCTTCATGCATGTGCGTGTGTGTGTGTACAGTACCAGAGAAAAGTTTGGGTCCACTTGCTGGAAACTAGTTTTTTCCACAAGGCATTTGGTGAATAAATTTGAGCAGGAAATGAGGCGCCGTGTCTTTTCAGCTCTTCTGCAGCTGTTCCTTGTGTGTTGCTTTGCTTGCACTCTTCTGTCCAGTTCCTCCTATACAAGTATTGCAAAGGCTGCTCATGTGTACTTGGACTTTTGACTGGTATTGAATTTGTGTTGAGGGGTGCGGTGGCGCAGTGGGTTGGACCAGGTCCTGCTCTCTGGTGGGTCTGGGGTTCGAGTCCTGCTTGGAGTGCCTTGTGATGGACTGGTGTCCTGTCCTGGGTGTGTCCCCTCCCCCTCTGGCCTTATGCCCTGTGTTGCTGGGTAGGCTCTGGTTGTGTGTGTGTGTGAGAGAGAATTTGTGTTTTTGCATTGCCATCTCACAGCTCAGTACTTCTCAACATTTCACACCACACTAAGCTACAGGCTCAGCTGCAACCCCTTGTTATTATGTCACCTTCTCAGGCCTGCCACATAATCACAGTGTT
Source organism: Scleropages formosus (assembly GCF_900964775.1). NCBI lineage: Eukaryota > Metazoa > Chordata > Actinopteri > Osteoglossiformes > Osteoglossidae > Scleropages > Scleropages formosus. The sequence goes on along the minus strand of NC_041819.1, from coordinate 1,086,038 downwards.
ATTAATCAAATGCTTTTTATCCAAATGTTACATAGAATGGGGGGCGGAGTGGCGCAGTGGGTTGGATCGGGTCCTACTCTCCGGTGGGTCTGGGGTTTGAGTCCTGCTTGGGATATCTTGTGATGGACTGGCGTCCTGTCCTGGGTGTGTCCCCTCCCCCTCTGGCCTTACGCCCTGTGTTGCCAGGTAGGCTCCGGTTCCCCGTGACCCTGTATGGGACAAGTGGTTGTGTGTGTGTGTGTGTGTGTGTGTGTGTGTTTTACATAGAACCAGTTTAAATTTTACTGAAATAATTCACTTTCCTAACTGTAGGGATCTTCCTCAGACCTGAAACAGCATTCTTCTGGGACAAGTCCGTGTCCTTCTGTACTTTCTGCTCTCTGTTGAATACCTACTGTAATTGCACTCCTACTGCTGGACGGAATTGATGGAGATATCAGGAACATCACTTCTTGGCCTTATTGTCCCGTTTATACTAAAGAGACTGTTCAGCATGTCACAGCGGCAACAAAAAAGTAGAGTTGGGCGCCTCTCTTGTTTCTGTAATGAAATCAAACTAACAAACAAAAGCACTGTTCCAGCCTTCAGGGATTTTCCCTTGCAATTCAGGTCATCCCCAGAACAACAGGGAAATCCTGCAGTCAATGGCAGCTGCATGGAGAGGGTTACCTGAGTGAGGGGAGACACCTGAGCCAAACAGAGATGGCTCTAGACAACGCCAGATCCCTTGTGTCCGAATGCAGAAACATAGTAAAACCTTCAGAGAAAGGGGTACGCCAGTGCCCTTGGTCTAAGGACAGAGTGGGGGTGGAGGTGTGTGTTCTCTTGCCCACAGTAGCTCATAATAAGTGGGCAACCTACATTCCTGCCATAACTGTCATTCTTTAAAAGGACATGAGCTCTACAAGTAAAGCGGTGGGATAACAAGGTGGCAGAATACTTCCCAAACTGCAGCAGTGGGAGAGAGCGGGCAAAAAACACATTTCATCCTCCCCTTCTCCTTCCCCAGGTCTTCTCTGCTCTGGAGGCACCAGAAGATCATGGTGTGATATACAGACACAAAAACCTTTCAGTGACACTGACCTCTGACACACACACATTTTCAGAACCGCTTGCCCCATACGGGGAACCAGAGCCTACCCGGCAACACAGGGCGTAAGGCCGGAGGGGGAGGGGACACACCCAGGACAGGACGCCAGTCCGCCGCAAGGCACCCCAAGCGGGACTCAAACCCCAGACCCACTGGAGAGCAGGACCCGGTCCAACCCACTGCGCCACCGCACCCCTTAACCTCTGACATACCTTCTAAATTCTATTTCAATAAGGCATTAAACATGGGTGGCACAGTGGCACAGCAATAAGCACTGCTGTCTCACAGCACCTGGGTTGTGCAAGTGGATGTGGGCTAGATCCCCACTCAGTCTGTGTGGCGTTTGCATGTTTTCCCCGTGTCTGTGTGGGTTTCCTCCGGGTGCTCCAGTTTCCTCCCACAGCCCAAAGACATGCTGTTAAGGTTTCTCCATAGTGTGTGAATGACAGAGACAGTGTGTGTGTTCCACTGATGTATGGATGAGTGACCCATTGTAAGTAGCGTATCTAGCAGTGTAAGTCACCTTGGTGAATAAGGTGTGCAGACTGATAACGCTACATAGTGTCCGTTGGAAGTTGCTTCGGAGAAAAGCATCTGATCAATAAATAAATGTGAACATGGTCATTTGTGATTATTTGAAGAAGCAGGCCAAAACAATATGTTGATGGTGAATTAAAATGTCCAGGGAAACTCATCTGTCCCTCTTTCCACATATTTTTGCACCCATGACAGTACCCAGGCGTAGCTGCTGGCTATGCTGAGGGCAGGTTGTGGGACTCGGGGGAGTTAAGGAAGCTGGCAAACGGTACTGCGAATGTCACAGGAAGGGAGAGGGAACGGAGTTTTAAAGGCAGAAGAGGGAGAACACAAGAGAAAGTGGACTGAAGCTGGACAACATGAAGGACGCAAACAGCAGAAGTATCTTGCAGTGAATCCGCAGCAGGAGATGGAAAGAAGACGTGCGTAAGAGAATGGAATGTGCGCTGGATGGGGACGGCGCTCCATTTACCCAACATGATTTCTGCCATCTGTGCCTGTAATCTGAGTGTCTCCTGCCTTTGTATGGCTAAGCTCAGTGGAGGAGCTCTCAATTCGTACTGAACCAGCCTGCGCACTTACACAGGCGCCTCTGCTTACATATACACACTCGGGGGAGAGGGGGGAGATGAGAAGGTCCCTGCGTGTATATCTCTGCTTTCAATTTATATGCCCTGAATCATTTGTCCAAGACCCCTTGTCCCCGAAAATGTGAAAATCAGCCATTTCCTGAAAGAAAAGCACAGCACGTAATTCAGGGCTCCTGGGGTCACTATAGGATGTTTTCAGTGATCCGTGTGTATGTGTGTGTGTGTGTGTGTGAGACAGCGAGAGAGGGTGAGCAAAGTGGGAAGAGATTCTGTGCTCTCTTCAAACGCTAAATCCCGGGTACAGTGACAGAATGCTGTGTGTTGGGGGGAGCTGGAGGCCGATGGGGGTACAGGCGGGAATAGGGTGTGTCGGGAACCGCAGGAACCCTCCCGGCCAGGCAGCGACACTGACCAGGATGCACTGGTGTTTGACCAGCTGCTGGGAGCAGCCGGGAGGGCCTGGTCGGAATGTGCTGGAATCACACACTAATGAGAGACGCTCACAGGGTTCCTGCTTTGTAGACAGAGCTGGGATTTAGACCTGTCTGTGTCAGGACATTCTGTGTTGTATGAAGAGACAGGAAATGGGAAGTTTTTTGGATTACCTTATTAATTATCTTAAGGCCAGGATTAAAATAATTTAGTATCTAACATATTTTCCCCATTTCTGAGCACTAATTTCTGAGTGCTAATACCAGTCTAATGTTGTTATAGTGCAGCTGATTAACAAACATTTAAGGAATGTAAAAATGACTATAATATTAATAGCAGACTTCTTAATGGCTTTGATTTTAAACACTGAGCAAAGGAAAGAAATCTTCTGAAAATAAACACCATTTGCCAAGGCGCAATAAACCAACAGCCTGACTCCTCACAGCAAACGTGTCCCACATACAGAGGATCCCTCCCCTCTCGCTTCACCGTGGACTACAAAGCAGGCAGGTAATCAATTTACAAGCAGCAGGCAAACCTGAGCTGCCTCTGTGAAGATCATCAATATTTATATATTTGCAGATGCAGAGACATGCTGTGGAGAGACCAAGGTTTGGGGGAAGCTGTTTTTGAGGGATGGGTCCGAGTCCTTCAGTAGAACCTTAAAAGGCCTACTGATCCTGTAAGTGGACCAAAACGTTCCCCATGTCACACGTAGCCCCACAGTGGGTGATCACAGAACGATTCCTGCACACATCTGAAAACATTTGATCAATGGCGCTGCTGAATCCGCACACTCAACACAGCCTGCTCATCATGTTCCCTCCCCGAAAACGCAGCGACAGTCCAACACACCGCTGTGTGTTTGTGACTACACTGATGTCCTTTGCGCAGGACCATCTCCACCCACCCAAAGAGCCGCCACTGGAAGGCATTTGTGCTGGTGGCCATGTGGTCGAGCGTCATTGTCGCTGTGAACTGCTGGTACCTCCCGTGTCATAAGCTCCGCCCCACATGTTATCTCCACGTTCCCCAAGACACCCTGTCTTTCAGCCCAGCAAAATATGAGCTGCACTGCTCTCGTTTTGGCAGTGCTTGCTGAGGGCCTCTGTCCTTGCTGTGGTTGGGAATGAAATATAACTCATACCACCTATGACAGGTCTGCAGTTTCTCAGCTGACCACCATGTGTGCACCTCCTAGGGACTCATGAGAGTGCATCCAGGTCAACGGCTTTCTGTGCCGAGAGATCAAACTTTCCTGCCTGACCCATGAATGATCAGGGAGAAACAGGGAAATCCATTTAAAAACCGTATTTGATGACACACATGAATGTGCAAGCCCTGTGGTGTTCCACTAATGTCCAGCTGCTGAGATCCTCGCTGCATGCCGTGTTGCTGCATGCCGGAGAACAGGAGGCATGGAGGCAGACCCGGCGCTGGGCTATTTAAAGCATCACAGTGTCATGTGTCTGCAAGCCAGCGGAGTCTTAATACACTTGGCCTTTTGAGAGGCTAACTCTGCGGAATGCAAATCGCCTGGACACACCACCCCCCAGCGCCGCAGAGCCACGCGCTCTGCTGAACCTTGCTCCGGCCACACGGTGAGCTGCTCAAACTGGCCAGCCGACACACTGGTATGCAAACAGCTGTAAGGGCTGCTGGACTCAGAGCTGAATAGCTCATGGTGAACAGCTCTGCTTCTCCTTTGTGGCCTTTTTCCCCTAGGAAGCTTGAGGAAACGAAAGTATCGCAATATGTTTTGGCGAGTGGTCAGCGAGCTATAGGCCTCTGCCTTGTCTCTGAAGCTAGGTTAAGTGTCACTGACGAACCTCTGACCCAACAAGGCCTGGTAAAGAATTTGAAAAAAAATATCTCACAGGGGCATGACTATCAGGGTCAGTTTTGTGTTCCAGTCATGGAGCATGACGTATGAATCTTGGGCGGTGTGTGACTTCAAAGACAACCTATTAAAATATGGACATCACTGGATGTTGTGTTATCAGTGTAAAGGTTGAGCAACTAAAGAATTCTGCTCACTGGGCTTCTGGTTTCCACAACAGAAAAAAAGGCAAAAGGAGAAAAATACAAAAGCGGGGAAAGCGAGCCAGTTTGAAAGCGATGGAGATGCAAGGGTGTGAAGTGGCTGGTGGGAGAGTGAGAAGAAGGAATTCACCCACAGCTCTAGCAAAGTCTATCAGCAGAGGCTCTGCTCTCTCTTCCCGCTCCCCCATCACTCCAACATCTGAACTCTTTCTTTCTGTCTTTAATGAACTATAGCCATCTCCCTCAGCTCCTGGGGATTTCAACACACTCACGCGCATCTCTGACTCACACCACTTCAAAGGAGCAGCGCATCGACCCCTTCCCTTCTCCCTCTGCACCATTTCTCCTCCACGCTCTCCTCTCCCTCCTTTATTCCTGCTCCTCAACTCTGGCCAGTCCCAGAGTAGCTGGAGGGAGCAGCAGCTACAGCAAAAGAGCGAAAGTGAACAACAGACTGGTTCCTTTGCCTTGCACTGTCTTCACTCATTCTTTCATGTTTCAACCCCTTTCTCACCACTTCCATAGGACTCTTGTAACATTTTGCCTTCTCCATGAAGCTCCCCTCATCTCAGCTTCCATTTCATACTTTCAGCTTTTCTATCCTTACCTCTTTCACTCTTACCCGTTCCATTCTTGCTCAACTCAGACTCCTTGTACTACTGCACTCTTTTGCCCCATCCATCCAACCGCATCCATTCATCTTCTCCTCACTCCCTCACTTTCCTAGTGTCACCCTCCCTTTGCTGTTCTCACACACAAGGGTGGTTCATAGCATTGCAGTGATTAAGTTCATGCTGAGAGTGATCATACATCAGACAGACGTTCTCGTGCCCACCTCTCCCACCCCACTCCATCCAGACGGAACACTTATATGCCTGTCAGAGCAAAGGGTAGTGTAGATGCCATGGAAATGGACTCATGAGCACCACGTCCTGTAGTGTTTATAGGTTGATGAATATGGATGGAGATGCAGGGGGTAGCACTTGTGCCACACAGCTCCTGGATTGCGGGTTCATGTGTGGATTTTAATCTGACTCAGTCTCTGTGAAGGTTATTTGTTCTCCCCTGTTTTGTGTGGGACTGCTCCCGGTGCTCTGGTTTCCTCACACAGTCCAAACATCTGTTTCAGGTGATTTGGTGACTCTGAATAGCCCTTAGTGTGTGTATGTGAGTGAATGAGTGTATGTGTGATTGACTTGCAATGGACTAGTGTCTCATTCAGGGTGTACCCTGCCTCATGACCTGTGTTTCCTGGATAGACTCTTGACTGCCACTGGAGAAGTCATTATTGAACATGTATGGATGGATGCAGGAATGAGAATCAACGCCTGATGGCAGAAAACTGAGGGTCCTATCAGTCAGTGTTCACGGAGTAATAAGAGCCATACAGTTTGGTGTTTGAGGGCACATGTGCAGTAAGACGAACCATCAGAGCCAGAACAGAGTCCGTTCAGATTGTAATGTTAGGTGTTGACAATCGTCCTGTGGAATTGGGCAGCACAGGTTTGATAAACATTCACTACATCAAATTTCCTTTTCCTGTACATGCAAACATGCTTGGCCAACAAAATCTCATTATCATGTATGGTATTTATAAAAATAATAGGCCAGCATTTACAAAACTGCAACAGCTAAAATAAATGACAACAAATATCATATTTAGAGTATTGTTCAACATTCACAGAAGACATGCAAACAGTCATTCAGTTTTTAAGAGTCTTTTTCAGCTTTTTCCTCAAGGCAATTTTATTTTCAGAAACAAATTCTATTTCACATGCAGTTTTCATTCAATTAATCAGGGACTTTCGCTCTGAAAAAATATATCTATATATAGCCAATGAAGGATAAATAGAAACTGAGAAGTAAAGTGAAAGAGGAAACAATCAGAGGGAGGTATAGCACTGGAGAGGCCTGTCAACTCAAAATTCAACAAAGGAAACAAAAAATCCATTTCAGAGCCTAAATACTTTCCAAATTCACATAAAAAGGGGGAAAAGGGAAAAAAGGAGCGCGAGAGAGCTGCCCGCATGCGCCCCCCCCAGCCATTCCCTCAGTGAAGTGCTACACAATGAGTCAAATATTGTGCACCATTACCTTTGACCCCCAGAGTCCCCTGGGGTCAGGACCTAATGTAGAGTCTGAGTGCTGTCTCTATTTGGACGATTCCCAGAGCCTAGAGCTCCGCTCTTCTCAGACCAAAACCGCAGCCCAGGAAAGTGCGGGAGTGGAGAGGGTCGCAGCTGACTGCTGCAGCAACAGTCGGTGAGCCTAACTGGAGAGAAGGGCCAGGGCAGCATCCAGCACAGACCTGGTTGCTCACTCCAAATGCAGAAGGGGTGTTGACTGATTAATATTTATGAATTAGAAAACAGCACAGTTTTTATGGAAAACAGCAGTTTTCTCACGCAAGGTGGGCTGGCCAGGGGGAGGAATGCATTAAGGACCAAGAAAAAGCGGACAGAGGAAGAAATGAAAGCCGAGCGGTGGACAAAAGGGGGGGTAAGAGAACGCCTCCCCCTCTCCTCTGTCAAAGTGAAGAAAGAGGGACAGAAAAGAGAAAGTCTTTTCTTACATAAAGGGGCCGGTTGATATTATACACCATATTCTTTGCAGAGTGTTCTAAAGCTCGCGAAGACCTCTCCAGGATTGTGGGCTTCACTTCCAGAGGGGAACGCGGGAGAACATCAGTGGATATCAACACAACGACCATTGTGGAAGTGTTCAGGCCAAGTGCACTTAAAGCTCCATTCACTTTGTAACTGAGATTAATTGCTATACAGAAAGAAGTCATACACAACATGCCAATGTCCTGCTGGTGAAAAGCATTAATCGATCTTGGATCCATCTGTATTAGTTTTATTAATATAAAATGGACCAAAGGTTATGGCAGGAATCAAAGCCTCACTTAAGTTATTCTTGTGCATAACTTATTCATTTATTTATCCCTGTGTCTTCAGTGTGTGTGTCTGTATGTATGTATGTGTTTATGTATGCTGTATATTGCATGCTGTTGCAACTAAACAGAATTTCCCTTGCTAATCGATCAAGTTTTGTTTCATTCATTCATTCATTCATTCATTTGTTCACTCACCTTTCTGATTGTCAGTAAGAGAGAAGGTGTCCAGGAACTACTCATTTCCTCCACCCTTCAAAATAAAATTTAAAGAACCCTGTGTATTTTAATAACCCTGCTTCTCATGAATTTATATCTATTGGCCATCTAGACATAAACTGTAACACAACTCCAGCGTAACAAACTGCCAGCATATCTCAGCTACCTGTTTGGCAATGAATGTGAGCAAACATGTTGTGCAACTTGTGAGCCATCCTGGAAACAAGCGTTGGCCAAAATAAATCATGAAATATAGCCACTTTACATTACATCACCTGTTCGCTTGGCAGGCCTTGCTTATCCCGGCCACTTGGCCTGTAATGCTTTTTATATGCTGGCACATCAGGAACAGTTTCCTAAATTTACATTACCAGTATATCACAGTAGCCAAATGCACTTCTACACTCTAAAATAAACAAAGACCTAATTGTGGACGGCAGTCATTGTGACTCTACTACGCTTCTGAGGATAGCAAAGGAGGAAAAAGTGAGAGGAAGCAGCAGAAGGATGCTGGTGATGGTGGATGGGAGCGGGGCCTTCAATTACAGGCCTCGCCCGCACACAAGCACGTACCAGCAGGCCACGGGGTTGTTCCCCTGACTTCAGTCCCGCCATTTCGAGGTCCCCTCTAATTATCAAAGGAGGCCGGAGCTGAAATGAGCCGTTTCATTAAGACAGACATTGGAAGGGGGTGGGGGCTGGAAACTAAGCGCAAGCACGTAGCCACCCTCACTGTTTCTAAACATGGATCCTGTGGCGACATGCTTGAGGGCTAATTAAAGTCTGCCCCTTCGGTTCTGCCCTTCGTGAACACTTCGCTTTGCGGTTCACCCCATTCTCCATTTGCTCTGGTTCCCCTTTTCCCCCCTCTTCTCTTATCTTTCCACTGTCTCTCCGCTCCCTGCACTGCCCTCTCCCCTTCTCCCCCCAATCCTCTGACTGACCTGTGGGAGGAGGCCCATTGTTGCTGCTTTCCCAGCATGCCCTGGGGCCCCTCCGGGCCAGATTGTCATGTTAATGGATCGGAATGAGGCGGTAACGGGATGGAAATAGTCTGCGCTTTTAAACATACCACCAACAGCACAGGAATCCCAAGTGGCTCCTTTCCCCTCCCTTTCAATCGGAACTCTCCTTTCCTTTAAATTGAGGCTAAAACAGGTTATCATCGCAGAATGAGTGGGGAAAATAGCCATTAAAAATGCGAACGGCACTGGGCAGGGGCAAAAAAGGGGGGGCTGGGACTTTTGGGTTCTGCTGGAGGAGGAGTGTAAGTTTCCATTAGAGGAACTGATACGAAGGGGGGCTGGGTTAGACCCAACCGGCTTCCACAGTTTCCAGCTGTATTCGACTCTGTGACTTACCAGTAAATCCATTATGTCCAGCTGGACAGCCGTTAAACAGAGTAAAAACTCTACACTCGCACTGCTGCCTTACTTGCAAATCGGACTCATTATTAATGCACAAAATCAGCAGAGGCAGACAGCGAGAAAATTTAAGAACCATCAAAGTCAGTGTAAAATAGCAAAACATAAGTTAATGCTTTTCATATGGTGATATCATCAAAACCTCTGAAAAGAAAGTCAAAGCTATTAGTGTTATTATACATCACGAGTCATTAGCATTATGCTAGGAATCCTCAGTAGTGGCACGTCTACCCCACGTCTCCACCGCAGTTCCACACGCAGTCTGTCAAGCTGGCTTGTCGCTCCATGGAGCGCGTCATTAATCTCTGCTATAAACAAATTTAAATAAAGGAAATGAGACAACTTCCGTCAAGGCTCTACGGAGATCAAGACACGCAGACGAGCGCTGTGCGCGCACAGTGACTGCTGAATCACAGCATCTCTTTGAATTGTCAGAGCCTTCACAGCACTTTCTTCCTCACTTTCCCTCCATTTCCTCCTGTCATAGAAGATCTGTCTCTGAATTCCACTGTGCGAACCGCGAGAGGTGGAGGGTTTCTCCCCCCGCGGTTCAGAGGACAGGTCGAGTGAGACGACCGGACGCTGTAAATGTCAACATCATGACATTGCGAGACGCTCTGACAAACTTCTGTCAGAGACAGGGGAAGGGCCAGCGGGTGAGGGTCGGAGGGACGCTGCGAGGGGTCAGGGAGATAGTGGAGCAGGATGAAACAAAAGACATGGAGATGCCGGGAGAGTGGCGAGATAGTGAATGCAGGGAAACTAGTTGCCTGTCTCCAGAGAAGCGTTATCAGCACTTTTTTCTCCTCCGGCCAAGACTCTGTGTTTCACCCCTACCGCCAACCCCCTCTCTTCAGTGGCCCAGCGCTCCATCCACCGTTCCTGCGCCCATGAGTTCCTGCTAAATTGAGGTTCCAGAAAAGGTTCTGGAAACCCTAGGTGAAATGCATTTGTAGCATCGTACCTGCTGGTTCTGAGGCTGGCACATTGCTGTGTCCCCACAGAGTGTTTGCCTCCTGGTAGCATTCAAATCACACTGTCTGAGTTGATATAGCACCCTCCACCTATCCCCCATTGTCCCGCAGATGTGGCAGTAACTGTGGGGCTCAGTTTCAGTCCTATACAGCACCAAAAATGAGACTAATCGGGGGACAGGTGAGCGCAGCAGGGCTCCAGTATTACCGAAGACTCGCTGCAGCAGGATTGTCGCCATTCTCCACCATGTCTTCTTCCATATACGCTATCATATAGCCTTTAAGGCATGCATCGCTTCTGCTGCGTAAAAGAGCAACACGTGTATTTTTTAATTAAAAATCGCAGCGTGGTTCTCAGCCCGTGTCACTTCAGCTGGGGAGCAAATGGATTGTGTATTATGCAAAGGCATCATTAACCTTTGGAAAATATTTCAGTGCAGATCAAACACAGGTAGTTTCTCTGTGAGAGATGAAAAACCAGGAGAATGGGTGGAATAGTTGCTGTTAGATAAAAAAAAAGATCCAATTAAATATTAATTGCTCCCTCTCTGTGTAACGAAACACTGGTCAGCTGAACCAGTCCTGGTTTGTGCTTTTCCAGGCAGCGCTATGCGTGAGTCTCATTTACCGGAAAGGAACAGTGGACTGCAACACACTTTTCTGTACCTTTAACAGGACATAAATTCTACCAGCGGCTTGTGCTCCGCGCAGACATGACACCTGAAAACTTACATGACAGAAGAGCTCCAGCCATCGAAAAGACGAATGACGTCGTGTCACTTCAAATGTTCGCTTCTGCTTCATCCGCATCCCAGAAAGTTCCACTGACATCATCGGATACAATCCTCTTTGGCCCTGGCTGTTCAATACACAACCTTCGGTCGCTAAGTTACGTCCGTGCAGCGGTTCCACATTTCACAGGCTCCCTCCACCTCGGCATGAAAAGTAAACAGGCGTGCCGGGTAACTACTAGCTTGGACGTTACCGTTTGGTTCTGTTTGTTTGCAGTACGAAGGTCCTCAAGATTGCTTAGGAGGTCATGTTTGACCTAAAGAGTCTCGCAGGAGATGAATGTCTCACTTAAGAGTCATTGTACCGTTGCCCTGCAGCTTCTGCTCTGTTATCTTCAGCCTAAGCCCAGACCAACGTTTCGGTCAGTCACTGTGACCGCAACCTATGTCTACCCTACCATTACGTTACTTACCATGATCTATACGCATTAGCACTGCTGCCACCTTTTTGCCGAATCAGACTGCACAGCTTACGCTTACAGTATATATGTACAACAGGTCATTTACTGAACCACTTTACCTTATGTATGTTTCCACGTTAGGTTCCTTCATATTTCTTTAACCTTAGATAGCTCCCTTTTAGGAAACCTAAGGAAAGGCAGTGATTGTCTTTGTATCTCCCCCTGCCCTGATCTTTTCCTTTTTTTCCCCCTCAAAGTCCTCTAGATGCTTAAAGCCTCATGATATTGGAAAGCAACTGAGAAAGGCATGAGATAACGGTTAAATCCCCCTGCAATGAGCACTTCATCAGTCCAGAGTGCTAAAGGGTATCAGGTGACGGGGGAGGCCCAGGAGACAGAAGGAGAAGTCATCAGCGCACCTACTCTGTTGCAAACACATTCCAAGGCCTGCTTGAGAGCCGGAACTTTCTACATCTCAAAACAATGATGTGCTTTATAGAACACAGACGGGCAATCCCAGGCCCAGAACAACAAGATTAAATTTTAAGATTTTTCTTCTTTACCTTAACAGGATTCAGACTCCGGTTAACCCCATTTTTCCACGCTGGGAGGTTCTAGAATGTAAAAGTATTGAGTTCAAATCATTTCGTCACACTTTATATCAAAAGAAGAAGACACATTAGGGGCTGCATAGATGGGTGGAAAATAAAAGTGGAATCCTTTTCTGAAAAGCATAGGTCTAGAAGAATGCTAACGTGTCACTTTCTGTATAAGCCCTGATGTTTGTATCGGGAGATCTCAGGCAGACCCACGCATCAGAGCGACTGTCACTTGCCTGAGGTCACTGCTCCATCATTCACCTCGATGAAGGTGAACAACCGCAGCGCAGCATTTCAGACGCTCTCACACAAACAGCAGGTTATCACATCTAAACGTCACCTCGGGCTGCTCTCTGAAATATATTCCCACGTTACTTTACTCTTCCAATTTGAAGTATGTCTCAAAGAAACTTTAAATGCATTTCAAATAACAGTTGAAAATGTGACACGGTGTTTTTGAAAGTTAACCAAAAGAAAAGCGTTATGACAGTCGTACAAAAGAGATATTAATAAAGTAGATGCAGACTTCTAAAGAAGGTTAAAAGTTCTCCATTCGTCCGATCATTTTGGTTTTTACTTTTTGGTGTCTCTAGACATTGTGTAAGTATCCATGTGAGCTAAAAGGCAACAGGCCAGGATACAAGAGATGATGGAATCTGGGACCGGTGCCTGCAGAAAGCAGCACTTCACATCCCTTCCTCTGTCTTGCCCGCTTATGAAAGGAGATGTCAGCCCTGAGAACAATGCACTTAGAGACTCTGAGCAGCTGATCCTTCACCTAGAGCGTGACCACAGGACGGGAAGCATGCGAATCATACGGAGTGGCTGTGAGCCTCCGGGGTTTCGCAGAGACAACTCGGTGAGAAGAGCCTGCCCTGTGTCAGCAACAAGAGCGGATTTACAGTATCTGAATCCCCTATCTCCCAGGGAATTCTGGGAATGCATTTGGCAAGACCTGAAGGCCATGCGGGGAGTGGGGGGGAGGGAGAGGAGGGGTAAGGAATTTGTGTCCGTTTATTAATGGAACGGGGAGGCTCTTCCGGAAGCTGACCCAGCCACATGGACTGTGGGACGCGTTCCATCCACACCAGACACTGTATAGCTTCCCAATTCTGGTCAGACGCACAAAACACAAAGGCATTAGGATGGAGTTCAGAACAACACCATCAAAGACACCACATTCTTCAATGAACTGGACATGAAACACAAACCACACACATTTGAAGTATCCTCCCCAGTATTTCTACATTCCTGAAGAAAAACATCCCAACAAGAAAACTAGAAGTTGGAGAATGATGGCCTGTTTCACAGGCTGCTCTGCGTCTTAATAAATCACTGTGGAATTCTAACAGTAAAAATGTTCTGTTTGGTATTCAATTCATATTGGTTTTCTGGCTAATGAATATTATTAACACAATACTGTTTTCCATCTTGTGCACCAGGGAAATGGTGCGTGGTGCAAATAATCATTTGAGAATGTGTACAGTAAATACTGATTATTGTCTTATATGCATACAGACTGTGGATATGATATCATTTTTTGAACTGTTTCCAATTCCCCACACTACCTTCTTTTTTGCTAGTAAATGTAGGGGGAATCAGTAGAGGTAACTGCATGCACACAGAACCATACCATACGTGTGTGTGTGTGTGTGTGTGTGTGTGTGTGTGTGTGTGTGTGTGTGTGTGTGTGTGTGTGTGTGTGTGTGTGTCTGCGCACTAGCCCGATCATATCCCCTAACCTCTCAATATCCCACATCACGGAAAACGTCATTCACGATGCCTTGGGGGTCACTCTTTAGAAGTAGGATCGATGACAAATTTTAACATTACGTACCTTACAACTTTAAAAATATAATTTTTTGTCGGATTTTATTTACAAAAGATTTTATTGACACACAGGTGAATAAATTGTAAGTTTGAATGGTGGGCTAAAGGCGAAGAGGCTGTCATTTGTCTTGTACTATTCAGTGTCCTTGACTTGCTCGTACCAGAGTCCGACATCAAGGAAACATGAACTAAATATGGAAAAAGAGAAAAATGGGGAAAGGCAAAAAGAGGCAATCTGAAAAAAAATGAAAGGAACCAAGGGACAAAGAGAGAGCGGGACAGTTGAAGAGAGCGGGGAAAAAAATCTTGTGTAAAAACAGAGCTATGAATTTCTGTCAGAGTTCTGTGACTGTTGTCATGGAAACTGTGGAGCTGTGGAGCAACGGTGCAGATCTGGGAATCCTAGAACATGGGAGCGGAGCCAGGGAGCACGGTCGTGCAAGCCGGCCACCGGCTCACCCGCTTGAACTCCCCCACCCCACCCCACCCCCGCCCCCTCCTCTCCTCTCCTTCTCTAACATGTAGGGACTAATGCAGAGGACAGACACACAACACCAGGATGTGGACCACTGCTGTTCCAGGGTCTTAGGGGGTGGGGAGGGGCTGGATGTTACAGCACAAGTTTCAACTGCTTGGGGTAAATCAGTAATTGAGTGCTGTTGATTGAAAAGGACCTTTAGGTTTCCGGCACAACTGGACCCTTTCAACCCCCACGTGCACACACACATGCACACACACACACATGCATGAACACACGGACATAAACACATACACATATACGTAGCACATATGAGATATTAATTGGACTTAAAATGGACTTGAGATTTGTGTGTCATTGTGTGTAACATATGGTGTGGGGTACATTTAAGTGCCTTCACAAAGAACTCTGATATATGGAATCATATGATAAGCAGCGAACAAAGAATGTGAGTGTTTCTCTGTGTGTGTTGTGGTTCGTTGGGTGGGTGGGCGGGTGTGGTGCAAATAAAACCAGTGTCCCCACTGAATGTGGTAAGTGTCTATGAAATGGAGACTGGGGGAAAGCAGCTTGGAGGGGGTTTGGGGCCTAAAGGGAACGAGGGGTGACACTTGGGATAAATAAAACATGAGTGAGAAAAGAGGAGAGGAGGGAAGATGAGATGAGGTGAGTGGAGAGGAGAGGGTGGTGCCAGCTTCTGAATATAAATCCCTTACCATGGACTTTCATCTTTCTCCCCCAGACCTGGGTGCTTATTAAGTCAGGGAAACACTTCTCTCCTCAGGCTTTGACCCTCTCAGCACTTTCTCCCTATGAGTTCGCTCTCTGGTCCCGCTGTCCTCTCCCTTAACATGTTCCCATTTCTGTTCCTGCAGCTCTTTCCTGTCTCCGGGACTTGACCCCGTGTCTTTTATCCCTTTCCCCATCCATGTACCCCCTCCTCATTCCCCTGTGAGCTATTTAACCAGCTTTGCATCACCGCTCAGTTCGGCTAATGAATGAGCGAGTGGGGTCAGAGCACTGTGGGCCTGCCAGCAGACAGACACAGCCATGCAAAGTAACAGAGGAGAGCACAGGGGCTGAGCAAAGCAGAGCAGCACAGGGTAAAAGACCTTCCCTGATCTACCGCGCCCGGGACTTGTGGATTCATTCAGGCGCACACATGCTCATGCACACATACACACATGCGTGCACGCATAGCAGATCGTACACGGAGGGCCTTTCATGTTGCTTGGCATCAGTCTGTCTCTCCTGGGGCTCATCACTGCAGGCACTTCCTTCATGGGATTAACACACTCACAAAATGCACAGCCACACTCACACTCGCACTCACACGAATACGCAGACAAACGACAAAAAGCAGACAACATTCACACTGAAACTGGTCAATGGAAGAGGACACTTTGGAAGTTAAGCGAATCTTGGTTTCTCATGATTCACCATACCCTCACACCCCATGACTTATTGTCATGGACCAAAAAGCGCCATCTGCTTTCTCAGAACTCACAACTCTTTATTCTGGTATATAGCATACTGGAATTGGTTGTGGTCCAGCAGCAAACATGAAACCCAATATAACAATATACAAGACAGCGAAGGACAAGACAACAGCAATATACAAAATCGTCACCATGTGCGGGTAATAAACAAACAACAAGAGGACTGTAGAGAGCAGTGGTGCAAATATACAAGAGTGCAACTGACAGCAGTGAGGAGATGACTATAGCGTGGAAGAAGAGACACTCAAAGTGGAGTGCAGTTTAGCGATGTAATGCAAATACAGAAATGGTTTAGAACATGAGTGGTTAGAGGGTACACCTGGTTGGGTTTCCTGAGGAGATGGACCAGACCTGGGGGGTCCAGTCATCCGTGTTACAGTCAATATATCAGTAAAAAGAATGTGGCAGAGATGATGACAGAGGAAGAGCACCATGGAGAAATCACAAAGGTCCGGCTGCGATAGGGTGCAGGGTCAGGCCGGCACTGCTGTGCAGGAACAGCTCCGTTTCCCCAAACAGATCGAGCAGTTTACTAAAGCTGAGTACTTAAGATCAATGAAGCAGTTCACAGAAAAAAAATTAGAGAGCACAGGCCAGCTGTAAGACTGTAAGCACTAGAAGATTATGTATACAGTTCTGTCGAGCGTTTCTGCCCTATAACTTTATTTACATTCCACTAATGATTTATTAATTTCAGCATCATTTTAAACATTTTTTTTCACATCTGTGTTTTCCTACCCTTCTTGCATCAAATCCTCAAATATGCTGCATTTCAAAATAATCAGTCACATTGCAGGCATGATAAATCAATGTTTAATCATTTATTATTTAACCTACTCTCTTCCGTAAGTGTTTTACAAATAATCAAATAGAAACTACATTATTTGACATGATGGACTATAACACAGAACACTAATGAATTATTTGTGAACATCAGCTGGGAAAAAAAAAAAACATCTTAAAACTGCACATCCTATGACGGCACAGTCTGAGTTCTGTCTATTAGTGGAAACACAGATAGAGCCGCACCGTCAATCTGCCATGCGCAGCACGTCCGGGTCCCACAACAATGAAAATGGGATGCCATTGTGTGGAAGCTCTAATGACGGCGGGTGGTCCAGCTTTAGACAAACGCACCAGGCGGGTGGCTGCAGATCGATACAGGCTGGCTCTGACACGGGGGGCGGAAGCCTCCCATCTCCCAGAACGCACCCCCAGGGGTGCAAACTTCCAACAGAGTGCGGGGACTGGCAGGAGGTATGAGGGTGAGCACAGCGTTGGGCCTGAGGGAATTTCTGCACTGACCCATTGGTCTCCATTGACCCAGCTTGGAAAAATGAATAGCACATCCTGGCGCACCATCACATGGATTCATGGCTCTGGTTTTGTCGTAATTAAACAGGCAAATTTGAATCAAATCCATTTGATGTTCCTCAGGACAATAAAAACAGGCTTCCCTCCTTCCATCACCCATGTCATACGTGGGATTTTGATGCTCAATTAGGAGAATCCTCCTGCAAAGAACAGTTTTTCACCAGCTTTCAGGTACTGAGGATTTACAGCAGGGGTTTACTTTGTGCTCTTTGATTCCATAATTCTGCAGCTTTAGAGTGGGCAACCTGAGTCAGGAGGTGCACAGATGTTTCTGCAGGGCGGCAGTTTTTAACCAAAGAACTTCTTCACCACCGCACTACACACACGCACACACACACACACACACACACACACACACACAAAGCCAGGTCTTAGGGCAAACAGAGAACAGCCCCCTACATCGGTCCACACGTGCACGCAGTCGTCTGAAGTGCCGTTCTGTTTATTAATTCTCCATCTACAATCCCAAGTTTAAACACAGAAAAAGTGCCACAAGTGCCCCATCCCGGCTGCTCCTTGGCCCTGACGCTCCCAAGATGGCCGCCCACACCCTGCTTGGTTTACACAAGACTGTTTAACATGCACTCCTGCCCCCTCGGCTCCTGCCCTCTCGGCCCAGCGCCCCCGTCACATTTCCAAGGTGACCACAAGTAGCGAAAACACAGCTTTCCTGCTCATGTGCCAGCAGACCGTACATACACACTGTTTGTGGAGCATAAATCATTCTTTCATCGCCTCTTTCCTGCCCCACGCTTTTCTCCAGGTTTGTGAAGGTAGTGTGCTGCTGCTCCGGTACTGTAGGTGCTCTGTAAACTGTGGACAGATTTGGGCCAGCTGGATGCCACATTCCTGCCCAGCTCAGGTCAGAGGACAACCCGGAGCACCCTCAGCTAGAAACACACACACACACAGAGTCTTCTTCTGTGCTTCCTTGTACCCTTGTTCCACGCTTTCTCATTCATTCTCTTGCTTGGTCAAACCAGCAGTGACCCAAGGTGATAACCTCGACAAGGCTCCACAAAGGAAGCGTCTCCAGAAGAATACACAACGTGAACGAGGACAGCAGGAGAAAAATGATACAGTGTAAGAGTAACTCGGTACAGGTGAGTGGTCCAGTGCATGTTGGCCTCTGGCCTTTGAAGCTGCTGTATTTTTCCAGTGGAACTCGATGGAAAGCAAACAAGACCTACAGCACGCAGCCAAGCCTGCAGGTTCCCCCTTGCTCCACCCTCTGCGCTGCTCCCTCCCTCTTCATCCTTTTCCATACTGCTCCGTCTAATGTAACCCCGCCCCCCCCCCGCCTGCACACTTTCCATTCTTTCACTCCGCTTAGCCTATCATCCTCATTTCCCCTATCTCAACCCTTCTCCTCCGTGCACCCTTCTCCATCCTGTCCGCCTACACCCAACATTTGGCTAGTTCAAAGATCCTTGAGTAAATAAGGCCACACTGATGTGCCAAGCTCAGATTTGTTCAATTTCAGTATGTGATAACTGCTCCTTGGCACACACTGGGAGCCTTGCTGCAGTAATCTCCTGAAAGTAGGACGTAGGGCTCCCCAAGTACACTAACCGTTCTAACAGAACAAACTCTGGGGCTACACTTCTCCTCTGCAGAAGTACACCTTTGTTGGATTTCAAACAGGTGTGCATCCCAGAGGTGGCTTCCCTTCTTCTTGTGTGTGTACATTTGCACATGCAGGTGTGCGTGTGTGTGTGTGTGTATGTGTGTGTGTGCTTGTGTAAAAGACAGAGTGGAAGAAAGAGATCGAGATACTCCACAGACAACTGTCTTGGATGCGCCTGTGATTCTCTAAACTGTTTTCCCTGAAATGTTTCTTGGCTTCTGTCTATGTTTGGGTTAGTGGCTTGGCATATTTATATTCCTGCTACGTCTGCCAGAAGCAGGGAGGGGGAAAAAGTGGGATGAATTAGCGGATTATCAGGATCGGACGTCTCCTCCAACGGGTGGTTGCTATACTTTGGCTGAAAGGGGAACATCCTCCTCAGCACAATAACACAAAGAAAGGCAAACATCTTCAGAAATAAAGGGAATTTTTCATGTGTCTCAGAATCAAACTCTCGCTCACATTATGCTGTAAATTTTATTCTGACAAATGGCTTGAAAACAGGTTAAATGACAGATTCAATGGAAAGCTCCCATTCTGAGCGAGTAAGGAGACTAGGTGAGAGAGGAGAGCGGCAGGAAAAGAGTGGAAAAACTTGCATGGGTGGCAGAACGTTGAGTAAAGAAAAACTGATGACGAACTTCAGATCAAAAAATTTTATTCATTTAAGGCCATCGTGTGGAAAAAGAACAAGAAAAGCAAAACCATGTGAGCCTTGAACTCCCTTTATGGGCCAAGCCCCCAGCTCCATGCTCTTACCCCAAGTCTCAACCCTTGGTGAACATTACCCACCTGGGAGTCCTGTGCCCATTAAGGAAGTAGAATGGGGGTTAGCGCCGTAATTAATAGCTGGGCTTTCCTCCCTCTTGCATACAGTCCCAAAGGAAGCACCAGCTGCATTCACCATGCATGCAGCAGCGATGAGAAATTAGGCAACTGATTAGCCTGAAGCGTTACTGGACTCCAATCAGAAACAGCTGGGTAAAAGTTACTAGAGTTACGTTCTTTATTTCGAACAAGGCACATGAAACAAGATCATATTATTTACATTACATTTAATATTATATATTCATTTAGTGATACTTTTCTCCAAAGCAGCTTTTAGTGTTAGGTTTGTACTCAGTTACTTACAATGACTTATCTATTTATACAGCTGGGTATTTTTTCACTGGAGCAATTTAGGATAAGAACCTCGCTCAAGGGAGCTGCAGCAGGGGGCGGAATTCAAACCTGGAGATCTTGTGGGGTCTTCTGATTGCGAGGCAGCAGCTGTAACTCATACCCCACCTGATGTCCTTCAAGAGATGCCTTCAGCCGCTCCCACTCATTTTCAGATGCATACACATGCCTAAACGTGTAACTTTACTGCGTTGTCTGAAATTCCCTGGAAAAATACAATATATTCATCATACCATTCAAGTGGACCCTAGAACTTTGTTTCTGAGTACTGCTGTGGGCAGGCATCACGTTGGATAACATCCTACTCAACTGTGGGACAAGGTCCTGTTAGGGATATGGCAACCTGCTTCCTAAAGTGACTTCCTGGCTTCTTCAGAACTCTGATGATTGCAGTGTGACAGTTTGGACTGCACCAGTCTGCTTATGCTCCCTGCCCCACAAGAAAGACTCCAAACACAGCCCTTCACAGTAAATAATGGCTGTCTCAGAAAAAAAAAACCAGAGGAAAAGTCTGCCTACACAAACACTGCTGCTAAGTGACCACACTTACATAGCCCTGGCTCACATTGATGCTAAGCGAGAAACCTCTAGAAGAGATCTGAGCCTTTTCCAGACCTTACTTTACATTTCTGTTGGATTGTTTGTTTATTCCGCTTCACATTTTGCGCCACAATCCAGCACTGCTGTGGCCATGGGCCGTGCTATGGGAAACCAAAGGTTTGACCAAATCAAGACGTCCACCTACCTGCCCACAAAATGACGAATGCTTTGGCTGACCACACTGCGTGACCCGCTAGAGGACTCTGGGATTTCCCAGAGGATGACGTGTCACAGCAATGCTGACGGAGTGCTGGTCTGCACGGCTGTTCTTGTGCAAGGGAATGGTGAAAGTGGGAGTCCGGGGTCTGAGGTTTCCAGCCCAAGAACTTCATATCTTCTGCTCTTACTGGTGCGCTACGGTATTATTCATCAAATCCCGCAAAACATTTTCATTACAAATTACTCACATACATTCCTAGCTCTGATGAATAAAAGGGCCTTCTTGACTTTCTTCCTGAAGAGGAAAGCAGAGTCTGAAATACAAACTGTACTCTTGAAAGGCACAACACTACGGACACGGGGCGCAGGGGAGGGATGGCTACTGCTTTACAGAAATGTCACCCTCTCACTGTAAGAATTCAGAACACAGCCTTTCAATCCACAAGAGTGTTTTAAAATAAATGAGACATTAAAACAATGCCATGGTGACATGTCAGCCCGGAAGAAAGAAGGGCGCAAAGTCCACCCCATTACTATCCAGCCCCCAAGGGAAATCATACGATGCTCAAAGGGGTTCATCTGAACTCTATTTAATCACTAAATCATTATTGGCCCATCCTCATAACTAACCTGCAAGCACAGTAAAACACATAAATAAAAGCATTACACCCAGTGAGTGTATTGGCAAAGCGCACTGCTGAGCAGCATCATGATTAAACCACTGGACTCAATTCCAAATGTACTTCTCTGTTCAGGTCAGGGGGGTGCGGTGGCGCAGTGGGTTGGACCGGGTCCTGCTCTCTGGTGGGTCTGGGGTTCGATTCCCGCTTGGGGTGCCTTGTGATGGACTGGCGTCCCGTCCTGGGTGTGTCCCCTCCCCTTCCGGCCTTACGCCCTGTGTTGCTGGGTAGGCTCCGGTTCCCCGTGACCCCGTATGGGACAAGCGGTTCTGACTGTGTGTGTGTGTGTGTGTGTGTGTGTTCAGGTCAGTCTTTCAGCCGCCTGTAGGTAAAGCGGAAAGGTCAATACCTCCAACTTCAATAAGTCAGAGGTCCTTGAGCAATACTAGTGTAGCACAGCTTACTGTACACTACACTTGAGAAACATACAGTATTCTCTGATGGGACCCATGTGATTTGGTTCCAAAGAAATACAGTAGAGGATTCAGTCTGTGACCTGAAACCAAGAGTAAGGTATAATGGCTCTGCTGCTCCAAAAATGTCTTCTGTTGGTTTTTTGTTTCTGTATTAGTATTTCTGTGCGAATAACAGGATATCTGCAAGGCCAACAGTAGCTTAAGCATCATGATTTGTGAGTTCAGAAGGGCATGCTTAGAATTAGCTGGACTAGACACTGGATTAAGAAGCTGCAGAACGCGTTCCACGTCCAAACTCAAATTACAGGCTTCTGTTCAAGGACACATTCTGTTCCTCCCTTTCAGCTGTTTTCATTAGATTTCCCTCTATCGATTTTTACCTTTCAATACACGTACGAGGGAACAGAGACATATGTAACTAATCAGCAGGACTGATTTCCAACCAGATGAATTATTAAATTCCGACAACTTTGTAGCTGTATAGTTTCCAAAATCATTAAGCATTGGTGTGTGTTTTTACGGTGCACCCAATCAGATATAAAATCTACGATTGTGCTCTTAGTGAATGAAGCCGTTGTTAATGAAAATCAAGAAAGCGGAAACAGGGAAATTGCTTCTGAGATTCCAAGCGTTTACAGCACTGCCAGCAGGAACAAAAGAACTTCAGTGAAAAGCAGCCTGTCTTTATATCATTAGGTATGCTCACCTCCCCTTTCACTTTCCTGCCTCACTGAGTGTGACAAAGAAAGTGCTAATTAATACTGTAAGTGTAGGGCATTGGCAGAGAACATTTTAAGGCTACCTGTAACTGTTAATGACTGCGACTGAACAAAAATCGTCTGCTTATACAACCATGCAAAGTCTCTCCCACATTTCATGTGACAGAGGCAGGAAAAAAATGGCTGTTTCCTTCTTCTTATTTGTGAGAATTTGCTGGCTCCATGTCCACCTGTCAAACCAGCTACAGTCTTCCAGGAAAACGTCTCGTGTGACAACTCGGTTCTGATGCTAGGGACACTAAGTAAAATGAAGAAGAAATATATATATATATACATACACACACACACTTTCAGAACCGCTTATCCCATACAGGGTCACGGGGAACCGGAGCCTACCCGGTAAGACATAGCATAAGGTCGGAGGGGGAGGGGGACACACCCAGGACAGGACGCCAGTCCGCCACAAGGTACCCCAAGCAGGACTCGAACCCCAGACCCACCAGAGAGCAGGACTGCAGCCCAACCCACTGCGCCACCGCGCCCCCTATATGAAGAAGAAATAAATTAATGAAAATTAATAGATATGTCAGAAATGGTTTTGAAGAAAAGTTGATTTGGAAGAAAAACAACATGCAACAGAATTAATTTTAGGTTCCTGGAGAATTCATATTCTCATACTGAAAGGTATTTTCAAGCCATGTGCTGTAAGTCAGTCAATTTTTTTCTTGTAATGCTTGGCTGTCATGCTTGATAAAAGGAGCAGACTGTGGTCTGATTGTGTCCATTCATCCTGCACAAACCACCTCTTCACAATACACCACAGAGGTCAGCCGCTGACCCTGGGTCTTCTCTTTAACTTTGATCTGGGAGAAGAGTGAGAAGGGGGTAACAGAGCCCAGAATTCTGAGGGTGAAATAGAATGGGATCGACCGAGCTGTCATCGCCAGTATTTTTTATACAGACACCAAAAACATTTTAAACTATTGACCACACTTTCAGCCTTTAAACCACATTCTCAAAAATAACCTTTAATGAATGAACCCCCATCATGCGAAGGAGATCTATGTTTTATGTGAGAATTTGAGGATATCAGGAGGGAGTCAAGCGCAGGATGCTGAGGGGCAGAAAGAGAATCAAAATGAGGATCGCGAGGCAGAACCTCGGAAGGCAGCCGCTCAGGGCTCCCTGCGATTGATGTTGGGGGTCCGCAGCGGAAGCCATCTCCTTCCACCTCCGCATTTACATACGGAGATTCGGAGCAAGCTGCTCCTCGCCTCTGATCCATTTTTAAAACGCTTTCCACAAGTGAGGAGGGTGCAATTTTTTATGCATGATTCAAAATAAGTTATTCAATATCTGAAACATTAGCCGTCGCTGGCAATCTCCATCAAGAGGAAACGGGTTAAGTTAATGATAATTTGCCAGTGTGGTGTCGTGGCTCCATGCGCCACGGTGCCATGGGATTCCAGGTGCAGTTACCGTCATGCAGTGCGCTTGACCGACTTCCACTTGGAACTCCTCTATCGATCAGTGCCCTATCGCTGCGGTTCAGATGTCAGGAGGCGGACGCTTCGTCTCATCCTTTCCAATGCACACTGCTGATTAAAACGAATGAGCAGAAATGCATACACATGCATAATTTAGAGAACTGCAGCGGCCGACCTCAGGCTCAGAACCAATGCGCTGCACATGCCATGTATCCAATAATCAGAGCAGAGCGCATGCAGTTATCAGCAGAGATGTTAAATGCGAGCCTGCAAAGCCACCGTTTGGTCCGCAGGCAGTCTTACAGTGTTCTACTGTATCTGTTCCTGTGCATGCTTTAATTCACCTTTCAATGTAATTCACATTTAACAGTGATTTTCCTCTGGTAAATGTGCCCCTTTCAGCATCTATGAAAATGTTTGATGTGTTTCATAACTTCACATTTACTTGTTAAGCTGATGCTTTTCTCCAAAGTCACTTACAATGTCAAGCTACTTTATAATTACTTACCCGTTTATAGTGAGTAACTTTACTGCAGCAATTCAGGGTAAGTACCTTGCTCAAGGGTACTGCAACCAGAGGTGAGAGTCAAACCTGTGACTTTTGTGTCTAAAGGTAGTAGCCCTAACCACTACACTACCAGCTATCTCTACTTTATGTGGATACCCTCAAAGCTGTGTGCTTTATAAGAGTGGACTGTCAGTTGATTTTTTTAAAAAAACCCTGGGTAACAAAGTAAAGAACAAACTGGAATTCAAACAACTCAGTATTGATCTGCCAGGAGTCCTTCAAACCATATACTAATCTTCAGTAACTGCTTGGCCAGTTCATCTTTGTTTACATTTGCTTATTAGCAAATGCTTTTCTCCAAAGTTTCAAGATTCAAGATTCAAGAGTTTATTGTAATATGTACAGAAAACAGTCTGTTACACCATACAATGAAATTCTTACTCTGTGAAACCCTCCCAGCAGCCTAAGACATAAATTCTAAATTATAAGGACATAAAGAAAGAAAACACAAGGCATAAGTTACAAATTTAGGAAATTACAATTAGTGCAAATGCAAGAAACAAAATATGTGCATATATAAAGTGTACAGTGCAATTTAAACATGACTTCCAATGTAAAGTGACTTCCAATGAACTCCACGTAGTGTTGTCAGCCCACATACCTTATTCACCAAGGTGACTTACACTGCTAGATACACTACTTACAATGGGTCACTCATACATCAGTGGAACACACTCTCGCTGTCACTCACACACTATGGGGAACCTGAACAGCAGGTCTTTGGACTGTGGGAGGAAACCAGAACACCCAGAGGAAACCCACAGAGACACAGGGAGAACATGCAAACTCCACACAGACTGAGCGGGGATCAGACCCACGTCCTCTTGCACAACCCAGGCGCTGTGAGACAGCAGCGCTATTCACTGTGCCACCCATGGTGGCCCAAAGCCTAACCAAGAAGACACAGGGAGTAAGGTAGGGTGCACCCAGGATGGGATGCTAGTCTTGGGTGACTGACATTATTATTGTTCTGGGGATTAGCCAGATAAATCAGATCCCTTTGGATCATTAATTCCTTGATACCTTCCACTTCACCAGGACTAAAATTGGAAATCGTTCCTTTAAAAGTCTGTACCATTAAACAACCACACTGCCTGCTACCCGCTAAAGTAAATCAGGCACTTAATGTTCAGAAGGGCTTAGCATACAATATTAAACTGCAGTGATTCCATTTTACTCCCATTTTAAGCACTAATTAATGCTGATAATGTAAAAAGAATCTGCTTGCCTGGATCCAACCTGAGCTAAGCTGAAATAAATTTGCTGGAAGCAACACTGAGTAACTTGTTCTATTTCCCAAAGACAGAACCCCTGGCTTTTCCCTGAATTATGGTTTAACCTCTGTTCTGGTCATGAGTGGGATGTGTTGGTTTTTTGCAGAACCGCTTGCACAGCTTTACAAGCCGTCAAAGGAGATTTACAAAAGGACAGCTTATGTTCAGAAAAACAAACAATGCAATAAATATTGACTTTATTGCTGTACTTCTTCATTCGGCTGCTTGGTAACCTTAACCATTGCCACTTAGGAGACATACAGTGGCCCAGGAATGTGCAGATGGCCACAAACTTTTGAGAGCAAGCCCGAATAAAGGTGGTAAATCTCTTTAAGGGTTTCCTTTAAGCCACCTTAGAATAAGTTTCACATCTAGTTTAGGAAATAAATTTTACTTATAATCAAACCAAACAACAAAGAGAACAAAAAGCTGATGGCCATTTTAACACCGTTACAAACACTTTTATGCTAAACCAGGCCTCAACTCAGACAGATATTGCAACACTTGAAATATGCGGTGATGATTTGGATCTATTTGTCTGTTTGGTGGCTGTGTGTGGGCCAGGTATGTCCCATTGCTCTCACTGTTCTTTTAATTCCCACTGAGGAGTAAGCTTTGATGCACGCTGTTTTTTTATTTTTTGTGTAAATTGATAATCTTACATCTTCCATGAAAAAAAAGTTGTTTCTGTAAAATGAGTAAATACTTAACTATAATGAAGAGCTGGCAAGACACATAACCCAGGGGGTGCCAGGGTGCGGTGGGTTTGGCTGGGTCTCGCTCGCTGGTGGGTCTGGGGTTTGAGTCCTGCTTGAGGAGCCTTGCAGTGGACTGGCGTCCCGTCCTGGTTGTATCACCCTGCGTCTTGCCTTGCCGGGTTAGGATCTGGTTTGCCTCGGGACAAACGGTTTCAGTCAGTGTGTATGACACATGACCCTGTGTGAGGTAGCCTATATCCTATACCTGCATATTCCTACCTAGTTACGTTTTAATCACCAGAAAGTTATTCCAACTATAGATCTGTTATATTTTCAACTGTATTTTTACGCACATATCAAAATGGTCAACAATTAACATATCTTTTGAAACCTTTATTTGCTGAATAGAACAATAAATATATGACTTCAGGAAACAATCTTTGTAATATAAGGCTTAAAATATTACTCAACTGTAGTGTAGTGTATTTGATAAAATTTAACACGTGAACTGAACTACGTGTATTTTAAACTCTATGCGTTTTACATTTACATGTGTATTCATTAGCAGACGAGAAAAGCCAAAACGACTTACATCTCAAAGAAAATAGAATGTGTGCATTACTTTAGCAGAAACATACTAGTTGCAGACAAGTGAAGTGATTCTTAAGTTAAGTATAATTTTGCACCGATGTTCATCACGTCTCACGAGTAGCTGCATATTAAAACTCTGAATATCTACGATTCCTGATTACCTTTCTAGTATTTTTTGGGGAGGGATACATAAACATTTACGGAAATTAAAGAAGTAGTAGTAGTTTAATTAAACAGCTATTTTATGGAGAGTTTTAAAAAAAAACTTCCTCCGACCCACCGAAAACACAGAACAGATAACTGAAGGTAACAAGGAACGTTCATTTAAAGAAAAAGTTGCAGTGGCCCCGCCTTCTTTGCCCTCAACTTCTAATGTCCAATCAAGAGGAAGGTGCTAAGGAAAACAAACCGTATGATTGGTCAGGAAATTGTGGTTTCCAGGCGCCCCGTGGCGGGGTACCGCGGCTTGTGAATGAGGGGTACCTGGAAACCGCCGACTCGTTATTGTGTGCGTTCGGAGCGTTCGGTGAAACTTTCCAGGGGAGAGAGTCCGCGGCGCTGGATGGAGGAGGATAGCAGTCCGAGAGAGACTGGCTGTGATTAACCGGGGCAGTGTTACGCCACGCGTTTTAGATTTAAAAAAATATTACCGACTCATTGGAAGTGGTCGGATTTTCTTTCGTAGGAAACGTTTGGGATTTCAGTGAATTATCTTTAATAATGGCAGCATTGTAGCGAGTGTGAAACTTATTTGGAGTTAGGAAGAATAGCGCGCCCAAGGACACAGGAGGAGAACTTAGGACGTTTTCAAGGCATCGGCCTGAAGATGAGATGACCCGGCATAAACACCTACAGGTCTGATGTGCTGCACATTATGAACACTGAGCTCTGAAATGCATGTGTAATTTTTTTTTTGGATTTTTAAACAAAAGGACACCTTTCATTTCCAGCCGCACTGAAGTGGTCCTCTGTGTTTTTTCATCAAAATCTTGACGCGGTTAAAAATCCACCCCTTGCTGCGCCGCGGACACGGGCGATTGTGTTACATGCAGTTCTGCACATTCTGAAAGTTTCGGGGACCCAGCGCCGGGTCTCGGGCGCGTGCGGCTGGCGCGCGTGCATCTGTGTGGTTTTGAGCGCGCGGAGGTTCAACTCCTTCAAAGAAAGTAGCGCGTCAAGGACACTTGGAAGAAAGATCATTTAAGGAAGGAAACGGGGTGGGATTGAGAGACACGGCAGACAGTCCTTGCACAGTGGAACTCGCGTTTCATCTGACTTGGACCCACCATGGCACTGTCTAGGACTGGAGCTTTTTGGGTTCTGCTGATGGCGCTCTGCCTGCTTAAGCTAAGCCTGGGGCAGTATCATGGAGAAAAGGGCATCTCTATCCCCGAGCACGGCTTCTGCCAGCCCATCTCCATCCCGCTGTGCACAGACATCGCCTACAACCAGACCATCATGCCCAACCTGCTGGGTCACACGAACCAGGAGGATGCAGGGCTCGAGGTGCACCAGTTCTACCCCCTGGTAAAGGTGCAGTGCTCCACCGACCTCAAGTTTTTCCTGTGCTCCATGTACGCACCCGTGTGCACCGTGCTGGAGCAGGCAATCCCGCCCTGCAGGTCTCTGTGCGAACGGGCCAGGCAAGGCTGCGAGGCGCTTATGAACAAGTTTGGGTTCCAGTGGCCCGAGAGGCTTCGCTGCGAAAACTTCCCAGTGCACGGCGCAGGAGAGATCTGCGTGGGCCAGAACACCTCGGACACAGGCAGCCCCACTTCGTACCCCACGCCTTACGTCCCTGAACTCATAACCTTGCCTCCCAACATGGGCCGACCCAGCCAGACCTTCACCTGTCCCCTCCAGCTGGAGGTGCCCACCTACCTCAATTACTACTTCTTGGGCGTGAAGGACTGCGGGGCCCCATGTGAGCCCACCAAACCCAACGGATTGATGTATTTTCGAGAGGAGGAGGTGAAGTTCGGCCGACTCTGGGTGGGGATCTGGTCCATCCTCTGCTGTTTGAGCACCCTGTTCACAGTCCTTACCTACCTGATTGACATGCGGCGGTTCCGATACCCAGAGCGGCCCATCATCTTCCTCTCTGGCTGCTATTTCATGGTGGCGGTGGCATATGCAGCAGGCTTCTTCCTGGAGGACAAGGTGGTCTGCATTGATAAGTTCAAAGAGGATGGCTACAGGACAGTGGCACAGGGCACCAAGAAGGAAGGGTGCACCATCTTGTTCATGATTCTCTACTTCTTTGGCATGGCCAGCTCCATCTGGTGGGTCATCCTGTCCCTCACATGGTTCCTCTCAGCAGGGATGAAGTGGGGTCATGAAGCCATCGAGGCCAACTCGCAGTACTTTCACTTGGCAGCATGGGCAGTGCCGGCTGTGAAGACCATAACCATCCTGGCCATGGGGCAGGTGGATGGCGACCTTCTCACAGGCGTGTGCTACGTGGGCATCTACAGTGTGGACTCGTTGCGTGGATTTGTCCTCGCCCCTCTCTTTGTTTACCTCTTCATCGGCACCTCTTTCCTCCTGGCGGGCTTTGTGTCTCTGTTCCGCATCCGCACCATCATGAAGCACGACGGCACCAAGACGGAGAAGCTGGAGAAGTTGATGGTGCGCATTGGCGTGTTCAGCGTGCTTTACACAGTGCCAGCCACCATCGTGATTGCGTGCTACTTCTACGAACAGGCGTTCCGAGAGCAGTGGGAGAAGACGTGGCACATGCACACGTGCAAGCGCTTTGCCGTGCCCTGCCCCGCCGGCAACTTTGCCCCCATGACCCCGGACTTCACCGTGTTCATGATCAAGTACCTAATGACCATGATCGTGGGAATCACCTCTGGGTTCTGGATTTGGTCTGGGAAAACGCTGCAGTCCTGGCGCAGGTTCTACAAGAGGCTCAGTAATAGCAACCAAGGGGAGACCACCGTGTGAACATCTCACTAGAGAGCAGAGGAGATGGAGATGGGCTTAAAGGGAGTACATCTGTGCTTTACGAACTAACTGAGCTGGAAGGCTTGAGTTGGAGGGCATTGCTTTCCTTCTCAATCTTTAATCAGGTTAATTATACTCCAGAACGTTTTCCATACCTTTCACAGCCTCCCTTTCAGCGTTAGAAAGGCTCATGTGAGTGCAAACAGCACCTGGAGCAAACCTGCTCTGGTAATTTTGAGTTTTTTCATTATTGTCATTTGTAAAGACAGAATTGTGAAGCCTTGAACATTCTTTTCTTTGGTGAAGTGTGTCAGAGCATTGGCTAAAACAGGCCACCAGAGTAACACTTGTTGCTGCTAGAGTATTAAAATGGTCGATAAAAATCTTTGCAGCTTTTTTCTGTCATGTCTGTCGACTCGTTTTCCAGGTGAGAACCAGCATTTCTCAGTGTTTCTGGAAAATAACGTGCTGCTCCAGGGTTGCATTTTCTCCGTTCTTTCTGTCTGGTGTCCAGCCAAAGGAAATATTAATGTGTTAAGTGAGATTTGTTTCCATTATTTTCTCATGTAATGGAATGTTTTTTTTTTTATACCTTCTGTTTATTTCAAACACAGATCCCCATTTGTAGTTCCTAAATAATGTTCTTCTGTTTGTGCAGTTGAAAAAAACTATGATTTTGTACACAGGAATTCTGTCTTATCACTCATTTAGATTGATTCTGATTCATTGACGTTATCCGCCCGTAGACAATCATTATTCTTCTGTTCCAGAAGAATGTCCAGATTTCCATTCCCATTTTACGTAACAATTATACATGTGTACAGATGTAAAATTATGCAAGCTTCCGCAGTATACACATTCTGTAAATAGTCTTCACTTTTTTAAAAGAATATATGTATTTATAAAAAATAAAAAATAATCTTGGTGTTTTTTACTTGATTTTTAATATGGTAAGAGACTTCATTTGTACCTGTACAGTTTCACTGAATAAAGTGATTAGATTTTTAATGTCTTGTGTTTGTGGTGTATTAATATCATCTGGTTTCTCAGGTTGCTGGTACTTTGGTATATTTTTCATATTACATGTGATTTCCCAGTTTGGAAGGTTTGCTGTAATTCAATTCTAGTTGAAACTTTGGCATAATAAGTCTTACACTGTGTCCAGTGTTCTTATATACTCATACACACGCTGGTTTAATATATTCTCATTTTGCATTTCTTGGCCATTTTTTCAGCAGTTTTATGAAGTTTCCACCTTTACAGCAGCAATTATGCACAGATATTTGAAAAATGCAAAAAAGAAAAAAAAGAAAACTCAGGGTTACCTGAAAACACTTTTGGGGGGGAGGAAATAATTTTAAACTTTAAGGTCTTGTCTTTAGCAATGTTGTACAGCAAACAAAATCAGCGTTTGAGATGCATTTCTCTGCGCACTGCGATTCAGCCGCGGAAATGAGAGAAGGTGCTGAGAAAACGCCTCAGACGGCCTGTCTGCAAAGGTCCAGCTCAGAGAAGAAAAATATTCATTCCCGAAAAACACGTATTCCATCATACGCATCATGAGATACACCGATGTGTGTATTTGTTCTTAATTTGCGTAATGTGTTTACAGACTAAAAGCCAAAAACCATCCTGCTTTGAAGAGTCGGGATCCAACTGCGTACCAGGACACAAGGCGACTGCTCGTGAGACAACGTCAACTGGCGTGTGGGAAAGTCCAGCTCCTCCACAGCTTCACACTGAAGGTGGTGTGGGTACAAAACGGTGTGAGGAGAATTGAAAAGCTGAAGGCGGTTCCACTCAATATAAGCGGAGTTTGTGGAAGAGAGGACATGTAAACGCTTCCACTCGTCTGTAAAACGGGAAGTGCTGCAGACGCTGGGCATGCCGGCTGCCCGGGCATTATGTCATACGGTGTGAAACTGACACATGTCTGCGATGTCTGACCGTTCTCGCTGATCCGCAACGCCGGAAAAGCCCGCGCGAGGGTGGGGACGAGAGGTCCGAACCAGAGCGGCGCCACCAACGCTGCTTCTCCCACTAACTGCCACCGCTCTCGGTTTACTTTGGTTTCCCTCACATGACTCTGCTGGATTCAGGCCCACAGTTTCACCCACCTGGCTGGGAGCGCAAAAGTGGAAACAGGGTAATACTCTAGTGCCACCTACAGGTTTACATGACACCTCATTTTCTTTCCATACAAACGTCAATGTTCCAAGTACTGAAACTGTGTGATCAGACTATAGATCTTGTTTTCGTGCAATTTTGTGTCCTGCTGGGTTTTGGTAAATGACCAGGTTGTTGCAGATGTCCTATCTGGTATGACTTTCTCCATCCCAGGATCAAAGATTCCATCATTATTATCATCTCTTCCTTTATCCGATGTTTTGTTTTTTCCAAACCAGCTAACAATGTTAGGTTTGTGTACCAAGCTATTTACAATTATTGACCCAGTTATGCATGTGGGTAATTATTTACTGGAGCAATTCAGAGTAAGTACCTTGCTCAAGGGTACAACAGCAGAATCAGGATTCTAACCCTGGGTCTTTTTCTAACCACTACACCACCTGCTGTTTCATTGTTTCCTGTAATTTCACCTCTGATGTAAATAATTCATCCAAAGCTGGTGGTGCAGCAAGCAGCCCTGCTGTCTCACGGCACCTGGGTGGTCCGAGAGGATGTGAGGTTGATCCCCGCTCAGTCTGTGTGCAGTTTGAAAGCTCTCCTTGTGGCTGAGTAGGTTTCCTCTGGGTGCTCAGGTTTCCTCCCACAGTCAAAAGACATGCAGTTCAGGTGGATTGGTGACTCTAAGTCACCCATAGTGTGTGTGTGTGTGTGTGTGTGTGTTTAATACACACATAGATCTGACTGCAGAACCTTACATCTAACTCTGCCTTCATGTGACTGTCTGCTGTTATTGTTTGTTTGGTCTAAATTTACCCATCATGCAAGTTGGTTTTCAGGTTTTTCTGTACTGTTCAGTGTTTGCTGAATGTAAGATGATTTTACGCACAGGCCATGTTTTAGCAGGTCTTGTGTTTTGAACCCAGAGCTGCTCTCCAGCTGGTTTCCTGGTAGCATGAGTATGTATACAAATCTGATTGTTTTCATTCAGATACAAGGTTGTCCATCTGTTGGCATCTCAGAAATGACATCAGTCATGTCTGTTTGCAAATGCTCCAGTCCTACGACAGCAATCAACCCTCAAGGAATGTGAGACAGAGAAGCCTACTGTCTCTAGGTCAATGGTGCAGGCTGGGAAGGTTTGGCTGCACGTGTGAAAAAAGTCTGTCTTACTTACATTGACCAGGGTCTCCGCCTTGTTCACGATGACCTTGAGGATGTCAGGTTTCCCTGCCTCTGACACCTGGGTTCCCCCATTCGCCCCAGGCTCTGTTTCTAAGGACCAAGCCTCTCTGGCTTCTCTTCTGGCTTCTCTTCTTCTGGCAGCATGACTGTGGGGACCTTTCAGATGCCACACCACTTGGAAGAATGAGCCACCTTGGGTCCATCAGTCTGATTCTGTCCTCTCTTCTTAGGTGGACCATCTTGGCTATGGCAAAGGTTTCCTCAGTCAGACTGCAGAAGGTGGAGGACCATGGAGAACAGCAGAATAACCCTTCCCAGTTTGTGAAATAAAGCAATGTACTTTTTATATTTCATCTTCATCAACGCCTTCCACCCTTCCTGGGACATAGGAGTCTCTGTCCTGTCTCCCAGATCTGAGATGTCTTGAAGTTTCCTTGCTGGCATTTCTGTAGCTGGCAAGGTTTTTACGGTATGGGGTAGCTAGTCCCACGCTCCATTCTCCTCCTTTCTCAGTTGGGCTTGGGACCGTCCATGGCAGAGTTATTTTCTACATTTAGTTGATGATTTTCTCCAAAGCAACTTTTGAACATCAGGCTACTTACAATTATTTACCCATTTATATAGGTGTGCAGTTTTACTAGAGCAATTTAGAAGAAGTATGTTGCTCAGGGATATTTATTCATTTATTTACGTTTAGATTTATTCGTTTAGAAGATGATTTTCTCCAAAGCAAAATACATCTCAGAGAAAATACAATCTGTGGATTACATTAGGAAAGAGAGACATGGTTGCAGACGTGATTCTTGAATAAAGCTAGTTTCTTTCCACTTTATGAACCGATGTTCATCACACGAGTAGGTGTATAAAACTCAGGATAGACGAATCCTGATCACCTTCCTACAATTTTATATTAATTTATGTTACAGCTAGAGGTGGTATTCAAACCTGCACCTCTATCCCACTATGCTACCAGCTGCCCTATTTACCTTGCACACATTTACCTTACGCACTTAAATATTTTTCTGCAAAGCAACATGCAGTTCAGGATGTACTAAAGAGCATTTCATAAGCTATAGACACAGAGTCAGGATTATCCAGACATTGTCTGCTATACATTAGTTATGTAACAGCCCATAGAATTAAGAGTCAGACAATAAATGCAAAGATCATCATGACCAATTGTGTGTTGCAAATTCATGCAGCTGTTAGGAGATAAGGTGAGAAGTGGCTCTACTAATATGTAGAAAACAACTGTGGACAGTGACATGCAGACTGATGCTGTCCCATTTACACATTTATTTCTAAAGGAGCTGTGGGTAATGGTCTGCAGTCAGTCTGAACAAAAATCTGCTCAGCAGTGTGATTATACCAGTGTATACCTTTTAAGGATACAGATATGGGCGCATTCATAAACCACATTGAAGTGCGGGAATTATCAGCACTAAATACCAGACTGTGAGACTGAACAGAAGACAGTGTGTGGATACAGTCTGATTTCCCAGGAGGAATGGTCTCATACCTACTGCACGACCCGCCAGCCTTAAAAAATGGCCCCAGAGAACAGTAACACACATGAACTTTGAAGAAGCTGGACAGTGTAGACAGTGGTCAGAGGGAGATATTACCCCTAATCTGGAGGCGTAACAAGAGGCAGAGTTTCCTCTCCACCTGGGCTGAGGAGATAAGGCCACAGTCGGGGCCTCGGACACAGTGTCTCACCCCCACCACTCATTCAGACAACCACTCAGAGTGTCACACCCCTGGGAACGAGCCAGGTGGACATGCCCCTGGGAACGAGCCAGGCAACCGCACCTGTGCCCACTCAGGAAGACCAGGCATAAAAAGGACTCTGCGTCCATAGTTGGGTGTGGATTCTTGCAATTGCCTAGTGCCTTGCAGTATCAGCGGTCCTTCCTATAATAGTTTCCCTGCCTCTTGTTCTTGACTGTCTCCTTCGAGCACGATTTGGATCTCCCGGTTAACGACGTATGCACCTCGACGACCTTCGCCTGTCCCCGACCTTGTTTTCGTTTTGTCCTCAGAACCCGTTTGCATGAATAAAACCCGCCCGCACTTGGGTCCTCTACTTACCTGTCTTCAGCCTCTGTCCCCTGACACAGAGAAGCCCATGTCCCTCCATGGGCATTACCACAGCCCACCTGTGCCACAGGTAATCAGCTGCTGTGTTCCCTCTTTGCCTGTTTTGTTCTGCCATTTTACTGTACTTGGCAAAAACATCTAGCACAGTTAACAGCATTAAGAAGCAAAAAGAACCCTTGTTTAACCAAGTATAAATCTGTTGAGACCTTTTCTTACATTATACATTTCCACATTTAAGCATGGTACCCTTTGGACCTTATGTGAAATTATATGAGATCATGCAACAGGGAGCTTTTTTGGGGAAATTTAGGGTAATTCTGTCTCCTTGTTGAAAACCAGAAGGACTGATGGAATCAGCGTGTCTGGGATGCGATTTTTGCTGGGGAGCATGTCCGGCGCTCTGTGTACACAGAGATCAGATAACGATAGGCACAAAATGAGTTGTTGAATACATGTTGACGGTGGAGATCTTTACTGTGATGGTTTCTTGCCAAAAAATGTCACTGCAATGCTTTGATGGGTCTCTTGTTCTCAGAGTCATGCGGGTCCCGGCAGGGATGCAGGCCTCAGCAGCTCGCCTCTTGTACGGGCGACTTGTGCTGAGAGCATCCCAAATGTCATGTTCCGCTGGCTCCAGAATGTCAGCAGTGGAGATTGGCATGGTCACGTGACCAAGGACACTAACATCACATACAGGTTTTGCCTCTTGGCAGAGCAGAATTGTCCAACTTTGCCAGGAGCTCCCCCGTTCCTGTCTGTCTGTCACTGGCCAGCAGATAGGACACACACAAGCAGCAAAATCAAGTAGAAAAAAAAAAACACGATAAACTTAAACCTTAATCTGAATGAAAGACAAAAAAGATAAAATGAACAATCTGTACAAACAAAGAAACTAAATAAACAGGCAAGCCGTTGTTGAACGGTCCTGGAAAACAGACAAGTGTCCTCGCCTGTAGGATCTTTCATCTCTTACCCCTTTTCTCTTGTTTTTTAGGGTAATTGTGGTCAGTGGTAAAGGCCATATTACTATGAGTCCAGTCAGGTTTTGTACATTACTGAAAGGAAGCTTCATATCCGTTATGATGGAAATTGACCTAATAGCAAAGTCATCAGTTCACTTCAGTTTTTTTGCCTGTTTGATGAAGTTGGAAAAACTGCATCCTCATTTGGCAAATATTTCTCTAGGCCCATCCAGTAATATGCATAATGACTCCACCCAAAGCACCACCACTGGACATACCCACTAGATGACCTCTGACCCAAGCTAAATCACCATTACCATTATAGACCGCTGGAACATATCTGACCCCACTCAAACCACCATCATTGACTCACATGGATCACATAACTCCCAGCATCCCATGCTCATGCCCCATGACCCAGTGTATCCTTCGGGTGCTTGGGCTAGAAAGAGGCCAGTGGGTCAGTGATCCCACCTGCAGGGTTTGGGAAATTACAGCTAGCAAACCCTGCATTATTATTATCCTTGCATTATTATTATCACTACATTAGAGAACTTTACAATGATTTACCCATTTTGACAACAAAGTATTCAGGATAAGAACCTTGATCATGGGCACTAGAGTAGAAACAGGATTCAAACTGGAGACAAACACACCAGCAAAAGTGCAGAACCTCAATGAGCTTGTTAAATAAGAACTTTGGGACAAGTCTTGATGTTGAAAAAACAAATACTTTTTTTCTGTTGCCCCCACAGAACAGGAAAGAAAAGACATTTGCAAAGATTTGCTCTGACATCGTTTCAGATGAGCGAAGTACTGAAGACGCAGATCGTTTCATTTGAAATTTGTGTTGTGCTGATTGCGAGCAGCACCTCAGGGGACTGAACAACCTGGACCCATTCGACCAAATGAGGAAGAACTGCAACTTGCTGGCCTGGACGTCTGGATATCTGGATGTTTTACTCATGACAGCTTCGCCGACCAATCAGGAACCACATACTGTCCAATTCGTAGCAGTGAGGGCCGTGTGTCTCCTCCAGTCAGCGCTTGGCTCTCCGGCACGGCGGCTGCCGATTCGCTGATGTAGAACGGAATATCACGAAACATGCTGAGACGTGCAAAACTGCAAGAAGAAAATCCAAATCGTTTAGGTATTTCAAGTGATTGCTCCTTTATGCCTATCAAAACATGAAAATTGGTCTTTCGGGTAATTGAACGCAAATAGGACTAACAGGCTCCTGTGTAACTCAGGCACACAAAGCACTTTCGTGCTCACTGTTCCTTTTCAAGCACTAAAAGAAGTGGATCTGTCTTTCCTTGATGGAGGTGCTCCCTCTGACCTTCCCAGAAGTCAGGACCTCCTGGGCATCCTGCACCACTCCACTCCCTTGCCCTCTACTTTCTCCTGAGAAGAAAATGCAGCTCTTTCGTGGCCCCAGATCCTGCAGCACGGGCCCAAGAAGGTCCCCTTCTGCACCTCCTGCCACTGAGGGGAGATGGGGAGGACCATGCTGTTGCTTCAGACAAGGAGAGCCAAGAAGCGCATTAGCCCTTGAGGCCTCAGAGGCGATCTGCAAACACAGGGCTGCTACTTCCTGAAGAATGCCCAGGACTTCGTACCCCAAGAAAGGACAATGAGGCCATGAAGAGCCCCTTTGCTTGCGTAGCCGTCCACAGCGCTGCTCTCCGTGGAGTCAAGCAAAGCAACCCAAGAAGAAGTTCTCAGTAAGTCATCATTTACATACAAGGCAAGACTGTTTTGTCAGGATAAACACTTCCTTCAAGGTTTTCTCATCCCAAACCACCACTGCCTCCATGTTTATGTCAATTATCTCCCTGAAATTTCAGAAACTTGAACAAAGATGGAAACACAGCCTGTCCAAAAGCCGTTAGCGCCACGGCTCATGGTACTCAGTCGGAACGGCATCAGTCAATGGCCAGATGTGCAAATGGGGAGCATTTAGAGCTGCACAGCTGCTGTGGATTAGGGCGTCTTCTTAACAAACAAGTAATTGAAAGCAGCGCATGGTGAACCATCCGTAAGTTACTGTCACTCGACACCACATCAAATATCACTGAAACAGTGAAAAAATATATATTTTTTCACACGGAAGGCTACAAGTCTGGAGCCTCCGTCAGTATGGTAATC
The DNA here is from genome assembly GCF_900964775.1 of Scleropages formosus. Taxonomy (NCBI): domain Eukaryota; kingdom Metazoa; phylum Chordata; class Actinopteri; order Osteoglossiformes; family Osteoglossidae; genus Scleropages; species Scleropages formosus. The sequence continues at coordinate 1,047,397 of NC_041819.1, read as the reverse complement.
ATAATGATCATGATGTAAATTGTCTCCAATGTTTACACTGGTTATAATTTTCAAATGTGGCTGCAAGCATTTGGCCTGCAGTGTAAACCCGTGCTGGACTTCTCCAAGTCAGTCGTGAATAACATCTTCTAAGATTACATGGTCAAATGCGGTTGTGCTCTCCTCTGATCCCAGGGGAGGGAGAAGACAACTGTTTGCTGTAGAGGAGGTGGCTGTGATTTACTGTGGTCCGACGGCGCGATTAGAACAACCGCAAGCGCCGCGCGGCTATCCGGCGTCACCAGACGCTGGCGGTTTCTCTCTCATTTTACGGGAAAACAAAAGGATATCTTCGGACAAGTGGTCTGGCCATAAAGCAGTCATAAAGAACCCAAGGCCTTGAAAAGATTAAGCTGCGGGATAAGGGCAGAGATGCCGCGGGTGAATGCGAGCACTGTCCCAAGAAATGAGACAGAGACTTAAGGGGAGATGCAGGAAATGCTGGGGATGACATACTGCCAAGGCACGTTGCTCCTGCACGATCAGCCTGTGTGAGGATGCTTTCCAATGAAAGTGCACACGTGTGTGTGTGTGTGTGTGTGTGTGTGTGTGTGTGTGTGTGTGCGTGCATATGTGTGAGAAAGGGGTGTGTCCCACAACAGTGTTTAACCCTGGGCTTGAATGACGAAATACAGCTTGGGCCTTAAAAAACATTAACATCTCCTCATAAAATGCATAACCTTTTCCCACATGCAGCAATATGTCCAAAGAGCACCGAGTTGTGGGGTCGACTGTTCGCCACCTGCCTGGGAATTGCCCTCCCACTTCTGCAGTGTCTCAGTGTCTCAGTTCGTTTTAATTCCTCATGATTACAAGCTTCGAGAGCCAATTTGGGGAAGTGAACATGAGGATAATGGATGATGGATGACGAGGGGTCCGCTACATCCCAGCTAAGTCGGGCTGATGGCGTGTTGCTTCGCGCACAGTATGGCGGCACCGGCTGTGCGGCACATTTGTCAGCGCACTGACTGCCGCACGGGCCGTCCTCCCCTCCGATGACCGTCCCCCTCAGGAAACACAATATCCTGGCGGAGGAAGCAGAGCAGCAGCTGCGTCCCGCAGCTCAAGTCGCACCTGCTACGCTGTCGCCACGGCAGAGTGGGTCTGCGAAGTACACCACACCTCCATGTGCGGGAAGGAGGGTTTATGCCCGTTCCCCTGTCTGCGAGTGCAGGGGGAGCCGGTCCACTCGCTTGTGAGCAAAGCTCCATCAGTGTGTTGCTGTGGTAAGATGAGTAAAATGATGTCTGCTCCCCCACCACTGGAACATATTGAAAGACATTTCATGCTGCAGATGGAGGGTGACCCAGCAGCATGAGCTGTCCCGCTTAGGTACACTACACAGGTATGTTTTGATCACGACCTGCTATATGGCTTAAAGAGCAGCATATATAAAGATATATGCTATATCTGTAAAGAGCAGCAGGGGGTGTAGTGGTTAGAGCGGCCTGTTAATGTTAACGCCCCCAGCAGCCACCTCGCTGGATGTCCCAAAGTCCAAAATGAAAGCAAAAAAATAACATACCCCTACCCCATTTACTCTGCCAAAGCTCTGTCTTTACCTCTTATTTCTCGAGCATTATTTATTAGTTTTAATAAAGTCAAAGCAACTGTAGCCAAAATAAAATATCTTTATAATTAAATCATGAAATCACTGTCACTTAAGAATGAGAACAGTTGTTTTTTCTGCTCAGATCCACATCTCCTCACTTTCTAACATGAACATGTAGTCAATCATAGTAAACTGAGGGGTGGGGGTGTTCAAACCTTCCATATTTCAGACAAGATCAATTTTTCAGCTCAAATGTCATTTCACATTTCTATCAGCTGACACAATTTGTTTAAAACCCTTTTAAACAGAGACATCAAATTTAAACATATTCCTGTTTTTTTCAGTCTTTTAATCTACACCAAGAGAGCTGGGTCTCCTTTAACGTAATTGCACACTCCCCCACACACACACACATACACAAACTCAGGACTCTTGAAGACTTCTCTGACACACACATATTATACACATATCTCCCTTTCTTGCTCACACTCCCCTTCATTTCAGCCACCCCCTGCCCCAGGACACCCCACATCTGGTTGTGTTTTACTGTGGGGAGGGATCCCAGACAGAGAAACTCAATTCCCCCCCGCAGGACAGGCCCTGGACTTTGTGACTGACAGAGGCTGTTTTCTCAGACTGACCCTCTCACTGCTCTGTTTCCTTTATCCTGTCACCGGACCGAAACCCGACCCCTGGCCTACCAGCCACCCTTGCTCTCGCCCCTCTTCCTTGGACCCGGGGCTCCTCCCAAACACACACATTCTAAATAAAGATCCTTTGAATGTTGGGCTGTAGCAAGGCACACTACGCCCCCACCCCACCCCCTCTTACTAATCAGACTTTTTCCCAGGTTCGGAAGCTGCATTCCTGCATGACCAACAGCGCTGCTCCTGTGCCGCTCACACTTGGTGTTTCATATGTGTTTAGACACACAGGACTTCTTCCGTCGTGTCTGTTTCTCTCGCTAGCAGGACTTTCAGGTGCAAGAAAGATTTCTATAGCTCCCCGCTAAAAGAAAACAAGATAAAGTCTGAATGAATGAGCTGCGTGTGTGTACACTGTATATAAAACCTTCAACATTAATAAAGTGCTCATCAGTGGGGCAGCTGGTAGCATAGTAGTTAGAGCTGCTGCTTTTGGATCCAAAATTTGTAGGTTCCAATCCCATCTCCAGCTGGAGTACCCTTGAGCAAGGTACTTACCCTACATTGCTCCAGTAAAATTACCCATCTGTGTAAATGGCTGCATAACTGTAAGCTTGTAATAATTGTAACTTCCACATTGCCAGTTGCTTTGGAGAAAAGCATCAGCTAAATAAATGTAATGCACTTTTGTTTGCTATGAGTTGCACGTCCCTTTGGAAAAACGCATCCACTAAACGAATTAAACGAATAAGTTTAAATGCACTGTAATATTCTAAAGAAGGTAATCTCTCAGCCTGGTCCAATTTTAACAATGTTTTGTACCAGAGCTGTATGTAATAGGTGTTGTCTGGTCACTGGAATCTGCGCTCATTTTCACAGTGAATGATCTGTCGCCCTCTGGTGGACACATTCGGCACAGCGGTGCGCAGTTGGACACTTACAAAGCAAAGGACATGGAGAGAAAGAGCTGCAGGACAGAGGGTAAGAGGGAAAAAGGAAGTCTGCTTTTTTCATACTGCATCTGGAATGCATTAAAAAGCTGCCAAACTGTGGAGCAGGAAGACCGATAAAAACACACACGGACACACACACTCTGTTCCACTTAATGGAGGGGTATTACAGCATGAGGAATTACCACTAGTGACAGTGAGCTGTGGAGCAGGGCACCCAGTCAGGGGCGGCTGAGCGGTCAGGAGGTCCAGCTCACGGTCAGCGTGTAACCATGTGTTTGCCCTGTGTGTGTCTGGGTACAAGAAAAGAATAATTACAACAGCCAGCGTTGAATTTATGGATTGTGTCATTTTGTCCCCCGTCCCCAAAAAAGGCCTGTCGCTGTTAAGCTCATTCTTGCCACGCATCCTTGGCAGCGGAGTCATGGAGAAGAATGTTTCTTTTTCCTCCTCCGTGCTTGTGGAGGGTTTGCTGCAGAGCGGAACGGGCCGAGAGAAGGGGATGACTGCGCAATGAGAGGGGCTGCCGGGTGAGCGAGGGGCTCCCAGCGAGCGCATTTCCTCAGGAATGTCAAACAGAGCAGCGGCGCTCTCCTGAGACCTGTGCTGCTGCTGCTGCTGCTGTGGGGAAACCAGAGCCTGAAAGCCAGGAGAGGGACTGGGGTCGGGGTGGGAGGCCAGGCTCCACCCCCCCCATCCTGCACTTCAAAGGGGTGTCCTGGAAATCATTGTAGCAGACAGCCCGGCCAGAAAATAAACTGTACGCCATTCCTGTGGAAGATGTGGAGGAATGCGGTCTCACCCGCTCCCCCATCCCCCCTTTGCCGCGGTCCGAACAGAACAGGACAGTGTTGGGGCTTGAGCTCCGGTTCCTGAGGTGGACACTCGCAAAAGTAGATGGTTCCGATGGGTCTATTGCGATATATTGCAATCCCCACCCTTGCAGCCCCCGGAACCCGAAGCAGTGGCACTGGCTGACATCACACAGTCCTTTGCGCTGGACCTTTGTGACATGAAAAAAATGTATGAGGCACAAAACAAACAATATTCTTGGTTGGGATTGAGGCGCTTGAACATGTGTGTGCATGCGCGCATTTAAGGGCCTCGAAACTGATGTCCTGGATCACACAAGGAACACAAGGATCCTTTAGAGGACATGACATTTCAGCAGTCTCTCTAGGACAGCCTGTAGTGTATGGGTTAGAACAAGTGCTTTTAGACCCAAAGGTTGTGGGTTCAATCTCTAGCTGTAGTACTCTGGAGCAAGTTACTTACCCTGAATTGCTCCAGTAAAATTACCGAGCTGTATAAATGGGTAAATAATTGTAACCTTAACATTGTAAGTCGCTTTGGAGAAAAGTGTCAGCTAAATGAATAAATGTAAATGTCTTTTCCAGCAGGCAGACACACTCTTCCCACTTACGCCAACCCTCCTACTCCTAGAGAAGGAACACGTTCTGTCCTTCACAAATACAACCCAGACTCAGCACATAGAACAGGAACGAGGAGCAGACAAAAATCCAGTTGGTTGCGAGTTCCCTCTTTTGCTCCCTGCCAGACCCAGTGTCCTTCCGGCACATTCCGAGCACAAAGCACTGGTGATGTGTGGGTGTGCGCTGCCACAGTGCTGGATGGGCTCCGCCGAGCGACGAACGACACTCGCTACACGTGTGCGCCATCTGGTCTCCAAGAAGGAGAAGTGCAATCAGATAGTGGGACACAATTACAACAAAACTTGTAATTCCTTCTTGTACCTGTGTTTTAATCACTAACTGAAACTAATCACTATTGATTACTAATTTTACAATGGAACAAAACTCTGCACTTAATAAACAAGAAATCTCTCAATACGTCATAGTGTGTGTTTAGAACAAGTATCAGGTGCTTATTTGTTCATTTAGCTGACACTCTGTTCCAAAGTAACTTATGCCGATTTGCACATTTATACAGCTGGGCAATTTTTACTGGAGCAATTCAGGGTAAGTACCTTTTTCAAGGGTACAACAGCAGGAGGTTAGATTCAAATCCAGAACCCACATCATCTGAAACCGCTTGTCCCATACAGGGTCATAGCAAGCCAGAGCCTAACCCGGCAACACAGGGCATAAGGCTGGAGGGGGAGAGGACACACCCAGGACAGGACGGCAGTCCCTCACAAGGTACTCCAAGCAGGACTCAAACCCCAGGCCCACTGAAGAGCAGGACCCGGTCCAACCCACTGCACCACCGTGTCCCCATGCCCCCCCCGAATCCAGAACCATGTTTACAAAAAAAGGTCCCAAGTACTGCACTTCCTACATTGATAACAAATATGAAATACAGAAAAGCGCCATGTATAGGACCCCTCGCTGACACCCAGTGAGCTGTACGTATGTTAGAAGGGAGCGTTGCTCACAAGGCCCACCTCCCCGCTACAGGTCCATGGGGAGATAAGATGTCTGTGTTGACTTTATGCCATAAAAGCTTTTAAGAAAACCTGCCAAAATTTCCTGCACTCTCATGCTCTGACAGCTGTGTGTTGAGTTGTTACCACGGCGACCAAAGTGATGAGCTGTTCACCCACAGTAGTTGTAAAACCCTGTACTGTACACTAGTTTCACTGTTATTGTTAATCAGTCCCCCCAACAAGAAAATTAGTATCTTCTCTAATACAGACATAAATAAACTAAATAAAAAGATGTTTTTAAGTGATTGTTCAAACATTTTTCTTCTTTCCTGAATCGTTTTCTTTGTTCTGTTCTCCATCCCTTCTTTTGACTTAGATTACAGAAGTGAGATTGGTTTTCCAGTGCAGTGATTAGGTCGGGGGTACAAGGTCGAAGACAACAGGCTTTAGAGGGTCCCCCAGTTTAATTAACATCCTGCCTAATTACTGCCAGCATTCCTCTTTCATTCCCTCTGTTTTCCATCCGGAACCTACCTCTCTGTCCGCCCGTCGCTCCCCTTTCATCTCGGCTCGCATTTCAGCGTGTTGGCGCTACCCTGTCTGCACTCATGCGGGACACAAAAGCGGAGATTTCGGTGATGGATTGGGCTTCACTTTCTCTCTTTCTCATCTGTTATCTCAACATCTCAACCCCACTTTCCCTCCAGTTTCCAATTTTGTGATGGTCTTTGACCTCCCCCACACATAACTCTTGGGTGTCTTCTTCTGCTTTCTCCTTTTTTTAAAAAAATCAGCCCATGAAAAAAAGGGTGGCTGGTTACACCAGTGGACCAGAATTCTGGCTGGAGAGAGAGATGTGTCGCAATGCAGTCTTTCTTAGAATTTCTCTAAACTACGCACATTACCGTCCAGGGAGGGTGGTTTTCAGAACCACTGTGTTCCCCAGTAAAGAAGATACTCCATCATCATCCATTCTGAGGATCTCCCACTGTTTGGAGAGTCTTGCTTCCCCCTGCAACTGCAACCAACAGTGCCCGAGAGCAGTCACTCATATGTGAACTGTTAACATCCATCCATCCATCCATCCATTTTCTTACCCGCTTGTCCTACTAGGGTCGCGGTGGCAATAGAGAGAGCAGAGCAGCCTAGACACCCCTGTCCCCTGCAACTTCCTCCAGCTTAACCTGGGGGATCCCCAGCCGCTCCCTGGCCAACTGGGAGATATAATCCCTCCAGCGGGTCCTGGGCCGACCTCGGGGCCTCGTCCCAGTTGGCCGTGCCTGGTATACCCCCAAAGGGAGGCACCCAGGGGGCATCCTTACCAGATGCCTGAACCACCTCAACTAGCTCATCTCAATGTAGAGGAGTAATGGCTCTACTCTGAGTTCCTCTGGGATGGCCAAACTCCTCACCCTGCCACGGAGAGTGAGTCCTACCACCCTGCGGAGAAAACTTGTTTCAGGTGCTTGTATCCATGATTTTATTATTTTGGTTATTACCCAGAATTCATGACCATAGGTGAGGGTAGGGACGCAGACCGACTGGTAAATAGAGCACTTTGCCTTATGGCTCAGTTCTCCCTTCACCACTACAGTCCAGTACAGCAACCGCATTACTGCTGCTGCTGCTCCCAGTCTGCAGCCAATCTCACACTTCTTTCTTCCCTCACTCAGTTTCTATTACAAATTATTTTTATAGAGTGTTCCTCTCACGCAGTGACACAGAGCGCTTTAACACAGACATAACGCAAGAAAAAGATACAAAGAAGACAGTTGACTAATGACTACCATAATATAGTACTTTTATAGATCTATAAGTTGAGGGGGTGCGGTGGCGCAGTGGGTTGGACTGCAGTCCTGCTCTCTAGTGGGTCTGGGGTTTGAGTCCTGCTTGGGGTGCCTTGTGATGGACTGGTGTCCTGTCCTGGGTGTGTCCCCTCCCCTCTGACCTTACGCCCTGTGTTGCTGGGTAGGCTCCTGTGACCCTGTATGGGACAAGTGGTTCTGAAAATGTGTGTGTGTATAGAGCTATAAGTATGGCTACTGGCCATGGAGGAAAGGAACAAAAATTCCCAACTGAAAGCTGAGGGAGAAAAAACTTCTGGGGGTCCAAGGGCCAGTGGTTGCCCACCCCTCCTGGGCACTTGTGAACAAGACCCCAAGATATTTAAACTCCTCCACCTGGGGCAGATTTTCTCCCCTTACCTGGAGGGGGCATACCACCCTTTTGCATGAGTGAACCATGGACTCAGACTTGGAGGTGCTGATCCTCATACCAACCGCTTCACGCTCGACTGCAAACTGTTCTAATTTATGCTGGAGGCATCCGTGTGACAGTGCCAAAAGGACTGCAAAAAGCAGAGACATCACCTTCCAGTCCCCACACAGAATGCCCTCCTGACCTCGGCTGTGCCTTGATACCCTGTCCATAAAAACCACAAACTCGAGTGGAGACAAAGCACAACCTTGGCAGAGTCCAACACCCACACTGAACGAGTTTGACTTAATGTCAAGTATGTGGACACAGCTCTCACTCCACGTGTACAAAGACCGAATGGCCTGCAGTAGTGGCCCCGGCACCCCATACTCCCGAAGCACCTCCCACAGAATTTCTTGGGGAACCCAGTCGTAAGCCTTCTCCAAGTCCACAAAACACATGTACTGGATTAGTGAACTTCTATGCCCCCTCAATTATCTGTGACAGGGTAAAAAGCTGGTCCACTGCTCCACGGCCAGAGCGGAATCCGCATTGTTCTTCTTCAATCCGAGGTTCAACTATAAGCCGGAACCTCCTTTCCAGCACCCTAGCATAGACTTTCCCAGGGAGGCTAAGAAGTGTGATACCCTGATAGTTAGCACACACTCTCCGGTCCCCTTTCAAGTTTCAACTTTATTGTCATAGATACAAGTACCATGTACATGTATCATGAAAAGCTTCCTGAATGCTTCTCCACAGACTATGGGCAAGGACAATAGCAATATTGCACAAACAAAACAATGTCAACGACAGTAAATAACAATGACAGCAATAACAATAAATAATGGTAACAGTAGTAAAAATAATTCCAGTTGACAGTCAGAGAACTCAGAATGAGAATGCTTAAAGTGACAGTGTAATTTACCAATGTGCTTGGGTGGAGCAGTCCAATTCTAGTTACTAAAGGTAGAACATTGGTTAGTGTTGTATACTTTTACAGCAGTGGGGTAAAAGCTGTTCCTGTACCTAGCTGTGCGGGTTCGAATAGACCTAAGCCATTTTGCAGATGACAGGGAAGAGAAAAGTGCCCGTGCGGGGTGATTATGATCTCTCATGATGCGCACTGTCTTTCTGAGGCAGCGTGTGGTGTAGGTGTCCTGTACTGCTGGTAGCTGTGTGCCGATGATTTCCTGAGCTGTTTTGACCACCCTCTGTAGGGCTTTCTTGTCCTGTACAGAGCAGCTGCCACCCCAGGATGTAATACACCCTGTGAGGACGGACTCCACAGCACACCTGTAGAAAGTGGTGAGGACTGTAGTGGACATCCTGGCTTTCTTCAGACGCCTGAGGAAGTGGAGGCGTTGAGGGGCCTTTTTGATGGCCGATGCCGTGTGCTCAGTCCATGTGAGTTTGGCAGTGAGGGTGACCCCGAGGAATTTAAAGGTGTTGACCCTCTCTACCATGTCCCTTCCTGTGTAGATGGGTGGCTGAACCATATCCTGTTTCCTGAAGTCAGTCACCAACTCCTTAGTTTTACTGACATTGAGAGACAGGTTGTTGTCCTGGCACCACTCTGCCAGGAGCCTCACCTCCTCTCTGTAGGCCGTCTCATCATTGTTGGTGATCAGACCCACAATGGTGGTATCGTCAGCAAACTTTATGATAGTGCTGGAGCTGTGACTGGCCACACAGTCATGTGTGAACAGGGAGTATAGCACTGGGCTCAGGACGCTTCCCTGTGGAGTGCCAGTGTTGAGGATCAGTGGGGAGGAGGTATTACTGCCAATCCGCACACGCTGGGGTCTGTTGGTGAGGAAATCCAGGATCCAATTGCACAATGCGGCACTCAGTCCCAGTCCTAGTAGTTTCTGGATCAGCTTGGTTGGGATGACAGTGTTAAATGCTGAGTTATAGTCTACAAACAATAGCCTTGCATAGCAGTTTTTATTATCCAGGTGAGACAGAATGGTGTGAAGTGTGTGATATTACGTCTTCTGTGGATCTGTTGTGGCGGTAGGCAAACTGCAGTGGGTCCAGAGCGTCTGGGATGGTGTCCTTAATGTGTCCCAGCACCAGCCTCTCAAAGCATTTCATTGCAATGAGGGTCACTGCCACTGGGCGATAGTCATTAAGGCAGCTCACTTTATTCTTCTTAGGAACAGGGATGATGGTGGTGTTTTTGAAACAAGTGGGTACAGTTGAGCTTTTTAAGGAGGCGTTAAATATGTCTGTGAAGACAGAAGCCAGTTGCTCACTGCATGTTTTTAAAACTCGCCCTGAAATTCCATCCAGTCCAGCAGCTTTGTGGATGTTGACTCGGCTAAAAGTTTTTCTCACCTGTGCCACAGAGACGGTGAGACCGGCGTTATCATGTACTGTGGGGATGAGCAGCGGGGGATCTTCGTTCTCGAACTCGAAGCAGCCATAAAACACATTCAGTTTGTCTGGGAGAGACGCAGCGGCACCTGTCAGTGACTGCCTTTGTGGTTTATAATCCGTTAATGTTTGGATTCCCTGCCACAGCCTACGTGCATCTTGAGTGCAGTTAAACTGTGATTCCACCTTCCTGCTATATTCCCGTTTCACGCTGGCGATGGCTTTGCAGAGCTTGTACTTGCTCTTCTTGTATGTGTCTGTGTCTCCGGACTGAAACGCGCAAGTTCATGCGTAGATCTTATTTCGGATTTCGGCGGTAATCCAGGGTTTTTGGTTGGGGAAAAAGCAGACTGTTTTATGTGGTATGCAGACATTTACACAGTACCTGATGAAGTCTGTGACCACTGTGGCATGTCCCACGGAGTCAAGCAGTCCTGGAGCCTTTCCTCCGCTTCTGGTGTCCAGCGCTGTACATTGTACGTCACAGGTTTCTCTCGCTTCAGTTTCTGCTTGTAGACCGGGAGCAGCAGAATTGAGGCGTGATCTGACTGCCTGAGGTGTGGATGCAGCAGGGAGCGGTATGCACCTTTGTGTGAAGTGTAGCAGTGGTCGAGGGTGTTTGAGCCTCTGGTGGGACAGGAGATGTACTGATGGTACTTTGGGTACACATTTCTGAAATCGGCTTGGTTAAAGTCCCAGAGATAATGAACAGTCCATCTGAGTGCTTGTTCTCGTACTTAGTGATGACGTGGTACAGTTCATTCAGCACGCTGTGTATGTTCCCTTGGGGTGGGATGTACACTGCGGCCATGAGCACAGCCGAGAACTCCCTGGGCAGGTAGAACAGTTGGCATTTGATCAGGAGGTATTCAAGGTCGGGAGTGCAGTTCTGCGCAATCACTTCCACATTTGTGCACCATGCGTTGTTAATAAGAAAGCATATGCCCCCTCCACTCTTTTTCCCCGATGAATCAGTCCGATTTGCACGGTACATTGAGAAGCCCTCGGGCTGGACCGCGTGGTCCAGCGTGCTGGTGGTGAGCCACGTCTCCGTAAAGCAGAAAACACAGCAGTTCCATAAATCTCTTCAGAATTTAAGTTGCCCTCTGAGATCATCCAGTTTGTTGTCCAGAGACTGAAAGCTGGACAGGAAAATGTTGGGCATCGGAGGTCGTAGCCCGCGGCGTTTCGCTCTCACCTGAACGCCGGCCCTGTAGCCCAGTTTCCGAGATCACATCTTCTGTGTGGTCTCAGGTGGGATGCAGTCATGATGTTGTTCACAGCAGAGCGAAGATAGCGAGTTCAGCTCTCTAACACTAAGAATTGCGTCTAATCGCACTGTTTCACGTATTTGCAGAAGTGTTTGGCGGTCATAAGTAATAAGAGAATAAACTGGCTGGAAGAACAGTGACACAAACAAAATAATATACACTAAACTAACAAGTCTGTGAGGAGAAGCAATCAACACGTCGCCTCGCGCCGGTGCCATGTTTCACACTCTCCGGTCCTCTTTCTTGAAGATAGGGACTACCACCCCAGTTTGCCAAGCCAAAGGCACTGTGCCCGAGGTCCATGCAACATTGCAGAGGTGTGTCAGTCATGACAGCCTAACAAAATCCAGGGCCTTAACAGTTCTGGGTGATTCTCATCCACCCCAGTGCTTTGCCACTGCGGAGCTTTCCAACTACTTCAGTGACTTCCACCAGAGAAATGGACTCCGATACCCAAGAAGCCTCTGGCCTTGACTCCTGTAAGGGAGGCATATCTCTTGGGTTTAAGAGTTCCTCAAAGTGCTCCTTCCACCTCCCGACAATATCCTCATCTGAGGTCAGCGTTTCTCCACCTTTGCTGAGCACAGCTTGGACCAAGCTCCTCCAACCCTTCCTGAGTTGCCGGATCGTTCTCCAGAAACTCTTTGAGGCCAACCGAAAGTTATTTTCCATGGCCTCTCCAAACTCCTCCCATGCTCCGGATTTTGCTTCTGCAACAGCAGTCGCTGCCACTTTTTTTGCCTACTGGCACCTATCCGCTGAGTCAGGAGTCCCCAGAGCCAACCAGGCCCTAAAGGCCTCCTTCTTCAGCTCGACAGCTTCCCTCGGCACCGGTGTCCACAAGAGGGTTTTTGGGTTGCAACTGTGACTGGCACCAACAAGCTTTTGGCCACAGCTGTGCCTGGCTGCTTCCACAGTGGAGGCTTTGAACAGGGTCCATTCGGACTTCATGTTCCCTACTTCCTCCAGGACATAGGAGAAGTTCTCACGGAGGTGAGAGTTAAAATCATTGTGGCCAGCGTCATCCAACAGTCGTTCCCAGCATACCCTCACTATGCACTTGGGTCTATCGGGTCTGTCTGTCAGTTTTCCCTGCCATCTGATCCAGTTCACCACCAGATGGTCATCAGTTGAAAGCTCAGCACCTTTCTTCACCCGAGCGTCCAGAACACAAGGCCCCAAGTCAGATGAAACGACTACTAAGTCAATCATTGGAGACTCACTGTTAACATTGTTAGTAAAAATAAACAAAAATTGCACCAGTCTCTTCCACAGTAAATATGTAAATGCACTAATGCCATTTCCTTAAATCAAAGAGGGACTGTCTCAATTATTTGGCTCTACATATTTGTATGTTATCTTGGGCTCTTTTTTAAATTTAAGTGTAATAATTTGTACAGCAGTTAGTGCTTTCTTTAGTGGTACCTTTGGTTCCTTTATCACAAACATGATCAGGAGGACTGACCTCACCACAGCCTTGTCATCAGAAGACAAAACTACAGCGGTATGGCAGGACATGTGCTTCCACCAACATGAGGAACACAGTGGCATGACCAGAGAGTGTAGAGGTGCAATACAACCAAACTTCAGAGAAACGTGTTGCCTTCTCACTTTGAAGTACACATGTGTATATACACATATCAAAAACATACCTATCCATAAAAATCCTTCATAGCAGCTTCTAGCAAACCCTTCCATTCGTCAGGGTGGTGCTGGTCTATTTATGGAAGGGTATATGTGCCGCTATCGAAAACAGTACCAGTAAACTGTGCAGGTACGTATGTGTCAAACTGGACAGAAAAGTAAAAGCAGAGCAACACAAGCATCCTTCAGCTGTGGTCTTACTGCAGAAGGCCTGGGGAAACATGGTGGCGCCAAGCAGATACCACTTCCTGATCAAATTTGCTAACAATGTTTGTCAAGTAGCTTCCAGAAGGTGAACTGAAACCTTTCACTGGTTCTCCTTCACCCTGACCAAGTACACATCTTTAAGTACACCACTACTATAGTCTTTTTAGGTCTACTTATAGCATAAAATCATATTGTATCATAAAATACGCATATTTTCTTCACAAAAACACAATTGGCATATTTACATTTACCTGACAATTTTCTCCAAAGCAACTTACAATGTTAAGGTACTTACAGTTATTACAAGCTTACATTTATTGATCCATTTACAGAGCTGGGTAATGTTACTGGGGCAGGTTAGGGTAAGTGCCTTACTCAAGGGTACTATGGCTGGAAGTGGGAATCAAACCTGTCACCTTTGGGTCCGAAGGCAGCAGCTCTAATCATTATGCTACCAGCTGTCAAGCACATCGAGTAAACACAGAAAGCAATGAGACAAAAGTACATCTGGGTTCTCTTTTGCACCACATTTTATTTGGAAAAAAAAAAAAAAAAAGCCATATAACCTCAAACCATCAAGAGCAACTTCTCTCCACTGCAGGAAAACTGAGCGACATCCCTGCGCGCCACTACTGTGCATCTGCAGTGTGATGTCATGAGTCCCACGATTCAACACAGCAAAGAGACATTTCAGCATTACATTTATTTTCTGGAGCAAAACAGGGAAGAGAGATGGGGCAAGTCCTTTAACTGAACAGAGCCAAGTATGTAAAAATTCAACAGTGAATAAAATAAATCAACTATAATCCAGTTTTCCATTAAGTAAAACAAGCTGAATTGTGATATACCGTAAAAATATTAAAAAAACTGCCTAAAATATTTACCAAATAATTGGGACAGTTGTAAACTTTCTTGTCAAAAATTACATAAATGTGATTGGAACTCCATTTTGGAAAAAATTCCAGTCCAATGTTTCCTCACTGCTGTATGAAAACAAACCATTTTGGTTAGAAAGCGACAGGAATTCAGAGGTATTCATAGCATTTTTTTTTTTTTTTTATATTTTAGAGTAATGAGCAAGCAATCCAATGTGTTGGATCACAGAAGATGAAAATTAATTTAGATTATACTTCTGGGGCAAAAAAAGAATTCTGAAATGCTGCGTTAATGCTCCAAGAATAACTAAGTTTGTATAGCAAAGATCGCTGAGGCTGTCTGTGTGATGGGCTAAAACACAAAACTGTTCACCATGGGATTTAATGGGTGAAAACACACCAAATTCTTCCTGCTTCCTTCCAAGCACCACAAATCTGCTTTAATTATAAAAACAGTGATAAGTTCTCACCTTGCTTTAAAACTGCAGCAACAAAACTGCTTTGAAGAGGTACACATTGGTAAAAGGTGTTGCCATGAGATCTGTGAAAGTGCTGATTTTTATGCCATGTCTGTCTGTGTGCAGGGGGGTGGTGATTTTATTTCTTTATCCTATATTTCAGAAGCATTCCCATCAGGTCCTGATCTCAGCCTGCCTGTCTATAACAGACAGACCTTGAAGAAATGTGATAGTATTCTACCGCTTAGATGTAGAATATCACAACACTGTAGGCAGTGTTTCTCTATATATTTCTCTTAACACACACTCTGAGTAGAAGAGGGGAGGAAAGAAGGATTTCACCTGTCCATCCTTCTGGCCACACCTCCTCAGTTTGATTCACTCACAATAATCAGGGTGGGACATCAGACTCAAGATGGTTTAAACCACTTCCTAGCAAGAGGAACACAAAACAAAAAACAAAAAAAATCCATATTTAAAAAAATAAAATAAAAAAATAGAGGAAGGAAATATTGAAAGCCTAGTTGTTCCAAAGTCCTCCTGTCTGTTCCTGATACACCTCAATGACATCCTCATTTTCCATTCCAAGCTGAAGGAAAGGAAGGAAAACATAAAAGTTAAGGCAACCAAAGAAACAGGGGCAACAAATGAGTGACGATCAAATTCAGACAATGGTTTTGTGTTGTCACAATACCAGGCAGATCCCACAAAAATAGTGTACCAAAGGAATGCTGCATACCTCTTTTGGGGTCTGGCTGTCTGCAATTCTCTGTCCTTCGAATAAAAACCTTAGAGAATTCATAGGAACACCCTATTAAGAGCAGAGAAAAGGAAGCATTAAGTGTTAGGCAATAAAAATTAGTCAAACAGTACTTAAGGGCATGCAGATAATGTTCACCTGTCTCTGGCTGTATGACTCCTTTAATTTCTTTAGATGTGTTGTCATCTTCACCTTGAAGTGAATTTCACTGTTGTCCTACAGAAATATTGATGCAAAATTACCTCTATATGTTTCAGACAAATTCTATCATGTATTCTATCACTAAAATGGACTGTAGAGGCCAAAATCAAATTGAGCAAAACTGAGACCCTGTGACCAAATCCTCTTTCGCAATGACACAGCCAGTCAGAATCTCTTTGGAGAGCTTAACCTCCTCTCCCATCCTTCACTTACCTGACCAATCACCTTCAGTTTAATGTATTCCCCATCCTTTTTATCTCCTGTATCCTGGCTTGATGGCTTGGTTTCCTGTAATGATCAACATGGTGCCACACCACTTTAATCATGGAAGGGGAGCATATCATCAATAGCACAGCAGTGTGTGGTTTCTAGGCCAGGTGGCCATCAGCATCACACCTGCTTACCACAAACATCATACCAGTGTTTGGCAACAACCGAGCATTTTCCTCAAGGCTTTCAACAAGTGAGAACATGAAAGAACTGAGAGTTCCACTTTTATCAATGACTAAACATTTTAAAGTCCAATTAAGTGCACTGTACAAAATGTTACACAATGAACTGTAGTTTGGAATTAAAGACATCAAGTATCACTACATATTACCATCCACAGAATTACAAACTGTAGCCTAAACACCATTTCAAACAGTTCCATTACTGCAATTTAAGAGAAAGCATTATGTCCTTCCATATATTAGACATCTGAGTAAAACATGGACACACAACATGTCCCACGCACTCCATTTGCTTCTTCATAATTTGAGTCTCTTTACTCAGGCATCAGTGACGAGTTCAACTTTAAACTAACAGATTGCATAGAAAATACTGCCAAAGAGTAGTACACGCGAAGAACATAATGATAATGTTCCCATCATCCCATTACAAGAGTTCAGACGCCTGAAGTGAGAGACAAAACTCTCATTCTCTACTATCAGACTCTGTTGTCCACCTGCCCCTGCACCATGTCAGGTCCTCCCACTGTCCACTTGCCTCATGACAGAACCCACCTCTATCCACCTGTCCCAGGATGTGCCAAGTAGGGACCTGCCTCTGGCCACCTGCTCCTGCATCCAATGCAAGTCCCAAAAAAATCTTCCCTCTCTGTATTATTGTGTTAAATACTGCCCAGAGATCTCTTCACTGCAAGTGTTATTAATACTATGTATTTTTCTAATTTATCATTGGGGTTTGGATATATCACATGCAGCATGTCATCATGCATTACATTTGAAATTTAGGCTAAAATCTGACTTGACAAAACAGACTACACTTCAAGTCAGAAAAAACCAAAGCCAAAGCTTGCTTAAGTACCTAAGAACAGTTCTTACACTTATTTTATAGTATACACTTGTGGCCATCAAGTGTTGTTTAAACTTTAAGGCAAGGAAATCTGACTGCATGGTGGTTTATTAAACTCAGTTTTCTCAGGAGAATACCTGCCTCTTGGGTCAGAAAAATTAAGCAGTTTACTTAAGCATTAAGCTAATTACATATCCAAACATTCATGTCATGTCCCAAAGACAACCAGGCTGTTGCTTACGCAAACCTGAACCATAAACTCCTTATTCAGATCAGCCTTAGAACGCCGTCTTCTACATTACGATTTTGTGACAAATTACGAGTGAGCAGGTAGACAGCAGTCAGACAGTTATTAGATACACTGACTGAACGAGGCGAGGTTAAGCTAAGCTATGCTAGCACCTGACTAGCCAGCCAGCTGAGTCTGGGAAAGAAAAGTAAGACCACTGACAACAGGAAAATACTTAGTTAAGAACCGTAATTAAGACACAAAAACAATCAGATAACACGGGATCGTGATTTATGAAAGGTTTCTAAAAGCAGAAAGATAACAACAGTCGCCATTATGATACTTCGGATAATCTGTGTGCACAGAGAGTAACAAACCAGCAGCTAACACACTACTCTGTTGTGTTGTCATTCGAGTCCACCACCTCGTCGTTTCGGCGGATTGCTGCAAGTAATTGATATTGTAATGAGTTTTATACTCACTGTATCTGACATGGTGTGTAGTGTGAGGATGACCTGAAGTAGTAGGGTTTCGGTTGAGATTTTATCTCTATATTCTCTTCTTTGGATCTATTCTTGCCAACAACCCCCACAAAAACAGGGTACGGCGTCAGATCCGTGGGGCGGGACATCCGCAAAAAATGGCTCAACGCGATAGGTGAAGCCGAGACAACTTCCTTCATCAAAAACAATTGAAATGGTGGTCTTAACCAATACAATGTCGCTGTGGCTCATGGTATTTCAAGGAATCGAAACGCCCAAGAACATATTTCCAGTCTGACGTCACAACCTGTTATATGTGATGGCGATTTATTTGTAGGTTGCTGGATAATCATTTTAAGTTTTGCAATAAAATTTGTTGACACAGTTAAACTGGAAATGTTCACGAACGATTAAGGGTAAAGAGCTAAATTGTCTCATTTGTTCAAGAGATACACCAACCAATGAGATCATGTACTTAGATTCCTGACCCACCAATAGATGATGTGTGCACCGAAAATTTCAGTCCTTAACATTCTGGAACTGCTATTCTCAGTGTTTTGAGAATTGCGTGAAAAGTAAAAGATGACGAAGTGTCCTAGTCTGTACAGTATATTTACAATACTTTAAGCGTTATAGCCTACTGTATTTGAGAAGTAATTAAAACAATATTGCTCTTTGTGGTCTGATAAAATTACAGGCATGTGGTTTTCCAAATGAAATATAATGCTGCATTAAATCCTAGTGCATTACGAAAAGGAATCAAGACAACACGATCAACACTGAGTGTGACCTTACCAATATGGCCGCTACTCGCCACCGACGGCAGGCACGTGGGCTACGACTCCTGCGCATTGTGGTTCAGGCCAGAGGTTTACAGCTTACCCTACAAACCTTGAGTCTGTACAAGTTACGGTGGATGAAGTACAGAAACAAAAAAAAAGTGCAAAGATGCTGGTGTTGTTTGAGACTGTAACTGGCTATACCGTTTTTAAAGTCCATAGTTTCCCTACCTAGTATTATGTCACCAAAGAAAAAATTTGAAAGATACTTTTAATTTAACCCAAACGCTCCATTAATTTCTTGCGTTATTATTGTAGAATATATCTGATACTGCTGCTTTCCCTCCAGTGGCCCTTCACTGTGCTTCAGTTTTATCTGCATGACAGTTAGGATCTGCTCACTATAGACTGGACGTGAAGAAGCTCCAGGAGGTAGAAAGCCTGTGGAAGGAGTTTGAGACAGCAGAAAAGGCCAATAAAATGGGAGGTGTTTATCACTGCTCTCTAACACTCAGCAGTGCCACAGCAACACCAAGGCTACGGTCGTTGATGGACAAAGGGTTCTTTGTTGTGAAGTGAAGTGTAGCTACCTCGCTTACACGGTGCTACACTCCTGTCGTCTGAGAAATGTCAAGAGAAATTATGGCTCTCTTTCACAGCCTAAAACTGAAACATCTTCCCAAGTTCCAGGACTCAATGGAAGCTTTAGCAGATACTACTTAGTACACTTGGGCTACAATCCAACACTGAAGGAACTGTCAGACTGTGGTAGCTCACATTCCTCCCTGCTCTGTTGCATAACTGCCTTGGTCCTGGTAGAGGGAAAGCTGGGGAAGTGCCTCAAGAAAGTTGTGGCCAAAGAGGCACACAAACTTGAAGGTGTCATCAAAGTGGATGATGGGAAGTAGCTCTGTTTGTACCAGAGCTCCAACCTGAATTCTTAAGTAGCTATTTGCCACCCCCTGTAGGACAAGTTGAACCTTAACTGTGTTCACACTCCTACTGTGCTTTAGCTCATCAAGGGAATCAGGAGTCAGATGGAGGTCCTGATCCCTGTACTGCCGGCCCAGGAAATCCACAGCATGTTCTTAGGCCTTGCACATGTGAATCACTGGGCTATGCTCAATCATGCTTATACAGCTTGTGTTTATCCACTTGAATCACAATTCCACTTCATTGTGTAGAAAAGTATCAGAATCAGAATCAGAATCAGAACGAGCTTTATTGCCAAGTATGTTCGCACATACAAGGAATTTGTCTTGGTGACAGGAACTACCACAGCACAGACAGAATGACAGTGACAAGACAGGTGAGAAGATAGAGTATGTGAGCAAGGGAAAAAAAATATTTAAAAATATAAAGTACCCAATATACAAAAATAGTCACTAGATACAAATGCAAGGGAGTGTGAGTAAGAGATATGTGATAAATAGTTATAAATATAAATATAAATAGCATTATGTATTGCACGGTTTACTCTCTAGGGGAGAGATTTAGGTGTTCATGAGGTAGATGGCCTGAGGAAAGAAACTTTTCTTATGCCTGGCTGTCCTGGTGCTCAGTGCTCTGTAGCGCCCGCCAGATGGCAAGGGTTCGAAGAGGAAGTGGCCTGGATGTGAGGGGTCTAGAATGATTTTGCTAGCCCTTTTACTGACTCTGGACGAGTGCAGTTCTTGGAGAGCTGGGGGAGATGTGCCGATGATTCTTCCAGCAGTCCGAACTTTCTGCTGCAGTCTTCTGATGTCTGACTTCGTAGCTGAGCCGAACCAGACAGTTATAGAGGTGCAGAGGACGGACTCGACGACTGCAGAGTAGAATTGCATCAGTAGCTCCTGTGGCAGGTTGAACTTCCTCAGCTGGCGAAGGAAGTACAACCTCTGCTGGGCCTTCTTCACAATGGAGTCTATGTGGGGCTCCCACTTCAGGTCCTGTGAGATGGTGGTGCCCAGGAACCTGAATGACTCCACTGTTGCCACAGTGCTGTTCATGATGGTGAGTGGGGATAATGCTGAGGTGTTTCTCCTGAAGTCTACGATCATCTCCACTGTTTTGAGCGTGTTCAGCTCCAGGTTGTGATGACTGCACCAGACAGCCAGCTCTTGGACCTCCTGTCTGTAAGCAGACTCGTCGCCATTCCGGATGAGGCCGATGAGTGTGGTGTCGTCTGCAAACTTCAGGAGTTTGACAGAGGGGTCTTTAGCGGTGCAGTCGTTGGTGTACAGGGAGAAGAGCAGTGGGGAGAGCACACATCCCTGGGGGGCGCCAGTACTGATCGTGCGAGTATTGGATGAGAATTTTCCCAGCCTCACTATCTGCTGCCTGTCTGTCAGAAAGTTGGTGATCCACCGACAGATGGAGGCGGGCACAGAGAGTTGGGTTAATTTGGACAGGAGGAGGTGTGGGATGACGGTGTTGAAGGCTGAGCTGAAGTCCACGAACAGGATTCTCGCATAAGTCCCTGGTTTGTCCAGATGTTGTAGAATGTAGTGCAGTCCCATGTTGACTGCATCATCCACAGACCTGTTTGCTCGATAAGCAAACTGCAGGGGGTCCAGCAAGGGTCCAGTGATGTCCTTCAGGTAGTCCAAAACCAGTTTTTCAAGTATGGTAATGAAACTGACGAGGTTGACTTATTTCAGGTTTAGGCAACCTTTGCAAGTGAGCCAAAGTCTTTTTCTCAGTTTTTCGTCTTTGTATTTGTAGCTTGCCTAGATATAAACTCCAGTTCAGCCTGGACAAAGCATGATTGTTCAAGCAGTCTGTAATTTTTTTTGATAATTTTGACAAGTGTAGTTTTTAAATACCGCTTTTCTAGTTCTGTTGCACTTCTTATTATGAATATTTGTGTTTTAGATAATCTGCTACAATTATACGTTGCTCATTGATCTGAGTAATTCAGTGTGTCTCTTCTGTAATTGACTGCTCTTCTAATGTTGTCAAGGTGACCGCACTAATGTGGCAATGACTGACTAATCAGACATCCTGTCTGAAGAAGTGAACTCTGCTGCTGAGATCTCCATGGGAACAGAAGTGTCAGAGGCGAATATTGAAAGCATCGGGCCCCTGTGTGATCAGGTGTCTCTCAGGGGAACAGTTTAGAGATGTTGTTTATACTCCCTGCATTTGCTGATCCAAAATTGCAGAAAGCCACCACATTCATATACTTTCCCCAAAAACCTTGTTTGTTCTTTTGGGTCATTTTAACCGTTTAGTTTCTAACCTGTCCTTCTGCTGCACATCTCAGAAAACCATGTTTCGCTGTATGACTACCTGAAGAATTGCATGATGGCACTCGCACCCAACCTGTGATGCTGGGGGAGCTTGTGGGGGCTTGGTTAATCTTACCTGCTGGTGAATTCTGGGTACAGCATACCCAAACTATCAGGTCTGCTATGTGTTGCTCACAACAAGGGTGAGCTAAGAAACTGAAGCCCTATATAATATTTGACGAGTTCTCTTGATAATCTTTAGTTGCTTGAGGTCTGTGCCGATCACTTAACACTAATTAATCAGAAATCTCACCTCCATTCACCATTTCTCTGGACAGGATATCTGATGAACTTGGCCAAGCACCCAGCCTCCACAGTGCAGATCCTAGAAGGTGAGAAGGCCCTCTTCAGGGCTGAGAAGACACAACAGGACACTCCTAAATATGGGCTCCTTTACCATGCTTCTTTGGTTGGGGAGTCTACATCTAAGAGTAAGGGCAAGGTATGGCTCCGCCTAACTGGATTTCAGTTAGCACATAGATCAGCCAGGCTCATGGTTTAGTTCCTCACAATAGTTCTGGCTCTTGTGCACAATCAGGTATCTGACAGTCAAAACGGGGCTGGCAGTCCAGTATGATGTCCTTGCTGAAGAGGCTACTGCAGAGGTGGACATAGAGAATCGTGCCAGGCTGGAGGACAGGCTGTGCCAGTTGGAAGGGAGAGCAGTAAGTTTTCCTGCCTGCTACTTTGAAACATTGGAGTGATAGCAATGCAGTATTTGCTTGTGTTGCAACCTGTGCTTCTTTGCATATGCAACATATTTTCACTGCCATTTGGCAAAAATTATATGATCATGGCCTTTTATAATGACTGTTGATGACACAGCAGTGCTTTTCAGTTATGATTTTACAGTGTTGTAATTTAATGTTCAACACACAATTTTCACTTTTGTGCAGAGGTAGAGCTGTTGCCTACCTCTGTGGGTGTTTGCATGGTCTACACATTTGTGTGGGTTTATCCTGATGCTTATGCTTTCTCCTGTGGTTTGGCCCAAAAACATGCAAGCTAGGTGGATTGGTCACACTAAAGTGCATGTTGTGCATGTTTTGTGTGTGTGTGTGTGTGTGTGTGTGTGTGTGTGTGTGTGTGTGTGTGTGTGTGTTCTTCACATGGTCTAGCATTCCTCCTTGCACTTATTGCCACGGTAGGCAATAAGTTCAAAATCCCCTTATGACTATTAAATCAAGGATCTCGTTCACCCCGCCCGGTATGGGGTCACCGGGGTCCCACCTTGGAGCCAGGCCTGGGGGGGCTCGCATGCGAGCGCCTGGTGGCCAGGTCTATGCCCACGGGCCCTGGCCGGGCTCAGCCCGAAGCCAAGACGTGGAGCCGCTCTTCAGTGGGCTCACCACCTGCCGGAGAAACCGTAAGGGGCCGGTGCGTTGTGATTTGGGCGGTGGTTGGGGCCAAGTGCCCGGCCGACCCAAACCTCGGG
Organism: Scleropages formosus; assembly: GCF_900964775.1. NCBI lineage: Eukaryota > Metazoa > Chordata > Actinopteri > Osteoglossiformes > Osteoglossidae > Scleropages > Scleropages formosus. The sequence continues at coordinate 1,024,348 of NC_041819.1, read as the reverse complement.
AGCCAACTCTGGCTTTTGGGACTTGGAATGTCACCTCACTGGCGGGGAAGGAGCCTGAGCTGGTGCAGGAGGTTGAGAGATACCGTCTAGATATAGTCGGGCTCACTTCCACTCACAGCTTGGGTTCTGGAACCACTCTTCTCGACCAAGGGTGGACTCTCCACTATTCTGGCGTTGCCCAGGGTGAGAGGCGGCGGGCGGGTGTGGGCTTATTAATAGCCCCCCAGTTCAGTCGCCATGTGTTGGAGTTTACCCCAGTGAATGAGAGGGTCGTCTCCCTGCGCCTTCTGGTCAGGGAACGGTCTCTCACTGTCATTTGTGCTTATGCGCCTAGCGGCAGTGTAGAGTACCCGGCCTTTTTAGAGTCCCTGGGGGCGTGCTGAAAAGCGCTCCCACTGGGGACTCTGTCGTTCTACTGGGGGACTTTAACGCCCATGTGGGCAGCGACAGTGATACCTGGAGGGGCGTGACTGGGAGGAACGGCCTCCCTGATCTGAACCCGAGTGGTGAGTTGTTATTGGATTTCTGTGCTAGTCATGGTTTGTCCATAACGAACACCATGTTCATGCATAAGGGTGTCCATCAGTGCACTTGGCACCAGGACACCCTAGGTCGGAGGTCGATGATCGACTTTGTAGTCGTTTCTTCTGATCTTCGGCCATATGTCTTGGACACTTGGGTGAAGAGAGGGGCTGGGCTGTCAACTAATCACCACCTGGTGGTGAGTTGGATTCAATGGCGGGGGAAAAAGCTGGACAGACCTGGCAGGCTCAAACGCATAGTGAGGGTCTGTTGGGAACGTTTGGCGGAGGCCCCTGTCAGAGAGGTCTTCAACTCCCACCTCCGACAGAGCTTCAACCAGGTCCCGAGGGAGACTGGGGACACTGAGTCTGAATGGACTATGTTCCACACCTCCATTGTCGGGGCGGCGGTTCGGCGCTGCGGCCATAAAGTCTCCGGCGCCTGTCGCGGCGGCAATCCCAGAACACAGTGGTGGACACCGGAGGTAAGGGATGCCGTCAAGCTGAAGAAGGAGTTCTATCGGGTCTGGCTGGCTCATGGGACTCCTGAAGCAGCTGACGGGTACTGGTGGGCCAGACGGAACGCGGCTCTGGCAGTCACCGCGGCAAAAACTCGGGCCTGGGAGGAGTTCGGTGAGGCCATGGAGGAAGACTTTCGGTCGGCCTCAAAGAGATTCTGGCAAACCGTCTGGTGACTCGGAAGGGGGAAGCAGTGTTCCGCCAACACTGTTTACAGTGGAAGTGGTGCGCTGCTGACCTCAACTGAGGATGTTCTCAGGTGGTGGAAGGAGTACTTTGAGAATCTCCTCAATCCCTCTGACATGCCTTCAGCAGAGGAAGCTGAGGCCGGGGACTCGGAGGGGGCCTCGTCCATTACCCCGGCTAAAGTTGCTGAGGTAGTCAAAAAACTCCTCGGTGGCAAGGCTCCGGGGGTGGATGAGATCCGCCCCGAGTTTCCCAAGTCTCTGGATGTTGTGGGGCTGTCTTGGCTGACACGCCTCTGCAGCATTGCGTGGAGTTCGGGGACGGTGTCTCTGGACTGGCAGACCGGGGTGGTGGTCCCTCTTTTTAAGAAGGGGGACCGGAGATTGTGTTCCAACTATAGGGGATCACACTCCTTAGCCTCCCTGGGAAAGTCTATGCTGGGGTACTGGAGAGGAGAATCCGACCGACAGTCGAACCTCGGATCCAGGAGGAGCAATGCGGTTTTCGCCCTGGCCGTGGAACACTGGACCAGCTCTATACCCTCACTAGGGTGTTGGAGGGTTCGTGGGAGTTTGCCCAACCAGTCCATATGTGTTTTGTGGACCTGGAGAAGGCATTCGACCGTGTCCCTCGTGGCATCCTGTGGGAGGTACTTCGGGATTATGGGGTTCAGGGCTCGCTGCTACGGGCTTTTCGTTCCCTGTATGACCGGAGTAGGAGCTTGGTTCGCATTTCCGGCAGTAAGTCAGACCTGTTCCCGGTGCATGTTGGACTCCGCCAGGGCTGCCCTTTGTCACTGATTCTGTTCATTATCTTTATGGACAGAATTTCTAGGCGCAGACAGGAAATGGAGGGTGTCTGTTTTGGTGGCCGCAGGATCTCGTCTCTGCTTTTTGCGGACGATGTGGTCCTGTTGGCTTCATCGAATCAAGACTTACAGCGTGCACTGGAGAGGTTTGCAGCTGAGTGTGAAGCGGTGGGGATGAGAATCAGCACCTCCAAATCCGAGGCCATGGTTCTCAGTCGGAAAAAGGTGGATTGCCCCCTCCGGGTTAGGGGGGAGTTACTCCCTCAAGTGGAGGAGTTTAAGTATCTCAGGGTCTTGTTCACGAGTGAGGGAAAAATGGAGCGGCAGGTTGACGGACGGATCGGTGCAGCGTCCGCAGTAATGCTGTCATTGTACCGGTCTGTTGTGGTGAAGAAGGAGCTGAGTCGTAAGGCGAAGCTCTCAATTTACCGGTCGATCTACGTTCCTACCCTCACCTATGGTCATGAACTCTGGATCATGACCGAAAGAATGAAATCGCGGATACAAGCGGCAGAAATGAGTTTCCTCCGCAGAGTGGCTGGGCGCGCCCTTAGGGATAGGGTGAGGAGCTCAGTCACCCGGGAGGAGCTCGGAGTAGAGCCGCTGCTCCTCCGCATCGAGAGGAGCCAGTTGAGGTGGCTCGGGCATCTGTTCCGGATGCCTCCTGGACGCCTCCCTGGGGAGGTGTTCCGGGCATGTCCCACTGGGAGGAGGCCTCGGGGCAGACCCGGGACACGCTGGAGAGACTACGTCTCCCAGCTGGCCTGGGAACGCCTTGGGGTTCCCCCAGAGGAGCTGGAGGAGGTGTGCGGGGAGAGGGAAGTCTGGGGGGCTCTGTTTGGACTACTGCCCCCGCAACCCGGTCCCGAATAAGCGGAGGAAGATGGATGGATGGTTCTGGGTTCTGTGATCCTGTATTTACTAAGCTAGTTCAGAAATACCAACTAACCAACCAATGTCAACAACCGCTTGTCCTTAGTGGGGTTGTGGCAAGCCGGAGCCTATCCCGGAAACACAGGGCGCAAGGCTGAAGGTGGGGGGACGCACCCTGGGCAGGATGCCAGTGCACCGCAAGGCACCCCAAGCAAGAGTCAAACCCCGGCCCCGCTACACAGCGGGCACCAGCCAAACCCGCTGCGTCTAGTTCAGAAATTAATAAATTTTTTATATTTACTGGAACAAAACTCTTTGTGCACTATTGTTTCCCACATTGTGTATTTTTGACCACTGCTTAAGATGATACTGTCTTCTCTCTGTAAAACTATGTATCTTTGTCTTCGCTGGTTAGAAGCACCAGGGGGTCAGAAAAAATGTTAGCCAAGGCTAAGAAGTATCAGCACAAGAGGTAAGTTGCTCTCTTTACTGCTGCTAGCACAGTGGTTAGAGCAACTGTTTTTGGCTCCAAAAGTTGTAGGTTTGATCCCCATCTCCAGTTGTAGTACTCTTGAGTAATTTACTTACCCTAAATTACTTATTTATATTTTGCTTGCTATAAATGCATCTCATAATCTACATTTATTTATTTAGTAGATGCTTTTCTCCAAAGCAACTTCCAATGAACTCTATGTAGAGTTAACAGCCCAAAATAGGTCACTTATCCATACATCAGTGGAACACACTCTCTCTGTCACTCACACACTATGGGGGAACCTGAAGAGCATGTCTTTGGACTGTGGGAAGAAACCCACACAGACACAGGGAGAACATACAAACGCCACGCAGACTGAGTGGGGATCAAAACCACCTCCTCTCGCACCACCCAGGTGTTGTGAAACAGCAGCACTACTCTCGGTGCCACTGTGCTGCCCTCATAATCTATATGAGACCTGATTGGATGTTTCATTAACATAAATTTGCATACTATTTACACCCTATGTTGCCAGGTCAGGCTCCGATTCACCATGACCCCACCTGGGAAGGCTGCTTCAGCAAATCTCTGTGTGTATCACCTACTTATATGGGTGAATACATCAATTTGTAGTAAAAAAGCTGAAACAAGGGTATTGGGAGAGAGGATTCAAAACAGGAACCTTACGGCTCTAACTGTGCCACACCTGCCTTCAGGAAGGAAACCCCTTACAATTTTCCTTTAACCACTTACCGTTTTTAAGTTCACCAAATTTGATTAGTTGCAACTTCCTTGCAGCATTAAAACAACCCTTTATTAATAGTTTTCTGATAAGCTACATGTAAATGAACAAGTTATAATACCTGAGGTGTCCGGAATGACTTCAACGACATCATTACCTGTTTAATGAATCGATTCGTTTGATGTTCTGCGATCGACTGGGTGACCTGCGCACTCGGTCACACGCTCTGGGCCACGTGGTGCGTCCATGCAGCTTTAGCGCTGCTCAGTCAAATTCATTAGCTGGTTGTTAGCTATTAGCCACGTTTTCCTTTTGTACACAGGAATAGGACAGAAATTGTACGTCTTAGAGAGATTTTAAAGTACTTTTATTTTAAGACAGCCATCGAAAATGTCTCAGCTCCAAGTGAGGTTCTTCACAGAAAATGCAAAGTAAGTCCAACACGCGCCTGAAATGAATCACTGACTCGAGTCGAGTGGTGGTGTTTTTAGACTAGTCTAGTTAAACTTTTGTTGTGGTTATTTTTGCTGAAGTTACATAACATTATAATAAATTATATTTTAGGAGTGACTTGAGGTCGTTTGTTATTTTATTGGCATACAAATTTAAATTAGTTTTGCACTATCCAGAGCAGGAGGTGCTCCCTTTGCTTGTTGTCATGGTGACCATGTTTTCTCCTTCAGGTATAAAGTGGATGATGTCCCATTCTCCATTCCGGCTGCTTCCCAGGTGCAGGACCTCAGCAATATCATCAATAAGCTGCTGGAAGCCAAACACAGTAAGATCTGTTGTATATGTGTGGGGACTGTGTTAGTGAAGGATCCTGGGACAGACTGTGGTCTGTCATTGCTCCTGCATTATTGCTTTTGTGTTCTGGGTGTGTGAACTACTTCTGTGTGTTTCTTCTTAACCCCCGTTCCTGTTCAGGAGCCCTCAATACTCAGTGATTCAGCAGGTACAGAGTCTGGCATGCCTTACAACTTTATACAGGCTTTGGATGCTTCCCTGGTTTTTGGAGTTACACCCATCCCTCTCATAATGGGGTTCATTTCTTCAGTGAAATCACCCGTTAGCCAAATTCCTGTCTCACAGGGATTAAATTACCATTATTTGTTATGGGGAAAAAAATTGTTTCTGCATTAATTTTATGATGCCTAGCTTGTCATTCAAAGTTTTTTTTTTTTTTTTTTTTTTTTTTTTTTTTTTTTTTTTTCTTCTCTCCTTCAGAATTTTTCTCTTCCTTTGCAGTCTTTTCCAATGTCTTTTGCACTCTGTCATTTTCAGGAGACATTCAGATAATTTTTCTCACAAATATTTATCATATAAAAAATAAATTACACAAGATTAGAAGTATTTCAGATCAAAGATCATAGTCACCCTGCATGGGCACTTTTCTCTCCTTTGCCACCTGCAAAATGACTCAGGTCTATTCGAACCTGTACTGCTAGGTACAGTAACAGCTTTTACTCCACTGCTGTAAGAGTATACAACACTAACCAATGTGCTACCTTTTGTAACTAGAGTTGGACTGCTCCTTCCAAGCACATTGGCAAATTACACTGTCACTTGAAGCGTCCTCATTCTCTCGTTCTGAGTTCTCTGGCTGTCAACTGGTATTATTGTTATTATTGTTACCATTATTTATTGCTATTGCACTGCTCACTGTCATTGTTTTGTTTGTGCAGTATTTCTATTGTCTCTGTCCATAGTCTGTGGAGAAGCATACAGGAAGAATTTCATGGTACTTGTACCTATGACAATAAACTTGAACTTGAACTTTTTATTCAGCCAAGCATGTGGACACTTTGCCATTAGGTATGCTGTGTATCATTACTAATAAATGTTTGACACAAAATGCTCTTCATTTGATCATGAGATTTAGGTTTCATTTGCACTAGCACTCATTCATTGTTTTCAGTGTAATGTAGAAGTTAATACGCTCGATTTCACAGAGAATTGCCAGAATGACACCTCTAAGGAACAGAAACTTCTTGATTTTGACGCACCTGGTCTGTATCTCTATGTCTATTACAAGGAATTGTACTGAGTGATATACTCCTTGTGGAAGAAAATGATTGCATAAAAAAGGCCGAAATGAACCTGTTCAGAATAATAAACTCATATGAAAGAAAGATGTATATTTTTGTAAGCTGTTATAGTGGTTTCTGTTGTACTGAACCATGTTATGTAAGGCCCAAGTGTGTTTTACTGACATTTTTGCATTGTCAAACTTTTTTCAGCAGGTCATAGTAATGTGGAGTTTGACTTCTTGGTACGAGGGAATTTCCTGCGCACGTCGCTGGTCAACCATATGGAGGCTGAAGGCATCTCCACGGTATGTGATTAATGTTGACAGCAGTGTCCAATGGTCATAATGAAGGGTTATTCTGGATATTGAGCAAGGAGGTGGAGCCCTCTACCCTAATGGCCTTTGTATGTTTTTTTAGGAAGAAGTGGTGGAGATTGAGTACGTGCAGCGATTTATGGCACCGCAGCCAGAGGAGTGTATCATGCATGATGACTGGATCAGCTCTGTGGATACAGAGTCTGAGTGGTGAGAGGGCCTGCGTAGCCATATCGATTTAACTGCAGCTGGCAATGCAATGCAGACTTAAATATGTGTATAAATACACAGCTGTATAAATCTGTATATGCATGAATGCCAGCAATCATTCATGTATATTATTGTTCCCTGCAGTTTACATTGCTTTGGAGAAGAGTGTCTGCTAAATGAATAGATTTTGTGTCTGTATGTACATGTACAGTGTTGTGAAAGTATTTGCCCTATTCTGCTTTCTTCTGTCTCAATAGTTTTAGATCTCCAAATGAAATACAACATAAAACAAGGCAACCTGAGTAAAGAACACAGTTTTTTTGAATTTTTTTATTGAAGCAAAAATTAACACCTAACACCCATGTGAAAAATTGCCCCCTTAAACTTAAAATCTGGTTGTGCCACCTTTAGCAGCAATAACTGAAACCAACCACTGATAACTGGAGATCAGTTTCACAGGCTGTGGTGGAATTTTGAGCCCCCCCCTTTTTTTTTTCTTTCAGAACTGCTTTAGTTCAGCTACATTGGAAGGTTATCAAGCATGACCTGCCCATTTAAGGTCCTGCTACAGCATGTCAATTGGGTTCAAGTCAGGACTTTGACTAGGCCACTCCAGAACTTGAATTTTGATGTTTTTTTTTTTTGAGCTATTCAGAGGTGGACTTACTCCTATACTTTGGCACGTTTTATTGCTATACAATCCAGTTGCACTTGAGTTTCAATTTATGGACTGAAGACCAGATGTTCTCTTGCAGGATTTTCTGGTTGGGAGTAGAATTCAGACACACATTTTCTGAACCGCTTGTCCCATTCAGGGTCTCAGGGAGCCAGAGCCTAACCTGGCAACACAGGGCGTAAGGCTGGAGGGGGAGGGGACACACCCAGGACAGGACACCAGTCTGTCGCAAGGCACCCCGAGCGGGACTCGAGCCCCAGACCCACCGGAGAGCAGGACCTGGTCCAACCCACTGCGCCTCCGAGTAGAATTCATATTTACCTCAATTATTGCAAGTTTCCCAGGCCCTGAAGCAGTAAAGCCTCCCCACACCATCACAATGCCACCTCTATGCTTGATCATAGGTATGATCTCTTTGTGGAATTTGGTGTTTAATTTACATCAGATGTAACAGGATCCCTGTCTTCCTAACAGTTCCACTTTCAACTCATCAGTCCACAGAACATTCTTCCAGAAGGTTTGGCAAAATTCAGATGAGCCTTAATGTTCTTCTGGGTTAGCAATGGTTTTCTCTTTGCCAGTCTTCCATGGATGCCATTTTTGCCCAGTGTCTTTCTGATAGTGGAGACATGAACAGTGACTTTTATTGATGCAAGTGAGGCCTGTAGTTCCTTCAGTGTTGTCCTTGGTTCTTTTGTGACTTCCTGGATAAGTTGTCGTTGTGCTCTTGGTGGAATTTTGGAAGGTCGGCCACTTCTGGAAAGGTTCACTACGGTGCTGAGTTTTTTCCGTTTGGATATAATGGCTGTCGCTGTAGTATTTTGGAGTCCCAGTGCCTTTGAAATAGCTTTGTAACCCTTCCCAGACTGATGGATTTCAATCACCTTCTTCCTCATCAGTTTTGTAATTTCTTTCAACTTTGGCATAGTGCGTTACTGGGTAAAACCTTTTAACCGACTTCATCCTGTTGGAAAAACTTCTGTTGAAGTGTTGATTTGATTGAATAGGGCTGGCAGTGATCAGGCCTGGTTGCATCTAGTCCAGCTGAACCCCATTATGAATGCAGTTTCATAGATTTGGGGATATCTACTACAGGGCCGGGGGGGTGTGGTGGCGCAGTGGGTTGGACCGGGTCCTACTCTCCAGTGGGTCTGGGGTTCGAGTCCCCCTTGGGGTGCCTTGCGACGGACTGGCGTCCCGTCCTGGGTGTGTCCTCTCCCCCTCCGGCCTTACGCCCTGTGTTGCCGGGTAGGCTCCGGTTCCCCGTGACCCCGTGTTGGAGAAGCGGTTCGGAAAGTGTGTGTGTGTGTGTGTGTGTGTGTGTGTGTGTGTGTGTACACTACAGGGCAAATACAATTTCACACAGGCCCAGTGGGTATTGGATAACTTTTTTGTTTCAATAAATATTATCATTTAAAAACTGTATTTTGTGTTTACATAGGTTGCATTTGTTTTATATTAGGTTTTGTTTTTATTTCTGAAACAATTTAGTATGAGATATACACAAAAACAGAAGTCAGAATGGGGGTAAATACTTTTTCACAGTTCTGTGTGTGTATAAACACACACGCTTGGTTACCTTAAATGAGCAAAGCCCTCTCCATAAGGTAATGGAGAAAAAATGCCTAACTGTATAAACTGAACAGTTGTAAGTAGCTTTGATATCATCTAAATGACAATAATAACCATGTTTTTTCTCATTCATGCTTACATATTAGGATTTATACTATAGCTTTACCACTAAGATACCATGACAATGCTCTGGAGTTCTTTGACTTTTCAGGGGGCTTTAAAGGGTGCATGGATTAATTCTCCATTGGGAGATGCTTTGTCTTATACTGGGGTTGTCTCTGCTGCAGGATCTTGACAGGTTCATATGATAAGACAGCCAGAATCTGGACTCAGGAGGGAAAGGCAGTAATGACAGTGGCTGGACACACAGATGTTGTGAAGGATGTGGCCTGGGTTAAAAGAGGTGGGTTCAATTTTTAGGAGGGTGCAAAATACTTTTGGTACTAATGTAAGGTGTAGGAGTGTTTTCGTATTCATGTAGATAATTTCGCATCTCCTTTCTGTGTGAAGAAAGGTGTCCTTGGGGCTATGCCTCGTCTTCTGGCACTACGGCTGTGTCATGGTGGCTCAATAGACTGTGTTCCTCTACAGATGGAGTGACTTCCCTGCTGTTGACCTCCTCCATGGACCAGACAGCTATCCTGTGGGAGTGGAATGTGGAGCGGAACAAGCTCAAGGCCCGGCATTGCTGCCGCGGCCATGCTGGCAGTGTGGACTCCATTGCAGTCAGCCCAAATCAGACCAAGGTGTGAGAGCCTGAGTTTATTTGGAAGTGAGAATGGAACTCTATTGAACTAAGACCAAGGTATTTGTTTTGTGTCTATTTATAAAAATGCATTAGTGGTGAGTGAGGAAAGTCATTCAGATGAATCCAAGATGACTGACTAAATTCAAATGAAATCTTTTTTTTTTTTTTTTATTTTTAATACAAAGCAAACATATGGGAACTTCACTGTTGTGATGTTTATATAAATAGTCTTCGTTTTTTTTTTTTTTTTACTCCCAAGTTCTGCAGTGGTTCCTGGGACAAAATGCTGAAGATCTGGTCTGCAGGTTTGTTTTATTTATATCAGTAATTTTTTTTTTTTTTTTTTTTTTTTTTTTTTTTTTTTAAATATTTTTTTCAAACTGCATTAAAAACCAATATATGTTGTAATTGACATGTTTTGCTTGGTTTTTGCTTTCAGTGCCCACAGATAAGGAGGATGAGCTGGAGGAGCAGCGTGACAGACCTCGTAAGAAACAGAAGACGGAACAGATGGGATTAACGAGGGTGAGTTCCTTTGGGCCGCTTCTGTGGAGGTTTATAATCACAGCATTCAGCCAATCACATTAAACGCAAAGTAAATACCACCCAATGAGTTTAATCATATTTTCACTTGGGTAGCATTGGTGCCTCAGTACCCTCAGACTGAGGGTGTGAGTCCAGCTCGCTCTGGAAGGAGTCTGCACATTGACCTTGTGTTAACCTGGGTTTCCTCCTCATATTTCTGCAGACACCCATCATGACCCTGTCAGGACACATTGAAGCTGTATCTTCTGTGCTGTGGTCTGACAATGAAGAGGTCTGCAGTGCATCCTGGGACCACACTATCCGCCTATGGGACGTCGAGACCGGGAATATGAAGTCTACATTGGTTAGTGACACATGAATCAAGCTGTTAGTATTCTTACTGGTCATTCTGTGTGTGTGTGAGACTCAGTAGGGCTCTGTCCACAATGTCCCACAGACGGGCAGCAAGGTGTTCAACTGCATTTCCTACTCACCACTGTGTCGACGTCTTGCCTCTGGCAGCACTGACCGCCACGTCAGACTGTGGGACCCACGTTCCAAGGGTAAGGCAAAACCATCATGTCTGGCCTGAGCATCTCTTTGGCAGTTGCTTTGCAGTACCATGTTTTTGCACAAGCAGCACCTCAAACTGTCTGCATGCAGCTTATCTGAATAACTTGTTTTTTTAACCCACAGACGGCTCGCTGGTGCTGCTGTCCCTAACGTCCCACACAGGCTGGGTGACAGCAGTAAGGTGGTCCCCTTCCAATGAGCAGCAGCTGATCTCGGGGTCTCTGGACTGTGTGGTGAAACTCTGGGACACGAGGAGGTTTGTAAGCCTTTCTCTTATACTCACAATAATTATATACCCCCCAAGGCAATGTAGCTCAGTACTTGCAGATGTTGCCAGGTCTGGTCATACGGAGGACCTTGCAGTTGTCGTGAAGATGATGATGATGATGATGATAATTATGATTATGTTGACTGACAGCAGTGATTTCAAATCTTCTTTTGCTGAAATGCAATAATTTGTCTACCTGTAGCTGCAAGGCGCCCCTGTATGATATGGCGGCACATGAGGACAAAGTGCTCTGCGTGGACTGGAGAGAAGATGGGGTGAGAGCTCAGCATGCTAACCGACTCGCAAACTTTGTATATATTAATCTTTCTATATTACTAAAGGAAACATTTTCTGTACAATTTCCATATGCCCTATGGACTATTTTAGACTGTGGTTAATATTCCTCTGCTTTTTGCTGGGAGGACTGATCTTTGAACCTTTTCTCTCCCACTCTGTATTCAGCTGCTGCTTAGTGGTGGTGCAGACAACAAACTGTACACCTACAGGTACTCAGCTAGTACGTCTGCTGCCTGATGCAATGAACCTGCGAGCTTCACCATGTCTCCCACTCGCAGTGGAACCATGTAGCAATCGCAAGCATAACACAACTGGATATGGCTCAGCTCAGCACCAAAACTCAGGATGTGAAAAGAGGCATAGAAGATATTCATACAGTTATTCTCACAATTTTATGGTTTTATTTTCACTTCTCTACCTTTCTTGTATACAGCTGTGTAACATGTTTTTTCTTGTGATGTACAATGTTTCATACTCAAGATTAAAGTGGTTAAAAATGACTGCAATTCTGTACTGTGCTGATATGAAACTGCCTGTTACCTGAACTTTTCAGGACCTGATTATGAATATTTGTATAGTCAGATACAGGGGGGCGCAGGGGGTTGGACCTGGTCCTGCTCTCCGGTGGGTCTGGGGTTCGAGTCCTGCTTGGAGTGCCTTGCGGCGGACTGGCGTTCCGTCCTGGGTGTGTCCCCTCTCCCTCCAGCCTTACGCCCTGTGTTACCGGGTAGGCTCCGGTTCCCCGCGACCCCGTATGGGACAAGCGGTTCCGAAAAATGTGTGTGTATAGTCAGATATATATTACTGTTATTGTTAGATTAAATTTGTGAACTGGTACAGCTCCTGCACAATGTTTGTCCAGTATTCAGTAGAACTTGCTTCTGTGCATAGCATGATGTGTGTGGTTGTCCTATATCCAAAGTGAAAGGAAAGCAGCATTTATGTCATACAGATGGTGTCCCAGCCTGAAGTGGATGTCATAGTATTAATCAAATATATTCTTTCTCCGAAGGTGATTGGAGCGGGGGAAAAAAAAAACTTTCTCCCCATCCCTAGTCAAGTACAGAAATACCAACTCCTATTTCTCTGAAAAAGTGAGCAGATTGCCATCATCACTGTTTTGGCTTAATTATTTCTCCCTCCTACCGAACAACAGTTACTGGCATAAGTATTGGGTGGAACGTTAATTTATCGTGAGTTGAGTACATTGTTGTTCCAAAGCTTGTCTGTTCACTGTGTTAATAAAGCAAGCAGTTAGCTGCATTAACATTTATTTGTGTTTCTCCAAGGCGAGGTAGTGTTAAGATACCCACAGTAATTTACCAATTTCAGGGCAAATTCGTCGCTCACACAGGGCTGCTGCAACTGGAGGTGAAAATCGAACCTCAACCTGTGCCTTTGCGCTCCGACACAGCAGCACTAATGCTGTGCTACCAGCTGTTGGTCTGAACTTCGGTAAAAAGTAAGCAGGACATGTACGGTGTTTTTACCAAACGTAGACTATCAAAGCTTCACTGTTATGTTAATAAGCAGAGGTATTTATCCTGACACACACATCATTTGAACCGCTTGTGCCATATGGGGTCTCGGGAGGCTAACCCGGCAACACGGGGTAAGGCTGGAGGGGGAGGGGACACACCCAGGACGGGACGCCAGTCCGTCACAGGACACCCCAAGCGGGACTTAAACCCAGAGCGCAGGACCCGGTCCAACCCACTGCACCACCGCGCCCCCCTTATCCTGACACAGTAAGTCGCTAATACTAATAGCAACAATAGCCTGGTGCCTATGCAGGTGACGTCACCACAGCTCCCGTACAGGTAATGACATCAGGTGCCCCGTCGGTGGCCTCGCGCGCTGTGGGCGTTTTCGCGGTTCTGCGCGCTGCCGCAGGTGGGCCGCGAGCTCGGACGTCTAACATAACGGTAAAACTGCGCTGGAAGGTGAGGCTTCAGAAAAAAAAAAAAAAAAAAAAAGTTAATGTCATGAGGACGGTGGGTGAGTGCTATCGGGTTGTTGTACAAACTATGTAAGTATTTGATAGGACGTCGTTTCACAAGAACGTGTTTAACCGATTCAGCTGCTTCGCTGAGGGGAAAAACTCTTCACTTTTTTTTTTTTTTTTTTTTGGTGCGTTTTGTTGTAGTGAAATAGATTAGAAAGAAAAGGTAGAATATCGCTCGACATTGATTTCTAAGGCAAATTTGCTGTGATAAAATTGCAGTGAGTAACTGGCCCTTTTGTGCGACAGAGTTGAGTTGTTATTAATTCAAACGTATTAGAAGCATGTGTTAATAATTAATTGTGCTGTATATTTTTTTTTAATATTTCATGTTTTTAAACTCAGATCAGTAAAATTGTCTCCGGCTTTTGTTTTCACTCTCAGAGTACGGGAAGCACTTTCGTACACCGGCGTTAACTGGTTTAAAATTAGTTTTATTCCACAATGTGAATGTCGCTGGCTTTGTTTTTACATCGTTATGCATTATTATATTAGCCATCTCTGCGTTAGAGAAGTGGTAAATAGATTATACTTAACGGAGGTAACAAAGTACACGCTCACACCATCGGTTTGCCTAAACCGGAAGGAAGAACGTTTATTTACATACGTGCTTCATCAGAACACATCACGTACAACAAAGGTCATGTGATCGATACTTCACCGACATGAGAGCACACTGAATAGAATCTCCAACAATTATTTTATTATAACGTTTGTTTGCGAAAGTTCAGGAATTTCGGGATGCAGCACGTGCTGTGTTTGCTAAGGCGAGTTTTCCACTGAGCAGTAAAAGCTTCACCTAAATTGTTCTAAACATGTTCTTCCCTGTAGTTCTTAAAATCTTTTTAAAATTCAGAACTTTTAGGTGATTGTAAATATTTGGTTATTTTTCTCACAGACCGGAAATGGACAGCAGTTGCAGGTATGCACTTTGAAGAAGCTGATGGAGGTGGAGGTATTGATGGTCGTGGGAGCTCTGTTTTCCCTGCGTGCTGAGTACACAGGAACACAGCAGTAAGTGACATCTTCTCTCTGTCCCTCCCTGATCCCCCAACAGGGTTTGCGGGGATGTACGGTGGTGGAACTTCATCGAGTGACGGCAACTCCATCATGATCCGCCGTGTGTAGAAGAAGTTCTGGACGATGAAGCAGGTGCTCATTAAAGCCACAGGCAAGAAGGAGGACAAATACATGGTGGCCTCTGATGCTGACCTTGATGCTAAGCTCGAGGACGAGGTGTGTGTGTCTGTGTGCTTGTTAGTCTGTCCCTCTTCTTGTCACATCACACAATGGGCTGTTTCTACGCTTGGTGTTTACTTAGGGAAAATATGAGGCACGCTTCCTCTCCATGTGTTTTAATTTCTGCATTTGGCTGTATATTATCAGTCTATTAATTTAATTCAGTTGAAAGGCAAAGGGACAAAGGAGTGTTGTTACCCTTTTGTTGTTTTTGGCAAACAGGCAAGTTCGATAGACAGACTTGACTGAACTGTTTGGTCATTTCCCTTTCTTTTTTCACTTGTTCCCCGAAAGCTATTTTGTGCATTGTGCTGTTTTCATCTGTCAGAACAACTCAGTGTTGCAGTGCAGTGGAACTGGTGGAATAATCGTGGATGATGGAACTTAATGAAATGAAATCAAGTGTGTGCTTGGATGCAGGCACACATCTGTGTGGTCTCCTGCTCACTCCAGGCCTCATGCTGCCTTCTGCAGTTCTGAGTGTGGAAGATGGGTAATCTAACAGGATTTAATATTAATGAAGGATTTCAGTGTTAAAGTCCTCAGTGGTAGTTCGTGTAAAGTGTCTTGGTATATAACACTCACTTTCCTGGAAATTTGTATTTTTGTCTGTGAGTGAGTGAATGTTCTCTTAATTATAAGGTATAAATTATATAATTCATTGCAGCTGTCTGGTGACCAAAACATAAGCACAAAAACAATGCATTTGACTCTCCTTTTATGAGGACAGTAGGGATCAGGCTGAGTGAGTATTGGATTGTAATCGTGCATTTGGACTGGTTATTGTACCTGTTAATAACGGTGCTTTGCCTTGGTTTCTCCAGTGCAAACTTGCTTCTGTTGACATTTCGGGGTGATAAAATCCTTGAATCCTGTGAGTGGGCTAGGTTGAAGGTGTTACCTAAGTTAACAAACACTGTTTAATACCTACTTTAAGTAAGCTGGACTAGCAGAGAAGTTCACAATTGTGCTGCACTGTATGTTTAGACATGTGTTTTGAATCCTGGTCAATCTATGCAAAGTTTCCATGTTCTCCTCATGTTAGCATGGGTTTCCTTCAGATCTCCTGTTTCTTCCCATAGTTCAAAGACATGTGTTTTAGGAGGATCGGTAAGCTTAAATTGCCTATACTGTGTGAATGTATGTGTAGTTGAACAAATCTGTTACATTGCTCAGTTGTGTGATAGGCCTCTATTACTAAGTAGTTTAGTGCAGTGCATATAATACACTTGGTCCCTGATTTAGGAACTTTCATGTTATGAACATTTGACAATACAGACTTTTTTGAGAAGCCTTTTGACTGGCACACCTAATTCAAATCGTGCATCAAAGTGTCACTTGATGTGCAAACAAATAGCAATTGTGAATATTAAGTGCTGTCTTCATTTTTTTAAAAGCATAGAGAAGGTATAAAAAAAACCATGCTGGAGGTGAGCAAGCTGTAGATATATAATAGCTTTCACATCTGCTGTTAGTGAATTGCTGCCATCTTTTCATTCTGAACCTTCATGTCATATTTCCAGCTTCGTACAGTTGTCGTCTGTGCTTCAAAGTAAATGACATGCAACTTACATTATTTTTCTTTAAATTTCTTGTAATTATGCTTTTGCTTTTTATTATACTTGGATTCTGTATCGATGAATTCTGTGTTATGAGTGGAGTAAAAGAAGGGATTGTGGAATCACAGTTGAGCACCAATACCGTGGGCAGGGTTTGTTCTTACATTTACATTTATCCATTTAGTAGACACTTTTCTCCAAAGTGACGCACATCTTGGAGAAAATAAAATGTATGCATTACCTTAGGAGAAAGAGAGACATAGTTGCAGACATGTGACTATTAAGTAAACCTAGTTTTCTTTCCACTTTATGCACCCATGTTCATGGCGTGAGTAGGTGCATAAAACTCAGGATAGACGAATCCTGATCGCCTTCCAGCCGACTGCCTGTATCTGCACAACTACACAACAAGAATGCGCATCGGGAAAAAGCGGTAGCAGCAATAGACTTACCCAAAACATGAACTGCAGTGATGGACCTCCAGCACAAAATATAATGCATAGTGTAATGTCTTGTAAGTACCCCTGCTAGAGGACTCCAAATGCTTAGGGGTATACAAAAGGCATCCTGACTCGCCAGAGGACTTGGCTGTCTGCCTCCTGGTCTCCACCAGTTGCTGAATGAGGGAGGGAGAAAGTATTGCTCCACTGTGTTCCCATCCAAAAAATCATGCTATTAACTCCCAACCCTTATTTATTTAAATTAGGTCATGTAGCAGGTGTGGTTTTTTTTTTTTTTTTTTTTAGTGACTTCAGTGGTGTACTTACGTATTGTAAGTAGTGTACCTAGCATTGCAAGTCACCTTTGGTGAATAAGGTGTGGGCTGAGAGCACTATATAGTGTTCACTGGAAGATGCTTTGGAGAAAAGCATCTGCTAAATGAATAAACGTAAACAAAAGTCTTTTACCAGCAGAGGAAAAGTTGTTGATGCAGCATATACCTACATCTGTAGTTATGCAATTAATTGCCTGCTTCATGTCACATTCTTCTAACAAACTTTTAAAATAATTTGCACTGGGAGCTGTTGAATTAAGTTCATAGTCAAGAAGGTCAAAGGTGAGGTTAGTTTGTTATTGTATACCCATCAGTTTTAAGAAAAAATTGATGGTGCTGGATGGAAATTTCCTTTCATCAAGATCACAAGGTTTAAATTTTCAAGAGTATTTTTCCATATTGCATCATGGTAACTGTTGTGAGGGATAAGAATGTGAAAATTCATATCAGCATGAGAGAAGGAAGAGGTGTGTTTGTCAAATTTTAAACTCTAGAGCAACATGGAACTGAATTTGTAAGATCTCTCCTGTTTTTTTTTTTTTTTTTCCTCTCCCCTCTCAGTGCTTTCACTCTGTTCAGACCACCTGCACAGAACTACTGAAGGTGATTGAGAAATATCAACAGATGATCTCATGTAAGTGGACCAGGTGCTATTGTAAGACAGAGGTGGAGAGGAGACCAGTGGCTTTGTTATCCATCCATTATCGATAACTGCTTGGCCAATGCAAGGTCTTGGACATCCAAAGCCTATGCTTTGTGGGTTGTGTTGATGTTAAAAATTGTTCTTCCTTCTCTGTTTGGTTGCATGGGCTTTTAGACATCTCCAGGGAGGAGAATGAGCTGGGGCTCTTCCTGCTCCACCAAGCACAGCATGACTGGACAAAGGCAGGCAGGATAACGGAGACCACTGGCAAGGCTCTCCTGTCCTCTGCCAAGTTGAGGTAATTGCCTGGGTGATACAAACTCTTAAACTTCTCACTCTTCAAACATGTTGTGATTTGGTTAATGTTTCTCTGGGTGTTCTTCTGAAACTCGTCAAATCTGGGGGGGTCTGCGGTATTTAATCTTCCATTTCTAAAGCTCCCCCTTCCCCCCGATGGTCAGGCATACACTGGCAGCCCCAATACAGAGGATACATCAAGATGTGGGCACATTTCACCGACAGGCCATTGCTGACACCCTGCTGACAGTGACTGACATGGAGAGAGCGTGCACTGAATACAGGGGGGCTCTACTATGGATGCGGGATGTCTCCCAGGAGCTGGACCCTGACACCTACAAACAGCTGGAGAAGTTCCGCAAGGTGGGCATTAGTTCAAATCCCAGGAATGGCCTGCTGTCACACTTAAGAAAGATACTTATCCTGAATTGATGAAATAGATATTTAGCAGGGGGTGCATGTAAAAATCCAAGCTGCATAGAATGCATTTACATGTAATGGATAAAGGCATCTGTAAACTAATGGAAATGTATAGCAGGATGGGAATGGATGCTAGTATGATGCAAGGTAGCATAGAACTTAATCTAGTGAAATCAGCAGTACAGCAGGGCACAGTGGTTATGGTGCTGCATTTGCATGTTGGTAAAGGTGTACCGCTTTCAAACTCTTCAGATTAGTTTAATCTGACTTTTTCAGTGAATACCCAGGTGTATACAACAGTAAAAGTGTATATATAGTGCTAGTGTGAATGTTCTGAGTCTATCAAGCAGCAGAGGAACACTTACATTTATTCATTTAGCAGACGCATTTCTCCAAAGCTACGTGCATCTTACAGAAAAATAGCGAGTGCATTACATCAGGAGAAAGGGACTTGGATGCAGACATGTGATTCTAAAGCACAGTACATTTGTCACTTTCCACCATATAGGCCTAAACCAATATACATTACGCGGGAAGCTGCATAAAGGTTTATCCATAATTCAAGTGTTATTAGTTTACGTTGTTTTTATTGTCATTCCTCTGTATAGCTTGTATATAGTGGAACGAAATGTCCTTTGTCATTTATTTCAAAATTATTTAACGATCCTTTCCATGTTTATCATGGACTCTTAAGTGTCCTGCATCTCTGGGAACTTTTTCAGTAGTGCTGGGAAGACATGGTGGCTAATTTCTTGCTCAGATTTGTTACCTCAATACTTGGGGGGGGCGGACTACTTCCCAGCAGCTGCAGTCACTTTTCAGTGGAACGGTGTGTGTATATATAGTATAATTATGTATAACTGGGTGTTAGGCTTAATTCTTATAAATGATGCTGTTTTAGTCACTTTAAATGAAAATGGCTATTGAGTGACTGAAAGACATGGTGTAATTTTGTCACACTTTCCAGAGGGTAACTTAGAACCCCTGGCCAGCATACTGAAAGCTCACCTGTCTTTGCCATATCTTCCATATGGGTGAACGATCATCTGCATGCCTGCAACCAGACACCAGCATTTTCATATGCATTCCTTTCTCATAGAGCAGAATAAACTCACATATTGATGGCAATTTTAAGTCAAGCCAGTCAGATACTATCCTGAGGACAACACTGGCCCTGTAATGTTCTTTAGGTAGGAACACATTTTTCCTAAAGATGTCTTTACTTGTGGAGTTTTGGGTATGCTGATAAAGTTGAAATGTTTACCTGCAGAATACCTTCCCCACCACTAAATGGTGCTGTTAAACTGCATGTATACAGATGGATGGTCTGATAATCTCTTCCCTATTATGCAGCAGGAATGTTTTTTGATCTTTAGGAAAAGGAAATCTTTGTTTCTGTTTTTAAACTTCAGTCGCCACCACTGGCCTGTCAACATGAATCTCTTCCGTCTGGGAGCACACGCGAGGTCCAAGCTCAACATTAAAAGCTTTTATCCCCCGTTCTCCTCCAGGGAGGTCAGGAGGAAGGTTTTCCTAGAAGGAATGTCACAGCAGGATTGGGCTTGACAGGCTTGATCCTCTGTGAAGCCCAAAACCAACAGGACTGAGTAGGAGTTGAGTCTGGAACAATGGGACTGGTCTGGCCACCGGGGCCAGAGGAAGCATGGAATCCGGCTGTCAGCTGATGCCAGCGGGTATAGGGTGGGGGGGGTGCATAGATCAGCTTTGAGGAACGATTAGAACAGGAAGGTACGAGGGACTAAGGGACCAACAGCTGAGACTCGTATGGTTTCAGATTAAGGGCGCAACTCAGACGGCACAATACAGGCAGCAGGAGCTGATTCCCCTGTGATTTCTCTCATCTGGGATCAAATGGCATAGGTTGAGAGGTGACTGTTGGAGCAGACAGCGCTGTGATTTGTCACACCCACACCCGTCTACTGTGTGTAAAAGAGTGAGAATGTGAGTGTTATTAACCTTTAGTTAACAGACATACATGGAGTTTGACAGCACATTTTCAAACTTCAGTCAAAGCCAAAATGTCACACGCTTGCCTTATTTTATCATCACTGGTTATTTTCTGTGGTTGATGAATTCTATTCATCCTGCCTTTTTCTCTTCCATGGCCAGGTGCAGGCACAGGTGAGGACCACCAAGGTACAATTCGAAAGGCTGAAGAATGATATGTGCCAGAAAGTGGAAGTACTGGGTGTCAGCCGCTGCAACATGCTGTCACACTTGCTCAATACATACCAGGGATGACTAGCAGGGGACTCTGCGCAAGGAATTAATGCATACACGGCAGGCATTTTGGTTCAGATACTGGAAAAGCTCCTCCGTGAACCGCCACCTTATCGTGGTGGAGGGGTTTGAGTGCCTGAATGAGTCCAGGAGCTATGTTGTCTGGGGCTACATGCCCCTGGTAGGGTCTCCCATGGCAGACAGGTCCTGGATGAAAGACGAGACAAAGCGCGGTTCAAAAACCCCTTATGACGAAAAAATCAAGGCGTCCGTTTACCCCGCCCGGTATGGGGTCACCGGGGCCCCACCCTGGAGCCAGGCCTGGGGGGGGGGCTCGCATGCGAGCGCCTGGTGGCCAGGTCTATGCCCACGGGGCCTGGCCGGGCTCAGCCCGAAGCCAAGACGTGGAACCGCTCTTTGGTGGGCTCACCACCTGCCGGAGAAACCGTAAGGGGCCGGTGCGTTGTGATTTGGGCGGTGGTCGGGGCCGAGTGCCCGGCCGACCCAAACCTCGGGCGCCAACTCTGGTTTTTGGGACTTGGAATGTCACCTCACTGGCGGGGAAGGAGCCTGAGCTGGTGCGGGAAGTTGAGAGATACCGTCTAGATATAGTCGGGCTCACTTCCACTCACAGCTTGGGTTCTGGAACCACTCTACTCGATCGAGGGTGGACTCTCCACTATTCTGGCGTTGCCCAAGGTGAGAGGCGGCGGGCTGGTGTGGGCTTATTAATAGCCCCCCAGTTCAGCCGCCATGTGTTGGAGTCTACCCCGGTGAATGAGAGGGTCATCTCCCTACGCCTTCGGGTCAGGGAACGGTCTCTCACTGTCGTTTGTGCTTATGCGCCTAGCGGCAGTGTAGAGTACCCGGCCTTTTTAGAGTCCCTGGGGGGCGTGCTGGAAAGCGCTCCCACTGGGGACTCTGTCGTTCTACTGGGGGACTTTAACGCCCACGTGGGCAGCGACAGTGATACCTGGAGGGGCGTGATTGGGAGGAACGGCCTCCCTGATCTGAACCCGAGCGGTGAGTTGTTATTGGATTTCTGTGCTAGTCGCGGTTTATCCATAACGAACACCATGTTCATGCATAAGGGTGTCCACCAGTGCACTTGGCACCAGGACACCCTAGGTCGGAGGTCGATGATCGACTTTGTAGTCGTTTCTTCTGACCTTCGGCCATATGTCTTGGACACTCGGGTGAAGAGAGGGGCTGAGCTGTCAACTGATCACCACCTGGTGGTGAGTTGGATTCGATGGCGGGGGAAAAAGCTGGACAGACCTGGCAGGCCCAAACGCATAGTGAGGGTCTGTTGGGAACGTTTGGCGGAGGCCCCTGTCAGAGAGGTCTTCAACTCCCACCTCCGACAGAGCTTCAACCAGGTCCCGAGGGAGGTGGGGGACATTGAGTCCGAATGGACTATGTTCCGCTCCTCCATTGTCGGTGCGGCGGTTCGGAGCTGCGGCCATAAGGTCTCCGGTGCCTGTCGCGGCGGCAATCCCCGAACACGGTGGTGGACACCGGAAGTAAGGGATGCCGTCAAGCTGAAGAAGGAGTTCTATCGGGCCTGGCTGGCTCATGGGACTCCTGAAGCAGCTGACAGGTACCGACGGGCCAAACGGAGCGCGGCTCTGGCAGTCGCCGCGGCAAAAAACTCGGGCTTGGGAGGAGTTCGGTGAGGCCATGGAGGAAGACTTTCGGTCGGCCTCAAAGAGATTCTGGCAAACCGTCCGGCGACTCAGAGGGGGGAAGCGGTGTTCCACGAACACTGTTTACAGTGGAAGTGGTGCGCTGCTGACCTCAGCTGAGGATGTTCTCGGGCGGTGGAAGGAGTACTTTGAGGATCTCCTCAATCCCTCCGACACGCCTTCCGTAGAGGAAGCTGAGGCTGGGGACTCGGAGGGGGACTCGTCCATTACCCTGGCCGAAGTTGCTGAGGTAGTCAAAAAACTCCTCGGTGGCAAGGCTCCGGGGGTGGATGAGATCCGCCCCGAGTTTCTCAAGTCTCTGGATGTTGTGGGGCTGTCTTGGCTGACACGCCTCTGCAGCATCGCGTGGAGTTCGGGAACGGTGCCTCTGGACTGGCAGACCGGGGTGGTGGTCCCTCTTTTTAAGAAGGGGGACCGGAGATTGTGTTCCAACTACAGGGGGATCACACTCCTTAGCCTCCCTGGGAAAGTCTATGCCAGGGTACTGGAAAGGAGAATCCGACCGATAGTCGAACCTCGGATTCAGGAGGAGCAATGCGGTTTTCGCCCTGGCCGTGGAACACTGGACCAGCTCTATACCCTCACTAGGGTGTTGGAGGGTTCGTGGGAGTTTGCCCAACCAGTCCATATGTGTTTTGTGGACCTGGAGAAGGCATTCGACCGTGTCCCTCGTGGCATCCTGTGGGGGGTGCTTCGGGATTATGGGGTTCGGGGCTCGTTGCTACGGGCTGTTCGTTCCCTGTATGACCGGAGCAGGAGCTTGGTTCGCATTTCCGGCAGTAAGTCAGACCTGTTCCCGGTGCATGTTGGACTCCGCCAGGGCTGCCCTTTGTCACCGATTCTGTTCATTATTTTTAATGGACAGAATTTCTAGGCGCAGTCAGGGAACGGAGAGTGTCTGTTTTGGTGGCCGCGAGATCTCGTCTCTGCTTTTTGCGGACGATGTGGTCCTGTTGGCTTCATCAAGTCAAGACTTGCAGCGTGCACTGGGGAGGTTTGCAGCCGAGTGCGAAGCGGCGGGGATGAGAATCAGCACCTCCAAATCCGAGGCCATGGTTCTCAGTCGGAAAAAGGTGGATTGCTCCCTCCGGGTTAGGGGGGAGTTGCTCCCTCAAGTGGAGGAGTTTAAGTATCTTGGGGTCTTGTTCACGAGTGAGGGAAAAATGGAGCGGCAGGTCGACAGACGGATCGGTGCGGCGTCCGCAGTAATGCGGTCATTGTACCGGTCTGTTGTGGTGAAGAGGGAGCTGAGTCGTAAGGCGAAGCTCTCAATTTACCGGTCGATCTACGTTCCTACCCTCACCTATGGTCATGAACTCTGGATCATGACCGAAAGAATGAGATCGCGGATACAAGCGGCAGAAATGAGTTTCCTCCGCAGAGTGGCTGGGCGCACCCTTAGGGATAGGGTGAGGAGCTCAGTCACCCGGGAGGAGCTTGGAGTAGAGCCGCTGCTCCTCCGCATCGAGAGGAGCCAGTTGAGGTGGCTCGGGCATCTGTTCCGGATGCCTCCTGGACGCCTCCCTGGGGAGGTGCTCCGGGCTTGTCCCACTGGGAGGAGGCCTCGGGGCAGACCCAGGACACGTTGGAGAAACTATGTCTCCCGGCTGGCCTGGGAACGCCTTGGGGTTCCCCCAGAGGAACTGGAGGAGGTGTGCGGGGAGAGGGATGTCTGGAGGACTCTGCTCGGACTGCTGCCCCCGCGACCCGGCCCCGGATAGCGGAGGAAGATGATGATGATGATGATGAACTATATTTATAACCATGACTGCTTAAAAGTAATTTCTGGCTCCTGGGAAGATGACCTGCTAAAATCTACAGTTGAGACCTGAAATTCTTCTTGGACTGATGGCATCGGCAGACTGGATAAGTAAGAGATAGGCCACTGCAGCGTATAAAAGTCTCTCTCTCTCTCTCTCTCTCACTCACACACACACACACACACACACACACACACACACACCAAGCAAAAACACCCAGCAGTGCAGCTGCAGTGAAGTATCAATGGTGTCGGGAGAAATATGACAATGTGTGAGCCCTAGTACTCAGCACATCAGCATGAGTACAAAGAATGCTCCCTGTAAGTAATCACCAGCTTAATGTGTGCAGAATACACAGATAGCAGAAAGTGGTGGAAACTAAAAGTTGCAAGACAAAATTATCACCAGATGTGGCATCTTTACCCTTCCCACAGAGTTCTGTGGAGCTAGATCCAAAAGGCCCACTTTGTGCAGCCAAGGGATGTGAAAGGAGATCTGACTGTTTCTGGCATTGGGGGTCAGAGGTTACAGGCAGAAGATCACTGCATGTGCTGGTCTTATCAAGGTGGTCAAAACAGGTCATGTGTGTCTGCATCATATAAAAGAACAATTTCTTCCCTGAGGCAGTCAGGTTACTCAATACCCTGCTGCCTCGCAACACTCACCAGGCGCAGTCAAACAGCTAACCCAGAATGACTCCACACACTGCAAACAGTTTACAGCCCGTGTCCTGTGTATTTATTGCCCTGCACTCGTCTCACACTTGTGTATTTGTACTTTATGTAGTCCTGCGTACTGTTCTGTGTTGCATCACAGTCTCCGGAGAAACAACAGTTCGTTCCACTGTATACAATCTATAGGAATGACAAAAACCACTTGAACTTGAATATGAGTAAATGGACGCACACACACATACATTTTGACCAATAGACAAAGAGAATTAAACTAAAATAGAAACATGCCAAAAATACGGTTTCTATCATGGTTTCCACATGGCAGGGATAAATAAATAAACAAACAAACAAACAAGCAAGCAAGCTCAATTTGCCAGTAAGAGAACCCTCCTGTGACTCACCAGAATTCATCCTGGAACAGTTGGCGACATCCTGATTTGGTTCATCATTCCCATTGATAGATACTGCACCAAAAGACCAGAACCATTTGATGGACAGCCACATAAACTGTTGGTATTCAAAGCCATATGATCATGTGACCACAAGTTTGCATTCCACAGAAGGGTCACCTGATTACCTCATGAATTTTCACAGAAGTCCTGAGTTGAATCAGACAAGGTTTCATGTCTGGATCAACAGCAGGATTTTAAGCCTTGGGCATGCAGCCAGCTTTTACACTTGTGTTCAACAGGAGCACTTTACTCACTTGAAATCTTTACATTTTAATGGACTGTACCATCTGAGACGAGGTCACCTGGTTTTTCTTTGCACAGGGAAAGTAATCTGGGGAGAGAAGGAAGATGGGGGTAAGGGGACACCGTGGCTTTCAAATAGTGGCTGCACCTGAATGAAAGGACCACCTCAGAGGGAAAACTAGTCTGTACAAAACAGATGTAGAACTAACATCACTATTCTGGCTTTCTTCCTCTCAAGCCCATGTCTTAACTGTTTAACAAATGCTTTAGCACACAGCTTTAAACTGTTAAATTTTTTTATTGGTGGCACAGCGAGTAGCGCTGCTGTCTCACAGCACCTGGGTGGTGTGAGAGGACATGGGTTCGATCCCTGCTCAGTCTGTGTGAAGTTTGCATGTTCTCCCCATGTCTGCGTGGGTTTCCTCCAGGTGCTCCGGTTTCCTCCCACAGTCCAAAGACATGCTGTTCAGGTTCCCCCATAGTGTGTGAGTGACACAGACAGAGTGTGTTTCACTGATGTATGGATGAGCGACCCAGTGTAAGTAGTGTATCTAGCAGTGTAAGTCACCTTGGTAAATAAGGTGTGTGGGCTAGTAACACTACATAGTATGCATTGTAAGTCGCTTTGGAGAAAAGCATCTGCTAAGTGAATAAATGTAAATTGAAGAATTCCTGATGAGTCTTGATCCTATTAGCAGCTTGGTACATAACAAAGACAACATTGTACATTACAGTAAAGGACACAGTCGATTATATGCTGTGTGTGTGTGTGTGTGTGTGTGTGTGTGTGTGTGTGTGTGTGTGTGTGTGTGTGTGTGTGTGTGTGTGTGTGTGTGTGAGCTTTTGAAAGGCAACAATGTTATGAATACCTGTAAATTGACTTAAGTCTTTTTTCAGTCTAGAATGCCCAGGCAGCCACTGGCACTGATATCCAGAGTCCCCCACCCTTGCCTTTGAGTTGGGAGCTTTTTGTTCTTTTCCTCCATGGCCAGTAGACTTAAAGTTTTAATAATTGCATAGTTATTGCAGTAATTTAATCTATAGCCAATCTTTTATTTGTATTATGCCTCTGATCCCTTGTTCCTTGTTCTCTGATCCTGAGTCACTGTGTGAGAAGAGTGCTCTATAAGAAGTGTGTGTGCATATAGTATGTGTGTCTGTGTCTGTGTGTGTGTGTGTGTGTGTGTGTGTGTGTGTGCGTGTGTGTGTGTGTGTGCATACACATGTGCTCTCACAGTTCTGCCAGCATCTGATCAGCATGCTTCTCTTTCTCCTCCTCACTGTTCCCTTCTCTCTGTTGTTCCAAGGGATCCTGCAAGTCCTAATATGAGATCAAGAGTCATCACTGAACATTGAGAATGCACTTATAATACACCCAGATATAAAACAGACAGCAAATGAGAATAGCTGATGCTCCATCTGACCACCAAACCAACATGCTCTCAGCAGTAGTACCTGGAGGACAGTGAACTTGTACGGCTCACAACCTCTGAATGCCTCCTGGATGGCAGCCATTGCCTGTGAGGTCTGCTTCCAGAACTGCAACAAAGTGGCCTGGGGACACAGAGTGGATCATGGGGCTTGTGGACAGGAAATTTGTATGTTATAAAACAAACAGAGAAAAATGTGGTACTGAACACCAAAATTTTTGTTTTATCATTCTGGCCAATGAAATGTCTATAAAAATCATTCTGAGGTCATTGGTGGGCAGTGGAACTGATTTTATTAGCAGGTGCTTTTATTCAAAGTGCCTTGTAGGCCTGAACCTCATTTGTGCAGTCAGGGTATTTACTAGAGCTACTAAAGCTAACTGCCTTGCTCAAAGACATTTAAACTCATGTATCTTTTCCAGTATCCATCCATCTTCCTCCGCTTTTATCTGGGGCCGGGTCGCGGGGGCAGCAGTCCGAGCAGAGTCCGAAGGCGCAGGGAGACGACCCTCTCATTCACCAGGGTAGACTCCAACACATGCGGCCAAACTGGGGGGCTATTAATAAGCCCACACCTGCCCGCCGCCTCTCACCCTGGGCAACGCCAGAATAGTGGAGAGTCCACCCTTGGTCGAGAAGAGTGGTTCCAGAACCCAAGCTGTGAGTGGAAGTGAGCCCGACTATATCTAGACGGTATCTCTCAACCTCCTGCACCAGCTCAGGCTCCTTCCCCGCCAGTGAGGTGACATTCCAAGTCCCAAAAACCAGAGTTGGCGCCCAAGGTTTGGGTCGGCCAGGCACTCGGCCCCGACCACCGCCCAAATCACAATGCACCGGCCCCTTACGGTCTCTCGGGCAGGTGGTGAGCCCACCGAAGAGCGGCTCCACGTCTTGGCTTCGGGCTGAGCCCGGCCAGGCCCCGTGGGCATAGACCTGGCCACCAGGCGCTCGCATGCGAGCCCCCCCCAGGCCTGGCTCCAGGATGGGGCCCCGGTGACCCCATACTGGGCGGGGTAAACGAAAGCCTTGGTTTTAGTTTCTTCATAAGGGGCTTTTGAACTGCACTTTGTCTCGTCTGTCATCCAGGACCTGTTTGCCATGGGAGACCCTACCAGGGGCATATAGCCCCAGGCAACATAGCTCCTGGAGTCATTCAGGCACTCAAACCCCTCCACCACAGTAAGGTGGCGGTTCACAGAGGGGTATAAATATAGTTGAAATTTATTAATTTAGCAGATGCCTTTGATCAAAAGCAGCCAGTAGTGTAAGAACATACAGGTGCAGTAAGTGCATTCAAATAAAAGTACAATTAGGCACAGTAAAGTTTGAGTTTGGTTACATTCCACATGGTGTGTTGTTGTCACGAACCACGTTGCAGCCTTTCAAGTTCGCAAATGACGAGACCGACTCCTGGGTTTCTAACAAAACGTTACATTTAATTAAAAATACCAACAAATATCCGTCGCTTCACTTGTACACTCTGAGGCAGTACACTCTTCTTCACTACTTCTTTTTGCATTTTACGCAAAACGACCAAGGAACGTAATTAACGTATGGACATCTAGTGGCAGTTCTAGAAATCGCATTTCAAATTGTACAATTAAACTCAATGCCAATCATTCATCAGCAATTACAAGTTGACAACCAAATACAAACAATAAAATACAACATCCTCCCCCCCTATGAAGACCGTAACACCATCAAATTTCTAAAGGATATAAACGCTGAACAGGTCTTCTTAACACAGTCCCAGCTGGAAGATGCACAGTGCACGACCTCACACGTCCATCTCTGCCTGGGATCAGCTCCTTTATTATCCCAGTTTTCCAGATCTGTCGTGGCATTCGGTCATCTCCAACCAAGACCAGATCTCCTTCCTTTAGTGGAGTAGGAGGGGGTATCTTATTGGCATGTGCAGACTTCAAGTCTAACAGATACTCCGTTCTCCATCGCTTCCAGTACTCATTCAGAAGCCTCTGACGATATTTCCATCTTCGTGTGAGTTCCTCTTTGCCAACGTTGTGGCTTGACTCTCAATGTGGAAAGACTTTGGTGGTAAAGAAGTAAGTCTTTTCCCAACAAGAAAATGTGCTGGTGTCAACGGTTGAGGCTCTTCCAACTCACTGTACACAAATGTGAGCGGCCTTGAATTGACTATAGCCTCCACCTCTGTCAACAACGAAGACAATTCTTCAAAACTCAGTGAAGCTCTCCCCATCACTCTTTTCAGGCTTGTTTTCACTGATCGGATTAACCGTTCCCAGAATCCACCCCACCAAGGTGCTCTTTCTGCAATGAACTTCCACCTGATGCCGTTTGAGGAAAAATATTCCTGAAGCTCAGGCTCTTTAATTGCTGCCCAGAGTTCTCTGAGATCATGATCAGCCCTTTTGAAGGTTTGAGCATTGTCTGAGTAGATGACTCTACAGAGGCCACGCCTGGACACGAACCTTTTTAGAGCCAGGAGGAATTTTTCTGTGGACAAGTCTGACACCAACTCTAAGTGTAACCGCTCGCGTCACAGCACAGGTGAACAATGCAATGTATGCCTTTTCTACGGTGGTCCGAGTTTTCACATAAAGAGGGCCAGCAAAGTCAGTGCCTGTAATTTCAAATGGAGGCGCTTCAACAATCCTGTCCCTCGGTAGGGGTGCAGTCACCTGCTGAGCTGGGGTTGCTGTGAACCTTTTGCAGATCATGCAGGCAGATATGATCTTCTTTACCTTCCGTCTGGCACCTGGGATCCAGTATCTTTCTCTCAGCTGGACCAATGTGTCCCTGACCCCTGAATGCATTACCTTGTTGTGGCAACACATAACCAGCATGTCAGACAGTCGGTGGTTGGTAGGTAGCAGCCATGGATGCTGCTCTCTCTCACTCAATCTTGACTGTTGCAACCTTCCTCCCACACATATTACTCCGTACTCATCAAGGAAAGGGTTAAGGTCTCTGATTTTTGAGTCCTTGTGAATATTCTGCCCTGTCTTCAATTCATTTATTTCTCTGGCAAACACCTTGCCTTGTGCCTCCTGAATCCACAATCTTTCAGCTTCTGACAGTTCCTCTGCTGTGAGGTCTCCTTGTTTCTTGTCTTGAGCACGACAATTATGGACAAATCGTCTGATCCAAGCAGTGACTCTTAAAACAGTGGTAAGCTTACTGAATGCTTCTAGTTGTAGTAGTGGTTCAGATTGAGTCACTTCAGTGTTGCTAAGCTGGACTGTCACTTGACATGGCTTCATCTCAGACTTCAATTCTTCCTCAGAACACCCTTCCACTGTTGATTCTGGTTGTGTTGGTGATGTTAGGAAAGGTGGACCTGACCACCACAACCCATCTCCTTTCAGCTTGGATGCTGTCTGTCCTCTTGTGATAAGGTCCGCTGGGTTGAGCTTACCACAACAATGTGACCATGATTCTGGTGCTGTCAGTGACTGTATTTCTGTGACTCTGTTCGCAACGAACTGCTTCCATTTTTGTGCTGAGCCACGAATCCACTGAATAACTATCATGGAATCTGACCACAAACAAAGCTGGGATGGCATCATGTTCAGAATCTTTAACAAGTTGCTCCCTACTCTAGCTCCAACTAAAGCTCCCATCAACTCCAAACGTGGTAGAGTTAGTTTCCTTATGGGAGCCACTCTCGATTTGGATGCAACAAAACTGGTGACAGTTCTTCCATCCTTAGTTCGTCCTTGGAGGTATGCAACTGCTCCATATGCCCTTTCACTGGCATCACTGAAGACATGAAGAAGTGGGGATTGCGCATTCTGCCAGTCGCTTACTCCGTACCACCTCGGAATGGCAATCTGATGCAGCTGTGGGAGCTCCATGCACCATTGTTGCCACTCATGACTGAGGTCTTCTGGCAGCTCCTCGTCCCATCCTAAGCCCCTTTGCCACATGTCTTGGAAAAGGCACTTAACTCGTATAGTGAATGGTGCCAGGAAACCTATGGGATTGAATATTCTAGCTGATGATTTTAGGACGCTTCTTTTCGTGTTACCCTGCTCCTTTAAGATGCTCATCAGTTGTCTAAGGTCAAAGACAAAATCATCACTAGCTGGCCTCCACACCAACCCAAGCACCTTTAGCACGCAACCATGTGCTTCAGGTTCTGGCATACATTCAAATCCACGATTCAGCCACTTAGCCTTCAGTTCTGCGGAATTCGTCGTCCACTTACACAAGTTCATGCTGGCTGTGGACAAGATCTCCTTTGCTCCTGATGTCAACATATAAGCCTCGTCAATATCCTCTGCGCTGGCAATCAGATCATCTACATAAAGGCAGGTTTCTAGAATGTTAACAGCATGTGGATGGCTGTTTCTGTACCCTTGTAGATGATGCCGGATAGTGGCTGCTAGCAGGAATGGGCTTGAAGAAACCCCAAACACGACACGAGTCATCCTCATCTTGCGTGGCCTTGTGTTCTCAGTGTCAGGTGGTCCTGTTATCCATAAAAATCTTAAGGCATCTCTGTCTTTCGTTGCAATGGATATCTGTAGGAAAGCCCTTGTAATGTCTGCTGTGAATGCAACTGGATGCAGTCTAAATTTCACTAAAATGCTTAAAAGGTCTGGATTAAGGTTTGGACCGGTCAGTAAACAATCGTTAAGAGATGGACTGCCACGCTCATGAGAGGAGGCATCAAAGACCACTCTCAGTTTAGTTGTCATTTTGTCTTCTCTGATAACAGCATGATGGGGCAAGTAATACATTACATTGTCCTCCGTCACCTGTGAACAGTTGTTTTCTGGGACATCTTCACACACCCCCTGCTGTAGATAATCCTCAATGACATCATTGTATCTCTTGAACAATACTACATCGGTTCTCAGTTTCCTCTGCAGTCCATCGAGTCTTTTCTGGGCAATTCTGAAATTGTCTGGGAGGTGTGGGGCATTTTGCTTCCACGGTAACCCTACCTCATATCGCCCTCCAATATATTTGACTGACTCC
This sequence comes from Scleropages formosus, assembly GCF_900964775.1. Taxonomy (NCBI): domain Eukaryota; kingdom Metazoa; phylum Chordata; class Actinopteri; order Osteoglossiformes; family Osteoglossidae; genus Scleropages; species Scleropages formosus. Next base: position 992,605 of record NC_041819.1, on the reverse strand, counting down.
TCAAAGCTCTGTCTAGCTTCGCGGTCATCTGCGCTGTCCCCATCTCCCTGTGTTATGCCAAGGGAATCCAATTCCCAGAACATGCGCAGCTGCTTTGAGACTTCATTGCATTCACTTATTCCAATGTTCATACAAGCAACCTCACCCATATTTGAAGCAGAGACTGGTCCCTGTACTGCCCAGCCAAATATTGTTTCTACAGCTACTAGGGCTTCTGATATTCGCTCTACTCTTCCTGACAATATCCTCCAGTAGTAATCGGCGCCAATCAGTACGGATATTTCTGGCTCTTCCCTGCTATCGACTGAGACATCTGCTAGTGGTAGGCCTCTCTTCTCTAGCTGGTGTCGAATGTGTTCACCAGGCACCTTCATAATTGCAGTGCACACTTGCGGTGTCTCAATGGCTTCAATCTCTATTTTCTGTTCCTTATTCCAGACATTCTCCAGCACTAATTTTACAACATTTCTCACAGCCGTTACCGGGTTCTCACAACCAAAGGTATGCAACTTTAGAGTCTCCCTCCTTTGAACTGGCAGACCCAAAATCTTTACCTGCTTCTCGTGGATGAAACTTTGTTGGCTCCCACCATCCATTAAACAGCGCACCGCCTTCCGTCCGCTGGGTCCTTCAGTCCATGCTCTCACTGTTTGCAAGAGCACAGTATTCTGACCCTTCGTGTGTGTGTTTGCAGTACGGGGCATAACGGATGAAATTAGTGCATCTGTAGAACCTTCAGTGTCATTGGGGGCTTCTGCTTGTTTGGCCTTGTCACACAATGTAGCGTGGTGTCTTCTGCCACAAGCAGTGCATGACACACCCTTTGTTTTGCAAACCTTTGCGATGTGTCGTGGTCGTAGGCAAATAAAGCACCTCCCCATTTTCTTTAATTTCTCTTTTCGGGTGTTCACTGTGTCATCCGTGCACGCTTCTGATTTGTGGCTTGTGCTATCACAGAATATGCAAGTAAGAGGTGCGGTCGAACTGCCTGTGTGGAGAGCTGCGGCTGTAGGCACATTTGCCCTTCTGACCCTTGTCTCGCTCCGTACATCTACTTTACAGTGTTGCTTGTGAGAAGCCTGTGCATCCTTGGTTATGGTTCCTGCGTTAGTCAAGTGCATCGCACGCTCTCTACTTTCAACCTCCCATTGCAGAAAAGTAACAAGCTCGAGAACCTTCCATTCATGACCTGGACTCATTTTGCGGGTGTATTCAAGGGCAAGATCGTCTGGTATCATTTGAAGCAGTATGGGGCACAATAATCCTCCATAAGTGTCTGATACGACACCTAAGGATTCTAAACTTCTGATCTGTACCTCACACTCGTCATACAGTCGTCTTAATGCTTCAACGTCGGAAGATTTCTTTATTGGAGTCAACTTCAATAATTTGGACATGTGCGCACTCACCACAAGGTCCTTTCTTCCAAATCTTTCCTTCAGCATATCAACTGCTGTGTCATAATTGCTGTCCGATATCTTTAATCCTGCAACAGCTCGGGCAGCAGGTCCAGCGAGGTATGACTTCAAGTAAGCAAATTTCTCCGTTTTGCTTAATTCTCTGTTTTCATGGATAGCAGTTTCAAACTGATCCCAGAACTCTTGCCAAAGACATACTTCTCCGTTAAATTTACTTATAGACAGCTTCGGTAATTTCACCGATGATCTATTAGTTAATCTGTCTGTATGCGTACTCACATCACTTACCCGGGCCGCCCTTACTCCCTCCGCCGCTTCAGTCTGACGTTCAATCAGCCTGGCAGCACGGGTTTTCCACAGACTGATGTGGTCCTGATAGTCTGCGGTTTTCGCGACATCTGCATCTAGCTCGTCTATTGGTATTTCGTCTTCTATGTCTTTATCCAATTCGCGGAGATTCTCCTCCTTAATGGAGAGCATGGACAACAACTCTCTCAAACGGTTGCAATTCACGTTGTCCTTACATGTTTCTTCTTCTAGAGACCGCAGTAGTTTCGTTGCGGATGCCCGCAAAACTCCGCGTTTATGTTTCAGCCTCTGTAGTCGGTCCGACATTTTCTCTTTCACCTTTTACTTCGCGGCTAGGTGCAACGAGCTATCCGTTTAGTTCGCCTCTTCCCGGGTTTTGGCACCAAAAAATGTTGTTGTCACGAACCACGTTGTAGCCTTTCAAGTTCGCAAATGACGAGACCGACTCCTGGGTTTCTAACAAAACGTTACATTTAATTAAAAATACCAACAAATATCCGTCGCTCCACTTGTACACTCTGAGGCAGTACACTCTTCTTCACTACTTCTTTTTGCATTTTACGCAAAACGACCAAGGAACGTAATTAACGTATGGACATCTAGTGGCAGTTCTAGAAATCGCATTTCAAATTGTACAATTAAACTCAATGCCAATCATTCATCAGCAATTACAAGTTGACAACCAAATACAAACAATAAAATACAACATCGTGTACCGAGGGGGAATCAAACTAAACCGAGGGAGTAACTCATAAATCCAAAGATCCACAGTAAATACGCACACCCAGAAATGCCAGTATAACATGGTGTTAATATGTAAGTGAATCCAAGTGCCTGTCTGCTTGTAGTTGCTCATGAACAGGATAAAGAGGATTGTGAAGGGATGTCCTCCCTGCAAGACCACCTCAACCTGGGCCCTTCTTGAAGTGCAGAGTTCACCTGTGAGTGGCAGGATGCCTTTGGGGCCTTCAGTCCCAGACCAGCCTTCTCTATGGGTGCTTCTGCCAAACCGCAAACCTTCTATCCATTTCACTTTTCTGGGCCTGCTGGATTCCTGCCCTCTCAGCTGTTGGACCACAACTTGAGCTCCACAGGTGTGTTGCTGTCAGGCATGAGGATATTGGCACAGCACAACCATCATGTGTTTCAATAAGCATTTATAAAGATTGTGGAGTTACTGCTGTGTTATAAAGAAAGAACAGTCCTACTGTTAGGGGTCAAATGATGTAGCATGAGATGGTAGATACCATGATCAGGAAAGATAGATATCCTCTTTTGTCTGCTTCAGTTCCATTTATACATTGTTTGCTTTGTTTCCATATGCCGTGTATGTCTTTGTATTGGCTTGTGCTTATAATATGGCTCTTGGTGAAACAACCTTGAAGCTCCTTAGTAGCAGTGCCTGATGAAAGCTACTGAAAACTGGCTGTAAGTTATTTCTGTTCAGCTGCTGATTTGACAAAACCACCACATTAGCTGAGACCCACATACTGAATGTACACATCTCCTTGTACTTGTAGGCTGGACAGTCCCATCCCTGTTTCACGTTCCACCAATACAGTCCACGCAGCCTGCTGATGTAGTCCCGCCCTTTCTGAGTTCCTCTACAATAGCTGCCAATGGTGAGAACTTACTGCATCATAAAGCCTGCATCATGTGTTTTTGTGTGTCCAGTTTTCTCAGCTGAGCTGCTGCGATGACAGTGCACTTTCTGCAGCCATGCTGCTGACAGTGACCGGACAGCCTGGGGGCCTCTGGGGCCCCCCACACCAAACTGTCCTCCGTGTGAAAGCTGGAGCCTCGGTGTTCTCAAAGGCGGGAGCCTCTCAGCCTGCATGACTGCACCTTTTCACACACCTCTGCATCCACCCCCAGCCCTTATTTCTCTAATAACACCCGCATTCCACAACCAACCCTTTTTGTGCATACTCAAGTTAATGAAAACAAAACAAACTCAAACTGTCAATGGCGACTGATTAAATATCAGGAACTAGTTGATTAAGGAAAAGCATTTTTTGGGATCAGATAGAAGAGGTATATACCTTTGCTGAAGGAGTCTGAGAGAAGTGAAAGTTACTCTACTCAGTCCAGGGTCCTGCTGAAAACACAAGAAGGAGAGCGGACACCTTGAGCGTTGCCCTTCACAAGGTGCAGTGCACAGCTGCTGTGTCATCAGTGGACCACTGGGTGGTGCTTAGCTCCTGAAGACCAAAATCAGCCATACAGGTTCCTATGTGGAAGTGAGAATCTTGCATGATATCTGAACTGGAGCAAATGCTAAGGATGCTCGTCTGTAATTTGTGAAATACTGGCTGCAATTTCATTCTGTTCATTGTAGAATTCTGCATGATTTAAAAAATTTCCTAGTTATGTAACATTTGCAACTGGGTGTGGGATATAAGAAATTCCAGATGTTGAGATTGTAGTTTTTTTTGTTAAAGCTTGTGGAGCTAAAATAAAATTGTATTGAAAATTTTTTTCTTTAAAACTGCTTGAAGGAACACAGCAGTATGAAGTCTTTTCATATGAACCCAAAGCTCAGCAGGACTGGTCCTTGAGAGCCATAGGGCATGCAGGTTTTCATTCCAAACAAGTTTTTTAATTATTCATTCTTGTTTGGGATTTTCACTGAATCCATTGCAGGATTTAAAAGATGTCCAACAAAATGCACCAGTAAAGAACTGGTTTACATGTTGTAATTCCTAATTACCCTTGCTGTTTATTCCAGGGTGCATGCAGTTTGGATGTTTCTTCTGACTAAACTGCAATTTAGTTGCTATTTTCAAATATACTGTGTCTGTTTACGCATCAAAACATGGGAGGTAATTGTATAATTAAGGAGGAGAAAAAGCTTTATATACACAGACCATCAGGAATTCAGACTGAGGCTTCCAACACAATAAGTGATGGTTGAGACCCACCATCCCTCACTCTGTATCATTCTCCATCCTACACAGTGCCCAGGAGTTTGCCACAGGACATGTCATCCTGGTTCAACCTTCTGGCTGACCTGGACCCGCTGTCCAACCCAGATGCCATTGGTCCCTCTACCGAAAACCTGCCCAGCGCCTGAGGTGGGATCCATGGAGCAGGACATCTGCGAGATGTCAAGTGAGCATAATGTTTCTCTCACATGCTAATACATGCAGAATATGACATTGTGCAGTTGAAAACTCCTCATGCCTGACTTCGGTTCTGCCACAAAACATAATGAATGGGATGATTGAGCTCTTGTGCTAGACTTTTTAAAAATGTTCAAGCAAGAATGAATAAACCTGATGTCAATCAATGTATCTCAGCTTTGTGTGTCAGAGAATGAATTTGAGGAAACCCTCTGGGTGCTCTCTTTAACCAGCAATGCTGGACTTTGAACTAGGTAGTTAAAATATTCCGTGTCTGTGTCCTGAACATGCTGGAGTTTTGCAGTCTGGTTTACCTGCTTGCATATATTTTTATACTTTTCTTTTGCCTTTTATTGAGCACTGTAACTGATGCTGCTGTTCTATACACAGTACAGTAAAATGTAGTGTCAGTTTTGTAAATGTTACCGTTACCAGTGAAGGCAAGGGTTAAGGAGTATATTGCCATATGGCGGGATGTGATTCAAGAATTGTATTGAATTAAAACAAAATGCTGTGCAAATGATTTACCATAATTAATCACAATCTGAGTTTTATACCACAGTAGAATTTGGGGACAAGTATATCACAGCAGTATTTTTTAATAGATAATATAACATTAGACCCATTTTTTACACTGGCAAAATGCATTGAAATGAGGTTTATGGCTGCCATGCTGAAAACTTGAACAAGGTGGGGGAAGATCATGAAAGATCATAGTCACCCTGCATGGGCACTTTTCTCTGCCATCCGCAAAGCAGCTCAGGTCTATTCGAACCCGCACTGCTAGGTACAGTAACAGCTTTTACCACACTGCTGTAGGAGTATACAACACTAACCAATGTGCCACCTGTAGTAACTGGAGTTGGACTGCTCCTCCCAAGCACATTGGTAAATTACACTGCCACTTTAAGCATTTGCATTCTTGCTCTCACGTTCTGAGTCCTCTGGCTGTCAACTGGTATTATTATTTTTACTGTTACCATTATTTATTGCTATCGCACTACTCACTGTAATTGTCATTTTTGTTATTTTTTTGTTTGTGCAGTATTTCTATCGTCTCTTTGTCCATAGTCTGGAGACATATTCAGGAAGAATTTCGTGATACTTGTACATGGTACTTGTACCTATGACAAACTGAAGTTGGTGTGCCGTTTCATATTGCCACATTGACAGGAAACTACAGCTCATACAAGGTGAAAGCACCAGCAGTCCAACAACTGCACTGGTGTATGGACAGCATCTCGTAGGGATATAGTACTGTAGGCTGTAGTTTGTAGCCGTTTTGAACACCCCATCTACTGTTGGTTTTTACACCATTATACTATAATACTTTTAATAAAATGCATAGGCCTCAATAAGCAAAGCTGAAAGGCACCTAGTTAAGATGTTGTAACAGTGTAGGCTCAGTCACTGTCAATTTAATAACAGTAGCTTGTACTGAGAGGCCCAAATTTTCTGCTCTTGCTGTAATATCCTTGACCAAGCTTCTTACCCTAAAGTGCTCCAGTACAGTTTATCGGGGGGGGGGGGGGGGGGGGACTTAAACCTGACATTGTATGATGCTTTGGAAGAAGAGTCAGGTAGAAACAAGTGTGCAATACATGTGAAATAAACTTCCTGTTTGTTAGAATATTCCAGAAGGATTCTTTGAGTTTGTATCAGTTGCTTCTTGATACAGTTCAGGTTCTAAAAGCTTTGTGTAAAGGATTCACTATAGTAAGAGGGTTAAAGTAGAGCTGTGTTTAGGTTCAGTTGTGAGTGAGGCAGTAACAACCAATACACTAACATTTAACGCAAGTGCAGTTTTTATTGGCTTCTCAGACACAGATATCCCTGGTTTGCTCATGCTGGACAGCAAATGCAAAGAAGTTCAAATTAAACACAAATTCAGAATGGATCAACTCAATTTAAAAACATGCTAATGACACAAAACCAGCATACACTGACCCAGCCATCATTCAACCACAGGGCTGTATCTGACTGAAAATGTAAGGTACCATGACCCCCATTGAGCCTTTACTCCATCACTCTGTCACAGGGTCCATCCCCCTTTCTCTCACACTTGCACCTTTTCTTCACTCACATGCTTATGCATATCATTGCCTACTTAGGTAATTATAAACTTGAGAAACAAAGTCTTTTAATTAAATGGCCAGAATGTCCCCCTGGCTGTGTATTATACAGTAAATAACTACTGAAATACAGGTATAGATGCAGTTGGTATCTGGTGTAACTGTTGAAATATATTTGAGAAAGATTGCATTGTGTGTTTTATTACATTCCTGAGTACAGAACTATGCAAGAAGTCATAAGATTTAACAGGCATAAGTCCAACAGGCCACTTGAGTATCACATCTGATGGCCCTGACTGAGATGTGTGACACAGGGAAAGTGCTGGAATACAGTATTCAAGTTTGTTTCCTTAAAGCACAATATAATCTGAATAAACATTAACACAAACAGCAATACTATTATAGTAGTGAAGATTTGAGGAAAAAAAGAGGGAACATAAACCCCTAATGTGAACCACTCCCTGGATTGTGGAACAGAAGGACCCTGTAGCTTTTCCAGGATCACATGGCCATTTGCCAGCACAACTAAACATACATGTGGTCTGACCTCAGATACAAGGCTCATACCCACATGGGCTGGTTTAGTGGCAGCATAACATATATAACCCTTCATCCACATAATGGTCCCTGGCCCAGACATCCACAGAGCTTCCCCCTGCCATGTGTGTGCATTATTTTTTCAACTTCAGATCAGTTTGATTTGGTTGCTATTTCCAAACGAAAGGATCCTGTAGCAGGAATACACGTTAAATTATAGGAGGCTTCAAAATTAAATTAGATTGTATACATTTGTAATTCTGAAAAAAAGGACAAAACACCATAAAACTAAAGGAAATTCCACAACATGAGTACAGTAAAAAAAAAAAAAATCAAACTGTAAAGATAAGCGGTGAAGGTGCAGCTTATTCTGCGTGGTCACTGGTCTCTTGGCTGTTGGTATGGTGGATGCAGGCTGACCTTCAGCTTTGTGAAAACATGGCAAAAACAAGTTATTTGGCCAAAGGTGCTGGATTGTGACTGCTCTAAGCTTTAATATCATAGTGTCAATTTCACCTGACATATTCAAAACTTGCTCCAAAGACTGAATTCTTGAAATCAGACAGGTAAACTGCATCTTGCATTTAGTTCTGGTTTGTTATGCTTATTTCATTTGTGCCTGACTAACATCCATCAATCTATTGTCAATAACCATATGTCCACTGCAGGATCACAGTGGTCTGCAGTCTAACCAGGAAGCACAGAACATGAGGCAGGGTATACTCCAGATGGGACCGCAAGTCCCTCAAGACAATTACACACTCATTCGCGCACGCACACCGTAGGCAATTTAGACTCACCACTTCACTGACTGTGGAAGGAAACACAGAGACAAGGATAACACGCAAACTCAACTGAGCTTGATTCAAACCCACATCCAAACACTGCCAAGGAGTTGAGGCACCAGTGTTTCCTGCTTTGCCACCATGCCCCTCAAGTGATTAACATATCAGGATTTTCACAGGTTAAAGTTTACATTTGGTGTTGTCCAATTACTTGTCCAATGACTGAGGACACAGGAACATAGAAAATGCGGCGTGGATTAGGGAAATGCATTTACGCACTTCAGTTTGCACGTCTTTTTACTTAATTCACCCAAGAATTGTCCTTCAGACTCAGGTTGAACAGTAGACAGGAAGGGCGTTTTAGGATGACCCGTCTTCATACCACACTATGCTGAAGAATCGCTACGCCATCTGGCCAACCTCCTGTTCCCTGACCTAAGCGCCCACTGACCAACACTATGTCACACACTATCCTGTCTTCAGTTACCTACTGTTGAAAGTTAACATTAAACCCCCCTTGTTTCTGAAACTTCTCAACAAAAAAATCATTAAAAAGCATAGAAATTACAAAAATGACCTGCACAAGGAGATTATGTGGCTGTCAACTTGCTCAACGACAACAAGGCAAACTGTGTGTCATTTAGGGCACAGAGAAGACGCTCTTTTACTTTACCGAGCACAAATGGACCCCTCCATCCTTTCTCTGCACTAAGGAATGAAATGAGACTACCAGACCAGCTGTGTAACTCAGGCACATTTAAGTCTTGTCTTTGGCTGGGAGCCAGACGAGAGCAGGAGCGTGATCACGCCTTTCCAAGGCTGCATCCTTCACTTCATCAACCCGAGTCCGTCCCCTCTCCGGGTCTGAAGAACCCTTCGGAAGAGTCTCCAAAAGGGATTCTCAATATGTCAAAACACTGGTTTTCCACTTTAGTCCTGGGAGACACTCATACAGAGCACCAGCAAACAGTGTGAGTCCACCTGGAAAGCACTTGTATGGGAGGAGCTGAACAGATGAGTGAGAACAAACAACATACAAGTGTCCTACATCTCTGAGAACTCCTACAGAAGAGCTACGAAGACATGGCGCCTCATTTCCTGACCAAACCACCACATGGCTTGTGAACAAAAATTAGTTTCCGGTAAGTGGACTCACACTTTTCACTGTTACACTGATTTTTTGTAACATCTGAATTATGATTAAGACTAACAAAGCCATTGTTTGAAGGCATTACTTGGTAAAAATGAGATACTTCAGTGTGTAACATTGTGCTAATCTAAATTTATTATTCAAAGAAAACCTGTCCTAGTGAAAAGACATTTCTTCCACAACCAAATTCAGTTTTACGTGACTAAAACAGTAAACTCAATCTGTGTTATGAATGTTTGAGTTAATTTTTTTGAAGAAAAATTTCCAATTTGCTTTTTTATTGCATTTTCTTCAGTTATCTATTGTCTCAAAGTCCTGTCTTTAGTACAGTAAAAGCAATTTGCACTTCCACAGCCAGCCAGCCAAAAAAAAAAAAAAAAAAAAAAAAAAAACCCCAAATGGAATAAGACTGTGGGACTGGATTAATCCAACTCACTTCCACAGTGTCTACAGCTTATGTCTGGTGTTCCTGAGTGTTGGTGATTAATAACACGATGTACTTTTTAATAAGTTTTAATATTTTAAGTTAATAAAGTTTTGTAGAGTATTTGTTTGCTTTATCGAAGGTTTTTACTGAACATAACCTGTGAATAATTCAAGAGACTATTAAATTTTTTTCCTTGGGTCTTATTGGTAAAAAAAAAACTGGATTTATGAACAAATTGAGCTCCAGTGAGACTCCTGGCCTCACCTGTGTTCATAAGGTGAGCAGCCAGTGCTCAACGTACTTTCACTTGTGCTGTTTGATCAATTAAGTCAAATTGTGTCATCGAGAACATGAGCCTGTATTCATAGGTCTAAACCAGGACCAAGGAGGAGAACCAGAGCTTTGAAAGGCTCTACAAAAAAGTGGGGGAAAAACAGGACATTAAACAAACACAGTCTGTACTTTAACAGTCTGTATGACCCCTCCCCAACCCCTCAATCTGGGCACAGAATTGGTGCAGAACCTGGGTCCGCTTTGACTGCAGGGCCACTACCTTTGGTGAAGGTCAAGGGTAAAAGCCCATGGCTGTTCTTGACCACATCCTACAATGGGGTTACAGTAGGGTTAGGTGGAGGGCAAGTGGGGGTGGTCCTGTGGGCTACCTCACCCCAGCCAACTCATGTCTCTTCAGTCCTTTCAGGTAAACTAAAGACCTGCATAGCAAAAAGTAATTCATTTCAGTTATGTTTAAGGAGGAGGACAAGGAGTCGGTCCAGCAACAGAAAAAGAACACTGTCTGTAGAATGACGGAAACCGCCCATCACCCCTCCCCAGCCCCACCCCTTAGCTCTCTCTCTGCTGGCTGGTGGTGCTGGTTCCCCGGGACACTCGCTGCTCCTGCTCTATGGCCGGGGAGGCGGAGCCTACAGAAGGGGGCATGGCATGCACCCCCAGCCCAGGTGAGCCCCTGAAGGTGAGCTCCTGCGTGGGGAGGAGGGGCTTCAGGATGCTCACCAGGCAGAAGGCCGAGCCACTCTTGGGGATGAAGTTGACCTTATTTTTGTCTGGACACAGGAACTGCGGGATCTCGTGCGGTGGCCTGGGGCTGGACACCGAAGGAAGGAGCGAGGGAGAGCAAACATCGCGATCAGGCGCCACTCACACACTCGCACGTCTCTGTACTCTGCAGTTTCTCTTCTGAATTTCAGAGATGTCAGAAGTGTAACTATAGTAACGCCACAACATTACACACTTTTAAAGGTCTTACACTAATGAAGCACTAATTCAGAAGAAGCATAAACTGTTAGACAACAAGGAGGTGGCTCGCACCCACGACCATTTGTATACATGTATTCATGTGTGTGAGAAACACTCACGGTGTCTCCTCGAACACCTTGACTCTCTCACAGCCCTCGGGTGGCTCCCGCTTGAACATGTAGCTGTTGTTGGGTCTTGGGGACGAGGCGTATTTGGGCACAGGGGAGCTGGAACACGGCTCTGCAGAAACATCAGCACTTCTGTGAGGACATGCTCGATGGGGGGTGTGTGTGGGGCGCTGGCAGAAGACTATTGAGTTAGGTGTGTATGTGTGTGGTCACCTTTTTCCCGGCCGTCGCTCAGCATGTCTTCTCCGGGGCAGGGGCTTTCGGCCCCCATTTCGCTGGTGACGGTAACGAAGGAGGGCGAGATGGACTGGGAGCGGCTGCTGCTGTTGCTGTGGTTATTAGTCCCGCCCCCAGCCCCACCTCCCGACGGGGTCTGAGTGTCAATGCTGCGGGTGCTGCTGCTGCGATGTGGGAGTGGAGGGGGGGCACGGTGACCATCAGGGATGTCCTGCAGCTGTGGGGGGGGACATACACAGGAGGACTAGCAGCTACTTCACCATCAAGTTGGTCACTGCGGACCGAGTGTCTCGATGCCACTTACGATGAGCTGCTCCTCCCGCTCCGCCGGGTCGCGGATGATGATGCGCTCGATCTCCTGGTTCAAGCCCTCCACGCTGTTCCTGAAGCGCGACACCGTTGACTTAGAGAGGGGCACGGGGATCAGGACGCTCCTGGGAATCGGTGCCTGGGGGGGGGGGGGGTGATGGGAGAAACTGTGTCCTTTACCTGGGTTTCTGGACAAGTGCAGCATGGGAAGGAAGAAAGGAAAGGAGGGGGGTCCCTGGAACCTGCAGCTATGGGGACACGCTAGGACATGGAAGCTTTCCAAATGGAGAGAAGCGGGTAAAAGTGGGAAGCAAGGGTTCGAGTTCACGAAAGACGCAGTGCTCATTCCCTGAGGTCCCACACGTGCAGATGGTTGAACCTGGACAACCAGCGTACCTCCACAGCGCTGCCGTGAGCCACGGTAAATAACCACAGTGGCGCAGTTCGGGACACACGCTCATGCAGTACCCTCCTCCATCCAACTCATACATACCTTAGTCATACAGCAGTACAGCTTGAGCACAAAGTGATTCTACGCAAGAAACACACACACACACACACACACACGCATGCACAAAAACAGCAGGCAGAGCTGGAGTCTGCTCCCCTCTCCCTCTCTGCAGATTGCTGCGTTACATAACTCTGTTTCCCTGGCAGATCTGCTATCCCGTCCTGCGATTGGCTGTTGCCTTCCTGCTCCAGCCTTACAGAGAGCGCTCCAAAACCGCGCGCTCCTTGCCCAGCCTGTGGACATCCGCACCCCTCACTCCGGTCACCGTGGGCGTCCCATCACCTTGCACAGCGCACCTCTCGCCCCCTCGCCACTTACAGCCACAACACAAACCCCAATCCTGTGCAGTAGTGAAACCCCGCAGTCAGTCCCGTACATCCTGAGCATCCTCAACATTCCTCCGCATGTGTCCCATCCTCCTTCAGGACGTCCACACGGTGTGTGTTCAGTCCAGCACCGTAAATAACAATGCAGCACAAAGGACAGGACGGGACAGAGGTGCTCCTCAAACGAGTGCTTCCTCACCTTCGCGGAGGGTCCGCTGCCGGTCATCCTGAGCAGAGCTCTGGTGTTCCCTCCCTCTCGCTCTCCCTCCCTCCCTCTCGCTCTCCCTCCCTCTCCCTCTCTCTCCTCTGCTCTCCCCGTCTCTGATATCTATCTATCCGTCCATCCATCCATCCACTGCCCCCTCCCTCTGCGGCGCCACCTCTCTCTACCTCCCTCTCTCACTCCCACCCATCCCCTTCAGCTTAACGCAAGTGCGCACTGGCTCCGTACCGTGTTCCGAGGACCTCTGCCCCCCCTTGGAGCTGACTCCACCCCTCAGTAACACAGTTGGTGTCCAGGAGGTACGACACTGTCTCTGTACCGACCCCCGAAGGGGAGCAGCTCATCTGGTATTCGTGTCGGCCGTGCGTCTCATTGGTGACTCACAGGCGACATTTCTAACAGCAGCTTGCCTGCGATAGATAATGTGTGAAAATACGTCCGTATGGACGGACGGACGGACGGACACACACACACACACACACACACACACACACACACACACACACACACACACACACACACACACAGAGTACTCATCATAGACACTGGAATACTACTGAAGTGCTTCTGTTTAGTTGTTATATACATTTGTTTACCAAACACTATTTTTAAACAAATTAATCCATTTAGCGGAGGTGGATTCATATTGAAGCAGTGCACTCTGGGTAAACACTCTCCTCAAGGGTACACCCACGGTGCCCATCCAAGTACTCGCGTTCGTGTTTTCTAGTCTCCAGAGCAGCACTTTAAGCGCCGCTCCCGTTGTCCTGCGAGTCCACAAACGGAGGGGACAGGGACAGCACATCTCCGCAAACAGCGGCAACAAAAAAACGAGAGAAGACGTTTAACACATCAGTCTGTGATCAGCAGTATTAAAGGGTTAAACGAGGCCAAGGGCTGCGGAAGGGTATAGATGAAGGCGCTCCAACCTTTCGAACTGTCCCTTGCGTATGGGACACCTAAGCGCACTGCGAGAAGAGCTGCAGTCAACTGGGACGAGCCCTGCCCCTTTCCTACCCCTCCGCGTTCCTGTCCCCGTCTCCCAGCTTCCCGGGGCTGCGGTGAACTGGGACAGGGCTCGCAGAAACTGGGCCGTCTTCAAACTTAGCAGACATGTGACAAGCTGCCCTAATTTGATTGTGTACAGTGAGACATAGCCCCAAGTTAGAGGAAAAAACACACACAGGCGCCCGCTGGTGTTCAGTCTCGCTCGGTAACGAGCAGTCTGCGCTCTCAATATTCCGTCGCCACGACAATTTGATGTTGTGTTGGCGTGGGGCCCATAGCACCCAGGTGACCGACTCAGAGCCGCCATCCAACGGCTGCACCCTCCCGTGCCAAGAGGGGCGCCGTCGCTGCCCCTTAACGTCACTAAAGTTGATGGCGACAAGCTGCTCTGCTCTAAGTGAAGATGTGTAAGGGTGCCTGTGCACTGGGAGTAAACACTTGTTTACCAACAACATGCAGCCGTGAAGCCTTGAGCGCCGTAATGAAACCAGTTCCGTTGGATGACGCTGCCTCCTCCTCTCACTGCGGCTGCACAGTGAACTTTGTGTGTGTGTGTGTGTGTGTGTGTGTGTGTCCCTGCTGACTGCATTTTGCTCTCCTACTGCAGGTCAGAAGAGAGAAGTCCCTTTGAACCGCTCAAAAGCTCTAGAAGGTGGCCCGACCGCTGTGCCCTTTCACAGTAGGGTAAATGTAAGCGGTGTGGCCTGTGCGAAACGTTATTCAAACGGGGGAGACAGTCATTCCTCTCACACAACCACAGGGACACACTGAGCTACTCTCAAACACTCATATACACACACCCATATACACTGCACATCATTTCAGTCTGTCTGTCTGTGTGTGTGAGGTATAAAAATAACAGAAACCCATCACTATTCTATTCATCTGGGTAGCAGGTGACACAGTGATTAGAGCCGCCTTCCACTCAAAGGTCCCAAGTTCGAATCCCACGTCCTGCTGTTGTACCACTGATCCAGGTACTTACGCTGAATGAAAACGGTTTAAAAAAAATTATCCAGCTGTATAAATGGGTAACTCGCTGTAAGCAGCTTAAAATTGTAAGTTGCTTTGGAGAAAAGCATCAACGAAATGAATTCATGCACAAGTAGATGCAGAAACATCCCACGCGTGGGCTCATGCGCCGGAGACAATGGCAGGCATGGAACATGTAGGCAGGCCCATAGGAGGGGTGGGTTGAGGGGATCTACCCAACCAGTCCTGGACATCAATGATCTGTTCCAACTGAGCACTGACCCCCTACTTGTGGTTTCCTGTCTGAATGGACCACTGTCTCCCCACCATCGCGCACGCACGCACGCACGCACGCACGCACGCACGCACGCACGCACGCACGCACGCACGCACGCAGATGGAGCCTGGCAGGTCACTTGAGCTAAAATACACACTGGTTAGATAGACACCATGTGTACATAGTTTCTGGTTTGGTTCACTAACGTTGACCTCAGCGCAGCTTTCGCAACGCTCCGCGATTTCCGAGATGCAGATGGACCGGCTGCTGCACCAGTCCCCGGAACGAGACACGAGGCGACTGGTCTCAAACCGTCCGACGCCAGCTTGGACCTCATTTCGAGCCAGAGGTTGAAGGCTTTAACTAAACAAGTAGGTCATCTGTTCTAAATCTGCCTGCAAATGTAGAGACCATGAGAGGTGGGGACACATCTGTGACTGTTCCAGAGTCCGCCTCCAGGGGACAGTGTTGACACCTTTCCTGCTCTGACGAGTCCAACCACAGTTGAGTCCTCAGTATAACTGCAGACCCCAGAGGTGATTTGCTGCCAACAAGAAAACATGTGAAAGTCACTTCTATTCATTAAAAAGAAAAAGGGGGGGGGGGATCTACTATAGGAACTTATAACCCGACACTTAGGGTTAAATTACCAGTGTGGGAACTCATGGAAATAGCCTGGTTCATCTGGATAATCTCACAGTATAAATACACAGTTACCGGACAGGTGGGGTAACGGAATAACACTCAGTCTGGCCACACGAAGACAGGATAAGCACAAGTCCACCCTCGGAGGCCATACGTGCGCAAGATGTTGACTGGAGGACCAAGGGTGAATCCCCCCCCCCGACTTTCAGTCAGACGCCACATTTCGACCAACTCGTACAACCTGATGCAGGAATGCAGCGCCAGCACACATGTATTATAGTAAATTATTAGTGTGGTATGATGTGCTGAGGGCCCTACCACCAGGTGTAGCCGTGATGCCTGAAATAACTGTGAGCCTTTCAGATCCAGACAGTCCTGTTAAAAGCCCCCTTTCATTCCCATCTCTGGTAAATGCAGTGGAAGAAGCTGACTTTCAGGAGGTCTACATTTTTGTGCAGCTTTAATCTCTTTCACATGGTGCTCGACACTGGGCCCAGCTGCCAGGCCTCCATTCTGGCTCAGCTGCTGCATCCTGCCAAACTTCCACTCCGGCTCCACCCTTGCTTTACCCCTGCTTCCTGCCAGACCTCCATTGCAGCTCCACCTCTGGATCCTACCGGACCTCCATTCTGGCTCAGCTGCTTCCTGTCAGACCTCCAGGGCGACCACACCAGCACAACCCGTTGTCTTCGGTGTGGAACAGCACTTGTACTTTTTACATCACGTTCGTCATTCCGTCTTTCCTGACCCCATCAATGCGCCCTTTAACTCCTAGTCCCTGCTTCCTACACACCCCGGACAAGTACTCCAACCCCGTGACCCCTGACCTCTGCACCCTGCCCCCCACATCTCACCCACTCCTAACACACACAGTCTCCACAGCTGAGAGGCCTAACTCAGCCAAACCAAAGCAGTTGAGCTCATGTTTTTACTGGGGGATGGAAAGCGTGTGTGTGTGTGTGGGGCGGGGGTTAAGAAAACTAATTCAAGGAGGCAGGCATGCAGGGCTGCACCAATACATGAATACTGACATGAACAATCAACACTTTGCTCTCATTCTTCTTGAGAGCCCAAGTCCAGCTCTGTTAACTGAACAATGTGTGTTTAAACCCAGCAGCTGCCTGTCGTCCGAACAAGAGCACGGTGCTCCGTTAACCCCCCCCATTCCCATCCCCGCCATCCCCATCCAACTGGATCCAGACACGCTTCAGCACCCTCGGCATTTACCGTCCAAATAAACCCCGGCGCCGTGATTAACGGCCCGGCGTGCGTGCTGCTGCGCCCCCCCCATCCAGCTGCTGACCATTACATCTAACAGGAACCAGAGAGTGACCCCGGAGCAGGGAAAAACCAGGGTGAAGGGGGCTGCAAGAAGACAACAAGAGCCCAGCAGAATCGGAGGGAGCAGTGCCGATCTGTACGCCCATGTACGTTTCAATAAAGAGCTCCGTCCTAAACCCACCTTCATTGGCCACTGAGCACGCTGTAACGCAAGGTCGACTAGCTGGGCATGAGAACACGGCGGTGGGGGCGTGGGGAGCATTATTGTAACATGATCTCCCCGAAGACGAAAGCACATTGTTCTGTGGAGGGATTTTCTTAAAATCGTGAGACGCTTTTACTAACAACTTGGCTTGACCTCAGTACTCCGAAAGCAAATCAGTGAGTAAAGGCAGTAAAACGATGTTAGATGATTCTCACGAGAGTGAGCATGAATAAAATAAAACCCTTTTTTGGGATGAGACAATTTCTCGGATTTCCCATCAGCCTCCTGTTCGCTAAGGGGCTGGGAACTGCTTTGTGTTTTGACACCAGTTGGAGTTAGAACAAAAAGAACCCAACGGAGATCTGTATGAAAGTCGTTCTTGGAGGAACTGCTGCCGCGCGGGAGACTCAAAGACGCAACTTGTGCCTCTTCCAGGTCTTCTTACCGGGTTCCTCATCGCTTGCATTTAATCTCAGACGTTCAACCGCGGCGAAGGGAAATACGCGGCCAACCAACACTGCGCCGTGGTGACAGATGGTGCTTTGAGGCAACGCACGTGCGCGCACAAAAAGACGGGCGCGCAGCGGTGCCCTCGCCCGGGCCGGTACAGTAGGGGCCAGTAGGGGTCGAGCGCACGGCGCGCTCACCAACTGCTCGGCTCATTCATCGGCAAACACAAAACAAGCAGTGAAAGAGGAGCAGCCCCGGCGAGAGCTCAGTGTGCTGCCCATAATTTATTCCCCGTTTCCCCAGCCCAGAATACAGACCTTTAATACAAAACGAGGCTAAAAACGCCGCACCTGGCCGATTATGGCCCACAGAGTGTGCACGCGCACACACACGCACACACACACCCCCCGCATGTCTCCTTTTAATGAAATAAATTATTGCCAAGATCACCTCCAACAAACTCTCCTTGGGTCTGTTTTTAAATATTTCTACATTGGTGGGCAAAACAGATCCCACAAGTTTAGGAAAAAACCTCACCCCCACACACAAACACACACACACAGGCACACTTTCACAAGCACGAATACCACGGTACACGCGTTCACACGAACACTGATTCACACTAATTAAGCGTCAGAGGCAGAAACACTTGCAGCCCACACTGCGTCCTGCACAAAGCAACGTGTCCTGAAGAAAAGTCCCAAATCATCTAGTTCACGCGGCCAGTTAATGTGTGTGTGTCTCAGTTTGCTGAGTTGGTGTGTGTTTCTGTCACTTTGTCTTGGAGCATCTCTCCGAAATGGACTCACATGGTCACAGTGCTCAGTGCTGATGTCTCTGCCCACCACCAACCTCCCTAATTCAGCAACCTACAAGGTTCAGTTACCAACAGTTATTTACTCATTTACACAGCTGGGCTATTTTCCCAGAGCAAGTGAGGAAAAGTACCTCGCACAAGGGTACTATAGCTGGAGGTGTGATTTGAACCTGCGAGCTTGGGGTCCAAAGACAGCTCTAACTACTATGCTATCAGTTGTCCACACTTTTTTTTTTTTTTTTTTTTTTTTTTTTTTTTTAAAACCAGAGCAATTCTTACACCCTTCTCAGAGGTACTACAGTAGGAGATGGGATCAGAACCCAAGTTCTTTCATTGCAAGCTAAAGGTCTAACCACTATGCTAATAATTTCTTGGACACATAAGCCTAGATACTTGCTACGTGCTTACTGCTGCCCTAGCGGAAAGGGCCAGCTATGGCTGCTTGGTTGCAAATGATGGGGAATTACTGATTGCATGCGCACACTCACCTGCATGACACTACACTTTCTAATAAAATGGACCATTGAACGTGTGTGTGTGTGCATGCGTGCGTGTGCACATGCGCGCAGGCTTATCAGCGATTGGCTAATGGCAGCAAGGGTCTTCATGAAGTGGAACCAGTGACAATGGGGGTGTACAGGCTCACCCGTTACTGACTGATGAAAATATTTCTACCAGGACACCTGGGAGCGTAATTGTTAGAGCTGCTGCCTTTGGACACAGAGGTCGCACGTTCGAATCCCAGCTCCAGCCGTAGCACCCTTGAGCATGGTACTTACCCTAAAAATTTTTCCAGTAAAATTACCCAGCGAAATAAATTGTAAAAAATTACAGGTAGCTTAACGTTGTAAGTCGCTTTGGAGAAAAGCATCAGTTAAATTAATCAAGTGGGACAAATGAATGTGTGGGTGCACAGGCTCCTTTCTGATTGGCTGATGGCAGTAATATCGGTAGCAGAGCGAGTCCAGTGGTCGTGTGGGCTCACCTGTGATTGGCTGGCAGCAGTAATGTTGCCAGTGCAGTGGGACCAATGATCATGTGGATTCATGGGCTCACCTGTGATTGGTTGATGGCAGCATGGTTTCCATTGAAGGGAGATTTGCGCTCCTTGTCTCGGTGATGTCTGCTGCTGTGTTTGCTGCGCTGGAGCTGCTGCCGCAACTTGGCGATCTGGGGCAGGGACAAGAATGGCGAGAGAAAAGCGCCTAAAGGATTTATTTCAGTGCAATTTTTGCCATTTTTTTATACTTCATTACCATTCTGTTGGCCAAACATCATGCGCTCCTTATGCTAAGAATTTATTTAAAAGTACCTTCCATCTGGTGGTGAGAATGTCAACAACAACTTGTGTTGCAATTTTTACCAAACAAATTCCAGGAATACATATGATAGGTGTGACTTTAACCAATAAAACACCCCCCCCCCCCCCATTCCCGCATGCGTAACACATATTTAAAAAGACCTTGTATTTAAAGAACTTTCGCGAACACATCAGAGTACATCCCATCATGCTGTTGGTGCTTTGATGAACAGATAAGTGGTGACCGCCTTGGGCTCAGGGGAGCAAGGGAAGCACGGTCTCCGGCGTCCTCTGTCTCTGTCCTTCCACACATGAAAGACTGCCTTCGCCCATCACAAAACAGGCATTCAGGGGCAGTGTGCGGGCAGGGAGGGGCGGCACAGAGGAAAGGGCGGATTAAA
Source organism: Scleropages formosus (assembly GCF_900964775.1). Taxonomy (NCBI): domain Eukaryota; kingdom Metazoa; phylum Chordata; class Actinopteri; order Osteoglossiformes; family Osteoglossidae; genus Scleropages; species Scleropages formosus. The sequence goes on along the minus strand of NC_041819.1, from coordinate 972,438 downwards.
GAAAAGACAGGGAAGAAGAAAAAGAAGAAAAGAAAAAAAATCAGCGGGACGACAAACCGTGTCATTTCACCACGGCGAGTGAGCTGACGTGCAGGGAAACGGAGAGCGTGACGTGAGGGAAGGGCCATGATGTGCTGACAGCCCACCGGTCCCATGACAGAGAGAGAGAGAGAGAGAGAGAGAGAGTAAGAACATGATGGGGCAGCATGACTGGAGACGGGCTGCAATGTGAGCTGCTTTCAGTCGCCTGATTAATATGGTAATGACATGGGGGTCCATGGAGCAGGCGAGTAAGGGCGAGTGTGTGACAGCAGAAGGGCACCCTCTAACTCCCAACCCTGCTGAATGGAACAAAAAGGGCCGATGGGTGTGCGTTCGGGGGTGGGGGCGGTCAAGGGGGATCGTCCCTGACCTCTTTCAGCTGGTCGGTGCTTCCCCATGAGGCTGAGCGCTTGTGCGAGTTCCTCCTCTTCTCCGAACACTCATCGGCCCAGGCGCTGGGAGTCTGCAAGGTGAAGGGAGAGAGAGAGACACTTAACCAGTGCGAACCTACAGCTTTTGGGGAATGCCCGTGGTCAGAGCAAAGCGACCGAACGAACACGTATGGCCGAAACCACGTGTGCCCTGCCTGCCTTTTCCTCTTGTTACTCACTTAGCTGACACCTTTTTCCAGTGCAACTTACACTGATATACAACTTATTTACCACTTATAATTATTTATCCATTTATACAGCTGGGTAAATTTCACTGCATCGGCATTAGGCGAGATTCAAACCCAAGTCCTGCAGGTGCTCCACCCCCTACATCACTTGCTGTCATTATTTCCGTGTGCTAATTTCCAAAGCATGGGGCAAAAAATAAGCATCAGTGTCAAAACTGAAGTTCACTTCATGGCATAAATGCAATGTTTTGCCCCCCCAAATAAAAAAATAAACAGAAATAAAGAAGAAACTAAACTACAGAGGGGGTGAGATTTGCAGGTCCTTCTAATCTGAGTGTTAACACCTTACCAGCTGAGCCTGTGAAACTTCACTCAAGTGAGATTCGCAGAGCTCCCCCATGCCGGCACCATCCGCCGTCCCCCCCCAGTCACACACAATCACTGGGCCCAGTGAGGCGGAGGATGGGAAGGCCGAGGCAGCGGGGGCCGGGCAGGAGGTGAAAAATAAACTCAGACAGACCGTTATACAACGTCTCGGCCATTCCCTGTGGACTCTCCTCAAAAGTGACGCGCTGCCGAAAACCCCGTGGTGGGCTGGGGGGGGTCAGGGGGCCTGCGTTGGTGATGGATGTCCATAGAATTGATTCTCATCACACTTGGTGGGAGCGGTTCTTGCATAAACAAAGTTGTACAAAAGGTAAAAACTGCCCCCCCCGCAGCAGAGACTAATGAGGGTGTTGAACACATGGCAGAAAAACGGAGGACAAGGCCCTGTGACAACATCCTCCTGGTCTTCGTGGAACTGGCCCAGCATCTCGTCCCTGCGGCCACAGAGGAAGTTACAAGCTGCTCCGAGACGACGGCTCTTCGCCCAGCCCATGAAGACCCATGGTGGTGCACAGTGGTGCCGCCGACACCCTCACACGCGTCAACTGGAAGCACCATGATGCAGGGGGGTTAGTGGGAGAGAAACTTCCTGAAAAGCTGGGAGCCAAAGAGCTTTGGAGCCATGAGAACATTCCCACTGAAGAAAAATATCTTTTAAATCACATGGGACACAGAAGAGGACAGCGAACTGATACTGCGTTATACCTCCTCCTGCTTTTTGGGGGGGGAGGGAATCACTTTCCATTCATTCATCCATTGATTTCCATCACCTGAACAACCTGCATGGTCGCAGTGCTCCAGAGACTATCCTGGAAGCATAAGGCATGAGACAGGGTACATTCCAGATGCAGGGCAATGACTGACAGACAGACAGACACGCACGCACGTATGCTGCTGGAGTGTGGGACCGTGTTTCTGGCCCTGGAACGAATAGCATGTTTCAGAGCCCCATAGCTCTACAGCAGGACAGAATAATGCAAACACAAACTCCCAACGTGTTCCAGCTCCAGCCCTTCCTGGATTCTGGCCACAACGATAAAATAGGGAAGACTTCGCTTCAGCTTGAATCTCCCGAATCGTCGCAGTGACTTGAGGTAACATGCAACGTGCCCAGGATGGGTCCCCGTGGGCTGAGCGCCTCCGTCTCAGGGAGGGATCCCATCGAACACGTGACAAAACACAAGGGTCTCAACTGCCTAAATTCAGTATCGGCAGGGGGGTCTTTTGTCCAGTGTGTGACCCCTGCGTGCTTCAGGCCCGCTATTTGTTCGCATTTTCCCATTCCTTTCTAAGCCGAGCGCAGATAAGAAGCCTTCGGAAGAGTAAGAGGCAGGGAACAAGCATTCTGAGGACGTCCCGGAGAGGAAACTGCGTTGTGGGCGGATCCTCGTGGCTCGGCATGCAGCAGAACCGGTGAGGACAGGAACCTGCCCAATCAAAGGCCTGGTCCGGCGAGGATGACTGGGAAACACACCACAGCGCTTCCCACCCATCCATCCGGACTTTCTTTCCATTCTGGTTGCTGTCCTGCTGAAGCTCCCACTCGTTTTCATGCAAACTGCTCTTCAGTTTATTCCTCTGCAGCGATCCAAGAAGCTTCCGTTAATACATTTATTACTGTACCCTACAACGCCCTGCTCTGCCACTGGCCACTTGGTGAGGTCCAAAAACCAAGTCTTGATTCTCAGTTTTGGCCCCAGTGCAATAGAATGAGCTCCCTCTGTCCCTCAGAGCTGCTGAATCCCTCCAAGGGGTCTCAAACCCTCTATTTCAAACACATTTCCCTCCTGAGCACTTAACATCTTTGCATGTCAGTGCTTGGCCACCTGCTTCCTTGGCCTACGCATTTTTCCAATGGTCCATCACTTTCTCACACAGCTAATTGAATACAAGTGTCAGGAAAGCGCGGGGGGGGGGGGGGCATCAAAACAAGCTGTGCTTTAAAAATTGCGTGTTCGTATCTAGGGCCTCGGCCTGTTTGACGCACTTTAGTTTTGTCGGTTGCATGTCTCTACCACATGCACAAACAGTAAAAGAGCGGCACTATAGATAAGCGATCAGGATTCGTCCATCCTGAGTTTTATGCAGCTACTCGTGCGATGAACATCGGTGCAAAAAGTGGAAAGAAAAACTAGGTTTACTTAAGGATCACATGTCTGCAGCCATGTCTCTTTCTCTTAACGTAATGCACAAATTGTACTTTCTCTGAGATGTACTTCGCTTTGGAGAAAAGCGTCTGCTAAATGAATACACGTAAATGTAAGTGGAGCAAGCGCAGGGCATGTCTGGCCTCATTCGCTCACAGGACACAAAACGCAGTGTGTCTTCCTCGTCTAGAGACACGTCTGTGCACGCCTCCAACTGCGAGAAGATAAACACGCACAAGACGAACACGGTGGCGGAGAAAAGCGCACTCTTCACTTCTTCCAGCTCCGTGACACATGATGTAACGCTCTGTGTTTGCTCTGCTCTGCAGGCCTCCCTCTCTCCCACCCTCCATCCCTTCCTCTCACCCCCCAGAGGCAGCGCTATTTCAGCTATTTCCTCCGCAGGACAGGCCCAGTTCCAACGCAAAGGGTCTGGCCCGGTTCACACAAGGCCGGGATCCAACTGCCCCTGCGTCCGAACCCTATGCTTTCATGACGGGCCTGTCAAAGGGCGGACGCTGGCGCCTTGCTGTGTGTGACTGTAGCAGGGGCTCCGATCGGGTGAGGTGGGTATGTACACACACACGTACACACACACACACACACACACACACACAGCATCTGCAGTCCAGCTCCACTGGCTTCCTTGCCGCTGCAAACCCAGCTGAAAGCGGGCAGTGAGGGCACCTCGCTCGGGGGGCTGTGACTGGTCCTGTTGTCCAGCCGGAGCGGGGCGACAGGAGGCGGCAGCGTCGGCGCACTGCCAGGGTCCGCTTCCTCCTTCCCACCAGTGTAGGGTTTCCAGGGGAGTGTAGCGGCCCACACCACAAGTAGCACTCTGTTCAGCAGCTGTGCGGGGGAGTGACACCACCCCCTCCTCTCATTCACTCTCTTGCACAGACACACACACCCCAAGTATGAGCTGTGTTTCAGCCCTGGGGCCTTCCCTCATGCTGGCATGCACAAAGCACTTCCCTCATTCGGTCTCACGCACCTCCATGAGTCGGCCCGCTGATCCTATCGAGCCACTCACACACCGAGTGTGGTCAACGTCAGAGCCAGGGTCCGTGCCCCACACACACACACACAGACACACACACACTTTTCACAGCCTGCAGGAGCTCTCGGCCACAAAGAGAGAAGAATGAATGACAGCAGCAACATGCGATGCTGGCAGGTGAATGGGGGGGACGACCCTCCCTCTGGAACACACTCACGACGGGCCATGGCATTGAGCGCCCACACCGACAGCGCTGCACCGAGCTCTTTATGGTAGTTACAGTGCCACACAAGGGGTTCTTTGTGTAGCTGGGGGTCTGCGAGGGTCCACATCCCTCACTGACTCGCTGATTTGATTTAATGACCTTCGTAGAAACCCCAGGGGAAGCTCTCGGGAAAGGTGAAGCCAGGAGCATATTCAACAGGGGAAAAAATCAGCTCTAATATTACTAATCACCTGCTAAAAACTATATGGAATGCAACAGAACGTGTCACCGCTCTTATTATTATTAACCATTACAGCAAATTACAATGTATCAGCTGTACAGCGACACACAAATGCGCACATCATGGTGTTCGCAGTGTTGCCGCTTCATCAAGCCTACTTACAACAGGAGTGGGATTTGAACCAGCAACCTTCGGTACTTTCAAACACCAACTGGCTGAGGAGCAGTTAAGCGTGCTCACTCAGTGACGTTGGCGAACTTGCCTCAGTGGGGTACGAGAGCTTGTGTCACCGATGAGGAACCTCACCTGTAGGCTAAAGAGCTGCAGGTTCAGCTCTCAGGGTCACTTTAAATCTGCTGCATTTCGAAGCATTTTCAGTGCTACATTTTTAAGATGTTTGGTTTGCATGAAAGAAAATGTGCAACATCATTAACTGATTTTAATTTGATTCAAACACCAATAGCCCTCTGTCCAATGCAGGGTCACAGTGGTCTGGAGCCTATCCTGGAAATTTAGGGCACAGGCAGGGTACAGCTGGATAGCACGCTATTCCATTGCAGATGATATAAAACGTGGAGCTTTATTAAATATAAATCAGCAGTGCGCATAATGTGTAATGGAAACTGTTACTCCTGTTCCAAGGCTGATGTTCTTGTGCTGATGACGTTTGCAAGGGAAGGTGAGCGTTCGACACAGATGGCGCCTGTGTTCCCACACACCTCATCGGTGCCCCAGAACCCCACCACATGTGCAGCTCCACCCTAAATGCTGTCACCCAAAGCCTCTGCACAAACTACCCATCATGCCCAGTTGTCACCATCAGCTGCGACCAAAAAAAAATGCAGACAAGAACGTCAAAAAGGTGGAGAAGTTCGGAGGTGGGCTGCGAGGGGCTCTGTCTCCGCGCATGTGCTACTTTTGGAAAAGTCTACCAGTTGTGCATCTCTGGAGTCACAATCAGAGGAGGTGCCAAGTGGGTTTTTCCACCGAGCCACACAGACGCGCACAGCCTGAGGATACCGCGATTTACTCTAAAATGGGGAAGCAGATATGCAAGAGCTTTGGCCCTGTGTCCGCGGTAGCACCGGCAAGTCCCACAAATGACACCTGAACCAGTGTAACCCCAACCTGCTCTCCAAGCTTCTGCACAGCAGCACAGCAAGTGGTGCTGCTGTCTCACAGTGCCTGGGAGGTGCAAGAGGATGTGGGTTCAATCCCCGCTCAGTCTGTGTGGAGTGTGCATGTTCTCCCCGTGTCTGTGAACCCAGCACCTTGAGGGAACCCACCCTCAAGGTGCTCTGGTTTCCTCCCACAGCCCAAAGACATGCTGTTCAGGTTCCCCCGTAGTGTGTGAGTGACAGACAGTGTTTGTGTTCAAGTGATGTGTGGAGTAGTGTATCTAGCAGTGTAAGTCACTGCAGTGAATAAGGTGTGTGGGCTGATAACACTACATAGAGTTCACTGGAAGTCACTTGGGAGAAAAGCATCTGCTAAACCACACACACACACACACACACACACACACACACACACACACACACACACACACACACACACTGAAACCGCTTGTCCCAAACGGGGTCGCAGCAAACCGGAACCTAACCCGGCAACACAGGGCGCAAGGCTGGAGGGAAGGGGGACACACCCAGGATGGGATGCCAGTCCGTCGCAGGGCACCCCAAGCAGGACTCGAACCCCAGACCCACCAGAGAGCAGGCACAAGCCAAACCTGCTACACCACCACACCCCTCATGTGCTAAATAAATAGAAGTAAATGTCACCGCTCACTCTGTCTCCATGTGTGTTTGCGGTTTCAGCGGCCCACACAGCAGCACAAACGTACCTGGTACTTGGGACACCATACAAGACCCCGACATGCTTGTGTCCTTTCTGGGAGTATAGGCCACCCCAACCCCAACTAGCCTCACCAGTCCAGAAGTGAGGGTGTCAGGGGGATGGTGGGGGACGATTCATCTGAAGCTCAACATACCCGGTTTCCAGAACAGAAAAAAGACCAATGGGGTTTCAGGCCCTCTGTCCATTTTCATACCTGCACAAGAGCACAGGACTTTCTCCAGCAGGGTTTCCACATTCCATTTCTCAGGCTGCCTGGTTGTCTGTCGCACTCCCGGCTGACGACATCAATCCCACAATCCCCACTTTGCAGTTCCCAAAACAGATTACAGTGAGAGCTTCCAAGTCTTTGTTGAATTTCCATTTAAGAAAACCAGATTGTCAGATTTTTTTTCAACAGACTAGACATCTTTGCATTAATTTATAAATATGTGCTTGTGTGTTTGTACTTGCTAGTGAGCGTGTATGTGTGCGTTTCTCACACACTCAGACAGACACACACATGAATATTATATATCAATCACCAACTGCAGACTCCCTGAGCTGCTTTACTGGTGTTTGTTTGGTTACCAGGTCCACCAGCACAGCGCCATGGCAACAAGCCATGGAAACGCAGCTCACATGGACTCTAGTTGTTTTGGCAAGAAGCTGCCACGATGGAGCGCTGTAAACTTATTCTGAATTCCACAGCCATCGATTCCTGCGCCCTTTAGCCCCGTGATGGAAGGAGCAGGGGTTTGAGGAGGAACCCGTCAGTAGCCCCCCCGAACTGTCACTCTCGAGCAATATTTTGTGGTGTATTTGTCACAATGTCTTCCATAATACTGGGCAGGACCTGGAGCCTCAAAGTGTCCAGCTGCCATTGTAGGAGAGGCCATGCTGTTGCACCCTTGAGCATGGTACCTAACCTAGACTGGTGCAGTAAAACGCTCGGCCTTTGGAATTGCGTCCGTCTGGAACAGTAAGGATAATGAGGAAGAGAGCGGCCCAAGAAAGGAGGGAAGCGAAAGAAAGACAACAGATGGAGTCTGGAGAGGCGGAGAGCCCCGCTTGAGGAGCAATAGTGCAGAGTGAGCAAACACAAACAGCATGCGACCTCCCTGGAGATACACACTTGCCGAGGAAGAGGAGGAGCCCCCCAAAGAAAAAAAAATCTGCCTTTTAAAACTGAACACCACTAAGTTTTGTGTAAATAAAATAAGAAAAAAAAAAGGAGAAAGGAAGCGGTGAGTGCTGCGGAAGAGCTCTGGGAAAGAATGCAGTTATCTGCCTGGCTGAGGACCAGGTTCGCCGGAGAAATGCCCCGCTCCCCATGTCTGAGCGTCTCTCCAGCGGGCCGCTCCGCCCTTCCTTTCCATCTGCCCGCTCTCCGTCCCTCCATCCATCCATCCTTCCATCCATCCATCCGTCTGCGCAGACATCCCCTGCTGCTCCCGCCTCCTGTTTCCATCCCCCCAATCTCGCTCTACGGCTTTGCCATAACCTCTGCGGTCCATTCATGGTAATAGGGTGCGTGCACCAAGAAGACTGCAGCCACACGAGCACGCGCACACATACACGCACACACACGCACACGAACGCACGAACGCACGCACGCACGCACGCACGCACGCACGCACGCACGCACGCAACAGTATAATGTGAAAAGCTCCATCTCCCGGCCCTGACGTGATGCGAGCACCCTGTGAGCAGCGCTCCCGTACTCCTCTGGGGTCACAGGGACACCAAAACGGATCTGTCCATGCTTGGGGCTCTTTGAACACATTTACATTGATTCATTTAGATGCTGCTTTTTGTAAAAAATGTTGAGCTACTTGCAATCATTCAGCTATTTATACAGCTGGGTAGTTTTACTGGCGCAATTTAGGGTAAGTAGCTTGCTCAAGGGTACTACAGCTGGTGGTAGGACTCAAAGCTGTGACCTCTGGGCTCAAAGGCAGTAGCTCTAACCACCACACTACCAGCTGTCCTGGACACAACTGCAAGTGCTGAGTGGGTATGACTTGAGCTCAGCTCAAACACCCGGGTCGCTCTGTCACGCCACAGCTCCCATTCTCCCTCCTTTCGGCAGAGGAACAGATGCAAAGGGTCCTTTGGGTGCCCGGGGCTCTGAGTGCAGCCTGCCTTGTTGCTAAACAATGGGATCCGTGTGGGCGCGGACCCTGGGGGTTTGGGGTGGCCCGAGGGGCCCGAGCCCTACCTGTGTGGCTTTGTCCCTCATGCAGGGCGCGCAGTAGGCGTGGCAGCAGTCCCGAGGCCAGTGGCCCAGCAGATAGGGGCCGGTCAGCGTGTCCAGGGAGGAGGTGCGTCGGATGCTGGTGCTGGAGGTGAAGCAGGAGGACCCAGCAGAGCAGGATGGAGCAGTAGCCACAGGAACCCTGGGCTTCTCTGCAGGGAGGAAGGGACGGGAGGGAGCAGGAATAATGGAGAAAAGGTGAAGGAAAGGACAGCAGGAAATAAAGAGAAAAGTTTTTTGAACAGATAACAGTGGAAATTGTAAACACTAACATTTATTATACGATTAAAATGTTTAGTGTGACCACACTATTGTTCTCGCTCTCATGCACACAGGCACACACACACACAGAGCGCGTCTGCACACCCCCCTTTTGCAATGAATCTGATTAGCATATGAGTAGCTGTACCGGGGGCGAGGCGTCCACATACGGGTCCACTTGTCTTGACCTACATTTTGTGAGACTCTACGAGTAATTATCCCCCAGGCCTGTCCCTGGGCGCCGCATAGCACCCCCACCCCCAAGCTTTCCTTTGGCCCCAAGGCCGCCGAATGCCCATCAGGCCGCCTGCCTCCTGTCTCTCTCTCTCGCTCAATCTGGCTGAATCTCGGTTTCTTAAAGGGAGCCTTAGAGCCCGAGAGGAGAAGACCAAAAACAACGCCCTCCTGCCTTCCTCACCATGGCCCTGCTGTCCAAGTCTCACTAAGGGACGCGCCGGGAATGAGAAAAACAACCGTGACAGGAACCTTCATCATCGTTCCCACAGCACTTTCTCCACAAGGCAACGGGAGCACTTTCTTGTGTTGTCTGGTAAGGGAGCGAACCGAGCCTTGGACAGTAGAGACAGCAGGTGGTGCAGTCATTAGTGGGTTTCAATCCCACCTATGACTGTAGTACCCTAGATGAAGGTTCTTGCCCCAAAATGATACACTAAAAATTACCAAGCTGTATAAATTAGTAAATGAATGTATGTTGTGTATACAAATCTGAGTAAGTTGCTTTGGAGAAAAGTGTCAGCTAGATTAACAGGCAAAATAAACTGCAGTGCTCTGCTGCGGCCAAGCTTATGGTGGGAGTGACCACTGCAGAATGTGGGGAGATGTATGTGCACACCTTGCATCTGCCCTGACGAGGAGCTGTGCAGACATGCTATAAAGCAGAACGGACACACAAACACAGACACTGTGCACACGAGCTTCACACAGACACACAGTGCAGACACATGTACACATTCAGTTCAGAAAGTTTTTCAAGACCTGTGGGATCAAACAAGTGGGCAGCAGAACACATCCCTCTTGCCTTAATGGACACCTTTAGAAATTCAGCATCTACCCTGGTCCTCAAAGGCTGCAGAGTGTGATAGATTTTCACACAAATTCAGCCAGCAATTATCTGGAGAAAAGGCACAACAGGTAGGGGATGGAGGGCTGCGTTCCCTCATATGTCAAGCAAGTGTAATGTACCCATGAACATACACCTTTCTGTATACAAACAACCTGCACTGATTATATGTATTTCTTAAGAATCTCACCCATCACATTATTTATATCCAATACTGCTGCTATTTTGACTTCTGTGGTAATTCTTCTGAAATGCGCATATAAATATGCTGGGCAGCATTGTGGCACAGCGAGTAGGACATGGGTTCGATCCCAGCTTGGTCTGTGTGGAGTTTGCATGTTCTCCTCATGTCTGCGTGGGTTTCCTCCCACAGTCCAAAGACATGCTGTTCAGGTTCCCCATAGCGAGTGAGTGACAGAGAGTGTGTGTGTTCCACTGATGTATGGATGAGTGACCCATTGTAAGTAATGTATCTAGCAGTGTAAGTCACCTTGGTGAATGAGGTGTGTGGGCTGATAACACTACATAGAGTTCATTGGAAGTCGCTTCGGAGAAAAGCGTCTGCTAAAGAAATGTAAATATTACTATAAATAACTAGCGTCTGGATAATGTCTGATAAAAATTAAATGTATGAAAGAGTGTATACTACACAAAATTTCTAGTATGTGCAAACCCACATGGCAAATAATGCCAGAGTCTATCAATTTACACTCACTGGCCACTTTATTAGGTACATCTGGTGGTGGCAGTGTAATGTTGGGGGCAGGTTTGCTTAGCACCCATTAGGTTTCTTGTACCAACTGAGCATTTTTGAATTTCATTGATTACCAAAGCATTGTTAGTGACCAGGTGCATTCCTTTATGGTCAGCCTAGCTGGACATGCCATGTCACAGAGCACCATCTCAGGATGGTTCCACAAACATAATAGTGCTTTTACTTTACTTCTTGTGTCCTGCACAGTGCACACCTCTGAAGCCAATAGAATATCTTTTTTTGAGGTGGTGGTGATGGTGATGTCTGCAGAAGAGCAATCTGCAGGAACTGTGTGAGGTTGTTAACCTAGTGTGGATGAAGAACGTTGTGGAATGTGTCTAGATGTGGAAACTAAAGAGAATAGCACCTGCTACTAGCTAGGTGTACCTAAAAAAGTTGCCAGTGAGTGTACATCAGTATGTAACTCCACTGAGCACAACTCAGAATATTTTTGTCCCCCAGAATCAGACAAATTATGTCCTTGATCTGGAAAGTAAGTCACCCAACCTTGTGTTTCAGGTGTCAGAACAGCTTAAATAACAATATGCTAGGTGGTAGCGTACTGGTTAGAGCTATTGCCTCTGGATCCAAAGATCGCAGGTTTGATTCCCATCTCTGCCTGTAGTACTGCTGAGCAAGGTACTTGCCCTAAATTGCTCCAGTAAAATTACCCAGCTGTATCAATGGGTAAATAACTGTAAGCAATTATTAATAATTGAGACGTTAACATTGTAAGTCGCTGTGGAGAAAAGCGTCAGCTAAATGAATAAATATAAACATGCACCGCCGACAGTCACACGGACCAGACAGCGGTGAAGCACATTCGCTGCTAAACTCCCAGGCGCTACGTGGTCGTGTTCTTTTAAAACAGAACACTGATTAAAACCTGAGACGGTGTGCTGACAGCTCATCACGCACTGCTCCTTCGGTGGTGGTGGTGGGGGGGGGACTTATCAGCACAGCTCCACCTGTTGTTTTGTCTGTCAGCCTTGTTTCTCCTCTCAGAGGTGAAGGCTAAACTGCATGTAAAGAAATCGCAAAGATAATTCTCTCTCAGCCCCCAACGTGCCTTCCTGCGTCGACAGCCAAAAAGAGACCGTTTCAGGTCCCTGGATGTGGCATCAAATGCGGCAGTCTTGCGGTCTTCCAAGCCAGTGAGTGAAATGTCAGAAGCAGAAGTTGCTCTTTTCAAGCTTCGGACGGTTAAGAAACGCAGCTGCTACGTGGGGCTTTAACCACTTCCTCCAGGAAGCTCTGCTGCGGTTCAAAGACCGCAGGAGGGGAACCATGTTGGACCGCACGCTGCTGTAGCATGGCAAGGTGTCGTGACCACAGAGCAGAGGAATGCAGCACCGTCGCTATCGGCAACGGCTCATCTGCTTCCACCATGCGTCCCATCTCAGAGTCATCCTCAGCGACGCTGTCAGCAGCCTGGGAAGGACTGACTAGCTGCACTACGGCTGAACTCGCTGGTCTCCGAAAGCTACAAAAGGAGAGGCAAATGCAGGAAGTCCAGGTGCAGGGGACAACAGGAGGAGGGGTTAATAAGGAGTTAATACGGACAGCACGGTGGCACAGCGAGAAGCGCTGCTGTCCCGTAGTTCCTGGGTGGTGCAAGAGGACGTGGGTCTGTTCCCCGGTCAGTCTGTATGGAGTTTGTATGTTCTCCCTGCATCTGTGTGGGTTTCCTCTGGGTGCTCTGGTTTCCTTCCACACTCCAAAGACATGCTGCTCAGGTTCACCCTTAGTGTGTGAGTGACTGAAAGCGTGTCTTCCACTGATGTATGGATGAGTGACCGAGTAAGTAGTATATCTAGCAGTGTAAGTCACCTTAATGAATAAGGTGTGTGGGCTTATAACACTACATAGTACCCACTGGAAGTCACTTGGGAGAAGAGCATCTGCTAAATAAATAAATGTAAGGAGCCCCCAGATGAGGTCCCTTGAGTTAGTGAACAAAAATGTGCTCAAATAGTGATCCCTCTGTTTATTTCATCTAAAGAAATGAGTTTTAAATCTGTAAACACTTTTAATTGATTACCTAATTGGGACACCATAAAGGAACGGTTATTTCTAAAAATAAAGCGGAGGTAGAAGGATAAAGGCAGTAATGTAGTGGTAATCTGGCCCTCATGTGTCACCGTGTGCAAGCAGTCTATCTGGGAGGTGAAGGGGTGGGAACCCCTAGTGGACCTTCACCAGGAAGAGGACCTCATCCCTCTTAGTACTGGGATGCCAGCAGGACAGGAGGGCATTTTTCGTAATCTCTGACCCTGTCCTGTCTTGTCCCTGAACAACACACAAACACAGAGACATCTACATTTATTCCTTCCACTTAATTACACATTTCCATAGCTGGGTAATTTTACTGGAACAAGTATCTTGCTCAAGGGTCATACAGCTAGAAGTGGGATTCGAACCTGCAACCTTAGGGTCCACAGAAGGCAGCTCCAACCACTTAGCTATCAGCTGCCCCCCCCCACACATACAGACACACCTGTCAGACCATAACCACTCTGACCAGGCCTGACCATGTACAACAGCTCATCATCCACAATTTTATTTAAGCAACTGGATCTTTAACCACATCTCTTCAAGGCTCAGTTCAAGTCCCACCCCCTCCCCCCCAGTCCTGCAATTTGTTCCCTCTGTTCCCACACTTGCACAGCCTCCTCCAAGCAGCTTGTGACCAGAGGTTCTGGCAAGAGAACAGAGCTCAGAGAACTGGAGTTGCCAGCATTGTTGTAACAATTTGACTGAGATATTTACTAACAGAATCCTGTGATGGACTGACACCCTGTCCAGGGTGTACCCTGACTCGCACCCTGTGCCTCCAGAATTGACTGTGGACCACCGTGACCCAGCACTGGGACAAGCAGTCACTCAAACTGGATGAGAGAACATTTCTGTCCTTCACACTACGTGAAATTGGAACGTCCCTTTGTCACTGCGGTACACAAGGTGGCGCGTTGTAGCTGAGGATCTGGAGACGGGGGGTGTGAAAGGCTGCGTTTATATTATCTGGCCAGTTGACAGGCATTCTTGAAGCCCCCCCACAATTTCACCCTCCACCCCCGTTCTGTTCTGCATCCACTGCACTGAAAGGATCTTTGCCAGTGTGTGTTCATCTGGAAAGTTAAAGGACTTTCCAGGGACATGAGCAAACCCACAGGCTCATAGTGGGATGGGAGAAAGCGGCACCAGGAGGCCACAAGGAACGTGCCTCGACTTGGAGCTCAGCTGAGTGAGCTGGGCTGTGATCTGTTGATTCATGTTTACGCACACACCATGTGAGCCAGGGCAGAGCGCCTACCAGATGCTGCCAAGAGCAGGAACAGGAAGCCGCGGATCAGCCATGTGGTTCGACTTTCTCCAAAGCCATCCTCCGACCAAGATTGGGTAGATGGCCTCCTCTCCAAGCCAGCCTCCTAACTCATCAAATCTAAACAATCTGAGTAAAAAATCCCTAATAGGGTGGAGATGTATTAATCTACACACACAAGCAAAAAACCTGCATGTGTGACATGGTGGCACAGCAGGTAGCACTGGTGCCTTGCAGCTCCTGGGGCAGGTTTGAATCGGGCTCAGTCTGTCTCCCCCTCAGCACTTTAACCGCAAGGAGAAGTTGTTTTTATTGACATTAGTTTGTATATGATGGGGGGAAAAAAAAAAAAACACATCACCACTTTAGTGTGCACGGGCACACACACACACACACACACACACACACACACACACACACACACACACACACACACACACACGTTTCCAGTGCTTGGAATACTGGCACTGCGGTTTGCCGTGTGTTACCGGACCTCAAACTGACCGGTTTCTACAATTTTTCTCAGCTAAACAACTTCCCTTCTCAGAAGTCGTATCTGAAGCCACCTAGGACGGTATGATGGTGAGCAGATTCACCCAGATACCTCCGATTTTGCCACTAGGCTACGGGTTTGAGCCCCATGAAACACTCCTGGTGTCATTCAGTGACACCAGAAGGTGCAGTACCTCTGCTGCTCTGTTGGCTGAAGGTGACGGTGCTTACGCAGGAGGGATGTAAACAGCTGAGGAGTGAAGAGACCCTGAATAAGAGGCACTGAACGCTGCGCTCTTATGGGAACCACGGCAACGGTCCATCCACTTCTCATAGAAGCCATGGTTCTGCGATGCAAAAACTGCAACAACCAACCGTTCACCCAATGACAGCTGATGCTTGTGTGTGCAGTCATCACACCTGTAGACTGTGTTACCTGTGCCACCCTCCACCTTCCCAGAAGAGACACCGACCACCCCTACCCCTTCCGGCCACACGTACCTCTGCAGAGGGGCGAACTGGGGCTCCTCCTCTCTGGGGACTGCCTGCTGCTCTGCTCGGGGGAGCCCCGCTGGGGGGGGTGCCCTCTGCCCCGGCCCCCCAACGATGCTGATGATGATGCCGATGAAGAGGAGGAGCAAGACTGTCCCTCGGAGCAGTCAGGCAGCCACTGGGGCTGCAGGGTGGGGGAGGGGCACGGGGACCCCCCGGACACGGCGCTCGGGGACGCGCAGGGGCCTCTGCCATGCGCCTGGGGGAGTCTGCTGGCCGATGACGACACGTGGGCCGCCGCGGGCGGCCCTCCCTTCGCAGGACCAGCGCTCGTAGGAGACGACGGAGACGCTCGCGGAGCCACGGCGCGAGGGGGACTCCGGCTCAGTGACGTAGACGCGCCGCTGCCGCTGCCTCTGCTGTTACTGTGAGCGGCACTGCGCGTGGGGCTGCCGCGTGTGGGGCTGCCGCTTCCCCCGTCTGTGGCAGCGTAAGGCGACCTCGCCTGTAGGGGGGGCTGCGCCTGTGTCTGGGGTCTCAGCTGGAACGGAACTGTGGCCTTCATGGGCAGCAAGCGGCCCGCGGTGCCGACACCAGAGCCACCGCCGGGGCCGCCCACGCCACCGCCGGCGGCGCCACCGCTGGAGGTGGGAGACTCGTTCCTTCGAGCTCTCTGAGACATGATTTTGTCCGAGAACAACGTTCTAGTCCAACGGCATAATAGTGCAAAAACGACTAGTTACAACATCTGACTGTCTGAAACCTTATTTCGGGAGCGCTTCCGTGGCTCCCCGGCTGTAAACTCCATACAGTGTCCTAGCCAACGAACTCCACTCCAGTGTGCTCAAACCCCACGGACACACCGTGACACCAGTGAAACTAGTCACTCGCAGCAAACACACCACCACCGAGCGAGCCCCTCCCACGGTGAGTTCCTCCGCCTTTCATTGGCTGAACTAATGTTGCTCAAACTTTTGATTGGATCCTCCACAAAGCTCCACCTTTCGCCTGCTTAAAGATACAGGAAGCGCGCTCAGTCACCAGACGCACAACACGTCCTTGCCAGCCCCTCCTATAATTAGCTTTGAGGGCTGCTTCTTATTGGCTCTGCCGGAGTTACTGAAACTTCTGAATGGATATTCCTCAAAGCCCCGCCTTCCTCGTCTTAAAGGTGTACACTAACTTAGAAGGAAAACTCGCTCAAGTAAAACAACAACGCGAGAAAAGTACCCAAAATTAAGATGCTGTCATTTCATACACTTCATGTGGCCTCCTCTTTGGAAACCAACTACATACGCCTGTTTGCCCATATGGTGAATTAAAGAAGTTGCTGGAAGCTGGGTGCTGAATGCAGCCCATCTGTACATCTTATTGTTTACAGAAATATGGCTAAGACTTTCACAGAAAGTCCCACTTATTATAAGTCCCACTTATTTAATGTACATTAAAATCTACAAATTCGACCGACAGGATAAAACGACACCCGAATAACGAACAAGTTTTTGGAAAGGAAGTCCAAAAACACACAACTTTTGTTTTGCATACAAATAAACCCTTTCCTCACAAAATCTCAATCAAAAAATATATCCCTGAAAATCAGATACGTAAATGACTGATTTCCTCTGCTCGTCTTCACCTGTGCTCTTTATTCAGAGTCACTGTTAATCTTTTTTTGTTACTGTTTCGTCCGACCACGTTGCAGGACGCAGTTTACATTTTACAGAACTTGAATTCCCAAATCAGTCAACATTTACTAATGGTGATACCTGCCACAATACCACTCGCTGGTGTGAAACAGACGCCGTGCGAACTTTTACATGTAAAAAAGTTTATCTCTCAAAATGCTTAAGGTAAACTTAAGGGGTATTTTTTTCTCCGCTTTGTTACTGGAGACACGTGTATTGAACTATTATTACTGCGCACCACCGCCCCCACCTGGCCACGCTCGTAACAACAGTACTCTGATAAAGTTTATTATAATACATTATAACTCATCATACTGTATATATCAGAAATATGACAATTTCAATGCTAAACGCTCAATAAAAAAGCTATACCAGATTTCTTTTTTCCAGGATTTTGTCACAATTTTGTGTGGGAGCCTTCTGTGACAAAGGGGTTACATTTATTTTTTTTTTTTAATCCTTAAGTGGTTTAGCTGTGTTACTGCAGTATCACACGATTTATGATCAGTGTCAGGTGATTGCTGCCTTTAACTTTTATTATAGCTTCAGTTGTATTTGATATGTCACATTGGACAGTCACTACGCAGGACCACTAGAATTGTTTAAAACATTTCTTTGATGGGCCAGACTGTTTTTTTTTTTTTTTACATGGATACCACCAAGTAAGAAGAAGAAAGAAAAAAAAAAAAAAAAAAAAAAAAAAAAATCACAATATTTTTTTTTCAGTAATATAATCTTTAATCAACTGAATAATGTATGGTTTACAGCAGGCCTTCTTGTTTAAATGTCATGTTCAGCCCAGTCTTAAAACCAACAGACTAATATGTTAGCATTTGTTTATATCTGTCTCAAAATGCTTATTTTACAAGCTTGAGTAGAAAAATTCAGAGTGGCTTCTTCTTGTCTAGAGCAACACTAAAAGTCGGACGTCGTATCAACTTCCAGCTTCAACTGCAAAGGAAAAGCAGGTCAGCGACACACACACAAAAATAATCTGTAATGACACTATATACGATTTTGCCTCAGTAAATAAAAGCAATATATTTACAAAAGCAAAAAAAGGAAATATTAACATGAATAATTCAGGGATAAAAAAAATTAAATCAGCCCATTAGCGGTAACCTCTGAGCAATGCCACTTTTTGTTTGGGTTCCGTGCTGACGGGATGCGGTTGGACACGAGCGCTGCAGTACAAGTATTTCTTTAGCAGAGAGGGGTTTGGTTTGAGATTGTGTGGGCCCCCGTCTTCTGACATTGAACCACGTAGTTCCTTCACGGGACTGACACGTCTTCCACTGCATAACACGTACACAACAAACTAAGTGCTGAAAACTGGTGTTTGGGAAAGTGTTTGTGTGCATTATGTTGTGGCAAAGTAAGAAGTCCAGGGATTGACACACTGCATCCCAGTAGTAACCAAAACAAACTACAACCCATGGCCATATTTAGTTGGGAGTTTAGGTTAAGAACTGATACACGTCAGGAGGGGAGAAAGACGAAACACACCCGTGGTTCCTGACTCATCTTGTGCCAAACCAACGGACAGCGGTAATATCTGAGGTAAACCCCTGCCAAAGGTCATGACCCAAGTGCTTATCAGCAAAAGTACACCGCTTTCTGTAAAATTAATCTTTCCTTCAAGAAAATGGCAAGTTCAGGTGTTGCAGTTTTTTTGCTCAACTGCACCACTAAATCAACTTAATAAATCAGTGTCATTTATCTTCGTATTGGTCCCAGAGCAAGAGCTGAGCAGTAGTTCTAGTTTCTCATTCATGTAGTAGATGTGTAACTGAAAATGCTGCACATAGCAAAGGAAACTGCATTATATACAAATCCATTTACACAAAAGGTCCAACGGACATTACGGACAGACAAGGACTGTTCTATTAAGAAGCAGGACGTTGAAAACAAAGTGACCGAGACATCTCAGTTTAAGTGAACGTTGGCATTGCCAGCAAGGTGCAATGCGGTCTCTTTCAAACTGTGTATGTATGTGTATGTGTGTGTGAGAAAGATTTCACAGTTGTCACACTGCAAATATCAAAATGACAGCTAAAACTCAGCTTCGCGCTTCCTCAGATTTAAGAGCAGCCCTGTCGGCATATGCACTGTAATGCCCTCTAAATCAGGAGGGACTAGGACTGGCAGGCAGGGTGGCAAGTGTGATTATTTCTCCTGCAAAAAGCAGAGGTAAAAATAAAGGGAAAGGCTGCTTCTGATGATATACAGTGAAGTCCCATATTACGTTTACATTAACGTACAACAAAAATGAAAGGATTAAAGTAAAAAAAAAAGCTACATTAGGCAAAACACAAATCTCTGCAGAGTCACTAATGAGGCAATATTGTTTTAGTATCCAAATACATCTGGGTCAATCAGGTCTTCATAGACATGCAAACCTCAAATTCCTGAGGCCAACAAATACTGCAGAGTTTGATTAACAACAAAAAAGCTATAAGAACATAATGTTATGCTGTAATAAGACATCATATACATTTTACAGGACACAAACCACCATTTGTGAGCTAAAAGCCACCACTTTGCCCAGTTCGGTCAGCCCATCCCTCCCAACCACTTCCCTTTCAAGTCGAAGACCACTCCATGCAATTGCTTGCAGCTCAAGCGGCAGAAAACATTCACAGGTAAACAGAACTGCATCTGCTTCTGTTTCAAACAAAGTTCAAATTTTCCTTTTTAAAGCATTACACAGTGGCAAATTGTTCCAGTAAGCTTAACTGTAGTTTATACATTTACAAATAGCAGACATGTAAAATTAAAACCACACAACATGCGTGTGTGTGTGCGCATGTGTGTGAGAAATGTATACATTTAGACATGCCTTACGTTCAGGGCTCTGCTTGTGAAGAGGGGAGGTTAGTAAAGCCCTCCTGCCCTTATGCTACCCCAACTAAGAAGTCATGCGACTACCTCCACAGGGCAGGCCCAGCCAAACACACTCCTCTCCCACATGCTACGCTGCACATTACAAGCTTGCTCCAGCACAACATACAGACGAACACACTGGCCGAGACTTGGGTTCGAACGCAGAGCTCTGTATTGCATAGAATGAGAAGAAAGGCTGCAAGCGGTCTGAGGTTGGGCTGTGCTATGCATTCTCCAGGGCAACAGGGACGAACCCGCAGCACAAGGAGGTGGATCGTGAATCAAAGTGGTTCTCTTTTGTGAAAAAAGAAAAACGAGCAGCTGTTCGCTTGAGTTCATCAATTACAGTGCTTCATTTTCCGATTGTATGGATCCTACTGTTCTCCAAGTGACAGAACAAAAATGAACTACTCCATCTATTATACCAACTGTTTTTCAGTCTGAGATGCTAAAGGATTGTCTCAAAAGTCAGGAGACGCAGGCTGAATGCAGGACTGCTACCACTCAAAAGTGAGCTGCTTGCAACATCAATTAAAATTGATGGAAAACAGAAAATATCTGAAATGAAACAGTACCTCAAAGCTAAAGCCTATTGCACGTTCAAAAAAGATACAAAATGTTGGATACACATTACACAAAAGGAATAGCTATACATAAAAATCATTAATCATAAAATTTGCATAAAATTAACAAATAGTGAAAAACAGTGAAACAATATAGCAGGCAATTGTGTCTTAAAGACCACTTTCTTTTTATAGACCATTCTACATATGCATTCACACATTAAAACAGCATCTACATGAGTGGTCAGTTCTGATTGTATCATCAACACATTGTCATGTCTTCATTATACATTTTTAAGACCACTGTTTTGCATGGTCAGATACTTAACTGTGCGATTAGGGTTACTTTTGAAAAGTGCAACAAAACATTACCCAAAAAAAAAAAAAAAAAAAAAAAAAAAAAAAAAACTTCAGACATACGAGAACATTTACAAAAAAGATGGGGGGAAGCATTTTAAGCCAATGTTGCTGCATAGCTGGGTTCTGTTTAAAGCAATTTCTTCTGACAGCTGGAGAAATACAAGGGAAAAATACAAAATTAAGCGCTTCTTGGCTGTTAAGTCATTTCTTCATTTTCCACACTTTAAAAAAAAAAAAAAAAAACAATATCAACCACTTCCTGGAAAAAGACCTGGGAAAACACCTAAATAGCGATGCTTTCCAGCGAACACCATCCTCATGGCTGTGGCTCCAAGCGAAGGTCATACTTCACAGACAGGTCATGGTTGGGGGGTCAGAGGGGATGCCAGCAATGGCAGTGGCGGTGCCCCCCCCCACCAGGAACACAGCAGTGCTGGATTTGGAGTGGCTGGTGTTGGGTTGACTCAGATTTTGGCCATGGTGAGCATTCCCGTTGTTGTTGACCTCTCCGTCCAGGGCAGTGGTGGACACGACCCAGGTCGAGGGACGCCACCGCTTCAGTGAGTAAGGCGTCTTCACACGCTTCTTAATCTTCTCACCCGATCCCGTTTTCCCATCCTGCAGCAAGCCCTCATCTGAAAAGTGTAACAATTGGGAACTGAGAATTCACTGAAGAGACAACTCAATGTTCATTGCTCTCTAGAGGCCAAAACTTGGAGTAAGTTTGTACTTTTTCTGTCTGGGGAAAAAAGTTTATACCACTGAAAGCCTTGGTATCACTGGCTACTTGTAAGAGTATATATTTTCCTAAGGATTACTATAACAGGGCTGTTTGTGTGGAAACTGAAAACAGCCACTATGCAATTTAATATTTGCTCTACATTATTGCACCCCTTACTCAAAATCCATTTAGAAACTACAAACTTCTGTAATTTGAAAATAATATGCTCATAGTAATCGGATACAGGAAATTCAGAGTTGGTCTTGTCAAAGTACAAAATCTGTACAGAAAAATCCCCACCCAAATGTGCTAAATAAAACTGGCACTAGACAAGGAATATGGATAGCCTTGAATACACCCATTTGCTTCCCGTTATTTTCCTGGTTATGAATTTGTCAGCGCTGAAGTCATCTCTCCTTTCCGTGATACACTGATCTCCTCATCCTCATCAGTTCCCTCACAAGCTACAAAGCAGAAAGTTCTCCAGATTCTTATCACAGCTGTGAAATTTCTGCCAACAGGCACCATTTAGAGGACATATCCACTTGCATCTCAGTGAAAACAGGGTAATGACTTATGTAGTACCCTGCCTTCACTGCTTGAGTAGGGCAGATAGGCACTAATCCCCTCACCTCATTTGCTCTCTCCCTAGATCAAGAACCACATGGTATCTAAGGACATTTAGATGCACGGGGGCTTACAGGTAGAGGAAGATGACTGGGAAGGGTGGAGCAATCCAGCGAAACATACCCTGCAGGCAGAAAGAGTCCAGTGTGGTGGAGGAGAGGTCCAGGGAGTTGGGCCGCTCCGCTCTCCTCGGCTTGTCCTGCCGCAACAGGGCCTCCCCCTGCGGTTCTGTGGCTACAGCGACCAAGTCAGAGGCTAGGGGTGCTAAAGAGGGCTGTGTGCTGGGACAGGCACCGTTGTTGTTGCTGTTGTTATTGTTGGAGTTGGTGCGACCCGTGTGGTGGTGCAGGTCCGGCAGCCGGTCCCGGGCAGCAGGCTGCTCCCTTTGCAGCAGGGGCTCATGCTCATCCGGACTGGAGTTGATGTTCAAGCGGCTGTCCTCGCTGCTAAGCTGAGACTGCAGCAGAGGGACAGAACCTTCAGCCTGGGGCCCTGCGGGATTGGAGTTCCCAAATGAGGCGGCTGGGCCTGTGTACCCGCCTGCAGCAGCTGCAGCAGCTGCAGCAGCCCGGACCACAGGCCCGTTGTTTGTGATTGTGACTAGGTGGGGTTCAACAGCAACTACTGTGTTCATCTTAGCTACACCAGTTTCTACCTGCTTCAGGTTGGATTTTCCATGCTTTCCAAACTTGAGGCGCAAGGAGGATGACTCCTTACCCAGGGGTTTGGTATTCAGCGGCAGAGTGGTGGGCCGCTTGGGTAGGTTCTGCTGCTTGGGCAAAGGGAAGACAGTGGTCTGGGCATCTCCAATCCCACTAACTCCCACTCCAAACTCGGTCTGCCCCACTGCCCCTGTCCCACTGCCCCCTGTGACCTCAGCAGCCAGCTTAATAAGCGGGTAGAGCAGACTGGAACTCCCAGAGCTGAGTGGGTCAGGAGCACAGAACTGCTTCAATGAGTGTTCCATCAGGTTCTCATCAGAGCTCTCCTTCAGGTTCTTGTCCACTTCCTTAGGGTCCAGCTTAGTGGTCTCCAGATCTTCTTCAGTGAGCTGCAGGCACACAGGTACTGGTATCACTGTCGCCCCAGCACTGGTGCCTACCTCCTCTGGGTGGCCTGACTCAGAAATGGTGGTCATGATGGTGCTAGGCGTCAAGCCAGTAGTGCTGGTGGTTGCAGTGGTGCTGTTGGAGAGACTTACTGAACTCCTCTCAGGGCTAGGCAGTCGTGCTTGGGCCTGCTGCCGCTCATAGTTTATGGAGTTGCGGTTCTTTTCTCCAACCCC
Source organism: Scleropages formosus (assembly GCF_900964775.1). Taxonomy (NCBI): domain Eukaryota; kingdom Metazoa; phylum Chordata; class Actinopteri; order Osteoglossiformes; family Osteoglossidae; genus Scleropages; species Scleropages formosus. Next base: position 949,181 of record NC_041819.1, on the reverse strand, counting down.
AACTGCTCCAGTACTGCCACCGCTCCCCTGACCACCCTTCCCACCACCTGAAGAGCCTCCCAAGATTGAGGCTTCACTCTGCAGGTTCTTCACCATGCCCTCATGATCCTCAATGTAGGAGGAGGAGGAGTAGTCAGGGTAGGGCCCCATTTTGGGCACCCTACGACTGTGAGACAAATTCCTGCAAGAGAAGACAAAACCAGTCAGTATGCCGGAAGTTGTGACACACCACCAGGAACCTTAGTAGCCAGGTCTGTTGGGTTCCATCTCAATATCTCCATTACCCCTCTGTGATACATGGGAGACTGGTTTGTAGAAGGCACCTCTCATTCTGCAGCGCTGTGCTCATGGGGTTAACTGTTGGGCTCACAGACTTGTTGCGATCCCAGATGAGTAGCAGCTCTGCCATGCGCTCCTCTGCGCACTGAGCCGTGAGTCGCGCTTCTGCATCCTGGTCCCAGCAGTCTTCCATTGTCTCCTTGAGCGAACGAACTGCCTGTTAGGAGAAAAGGAAGATGAGCCAAACACTCACAGCTATGGCAAGCCTGAAGGCCCTTTTTCTGGGGTCAGGAAATAACTGGAGTTAGAAGGATCTAGACAGGTATGTCTAACCAACCAAAGGAAAGGGGGTGGAGTTTTATAATGTTGCCTCTCAGGGACAGGGAAACTGAACAGAGAGGTCACTTATTGGTTAAGTGCATCATGCTGACAAGAGAGGTGTTTCCTGGTCCTCACCAAACTGTTCTCCTTCCATGCCTCAGGAAACTTTGGCCTCTGCTTTTCCCTTGACACAAGAACTTGCATGTCCTCAAAGGAAGGGTGGTTCCCCACCTCTGCTTGGAAGGCCATCTGGTATTCCGGCACTGTCTCCCCTACAGAAGGATTGTGAAGAGGGTCAGTCAGGGCTTCAAGCATTGAAGGGGAAATTTCATAGGACTGAGGATGTTGATGGAAGGAGGCTCACCAGGAAAGAGATCAGAGCAGCGCATGAAGATCTCCCAGTAGATGAGGCCAAGGGCATACATATCCACCTGCTTGAGAGCAGACTCACAATCTCGCAGGTTTACTGCCCCTTCCAGCACCTCGGGAGCCATGTAACGTATGGTGCCCACCTGGAGTAGGCGATAAACAGAGGGGTAAATGGGTCTTGGTTTAGCTTCCAACAGATTTCTTCAATAGCCATATAACACTGGGCGTGAGTAGTGACAATGTACTGTAGTGGTCAGAGCTGCTGCCTTTAGATCCAAAGGTTACAAGTTGGAATCTCACCTCCAGCTGTAGTACCCTTGGGCAAGGTACTTACCGTAAATTGCTCCAGTAAAAACTACCCAACTGCAGAAATGGGTAAGTAATTGTAGGAAGATTAACATTGTAAGTCGCTTTGGAGAAGAGCATCAGCTAAATGAAAATATAGCATCATCAGCAAGAGCTAAAAGTGAGAAGATCCTGTCAACTGAAGTTATTTTATCAACGTCAGAGGATTATTTATACATGGGCTTCTAAACCAGAGTCTCACCTCACTGATGGCAGCATTCTCCTCCTCGCCAGGCCGCACCATCCGGTTCCCAGTGAGTTTCATGGACAGCCCAAAGTCGCTGATCACACACGTGCCATCATTCTTCACCAGAATGTTCCTGCTGTTGAGGTCCCGGTGGGAAACTGCTGGCTTGTACAAGTCTAAAGCGTAGAGGAAACGGCAGCTGAGAATTAACCCTTGTCAGCTCCTGGTCATAAGGAACATATTTTAAAGAACAACTGTACTCATGCTATTCACAACTCTTTTTAAAAACAGAAGAAAACTACCAAGTTCACTTGACGTGGCATGCAAGTTCTACAGATTCTTAAAGTACTTCAACTGAATATGAACTGAAGATGATTAAGGGTCCTTTTTTTAAAAAACAGAATCCATATCAAACACTAGAATCTCCTAAGTCCATATTATCATTGTTTCCTTGAATGTACCGCATTTCTGCTGCTAGTCATTTAAATTCCACAGCTTCACCGTTAATTTATTTTGTTTTTTATTTTATTTTTGTTTTTTTGTTTTGTTTTTAATGTTCAAACTCACACTGCACATAGTTTTCCACTAGAAGGCGCTAAGTAAAACAGAAGGCATTTTGAAGAAAGCACTGTGGTTTTGGAAGGAGGGAAGGAAGATGGGCCTTCTATCCCTTTCCTTGCAAATTTCATAGTTACTATTGTCAGTACATCAAAGGACTCTGAACCACTACAATAATTTCAGTGTAACATCAGGGGGACTTTATCATAGGAACAAGGTGGGCCTTAGCTGTCCAATCAACCTTGCAGAAAAAAACCTGTTACTATGGCACATAATTCCCCCTGCCCCCCATTTAAAAATAATAAAAAAAAAAAAAAAAAAAAAAAAAAAATCATTCTAAAGATGATTCTGCCTGGCCCACATGCGCTCATTGTTTTTCACATGACTTCCCCTCTTTCACCAGTATCAATGCTTTGAGAACAGGCATCACGTGTCCCTGAATGCCTCACAGTGCCACAGTGTTTATTTTCTCAGCACCAATGGAAATTTGTTCAAATGGAAGAGAAAGTGTATGCATTTCACTTTAAACAAACAACCGTCTCAGTGCCTGCAGTCTGAACTTGTCTCCAAAAGTTTAGACTTGAATTACACGCGACTGTTCAGTTTTTACAGAAAAACGTTCCTCCAAGCCTCTTCCTGAGTTTCCAAGCTTAAGTATAGCTCCCTTCCATAGATTTCAGGATTGCTGTCTATTGTTTGTCTATTTTCGGCCTTGGGCTGAAGAGTGGTATATTTAAAAATAAACAATGAGTCAAGAGCTCGGAGTAATATTTCACCAAGCACATGAAAATGTGCACAAGACAGTTTTTAGTAACAGTCTATTTCTGGACATGTTGCTATATGGTAGGGAGTACTTATTCCCCCCCCCCCCCCCCCGGTTCATTGATTGCAGCAGAACGCTTCAACTACTGCTGGGATGAGTTCCAGACATTATTACAGGATTTCTACAAACCATCACATTCTACCTCAAATCTCCAAGCGATCCCCACATATACTCAGCACATCAAGGGGTCACTGTGGATCCCATTTCATTTATTTAAATAAAGACTACAATAGGGAAAGTATAACACTCAGAGGTCAGGTTTCAGGAAAGATCAAAGCCTAGTCTGACAGATGGACATATGGATAGAAAGGTCACCCTTTGTGTAGTGAAATATCCAGAAATTGAATGAAAACTATGAACTGGCATAATATTTGTGGCACTGCTTTGACATATACTTTGTTTCAATTGCCACAATTCCATTTATCTACTAATCATTTGTGCAATGAATTATGAACGGACTACACTGATGACAGATCTCAGCATTCAGTGGTATTACTACTAATATTCAACTGATGTCTGGCGTAAGGAATGACCTTCAGCTGTCCACATCAAACAGAAGATGCTGGTTGCAGTTTGTCCTTTAAAGCCATGAATTATTGATTTGTTCCACTTCATCTCCTTTTCCAGGGCCTGTGAGTTCTCTTTCCAAGTCAGCATTTACAGATATGTGTTAAGTGTAACCAACTTAACTTTCTTTTGAGAAATCAACTCATGGCTTGTTTGCATTTTCTTAAAATCTATAAAGACACAGCAGCTTATCAGCATGGTAGAAGTACAGTAGATTGGAAAGAATGTTCCGTGCAAGACCAGCAAGCTGACCATGGTCTGGGCGCAGAACTCACCTCCTCGCACCAGCTCCGTATGGAGATAGGCTAGGCCTCGAGTGACTGAGTGGGCCAGACGGCAGCAGCTCACCCAGTCGCCTGCCTGCAAGTTCAGGTACTGACACAAAGAACCCTGTCCAGAGGGGTACCAATGGGGGGAGGGGGCACAGTAGCAGATAGAGACCAGTGGAGGTGAAAGACAACATGAGCAGGAAAAAGTAGGGTTACGGAGATAAAGGAAAACGGGTACACAAAGAAAAATACAAGCAGAATTTAACTTTACACACAGGGCAGCTCATCAACTATATCACCTCATTACATTGTATTTTTATGTTAAGTACCATAGTAATGTCCACGTAGACGTTACAACGTTCCTCTGATATATTAACTGAACATAACCTACAAAGTTTGGTGTGCATCCCGGTTCAGCAGAGGCCCATGTCACTTGTGCTAACAGAATATTCTCTAGCAGGTGTTAGAATTACTGCCATGGTTCTACAAATCCAGTTAGAAACCTTGGGACCACACATCAGCTAAGAAAGAATTGAAGGTATAAACGAATGAGCAGCTGATAAGGGGAGGGAAACCCTCACTCTAATCACTGTTTTCTAAATCTCATGACAAATTTGTTTTCAGCTTGAATTTCACATTTTCCTTTAATTTTCAGTGGAAGTGGTGTCAATGTGTGTTTTGCACCTCCTATTGGACAGCCACACCTTGAAATCCGTAGTCCAAAGTGTTTGTATTCCATTTATTACTCACATGTGGGTAGTACTCCATAACCAACAGATACTCCATGCGGCCGTCCGTTGTCAGGCGCCCATCACCCACAATGAACCGTGCAATGTTGTCATGCTCCAGCAGAGGGAGTCTGTAGATTCCGCGTTCGTTCACAAAGTTCTGCCGGTTGGCGTACGTGAACACCTTGACTGCCACGGGCCGCTCATCAAGAGAGCCCTTGTACACCGAGCCATACCGGCCTCGGCCAATCAGCTGAGGAGAATGGCCAAAACTGTAGTTTAAAATTTTAAGGATTACATGTAAAATTGTGGGCTATATAAATGCATTAGGATACGAGCTTGTCCAAAGCAAGAAGAGTTAACAAAAATAAAGTTCAGAGGACCCACCTCTAGCAGCTTCAGGCTGTCCAGGTCCAATGAGGGTTCAGACGTTGCTGCCTCCATCTCATCCATGTTGTGCAGACCCTGCTTTCTGTTTCCTTCAGCCAGACACACAACAACATAGAGGCTGGGGTAAGGGATCATGAACCAGGTCATACGAAGGCCTCCTCTAAACCCCATCACATAGCTACTCACCTGTCAGCATTCGATATCCAAAGAAGAGTGCAACAATGAGAACGGCAACAATGGAGACCGATGCCAGGGCAATGACGATTGCCTCCTCACGATACAGCTTTGGCTCTGAGAAAAGTGGAAAGAACGCATCACTTAGCAACGCACTGCTGCATAATTGGGTTGCTGCAGGTTGTTCCACACCATGCCAGCAGATATTTATCTTCACACATTTTTCCTTCCAACTGCTTCAATTTTTTCATGTCATCCTCTGTACAAAGATGATGCTTTGATACAACTGTACATTAGAAACTCCCACAATACAGTACTACAAAAAAAGCAGATTTCTCCTGAATGCTAAAAGCAACATCAACCACAGCAGAATGACAAGTCTCACATACACACTAAAGGGCTCAAGTCAAACATTTACAGTATATATAACAGTACATCACTTTGGAGAATAGCATCTGCTAAATGAAATATAAATATAAAATGCTAGTTCATGTGTATAAGCTCACAAACACACACAAGTACTTGCAAACTCACCCTCTAAAATAATCACACACAGACAATGACAGTGGGACCAGACTCTCTCTCGAGTGTTTACGTGTACTGGAGACAGAGCCATGTTGGCATGTCATGGAGCGTCTAGTGCCCCCTCCCTCTCACTGCCCTGTGGAATTCCACTCTGCCCAGTCCCCTCTTCTCTCCTGTTGCCTCCTGCTCCTTATCTCTTTTCTCCTCCTCAGCTGCTCCTTCACCTTGATTCCCCCATAAGCCCATAATTCTGTCACTGAATTCTGCCCAGCTCCTGGGAGTAAGACACTCCTGCCTTCCATATCTAACACATGCATTCATTTATTCCTTGGATTTCTGTGACTCAAACATTGGAAATGTCAGTCCTGCCTCCTATTAAGAAATAAAAACAGGAGGAGGAAGGCACCCCACCCTTTTCAGGCAGACTGGCGTCTTGTGCTATGAATGGTGTTATGGAGCCAAGGAGGAGTGCGACTGGACTCTCAGAACCCTGGTCGCAGAAGGCTGCACTTCCTGCACATTTCCCAGCTCTTTAAGTAACAGGTTCAGTAAAAGGGCACAACTGCCCTGAAAGGCTGGATATAAACCTGCCTCCTGAAAGGACAGGGATTTTCTCCCAAATGGGAAACTGGAAGGAACATTTATTCTCTCTGCTAACAAGGAAGAAACAGCTTTTTCAAAATGACATGGAAACAAGGCCTAACCAAAGTGGCAGGAAAGTAACATTTTCCTGTGTCAACTACAATACAAATCTTTCCACAAGTAGCTAAGTGTGTATTCCATTTCTAGCTTCTCTCAAGAGGGCACTTGGAAGCAAATGACAAGATGTTCAAGAGAACTAGGGCACATTTACACTTCCCTAGACTGAGACAGCAGAGGGATGACTGGAACAACGGTGCAGCAAAGAGCTGGGTTGTCTTACATGGCCACTTTCTGGCTTATCAACACAGCACAAGAGGGCCAGCTCACAGCAGTAGGGACAAAGAAGAACATGAGAGAAAGTAGTGAGGATTCCAGGATGATTTAAAATCCCAGGTGCTGAGAAAAGAGGCTTGAGGAAAGACATACATACACATACAGTACAGACAAGCAAACACGAACACCTGATTGAAAGTCAGAGTCTGAGACACACACATACAGAAATAACCTGACAATCAACATGCATGCACCTCAAACAAAACAAAAAGCTAGTCACATAGCGAGTTTGGGATACACAATACTGGCATGAAAACTTATTTTAGATACACCAACATCTGCTAGAGCGGGCAGCATTAACTTTAAAGTAACCCTCATAGGTGTAATCAACACTGCACGTGACGAAACACCTTCATCGTAGGGCCATTCTGCGACCGCACGTCACAGATTAGTCGTTACTTATATCTGGGAGCCAAACAGCACTCAATTCCCATTAGCGCTGCTGTTCTGCAAGCAGGTGAAATGGCCTAATGAATTAGGTTATTACCAGAATAGTAATAATTTCTGCAAAGCACTCATTTCATTACTCTTCAGTTTCAGAGTGGTATGTTACTGCAGAGCACAAGATAACAAAAAACTAAATACAATTTATTTCAGCCAGCAGGGCAATCAATGTATTTGTTTACTCTTTGCAGAATGAATGGCTCCAACTCCCTCCCCGTCAGCAAGCGCAGCGTTCAGGGCTTGGTACGTACAAGGGGATCAGTTACCCCCCCACCTACCAAAACATCTGCACTGTGCTCTTTTTCATCTCCATACCAGAGAAGAGCTGGTGAGAGTTGGCTGACAGACGGGGCAGAAGGACCAGAAGGAAAACTGTATTGAATGGTGCAGCTGCACACAGCTCAGAGGACTGCATCTCACTCTGCCCATAGTGGGACTCAACCTATGGTGTAGCTAATGCATGTACCCCCCAACCAGTCCAGATGGTGTGTTGGACCAGTTTTCCCCTCAGCAAGTAAGGTGTCTTCATTATCACTGTCAACTTGGCAGCCCCTTAACAGTGAGTAATGCATTCATGGCAAAAACTCCCATCTGCTTTCACAACCTCCCATATACTCAGCACAGCATAGGCAGGTTGCCCACCAACACACCCCTTGAACTGCTGACATGGGTGTGAAACATTCACAGCCCAAAGGTCTGTGTGTCTGGCATACATCATTCTGATCTGTGTGTTTATACACGCTGGACAGCTTTGCAGAAGGTCAAGTCCTGTTATTTAGTAAACACTAACAGTGTGTGGCCCACAAATACGGTTTCGCTCAATGTACTGTATGTATGACACAGCTATAGAAAAAGCACTGTCAATGTAAAAGTATGAAGGCGCTGTTAACAATCCTTGTCCCCACCCCCACACCAGCAGGAGTCTGCATCGCTCTTGTGCTCCTCAGCAAGCTCCGTGCAGGCCTCTTCCTGCTCCTGCGTTATCTCTGTCGGCAGGAGGAGACGGAAGGAAGGGGGGCCCTTTTTAGTCTGCTGTGGCATAGGGGGTGGGGTTGTGCGTGTCCAGAAGCATCCCACTGAACAAACCAGAACAAAACTCCCACAACGCGTGGATTCCACCCGACAGACTGCTGGCGTCGAGAACAGATTATCAGCACTCTGACTGTGGAGGTGCGTACGGGTGTATGTCAGCAATTCCCACAGCTTTGTGTTGCTCAAAGACACACTAAAAAAAAGCACAAATATGAGGTGATACCCGCTGATATGAGTCTAATGGGTTACTTTTTGTACATGCCTTTTTCTTCCACCATACGTACATCAGATTCTAATTAGGTGTCTGACTGAATGAACTGAATGAACAAAATGAATGTCGGTGCATACGGTGAAGGAAACTAACTGTACTTAAAGAGTCACATCTGCAGCTATGTCTCTTTCTCCTAATGTAAGGCACAAATTGTATTTTCTATGACATCTACATCGCTTTGGAGAAAAGCATTTGCTAAATGAATAAATGTAAATGTAAATAAAGGAACATAAAGCACAGACTTTACGCACCAGGTGACGTGTCTAATTAGAGACTCACAAGGGAACCTGGATTACAATGAGACACTTTCAAAAAGCAGCATGAATAAGACAGTTTCTTATCTAACCAACGGTCTGACCCACAGGTCTGCAGTTGGGCGTGAAGCAGACGGCAAACGTCCTCAGGCTAGAACATGACACTTGATGGATGGCCTATCCGTCTGAGTCTCGCCCACATACGCCTGTATTTCAAATGGTCTCGAAAAAAAAGTGGAAAGTCTGGCAGTTTAAGATGAGAGGAGACTATTATAAGGAACACCAGTACTGTTACTGGTTCCCCTTACGAACACAATGCAAACAGAATTAAATTATCACTGGAAAACAGAATTAAATTATCACTGGAAAAATTTCCACCCATCTCAAGACTGCAATAGTGAGAGAGAGAGAGGGAGGGGGAATCAATGATGTTGGGGGAAGTCGGGTATAAATCCAAATGGCAAGCCTTGTAAAGGGTCCAGAGTGAATGAGCTCATCTTTATTACTATTTCATCTAAAAGGGATTTGTACAAATGCCTATGGACAGGGCCGATTGTCTCCCTTGTTCTGTGGATTTAAAGAGTCTCTGGACTGATGCCCACCTGATTTACCATTACCTTTCCAGGCTTCACAACACCTTTATTTCTATTGGACAAAGGGCATAACCTCATCACATATGCATTAACCTTAAAGACATACATACACACAAAACACAGCAGCCATCAGGCTAGACTACCCCTGTGACAGACAGCTCTTACAAATCATCTCAATCTAAACATGCAATATTACATGGTAGAGACCCCTTGTCTATTCATGAGCCTGTCCCCAAGCCACAGCTGTCTGACACACCCCTCAGATCCCCTCCTGTAGGAATCTGACATTTTTTCATAAACATCTCCCTTCACAGTGGCCATACAGGTGATGTTAAAAGGCTGTGGCAGGCCTGGTGGAAATGGAATCCTCTGTTGAATGAGCTTGGGCTTTGCAGCTAGCAGGCGCTCACGCTGAGATGCTGCTTGTCAATCAGCCTTGAGTCTTGCATCAGAATAAGCTCCTCAACTCATCAGTGTGGGTGTGAGCATGTCTGTGTGAATCACTGCTTGTTGGTAAGTCTACAGGAGACAGTATGTGTCTGAGGTGAGAACACAGGTGTGTGTAAATACGTCTGCTTGTCTGGGTGAAAGTATGTGTGTCTGTAAGCCTGTCTGGTATCTGTGTATGCATTTGTATGCATAGCAGTGCATGTCTGGACAGAGGTCTACATATTTGCAGCGAGTGCCCATGCGCACACGTGTATGTGTACATGGGTGTGTCTTGTGAATCTCTGCTCCGATTCAATATACTTTCCCAAACACATACCTACCATCTTGTCACCATCACACTGTCACTAGAGGCAGACACACAGCCCTGAAGTGAGGAAAGGCAGTGAGAGCTACAAATGCCCAGCAACTCTGTCTGTGAAACAGACTGTTAGGACAGATGGGTAGTAGGACCACTAAAATTTCCCACCACCCCCTTACCCCATACAGCCCTTGTGTCTGGCACAGAACTATCAACACAGGAAAGTAGGAAGTTCTGTCACATGCATGGTTAGCTGCATACCACATTATCAACGTATGCAAAATGTTATCCACTAGAATTCAACACTCCACAACCGACCTCTCTATACAGTTCCTCAGCCCACACCCTCGCATCTCAAATTAACACACTGTTTGAGGCCTTTTCATCCGCCAAAAAGGAATATAAGGAAAATGGCTCCAAGGCTGTCCCTAGCCGCATGCCACAGGACAATAACTCGCACGACGCCTGGTGACCCATTCATTGCTTAGTTCTTCTATTCACTCTCCACTGTGATCCTGCTGTGATTTAAGTCTGCAGTGTTTTACTTGTTCATGGCAGAGCTGAGAATTTCCATAGATCGACTCATACAGCCAGAGGGGAGGGAAAGAACAGGGCGGCACAGACGCACAGTGAGCAGCGCTGCTGTCTCATAGCGCCTGGGTGGTGCAGTCTGTGTGGAGTTTGTGTATGCATGGGTTTCCTCCGGGTGCTCCGGTTTCCTCCCACAGTCCAAAGACATGCTGTTCAGGTTCACCCATAGTGTGCGAGTGACAGAGAGAGTGTGTTCCACTGATGTATGGATGAGTGACCCATTGTAAGTAATGTATCTAGCAGTGCAAGTCACCTTGGTGAATAAGGTGTGTGGGCTGATAACACTACACAGAGTTCACTGGAAGTCACTTTGGAGAAACGCATCTGCTAAATAAATAAATGTAAGAGAAACAGAGATATGAAGGAAAGCAAAATTTGTTTTGCCTGAAGGCAATGTGCCACCCACTGGGTCCACAGCCTTACTGCTTTTGATGGATGAACTGAAATATCTGGTCAGGGGTGTGTGCTGTCCTGGGCTTAATGGAGTTCACGTGAAGGGAAAGGAGGCAGCAAATTGAGAACTTAGTACAACATCTGTCAGAAGAACAAGACAGGTCTCAGGCTGACCTCAGTAGGGGAGAGTTTGTAATAGTGCAATATGGCTGCCTCTGTACATTAATGAAGGAATAGTCAGCAAGAGAAAAGTGACCACTGCAAACTTTTATGAAGATGACTATGACTTACGGATAGGCTGGGCACTGGTAGGGCTGGGCGGGGGGAAGTTCTCTGTGAAGTTCACATTACACATGTTGGTACTGCAGCAGCAGAAGCGGTAGGTGCCATTCTGGATGAGTTGGGGGGTGTTGGTCACCACGCAGCGGTCATCATGGCACTCCTGTTGGTCACCAATGTGAGCCCAGCAACCTGTGACAGATATGAGGAAAAATATGCTTCTAGTACACACACACACACACACACACACACACACACATTTTCAGAACCGCTTGTCCCATACGGGGTTGCGGGGGAACCGGAGCCTACCCGGTAACACAGGGTGCAAGGCCGGAGGGGGAGGGGACACACCCAGGACGGGACACCAGTTCGTCACAAGGCACCCCAAGCGGGACTCGAACCCCAGACCCACTGGAGAGCAGGACTGTGGTCCAACCCACTGCGCCACTGCACCGCCTCCCTCCTTGAGCAGGTACTTACCCTGAATTTCTTCAATAAAATTACCCAGCTGTATAAAAGGGCAAATAACCGTAGGCATCTTAACATTATAAGCTGCTCTGGAGAGGAGCATCAGCAAAACGAACGAATGCAAATACGAGCCATGATATCTCCTCTCTCACACAACGCGTATCTGGGCTGCGCGGTCAAATGGATTATTGATCACAGCTACTGGATGCAGGCTCCATTCAGCACTGTGTCGTTTAAATATTAACCTGTGTGGAAGAAGGACACTGGAAGGAGCTTCACGGAAATGGACAGGCACTGGAACCCGGAGCCACAGTTCACAATGGGGGGTCTGACCGTGATCCTTTATCTACACGTTTATAGAACTAAACACGAGAGTCCAGTAAATGTTCTTCTATGGTTTGATCACGAGAAGCAAAGATGTTGGGTTCATCTTTCTAAATCCCACCCCATCATCATGTGGGGATGGACCGGTGCTCTTCCACTCATCATCTGAAATACTTATACTGCCAACTAGTACTGCGCTTTTACACATTTGGTTTTGTGCGGTGGTGATGAAGGCAGCTTATCGGACGCGTGTGCGGCAGCGGCTCGCCCTCAGCGCTGAAAGTGAGCGACCGCGGAGACCGCGACACTCTCTCTGGCGACGCTTCCACGCACGTGTCCGATGAGCTGCCTTCATCACCACCGCACAAAACCAAATATTCTCTATATTGTCAACATAGATCTTATGCACACCAATCACAAACATGCAAATACAGGCTCCACCCCCAAATCCTGCCCCCCGTAGGGAAAAACCCACCTTGCTTGACCAGGCGGATGTTCCCATCGTGGGCCTTCTCCCACAGGCCATAGCAGCGGCTGCCCTTGGCACAGCGAATGGTGGTATTCTCCCATGAGATACGTCCATCACCACCCACGTGCTGCTCATCAAACTGCTGCTGGTGGTCGTTGAAGGCACACTCCCGCTCCTCGCTCTGAGCAGCTGGGTGATGGAGAGGACATGTTCAGTGGGTGGTTAAGAAAAACACACACACCCAAACACAACTCAGTCACTTTACAGAAACATGTGCCTGAAAAGGGAGCTTTCCACAGAAGGGTGGTAAGCAGGGTTATACCACAGGCCCATCTGCCACCAGCTCAAATGAAACTTAGCTACTGGGCTTTGGATACAGAAACCATTTTCAGGGGGACTGTATCTTATTGATCCTCTTGTTTCCTGACAGCACCCTGCTCAGACATATGCTCATAGCATACAGATATACGCAATTCGCCGCAGTCATTCCAACCTCTTAGCACCATGGCAACAACTGCAGAAGGCGGACCACTAAGGATGTGTCCTGTTCCAGTAGGTATGCTACCCCACTCAAGCCCCCATTGGGTCTATGTCACAGGATTCATTGTGGATAGACTGTGAAACTGGCTCCCCTTGTCATCTATCACTCCACCAACTCCTTCCCCAACTGTCTCCTCCTCAGTGACATTTATAGACAACTACTTCCTGCTGTACTGATGTGTGTGAAATAAAATACCTTAGTGTGTCTGCTTCACGGATACACAGACCATTCTGTAATCATTCTGTTGATCGTTCTATATCCATTCCATCTCCTGCTTGCACAGTACAGGAGAGGATGGAAATGGAGAAGCGATGCTGTTCCACCAAGCAACAGTCAGAGGCTGAGACATGAGGGTGTTCAGAGGCTTGTGGTACACACTGAGGCAAAGGTGACAGTGATGACAACTGAACCAGGAACCTGAACAGAATAGGGAAAAGTCTGCTGACAAAAGCACTACGAAATAAATTACTTGTTGCCGTCCACAAAAAGAGCCAAGGCTGGGCACCATCCCAGAGGCCTGCATGACCTTAATGGGAGATCTCCTCCCAAAGCATACCACTTTCAATACTGCATCCCTCTCCAAAAGTGAATTCAGGGGCTTATTCACAAGGTTACAGCTCAAGCATGTCTAGGTGGGCTGTCACAATAAAAGTGAACCACCTTCCAGTCCCTCTTGAGTTCCTTGATGCCCTGCAGATTAAGAACTGCCATTTCCCCAAGTGGGCTGAAGAACCATAAGACATACACACTCAATCTAAGAACGTGAAGAGCACAAGTTTTGTGCACTGAGTTCTTCCAAAAAAAAAAAAAAAAAAAACCATGGCAGATATTCCTTTCTGGTTATTCATAACCACATTAATGGGAAACTGACAAGTGCAGGAACTTCCCAGTTGATTCAGCCTGTAGGCACTTTAAGTGAATGTGCTGGAAATTTGAGTCTCTGCCATCATTCTATTGGCAAAAACTTCAATATATATTTCTGAGAACTGTTAGTTTGTTCAAAGCTGACAAGTTACATTGTTATAACATAGTAATTAGATTTCATTAATGAATCATGTTTATTGATGTGTGGTCATCACTACTATACAATACTGAAAACAATTATATTTCAATTTTATTTCTTAGCACTGTCTCAGGAACTGCTTTCACACTTTTATTCAAATAGGCTCACATTTACTAAAGCAATTGAGGTTAAGTATAAGTTGTTTACTTCCCAGGATTTGGACAACAAACTGTGTGTGAGAAACATCACAATATGCACAAGGAATCATCTCTGCATGCTTGCACACATGATTGCATGCCTGGTTCTTTTAACAAAAGCAGAGACGGGTCATTAGTTACTATGGTTTCCTGTAATTTGGGAGGAAATGCAGTGGCGACCAGTACAGGCCACGTGTGAGAGTGTGGGGGAGGGGTCTCCTTCCCACTGTGAGTAGTACAAGGCACACAGAACTGCTCTGAAAATTATGCAAAAATATGTCTTGCAGCTTCAAACCACCAGAGCAGAGTGTACACAGGATTGTTGGTAGGCTGCGGCTTGGCACAGGAGGAACAGACACACCCACCACGCCATGAGTGTGGTCTTAGGCACCATCAGTATTCTTGGAACAGCCTAGAAGAAGGTGGCATTTGGAGTAGAGATCCTCCCCTCCCTAGATCAGGCTGGCTAATGAAACACTACACCATTCTCTCTAACTGTACATAGAGCAGGGACCCAGCTCTTCAGAGATTCCCTTCCGTCCTCTTTCCCCTTTAGTGGAAGGTCTGATCTTGCTAAAGCTTCACTGTCCCAGAGCAGACCTCAAGCTACTCAATTAGCAAAGAACAGGGAGAAACAGGCCTGCCCCTATCCATCCCACCTCTGATTGCTCTAAAAATGGGAAGGGATAGGTAGTTATGCAAGCAAATAAACAGGCTGCGAGACCCTGACATTATACATATTTTCCTTCAAAGTCCACCTACAGGATTTCAATGTGTAGTACATTTACTCAGTCATTTGTCACAGGGGAACAGAACAAGGGCAAAGTGCAGCCACAAAAGTCTTAGGGAGATTAAGATAAAAAGCAATGCAGGCATCTGTACAATTTATTTAAAAAAAAAAAAAAAACCAAAGTATTTCACCATTCTACTGAACATCTTTCAGACTGTCCCAAAGTGAGCAACTGGCCTTGGAAATCATCAGCCAAAAGTGACACCAGGGCAACTTGCAGACAGGGAAAATAGATGGAAAAAAAAAATAGGGGCCACAGCTGCAGACTTCAGAAAAAGTGGTTGAAAACCAAAACAAATACTGACTGAACTGTGACGCACAAGCACCACACTGGACTAGCAGAAAAATTTTAATTACAGCAATAACTCTAAGCCTTGTTTTTCTCTTGGGCCTGTGCGCAAATATTCCGATGGGTTCTCTCTACCACTGCAGTTTGAAAGTATTTGTTGGGGGGGGGGGACAGAGAGCCAGGTCCCACAAATAGCTCCACCCCCTGAATTGCATCTGTGCTGGACGGCCTTTAGAGGACCATCCAAGTTTAATCGTCAAGCTCCCTGCAACAGCATGGACAGACCTCTGGACTTGAGGTTACACAACAGCTTGACAGAGAGTTAGGGAGGAACAACAGGATTCAGCGTGCCTGAGCTGTTTATTTTTAGAAATGACAATATGCTGGCACCAGCCACCCATTGAGCACAGACACCACATGGCATCATGGGTATTTTATTTAATGATGCGACACACAGCTGAAACCACTGCAGCACACAGTGGGGTTTCTTGTTTAAAAAGCCATGGAAAGTAAGTGATTACGTGAGACGAAGAGAGCAGTCTGGCACTGGTTTCTTAGAAGCACAGTTCCACATGAACTTGAGTGGAGCCAATTTCCCCCCATGTCCCAGCAGATTGGTTCACCCCAGCAGTCTGAGGCCTTCGCAGACTCCCAGGATATGCAACACACTGCTTACTTAGCACCTGCAGGCCTCACCACAAGGCTCCAGGCTGTACACACAAACACATTCTTATACAAAAACATGCATATAGAATCCTCTGGCTGGGCATTTTCTTGTTTAGTAATTATATCACTGGTCCTAAAGTTGTCTAAGTTGGTCTGCCATATGAAAGGTCAAAGGTCTCAACCCCCTGAGGGCAATGCTAATGCAGAGGAAGTCTAGTCACGCCAAAAGACAACCAACAAACTTCAGTTTCAAACACTATGAGGCTGGGCTCTTGGAAAGTAGCTTAAGGGGATTTTCTCACATTTGCTGTTGAGGGAAAGCCTCTGAAAGGTTAGTAGGGAGGAGGGGTGGAGAGAAAAAATTACTAGGAAGGTAATTTGGAATCACTGATACTTCGATAAAGTGTTATGCAACTACTTGTGTGATGAACACTGTACAGTGGAAAGAAACAAGCTAACTGCACTTAAGAACCACGCGTTTGCATCTATGGCTCTCTTTCTGCTAATGTAATGCACACATTGTATTTTCTATGAGATGTACTTCGCTTTGGAGAAAAGCATTTGCTAAATTAATAAATGTAACTGTAAAGTTTAAAATAAAATTAAAAAAAACACACAGGCAACTGGCATATATAAACTCTGTGTCTGTCTCACATCATAGCCTGCTCTCTGGAGGGATTGCAATACATGGGAGGTGTTGTCTAGCAGGTCTGCAGGAAACTGGTTTAGTCAAGAGATTAGCAGCACAAAGGAGTCAATGCGTCTCCTACTGAGAGAGCTTGGGGAACACTGGAGGTCTTGTTTACATACCGTCTGCTGCGGCACACTTTGCTAGTCACTCAATCACTTCAGCCACATCTCACTCGAGACACAAGGCATGCTCACCTCACAGGTATTTTAACTCAAGTGTGTACATATAGTCACAAAATTTCACTTGTCACCTTTATAGACATTAAGGTTTCTACTTTTATATTGTTGTTTATGTTGCTGTCTGAAGAACTTGGGGAATATCATTATAATCTTGTTTTGCACAGCATTACAACGACAGGCTTCAATTCAATACATTACTTTTTTTAAAAAAAACACAGAATGACAGATTGCTGATGCTACATACCACTGTGTGAGTATAAAAGAAAAATTCTCCTCCACAAAAACACAGTTAAGACCATCTGAGAAACCCCCCACTGACAAACTCTTCTCTGCTCTGCTCAAAACAGTCAGGGGTTTCTTACTCTAACTCCAGATTAACCAAGGAGAGGGGCAGGAAAAAGGTCCTGTTATTACCCAATGAGAGGAAACAAAGCAGGTTTCAACAGATCAGGAGACAGGTCTGGATAGGAGGTGGGTGCATAGCTGATGACCTATGAGCTGTGGCCTCAGAGGTAAGCAAATCTTGTGCCAGAGAGGAGCACTTTCTCATATTTAAACTCAGACTTCATTACCATAATTTTTTTGCTTCACCAAGAATTTTCTTCAAAAATTTCTTTTAAGGCCACAAACTAGCAACTGTGGAAATCAGGTCTGCATACATGCATTTAACAAGTGGATGAAGCAAAAAATGTACCATATGATGGTCAATCACTGACACATTCAATAGAAAACAATCATTATAATGCACTATAACATGTCAGGCTTCTATTACAAAGCCCACAACTGAGGCACTTGAATTGTAACATCATTACCTGAGCCTGCACTGTTACCGTGGTGATTACCAGCAATACTTACACGAGCACAGATTCAGAGAACATGCCATTATGCACAGTACCTGAGCTGCAGCTGTCACCTGGACAGAGACAGAGAGGAAAGGACAGAACAAAGCAAGTGTGGAGAACACACACACTCTACATGACATCACCTATGAACCTAAAGCGCTGCTTTGCCTTGCAGTTGCAGTTTTACCCAGGAAGACAGAAAAGCCTGCCAACAGGCAAGACACTGCCAGTAAAATAAAGCCCACATCTCAAGGTGGTGACAAAAGTAGTTTTCCCTGGCAGTGTGGACCATGACAGCAAGGAGCTGATCTATGACATCAATTCCACTCCCAGCATCATTCACCTTAAAACAGAAACATGTGACTTCCCCAATCCCTGGGGACTGAAAATCCCTCATTTTTAACAAGAGCATTCGGTGGCTAAAGACAGAGCTCAAGGCCTGAGGCTACTGGGGAAAACAAAACAAACGGCCCTTACTGATGTAGAACTGTCAGCAGCTGTGCCTGAACAAGTCTGACAACCGCAGCAGAGCCTGTCAGGGGACACAACCAAAAAAACAAAAAAATAAATAAAAGCAGACGGGGTAAAAACCAAAATACATTTATTACAAAATATTCTGGAATGTTTAATAGACAGTACTGTTGTGTTAGGGTAGGCCTTTACTTTCCATTCAGGACAGAGGCAGATCTCGCTGCATTGTGGGGAAAATGGTGTTAAACTCCATTTCCTCCTCCTTCTGGTCCTGCTCATTAACACTAATTAGCCAGGGGAAGAAGTCATCAGTCCCGAAGCTTCCGCCCTATTTCCATTCTAAACACTGAGCTTCAAATACCTGTGAATGTTCCTGAGCCTCATCCTTAGTATGGAAAAATCTTCCAGTGATGACAATGATTTTAATGGGTCAAGCACTTTGACCCTGGAACAGCAGCAGAACATTCCCCAGGATTTGAACTAGTGACCAAACTATGACAATCTCTAGTTTCTTCGCAGCCACAAAATCTGCTGAGTTTAAAGGGGATATATGAGGGGAATGAAACAGGCTAAGGTCTAGACAGACAGGCTCATCTAGCAGTCTTCCCAGTCACTAGGTAAGTGTGGAGTTCACATCTAGCCCACAGAGGGCAGCCTGGTCTACTCTGTCCAAACACACTGCTCTTTGTCCATCTGGCCAACTATTCACCGTCACAAGCCATCCTGATGCTTGAACCCAACTGACGCTGCCACACTATTAACCTTACAACCTGCATTCTCCCATATGCAGCAATGTTTGACACTATCTCTAATTTGCTGCTGTTCACCAGTGAGTTCTGGGAGCTGCAAAAATCATTCTTTAGTGGAAATATTTTCCAGTTTTTCCTCCGAAACAGCCAACAGTCATAAGTCCTTCCACTTCAGATTGAATAAACTAGTGGGGTACAGTCAGGTTCAACATTCCATACGCAGTGACAATGCACTCTTCACCTCAGAAACTTCTATCATCATATGACAGCAGCACATGGGAATTTTAAAAAAGGTTTGTGCAAGCATAGAAGACGGGTGCTTTGGTTTGACAGCCCCATCTTCCGTGATGCCAAAAACATCACAAGCCTGGTTTCAAGCAGAATCAATAGATTCCAGTCTATCTTAGTAAAAGTAGTGATTAGACACCATGGAAATCCATTACGCTTCATCTCAATTTCAACCTATCGTTTTTACATCCCTCTCTTCACAGAGTGCCAAAACTACATTTTGTGAACCCGATAAGAGTTATGACAGACTATGAAGAAAAACGGTGAACAGGAGGAGAGCAGCACTGCCTGACTTCAGGCTTGCACCAAAAGCCTAACTAAATGAGCATATTAAAGCAAGCGTGCAGGTCACAAAATTGCTGGACAGGATTGATTTGCGTCAGTAAGCATGCAGCAGTCTGAGTTAGGAGACAGCTGGTGAGGAAATGCAAATGCGTGTAGGTGCCTGAACTTACCTCACTAAAGGGGTCAGGCCCAGTCAAACCTGAGTGAGGCAAATGAGGTCCCGTGGGCTTTCCACTGGGTCCAGCATGGCCATTTATACTAATAATGGTCACGTCACGTCCCGTTCAGTTGTGGCAGAGAGCAGGGTGATCGAAAAGATGCTAGATTTGGGCTAGTAATGGGCATGTATTATCAACCACAATGTGAATCCCAACTGGGCAGCGTGTGACCCCCAGAGCTGTCACATGGGTATAGAGCTGAACTGTCCACTCTATAGTATAAAATGACATCTGCCTTGCTAAACAATGTCAACTATGCTTAAAACAAAGTGGTCACTTGACTCAGATGTCCATCTACAACAGGTTAGAGGAACATGACACAATGCAGTAATCCTGTGTTACGAACAATTATAAATGCACTTTTAGTGGAAATGAGATTGTACATCATTTGCAAAGGTACAATGGCAGGCATCCCAGTATTACAAATGCAGTTTAATGGTTTCCTGCAGCTGAGACTTCGGCTCCAAACATAGCTGAGCAGTGGTACATTAATGACACATACAGCTGACAAAATGGTGATAAACACCAACACACAGATTTAGCTATTCAGCATGACTGCATGGCCATTATCTGCCGGTGTGTTTCTCATCCCCAAACTATAGATTACATTTTTAGAAATTCCTTTAAATTAACCCTAGCAAAGTAACCTCCTGTATTCTATTCCATTTCAAGCTGAACAAAAGGTGGCAGTCTGTAGGTGACACATTTGGAAGGGGATTCAGTCCAGCAGCAAATCCTGTCCCCCCCCGCCCCAACCTCCTTTCAGCTACCCTTCCCCAGCTCAGGCCCAGCAGACTCTGGAGCCTGCAGATCTGGCAGTGATCCAGAAACTTCAGAAATTGAATAATGAGCTTTTGGAGGCTCCCCTTAGCAATGCGGACACTGTCTGGGAGACAGGAAAGTGAGTAAAGGCGTGGGGGCCAGGTCCCATATCAATCCCTCTAGGCTGTAAATAAAATGCACCATGACAGCCATGACAGAGACTAGTGGAGGCAGTACTGGTGACCCCATTGTGAACCCACCATTTCACTGCATTTTCTGGTGGTGCCTGCATCTTACAGCACTTCCCCTTGCAGTTACAAGGTCTAACAGGCAATGATGTTGCCAGCTTACAGGTTGACCACATGGTCACAAGCTCTTTTATTTACTTGTCAGACCCACAGAGATAAGCAGCAACACAAAGACACACTGAGGTAATTCCCTTATATAAGATGAGGAAACAAGGCAATATCTGAAATACATAAGGATGACTAAACAGTAGAAATGAATAGTATTACATCATTTAAGAAGTGGAGCATGATTTCTGAATGAAGGCTAGTAACCAAACAAATCAAACCTCCGTTTGGTCATTATGCACTGAGAAAAGTACAGCAACTCAAACTCTTTTCTGCAAGTTAAAGTGTATGGAAAAAGAGCTTTACTTACAGTGATTCATTAATAAAAATCCAGGTATTTGCACTTTATAACATCAAAGCACAGGGGGATGATTACTCCAAATTTCCCATAATCTCAGAGGGTTCAAGGAAGCCTAAAACACCCCAGCACCTAATCAAGAAACTGGAAATCTTTCCAAGGGGACTGGAGACAGGCTGATGGGGTGAGCATTTGTGAGGAAGTTGGGAAGCAGGGTGACCAAGAGCTGGAAGCCCTGCTAATGACTACTATGTAAACAGCACTGGCCGGGGGGGGTCTGTAAGCTCACCAGACGGCAGATTGGGGAACAGATTTCCCACAGTAGAAGCAAGTCCAGCAGGAGAACCGGTGCATAAACTTTCTCAGAGTGAAAATGCTTCAGCTTTATTCTCAGCCCACACTACAATTGTTCTTTAAAAGAAAGGGATGAAGCTGTCTTTTCAACTCCTCTATTAGTCATGTACCATAACCTGCAGTGTAAACCAGCATTGTGATGTTTAATTGATGCAGCACACTTGTCTTCAAGGCTTGTTGCAGCTACCGGAACATAGAATGAAAACACAAAATCCAGATTAGGGTAAAATCCACAATAAAAGCACTAAAGAATGTCCCATTGTCCATGAACAAATAAGCCTGAAAATTATATCACACAGAATTTAAGATTCTGAATCACAAACATTCTCCCCATTAACAGCACACAATTGTTCTGCATGCTTTTCAGTCCCACTGGTACCAGTATTATAATTTTTATCTTAAATGCATTTTTCAAAGTGTGGCATTTTTATATTCTAGATAAAGGAAGTTACCATGGAGATGATATCTGCGTGCATAATTTAGTGCAATGCTAAGGCAATTAACTTGATATTTTCTGTAAATTAAATTTTCAATCAGTGCTGAAAACAGATAATTCAATCTAGGAGTGAATATTCTGAGCAAGTTGTGATCGATAGATTTCCTTTACTGACTGACAACTGACACCACTTACCTGCTCTGCATTTTATTCATAAACTTATAGAATTATCAAAAAAGTCAGTGTAGATCAATGAATACCAGCCCTGTGTCAATATACTCTTTCAAACCATGGAACTTTGATCTTGCATTTAACAAGGGCTTAGTATTTCAGCTATAACACAAGAATGTAACCTTAAACCCAAGATTAAAACATGTTCAGAACACACCTGTGTAAAATTCATAGCTGTACAATTCATCCCAAACACTTTTGTAAGAGTCAACAAGGACACCAAACCAGGCTGGTGAACAGGTGTTTTTAAGGAGGGGGTACTAGTCAAGTGTTAGGTACTTTAAATCTGATGAGACGTTCATGATCTTGAATATTTTATGAGTCAACCCAACAGCCAATAAGTGGATTTTAATTCAATCATACCTGAAACATTCAGCATCCCCTGTGCTCTGTATATAAATGTTAAAAATGTATTAAAGCAATTTTTAAAAATTTAAATTCAAATATGGTACTGGAAAACTAAAAAAAAAAAAAAAAAAAAAAAAAAAAAAAAACTCACTCACTCATTTTCTGAACCGCTCATCCCATACAGGGTCGCGGGGAACCGGAGCCTAACCCGGCAACTCGGGGCGTAAGGCTGGAGAGGGAGGGGACACATCCAGGACAGGACGCCAGTCCGTCGCAAGGCACCCCAAGTGGGACTCGAACCCCAGACCCACTGGAGAGCAGGACCTGGTCTAACCCATTGCGCCACCACACCCCCTTCTCAAACTAAAAACTTCAAGGTGAAATTTACATTTTTGCATCGATTTGAACATTTACATTGAAAGACAACTTCAGATAAACAGATCAATGTATTTTAAATTATGCACGTCCTGAATTTAAAATATATTTTAAAACTCTGAGCAGTCTGGGAATTAAGGGACTATGGATATGGTTTTCATATGTTGACAGCACTATTGAGGTGTCACTGAACCATAACTTCTCATGCGCTAAAATGAACAGTCCATACTATAAGGTGCAGGTCATTCCAAGTTGAGGTTGTCCTCTCCAGGATTTCTGGGGCTCTCTGTGTGGAGAAACTCAAGCACTGCTCGAGTATGGGGTACAGCAGTCTGGTCACTGAAAAGAGTCAGACGGCTCTGAAAACCACCTAGACAGATGGTGTCTAGGGTATACAGGGATTTACCCAGCTCGCCTCAGGCTCACATTAGTGCTTTTCAGGCCTGTTTACTCACACTTCATGTTCACAAGGATAAAACCTCAGATTATAGGGTAGGGGCACTGAGATGTGGGGGTTTGTGGGACCATAATATGTCAAGTCATGTGCTGACAGCCAGCAGATACAAGGACGTGCAAATACTGCCATGGCTATCGCCAAATCCCTCCCCACATCCTCCTCAGGCTTCATCCCCGTCACCATAGCAACTTCTTGAGCGTTGCTTCCATTTCAGCACCCACTGACAATGTGACAGTAAAGTCTGTTACTAAGCAAACAGCTCCTTTCAGACTACAGACAGGAAACACAAACACATAAGACACAGGACATGCTTACATTAAGGTGGCTTATCTCAGACCTACAGCACACCATTTCACATTGTTCAGTCGTCAAATTTTCTTTACACACCAGCATCATTAACCTCAATGACTGAGACTCAAGGGCAGTCATGCTAATCCGCTCCACGATAAACACTGTCGGAATGTACAGGCGCATTTATTTCATGGTCTGTTTGCTTCTCAGAATGTGACATGCTACCGCATCCATAGATGCCAAAACCACTACTTTTACTCAACAGGTCTCACAGTACAATTCATTAAACAGAAATTGCAACATCCCATTTCGACTCCTTTATTCACCTAGATGTATGCATGACAACTTTATTTGTATCTACATGTTGCCATAAAACAAGTTTGAAAAATAATGACATGAACTGCAATCAAGATTCTGTGGTGTTAAGGGGGGGGGCATTCACAAAGAACATTTAAAAGTGAACTGAATATTGAGGGACTACTTTGATCCATCCCCAAAATTTGAGTTCAGTATGCCATATTCCTAATAACAAACTCTTACTCATTGTTGAAACACTAGGGTTACCTTCACCAGGTATTTACAGGACTTGATCAACCAGTACACCCCAGCCAGGCCCCTTCGCTCATCTATTTCTGCTCACTTGGTGGTCCCACGCACGAAAGGCAAAGCTCGGAGGTTCTCGGTTCTGGGTCCGTTGTAGTGGAATGACCTTCCCCGTCACTCAGAATTGTGGAAACTCTGTTTTCAAGAAGGGTCTGAAAACCCACCTTTTCCAGATCCACTTTGTCCAAGATCTCTTCAGATCGTCTATGGTGTAACTGTTCATGCATCGTAACTCCAGAAGCATCCCAGATACAACCTCTATTCAGCCATTACTCTGGTATTGTACTGCTCATTTGTCTATCTTATAATACACACACACACACATTTTCAGAACCGCTCGTCCCATACGGGGTCACGGGGAACCGGAGCCTACCCGGCAACACAGGGCGTAAGGCCGGAGGGGGAAGGGGACACACCCAGGACGGGACGCCAGTCCGCCGCAAGGCACCCCAAGCGGGACTCGAACCCCAGACCCACTGGAGAGCAGGACTGTGGTCCAACCCACTGCGCCACCGCACCCCCTATCTTATAATATTTAATTAAAAAAAAAAAAAAAAAAAAAAAAAAAAAAAAAAAAAAAAATTGTTGTCGGTATCGAGATTTGTCTGTGTCTTGTGCACCTGCTTGGGCGATGGGCCTCGGTGTAGCAGGTGGTGGGGAGCGGACTGGGTTTGCTTGAGACTTTCATATCTGCAGCTATGTCTCTTTCTCTCAATGTAATGCATAAATTGTACTTTTGCTGAGATGTATATCGCTTTGGACAAAAGCATCTGCTAAATGAATGAATGTAAATGTAATGAAGATGTGAAATTATGTACAGCTACCAATAACAGATTGCAGGAAAACTACTCCTCCCTCTGACATGCAGTGCTGAGAAAAAAAGAGGAAAAATGGGTTGAGGTATAGAGAAGTGCTGCAATATGGTGCAAGGAAAACTGTCCACAGTTCTATGCAAACAACAAGCTGCTACTGCTTCCCTTGCTCCATTTTGCTTTTTTTTTTTTTTTTTTTAGAATCGATACTGCCAATGAAGGTGAAGGAGGAGGATTAAAAAGGACACAAGGAAAAGCATGGCCTCCCTGTTAGGGGAGTCCAAGAGTCATGAGCCGCATTAGATGAGGTATGACTAACAGTAAGACAACGTGCACTCATACACCGACTCACTACAACATTAGAAAGTGCACCGCACTGTCACACGCCACCACTGCTCACTTTCAGACAGAGACAGGAAAAGCACATCTCTTGGGTGTTCAAGTTACAACACTGCTCCCTATACAGCAATAGAATGGGTAAAATGTGAGGATACTGTGTGCCATGACACAGGAAGCTGTCTGACCAGCTGTGTAATACCCATATTTCCACTGGAAATGCCTTTCTGCAGCAGGGTGCCAGAATTGTTGCTTTCTGAAACACGTTCCTCATTAATGCTGTAATTTTGTTCGTTTTCCTGCTCCTTGCCACCCAGACGTTCAGACACATTTACCAAAAAAAAAAAAAAAAAAGTGACTTCTACCAACCAGATTTCTGCAGACCATTTTTGGAGGAAGGCAAATGTGCTTCACCATTTTCCAAGCCAGAATCCAGTCCAGCTGTCATTTCTCACAGTGCAGCAGGCCTCTACCACCTCAACACTGCTCTTCCAACTGCTTTGTGCTGTCAGTGTAACAATACCTGATTTTGTCACCTACCCCACATAAAACACTTATATTTGAGCCAGTCCCACTGTACATCAACAAGAGATAAAGGTTCCACTCAAACCCATTCCCTGAAAACTCAGCAGATGTTATGCTTCTAAAAAGCAGTCAAACCACAAAGATGTAGAGAATTAGTCCTCAAGGTTGTCCGAAAATAGTGCTTTCAGAGTGCTAGTACAAAAGTCACCTATGCAAGAATAAACCCACAGCACAAACCAGCCATTACATAGTAAACAGGATAAGTCACTAAGTTGACTGCTTACCAAGATTCCTTCATTAAAGACAGAGTAACAAGTTGTAGTTGATCCAAAGTGCAGTTAACGATCAAGACAAATCACAGAGCAGAGGGCGACAAGGGCAAGCCAGGGTGGGGGGGTGGGGGAAGTCACATTTAGGCAAGCCTTTACTACAAATAATTCATTTTTCCAATATCTCTAATGTTTTGAAACATCAAGTTTCCTAGATGTTCATTGCCTTTCTGGTGAAAATTCTTCAGTAAAGCTGCAAGTCATCAAGCAGGGCTGTTTTCTAGCTGCAGGTTTTGGTCATCAGATATGGAAGAACTCCTATATCCCATTTCTCCAACTCTATCCTTACCAAGCATGTTTCCATCCTTCAGTCTCCAAACTATACCACCAGCAAAAACTTCACAATCTGAAAACAGAATCTATTAATCAGCTATTTATTTGCATTTATAAGCACATCAAATCTTTACAAGTGCATGAAAGTGTGCATGTATACAGAAAAACTAACCTTGACAGTGCCAAACAAAGAAGGCATGGTTGCTGTGGTGGGAAAAGTGGGCAGCCCTGATGGGGGGCAGAGAGAGCAACCAGGTTGTCGTCTGCTTGGCTCAAGATGCCGATTCAGCAGGTGGTAAACAAACACACCCAACTCCAAGATGGCTAACAACAAAGCATTCAAGAGGTGATGTACTGCTCTGACTGTTGGGGACCTGCTGAAAGCAGGCACACACTCAAACAAGTGTATTACTGTGGGTGAATTATGGTCTGCAACAGGCAAACCAGGGAGGACAAGGGAAAACAGGGGAGCAGAATAAACACTTGTGAGGCCAAAATATAAGGGAAACTGAGATGAAAAGAAGGACAAGGGAGAAAAGGAGCAATCACATACATAACTGGCTGATAGGAGGGTGGTTTACTGTTAATGGGGGGGCAGCTGCAGAGCATAAAAAGAATAAAAAAGAAAACATCCTACAAAGCTTGCAAAAAGGGATATTCCTTTGGTGAAGAAATTTTTTCAATTAGTGTGTGAAATGTGTCAGGAGAAACTAGGAAACCAATCATTAGGTGAAAGAAGGGAAAAAAAAACAGGGAGGGGGGACCTCAGATTCAATCTGTTCAGCCACAGCAGAGATGGGGGGGAGGTAAACGTCATCACATGGGAATGTCTCTCTGTCCCTTCCCCCTTTCTGAGACAGAGACTGTCCTCCCCCCATAGGCCTGTGGAGCCAAGGAGAGGCTTATTGTTTAGTCTAAACCTGCTGCAGCAGAGCAAACTGTACCTCTCACCCCTGCCCTAAGTCAAGAGAGAGAAGGGGGATGGAGAAAGGGAGGCAGTGATAACAATGAAAAGATGGGCAGGGAAAGAAAGCTCCTGACACCCAGCATGAGAAACATAAAAGCTATTAACCCCTTTAAACCTCCACTTTACTATCCAACTCTGATGGTCATCAGATAAGCTGTACAACACGATGTAGTGCTGACCGCAGGCATGTCTGTGATGCCGAGAGCTGTGGGGAATCTGCTATACTATCAGGAGTAGGAAGAGGCTGTGCAACATTGGGGCAGTGACAAATGAGGGCAGCAAACATCACTTGTGAACCAGAAAGATTGCAGTGGGACGACTCCTCATGTTCTCACACCGGAGAAAACGCACAGCAGCAACAACAGAGCATTGGGGTAGGGCGTCAGCATCAGAAAAAATTCCCACAACTGAGAAGCGAGTCCCATCCCAGGGTTTCATTTCTAAGTAATGTTTAGTAGTTTCAAAAACAAGGGGCCAGTTTTGCATTAAAAGTTCAAGCCATACCATTCCCTTAGATACTTTGTGGACGTGAAAAAATTTGTGTGGACATAAAAAACATTCACTTTTAATGCTTTTATATGCAATGTCTAGTTTGTCTGGTGGAAGATGCTATACTGAATTGTTTTATGTGGATGGATTTTGTCATTAATAATGTATTTGTAGTGTTTGTTCTAAACTACCAGATAGGTGGTGCATGTCATTGATGAAAGGGTCTTTTTATCCAACTGGAAAAATTTCAGAGCATGACTAATTTGCACTCAAAATGATGGTTGGATGTTTTTAGGGGAACTGTTATCTGGTCAGTATATCTCAATATGAAGGACAGCTGGTAGTGTAGTGGTTAGAGTGGCTGTCTTTCAATCTAAAGGTCGCAGGTTCAATCCCCACCTTCTGCTGTTGTACTCTTGAACAAGATACTTTAAAATTGCTCAGCTGTATAAATGTGTAAATAACTGTAAGCTTGTAACTATAATAATTGTAACCTTAACAGAGTAAGTCACTTTGGAGAGAAAGCATCAGCTAAATGAATAAATGTAGATAAACATACCATCTTGGATTTCAACTTTTATAATTAACTGAACAGACTGCTCCATTACACAGAACAGCTTAGATTACAAACTTGTGTGATCAGTGTATTAACTCTAAACATATATCACCTTATTTACATGAAAACTACATTTATACCCAAAAAAACTACCCAAAATCCAACACACACAAAGTTCAGATTAATGTGTAATGGGATGATTACATTTGCATTTTAAGACTAAAGCATTGCCATTTAAGTGTTAAACTTTTCATTGCTCAGTGTCAAGAATGAATGTAGAGTTGGTCCAAATAGACAATATGGGCCAAAAAATCTAGTTCTGCCCGATTTATCCTTGTAGGCAGCCTTGGTTTGAAAGAACCAACAGATGCATCCACAGAGATAGCAAGTGACCTTGCTTTTTATTGTTTACTCCATTACAACTATCAAAAAAACACAAAACCTCCCATTTCCTCAGTTGACCCTTCAGTAAATTTAAGGAAATACAAAGTGTTGGGGAAAAAAACAGCTTAGTTGATACTGCTAAAGAATGAGAACACAAGCAGAGGAGGTAACAGGGGCATAGGGACACTCAGTTGTATACCTGGAATCCGGCCCCAAACTCCCAGTCTCTATAGATGGGTGCCAAATACAAAAACTTTCACTATGGTCTAAAAGCCCATAAAAGAAAAAGTGCAAACTCAGGTTATATGTTACAGTCATCCATCCTTGCTTTCATCCTTCTAATAACAATGGTGTTTTACTGATTGAGAGGCATTAGACTGCATTCCTAAAAGCACCGTCCATGACATGCCAACAAGGAAAGGCAAAAGAGACTAGCAAGGTACTTCAAGAGCCTCCAACTCAATGTCTCAAAATAACTTACAAATATCAGAAGGAACCGATTTTAATAGTTAATCACCTTTTCTACATACATTAAAGACAGCACAGTAAACTCTCATATGTGGGAATGTGTAGATCTCAGCAGATACCAGATCAGAGAGGGTATGTATTCATCTTCCTTTAGAAGTTGTCTTCACAAAACAGAGAACAAAAGTGGGGGGGGGGGTCCACTGAGGATGGGCCAGTCCAAAGCTGAGAGTAGTAAAATTCATCTACTTCCTATCAGGTCAGAAGCTTCACTAGCAAATGCACACACCAGCACTCTGAGGCTCTGGGTTCGAAATGTAATGTTTCTCGCATAATGTCCTGTGACATAGGATTTGATCACTGCAGCAATGATGCTTGATACTTGAATCGCATGCAAATATCATATATGCGTGAGTCTGGGGCCCAGCTGTCATGGACCTCCACGGTCCTCCGTTAAAATGCAGCAAGAGTAACAAGTGCTAACAGAGGAAGCTGAAGAGCAACAGCAGCAAAGGCTCAAGCCAGGATCCACAAACCAAACCTTATCAGCTTTCCCTGCCAGCACAAATTGTCCATTTGAAAGGAAACACAAAAATATATGTACAGTATGGATGTGCTTCGAATTCTGATGTCATGCAGAGGACTTAAAATAAACGCAGAAGTTATTTCTCTCTATCCAACTTATACAAGACTCATTTCACACTTGACCTGGAATCCTTTCAATTTACAAGTCCAGGTTCAGTTTTTGAGCTGTCATCCCCCCCAAGAAAAAGCTAGAACAGGCTTAGCAAATAAATGACTTTACACTATGAGAACACATTTAAATTTATTCATTTAAATGATGCTTTTTTCCCAAATTACTTCCAATGTTAAGCTACTTATTATTACTCCATTAATGCAACTAGGTAATTCTGGGTAAATTTAGGATAAATACCTTGCACAAGTGTACTACAGCTAGAAGTGGGATTTGAACATATAACCTTTGGGTCTAAAGATGCAGCTCTAACCACTACACTACCTGTGTTGGCAGCCACCAACACAAAACAAGAGTTAACTGGAAAATGCTTCTGAAAAGTCTAAGACTGTATGGTAAGTGGCTAACTACCATTTCACATTGACAGGATAAACACAGTCAACAGCTCACAATGTGGTGCCTGTGATATGATTCAGTGTGCAAAAACCTGATTATGTCCTAAAACATTACAGTTCTTCCTAAGAGCTATGTTTTTCTAAGGGTCTTAACTGCATGATCTTATGACCAGGAGACAGAGGAGACAGATAAAGCAGCCATATCCTTCCACAAGAGAAATCATTTGAATGGCGTAAGTACAACTCTTGCTATATATGGCTTTGGTCAAAGACAAGGGCACCCAAAATGCAAATAAAAATGTTGCTTGATACACAAGGAACGCTATGTTGCATCACTGTATGTGATTGATGGGATCCAGAAAAAGCAGGACTTGGGAGAGCTCTGGTGCCTCCCCACTCTGCTGGCTTTTTGGTGAGCACATGGAAGTTTCTTCACCAAGGTCCTATTGAAGTCAAAACTGGATCATTTCTACTGTGGTCCAATAGATTGTGTGGAGGTTTATTTTGAAATCCTTCAGGATGTTGATAAAAACCAGTATCAAAGCAAGATGGTTTTTGAGTATATTCGTGGGCTTGTCCCTGATGGGAGACCAAGGGCTGGTGGACCACAAAGCAGCATTTCCAGATATATGGAAGTGGCTGATGTGAAACTGCTGGGTCCTGCTGGGTCTAGAATAGAAACACCACTTGTGTTAATATGTAACAGAGGGCTGCTCCTTATTCCCTCTTTACTTCTACAGCAAAGGCCTCCATATCCCATTCTTCCTCTACCCCACTGGCTATCTTATCTGACTCAAGGCTGAACGGGAGCTCGGTTCTGCCTCCCAGCCCTACGCCAAGGGCCTGACTTCCATTCACTACCTTCTCCTGCTTCCTGGGCCCCTGGCTTGTTGGCCTTGACGCACCATGCCACTGTGTCACCCAAATCACGCTGATGCTGCACAGAAGCCATAAAACATTATTTTCAGACATTTTTCCAAAATCTCAAGGAGCTTACTATAAGCATTAACCGAGACTGAAAAAACCTCATTAGCTGTGTATTGCACCCCTCTATAATATGGTACTAATGTCATTATTACTAACAGTATTTGTCTGAAGTGTGTCTTTTTGGCTCTTAAGTTGAACCTCTTCAAGGCACCCTCAATGAGAAGACCATTAAAGTATATATACATACCGAATTTAAACCAACTCGCCAGCAAGAGACCAGTTGATCTTAGCTGCAGAACATATACAAACAACCAACAAAGAATCACTTATCTAAATCTTCCTTGATG
Source organism: Scleropages formosus (assembly GCF_900964775.1). Classification (NCBI taxonomy): domain Eukaryota; kingdom Metazoa; phylum Chordata; class Actinopteri; order Osteoglossiformes; family Osteoglossidae; genus Scleropages; species Scleropages formosus. The sequence goes on along the minus strand of NC_041819.1, from coordinate 917,589 downwards.
CAACTGCATAAGCAACCTCGGCTTAGCCATTATAAAGGAATCTGCCCATTCGCTAAAGATTAAAAATGAGATCTATAAAATTACCAAGCGAATGAGGTGCTGATTTTGCCTGGCACTTTTATGCATTCAGAACATTTCACCCATTTATACAACAGTGTATTTTCACAGTGGAAATTCAATATAAGTACAGGTGGTAACCCTATCGTAAATCGGGGACCACCTGTACTTCGTAGATCAGCTGTGCAGGTGGGAACAGTAACCACTGGGTTTACAAGTCCTTGTCCCCAACTACTATGCCACCTGCTGTATTAGGATGGAATTGTTTGTTGTGTAGATGAATAGCAATAAATTTGGAAGGACTAACTGTCGATGAGCCTACATATCTGACCTAGGGCTAGGCGCTCGTCCATACAGGCATATCAATGCCCAGGCTGCAGGAGATATGGACGCACATTGGACCAGTCTTGTACAAGAATAAATCAGATGTCCGGAACCCATGGCATAGATCAAAAAAGAATCCACTTCAGTTTGGTTGACAATCAGGGTTGTCTAGCAAAATCCACAATCTGCTACTAGCCTAGGGTCAGAGAAGAAAGCAGCAGAGAGAAATGAGAAATCTGGCTGATGACGTTGTAGGCATTGAATGGGTTCGATGCCCCCGAGGGACTGATTCTACATGAAGGAAGGATTATAGAAATCATACAGCAACGGTGAGAGTGGAATTGTTCGGTGTACATAACGGCTGAAGGACGCGTTCTGGCCCTCCCACCCGTGAGAGCTTCTTACCTGCCACGGGTCCGAGCAGCAGCACGGCGCACAGTCCCCAGGCGAGAGCGCGCCTCCGCGCGGTAACGGCCATGGCTGTCGCGCGCCTTCGGCTCCTATCCGACACAGTCACCGTTTTTTAAAAAGGGAAGGGGGGGAAAAAAAAAAAAAAAAAAAACACTTATCACCGCTGACTGTCCCAGTTCATTCACTGCAGCCGTAGCATTCACTGATGTCAAAGTTTAAACTCATGTCTCCGTCTGTCAAGCGCGCTCACGGTTCGCGTCCTTGTGAACCGTCAAAACGTAGCGTCGTCGACGTTTTCCGTGTTTACGTCTCAAATTTGTGTTCCTTACAGCAGCTTTGTCCTCATAATTTTCGATATTAACTAACCAAGTAGGTATTTAGTCATATTTTAGGACTGAAACACGCAGACACAATGACCGAGAGGCCAGAGGAGATGAAAGAAGTGCAAGTGTGGACAAACCGCTCGGCGGAGACCACGGACTCCAACCTTTATTTACATGACATAATGTTGAATTAGTTATAAAGGCTCAAAAGTGCCTCGTACAAATAGAGTCAGTATATCAAACGAGGTGTTAACAAATCACTTGCAAGTTGCAAATTCACGGATTCGGTGACATGACGCGTCCATTTGACTTCAACCAAGCAAGGCCTCCGAATTAAAAAAAAAAAAATAAAAAAAAAAAAAACTATGCAAAACAGATTTAGGCAGGAATATCTCTGTCTTCACACAAAGTCTATCTTGCGCATACTAAAATTTTGTTTCAATCCCTAGTCCCCCCCCCCCACGTTTCCCATTTAATAAACAATCCCGTTCGGTAGTGCAGTGACTTGTCGCCCGCGTGCACTGCTCGCTCCCGTGTACCGGGAGCGCGGCGCACTTCGCTCGCGAACCACACAGCGGTTTCCAAGATTCTGGATAAGGTTCTGAAAACCCGTTCGTTTTGTTTTGGGAAAAATAATACTGAAGCCTACGCGTTTTTTTTTTGCTAAAATGTGAGGGAAAAAACAAGAAAAATAATCCTCTAATTCCAGTTGGATTTCCAGAGGAGGTGAAGGAAGATTAAAAAATTGTATGTTAAAATCAATGGTTAGCTAATATAGCTAGCTTCTGTTCTGATCGCGTCGCGGTCCACAGTGAACGTCTGGTCTGGTGTATTTTTGGTAGTCAACGCTGTCCGTCGTTACTGCTGCTCGCACGTATCCAGCGGGGTGACACAATAAATCCGGTCATTTGTGGACGAGGCTGAAGAAAAGGAGGACTCCTCTTCGACACAGTGATTCGGCAGCGGCCGCTTCCACGAAACAGCTAGAAACGCCGCGCCCGACCGCGGCTCGTCTCCCTCACTTGGCCGCGCACATAAAAGGGAAAACGAGCCTGTCTGTTCAACTTGTGTTCATGCGGGAAAACAGGCGCAGCGCCCCCTAGCGTTACACACCCATCTGATCAGTTAAGATCTGTTCGGTTTCCCTGCAGCGCCTCCGACGATGGGGTGGGGTGTAAACGGTGGGAAGAACTTACCGAAATGTCTTTTTTTTAAAAGATTTGTGCGTTTTGAAGGGGAAACCTGAAATGTCTTGTTTAAAGTATACATGCTTTTTTTTAAAGACTATCAAAAGAGACGTTATTTTGGCATTGCGAATTATTGCTGAAGCAATTGTAAGCATTGCGTGTCATTCTCCACGCTGCTTATTCAGCTCAGGGTTACAGTGATCCAGAGTCAATCCCATGATGCAGTGCAGGATGCCAGTGCACCTGCAGGATGCACTACGCGCTGGATGCCCATTCATTGCTGGCCCATCACTCACCCATGTGGGAAAATCCACGGGAACGTGGAACACACACTGCACAGACTGTTTGGAATACCTTAACTGTAATTATCGTGGCAACAATAAGGTCATTTATAATTACCTGGTTACTCCGAGTGACTGCTACATTGGAAGCCCCTCCACTTTCAGATCTCTGGCCTTCGCACAGTTATACATTTAGTTGAATCTTTTCCCCAAAGCGATCTGCAACAGTTAAGCTACCTACAATTATTAACCGATTTATACAGCTGGGTAATTTTACTGGAGCAATTCAGGGTAAGTACCTTGCTCAAGCCTTGGTACTACAGCTGGAGCTGACCCTGTGACCTTTTGGTCTAAAGGTAGCAGCTCTAATTGCTATGCCACTAGCATCCCTGTAACAGAGCTGTCCAATAAATGATACAGATTGTGTGATGGATGATCAGTTAAAAGAAGAAAACAAAGAACATAATAGATCTTCATATGACCACAGTTGAACAAACAACTGGTGTGTGCAGGTGTGAGGCATTGGTATTATTTGTTATACCATCATGCACATTTCTGCCATGACAAACGAGACGTTCCATGCTGAGCTGGGGATCCAAGATGCCGTTTAGCAACATAATCATTATTACTTGTTACACTGGCTTACAATTATTATTTTCTAGAATGCCCAGGAGGGGTGGGCAACCACTGGATACGTGCGAGCAGCAGTAATGACGGACAGCGTCAACTACCAAAAATATACCAGATGTTCACTGTGGATCGTGACGCGATCGGAAGCTAACTATATTAGCTAACCATTGATTTTAACATACATATATATTTTTTAATCTTCCTTCACCTCATCTGGAAATCCAACTGGAATTAGAGGAATATTTTTCTCATTTTTTCCCTCACATTTTAGCAAAAAAAAACCCTACGTCCGAACACACAGGCACTGTGAGGGTGAGCACCACCCACTGCACTATAGTCCTGGTTATTATCAGTTTATGTCAGTTATTTCTGTTTTTTTTTCCATTTTTACTTGGTATGGTTCCATCTGAGTTTTAATTTGTGTTCCAAACTGCTCAGCCCTGCCTGAACTAGTTATGCCTGATAAAGCTTTCTGTGGTCATACCGCTATTCTTCATTTATCTGGCAGTCTTCTCCAAAGCAACGTACAATGTGAGGTTCACATACTAAGTCACTTAGAGCGGTGCCTGGCTAAGGAAAAACATTAGTCATTCTTTTGGGCATTAGGTTGGCACAATTACCTTTAGAAACTTGAAGTGAATCACCGGTCAGAATAACCAAGTCAGAATATAACAGATGGTTTTAAAAAGGCCCAACTGGTTTTTGTAATTCTAAAGAGCATTCACAGCTACGTTACCATGGGGATGTGTGCATTCCATGACCCAAACTTCTACTTCAGCTGCATCACTTCTGCCATTTCCATTTTTCAAAAAGATTACATAATACAATTAAAATTGTATTTTCAGTGAACGTGTCGAAAGCTGGGACCTCTCGAATATGTAATATGGCTCCTGCTGTTGCAAGAAGCTCGGTTTTTTCCCTATATTTTGGAGTTACTTATTTCTGAACAAGCAGAATCACCAACATGGGTTGATTTTTCCTTTCTACAGCAGAATGATGAGTTGGTTTTTAGATGTGGATGCAAAGCATTACTCCCAGGGAGCATTTATATAGAAGTCTTGCTATTATTCTACAAGAAAGGTGGTTAAATATGATTGTATTTATTCTCAGAAACTAAGGTACTGGAATTCTGAACAGATTTTTCTGGTTACATTTTATATTCTAGGTCACATTACAGATGGATTGAGTTGTGTGTGGAAAACATTACAGTAAAAGGAAAGGCAATATTAACAGTATTTATTTCTTCATGTATAATACAAATCTGTCAACAACAAAAAAAACATTGTCTTCAGTTCTTTTGCTGCTGCTTCACATACCCAGACCAATAAATCAAGCATTTTAGGGGGAAATTGTCAATGAAAAAATAAAACAATTTTACCAGTAATTACAGTATTCTCCAAAAACCTATTCCATTAACACATTTTTATCATGGTGTTGCTGTAAAATCCTAAGAGGTACAGTACTTACATTCCTGTCCCTTGAGACAATAAATGCACATCTTTTTTGTCATCTCGTACATAACAGGGATCATAAAAAAAAGCCTCACCAGAAAGGAGTTAAGGGTTAAATGAAGGGAAGACATATTGTACTTTGAAATAGAAAAACTTCTAGGAATCATTAAAGAGAGTAGTTCAAACATGATCCCATGCGTTCCCAAATTCAAACAAGGATAAGTTACACCGACTTCATCTTGAACTAAAGGAAACCATTACTCTGATTTACTGGGAACACATGGTATAACAGGTTTTTTTGCTCTTTGTCAGTGTCCTTTCAGAAAGATGAGGTGTCATGGAAAAGGGCAGAGGAAATATGAGGGAGTTTGAGGTCTGTGCGGTGTATCTCGGGCCTTTCTCAGTAAGGCACCGTTCTTCCGAGGTGATTCCATATAAAAAAAGGGCATCAAAGTGTCCTTAGTATGTCTGTGTATATACACCCAAACCTGACATTTTTCCAAAGTTAACAAAAAATAAGCTTTTTCAATGCAGAACAACACATGTCAATTCCTCTACAAATATTTGGAACCATATCCCTTTCAACAGGAACAAATCAGCAGCAATATGACAGTATCCAAATAAACATCACTGCAAGTATTCATTTTTTGTTTTCTCTGGAAATTCAGCATACAGTGTGTATTCCAACTGGCATGAATGCAACAGGATTTAATGCGTCTTTTTACTACTTAACTTTAAAACTGTCCAAGCAAGCATACTTCAGTGATCAGCTCTTAAATGCTTACTTCTTATCAATTGTTCAGCTATCATTGTTCTGATTAATTTGTTTTTCCCAATAAGACTGATGCATATTTGTTTGCAACTGTCTAGGTACACTGAGGTTTTTGTTGCTAATAAAAGGCCGAGGGCACCAATTTTTACTTGCTTTGCCATTTGCGAGACGACAGCTCAACTCTTAGGCGTGTAGGACAAGACGGACTCAGGCTGACCACAGTTACATTATAACACTATGCTCCCCTCTCCATCAGAAAGTGGGAAGGTCAGTACTGCTTTCTCACATGACACATTGCCAGCAGTGAACACACACGGGACCCTTCTGGGAAAGTGGGACCACAACACAGAGGTGGCAGAGACAATTTGCATAGTTACAGAGTGAGCAGGAGTCGGACCCAGTGCTGTGACAACAGTGTGACCTGCACTGCTTTCAGCTGCATCAATATGAAAACACACTACCTCAGAGAGCCAAGTGACAAAAATAATCACCCTCTTCTCAAGATCTGTGCTTAACATGATCTAAAGAACCCCACCCACTAGACACCCTCCCATCTGTATTTTTTTAAAGCACACCTTATTCTGGCTCTTAGTTATTCTACCTGAGACACAAAGCCGATCTCCAAACACGAAACCGGGCCACAGGCAGTAGGATCGGTTTGGCATATGGAGGAGAATCATGTATATGTTTATAAATAAAAATATGTCTGTGGATCGACAACAGGTGCTATCTGAAGTGTCCCACGTTGATTGACAAGGCCACTTCCGGTTTCCTTTGCTTCCCTGAACCTCTCCTCTCAGCTGTCACCTCCACACTGGGCTCTCCACCGCCATTCTGTCCCCTGCTGGACACACACAGGAAATTCTGCTCAGCATCAAGACAAGCTAATAAAAGGAGGATCAGGAACACAAAGCAGTTGCTCTGGCTTTCGAATTTTCAACAGCATGCTCTTCACTCACCCATTTCCTAAACTTTCTGTTTGTTGCAGAGCAAAAGCAATCTGCATTATTGCATCTTGTCTTTAGCTGACAGTAAAATACAGCATAGGAGCTTCCAAGCACGTTAATTTGAATCACTTGAAGTGTTTACAGCTTATGTCTGGTGTTCCATATAGTTGGTGATCAATTAATTCAATCAATTAATTGGTCCACAATCAGCACTGAATAAAATGTTGTAAAGAGAAGGTATTTTTATTTTCAGTCATTTTAAATTTATATGTAGCTCAAAATTAACATTTAAATAAAAAGTCTTACAAAGTATTTTTATTTATTATGGCTAAAATAAATACCTAACCCATAAATAATTCAAATCCAGTAACAAATGGAGTTACAAATGGACTTCCCATTCCAAGTGTGTTCATAAGGTGTTCACAACCTTCCTTCGGTACAAGCAACTACAGAGTGGAAAAACAGTGCTGATTGCTAGCAATGGAGTTCCCCAGCAGGACACAGACAGATGGACCTACCCCCTTTTCCGGCCCTCGGCTTCTTGTTGTAATCTCTGTTGCTCTAATTCGTCCTCCAAGGTGCTGAAGTCCTTGTTGCTGTCAATCAACAGGTTCTGCTCCAATCGGATCAGGGATGACAAAGGTGGGGTAAAGAAGAAAAGAAAAAAAAAAAAAAAAAAAAACACCATGAAGAAACAGGCAATATATAAAACTTACAATATCAGGGGCAACAGAGCTCCTGGCTATGCTTCATGTTACCTTGACACCTATGATGTCACCATCTTTCAGGTGAAATGGTGCTCCATACAGGTTCTCCGCTTTTTTCTTCTTTTTTCGCTTTGAGACCTGCTGACTCTGAGCAAGGACAAAAGCTGCCATCAACAACAGCAAACAAGATTTTCAGTCTGACCCTCTTGGTTATTATGTTGATTCTGAGTAAAGATATTGACTGATTGATCAATTTACTAAAGTTTGCACAACAGAGATCCTCTCAGACTCTTTTGGGCCTAAATCCAGAATTTAAATTAAAAACTCCTTCAAGTTAAAAAGAAAAACCCACCAATTCAAGAACTACACCCCTGATGCCCATTCTTTCCATGGCTCCTCACCCAGCTGGATATGGCCATCCAGGTGTATTTCTCAGGGCAGTACTTAGCCATGTGGAGGCTGTCAGCAGACAGGCCATATTGGGCAGCGATGGCCTGCCGGAGACTGCGGGGGGATCCTTCCCGGCCAGCATCCCAGACCAGTTCCTCAGAGGGGTAATATTTCCGCTCCCCCGGCACCCCAATCTTCACCCACAACAGCAACTCCTTCAGCCTAAAAGGTAAGACTAAAGGTTGCAAAGAAGTTCTGGAAGGAGGAGTTTTTGAGTAACATGCCTTTACAATGTGCAGCATTCATTCAGCAGCTTGCCATGACAACAACCTACCCAAGATCCTCCTCTTTCAAGAGCCGCTGCACACCCAGCTCCATGCCATTGCGTAGCTTCATCTTCCTGCAGAAAACATGAAGAGGAGCAATGATGATGGACAAGATGAGGTAGCAAAAGGATCAAAGACACCCACACATCTGGGTCTATAACAGCCACGAGAGATAAGAAGGGTACCTACTTGAGGGGCTGCAGTCTACCTCTGAGGATTCTGCTGGGTCTCCGTCCTTCTAGCAGCCAAACACGCAGGAAGGCTGGTGTAGGCACACACAGATCCTGCAGGATGGGCAGAGTCAACACCTGCCACATCCAGGAGATACGCAAACATCAGCTCATCTTCAACAGCTTGAACATTTAGCATTTTGTCTTATCCATCCATGAATCTATGTGCTCTATTCAAACTTAAATGACAAAGTGACAATTTCCTAACAAAGATCCTCCATAACCAGCTTAGTTGAAACAAGTAAAAGTGGCATTTGGAGCCAAGATACTCTCTGTTGAGCTGCCAATAAAATCTTCACCTGAATTTTCAAATCGTCCAAAGAGGCTTCCACTGAAATCTCCACATGGCCCGCAAACTGCCCTGGTCCTCCAAGCCCATCTACAAAATACAACAATGACCATCAGGCTCCAGAAATGCCATGCGAGCCCACCTTCCTGGCCTCAGTGGCTGAGTCTCACCAGCAGATGGAAGACCCTCTCTCTGGTTCCCCACCCCATTTATTACATGGTTCCCTTTAGCATCTGCTTGGCAAAAGGACTCATCAGATTCTCCAAGCATCCAGATGGGCAGCTTGAGAAATCCCTGGGTGGGAGAAATAAGATCACACATACCATGAAATTTAAAGGACCACAACACCCCTCAGTGTGAAGCTGCTGCACTGGGTGCAACAACCACACCTGTCTTATCATGGCCATTACACTTCCACCACCACACTAGAGTGATTACAAGCAGTCTTTACCTTAGGTGGCAGTTGTCCTTCAGTTACCACCAAAGTGTCGCCAGTACCAATTTTCAACTCGGTCAGAGAGGCATCCTGGGAAAAAGGGAGGAGATAGTAGAAGATTCACCATCAGAAACAGGATGAGATTTATATATTGACATTGCTGGCGTTCAGAAACATTATAAAGAGCTGTAAACTGACTTAAAAATCTTTTTTTAAATCTACAAAGACATGGAGAGGCAGGAAGCCACTGGCACTTGGACCCCCAGAGTGTTTGGTTTTCTCCCTTGCATTTTGGTTGGGAGATTTCTTTTGTTCCTTCAAAACTAAATTGAAATAATATATCGATAAATGTAAAAATACACTTGTGCTAGTTGCCATTATTAGACCCCCTACTAAAGAAATTGGATCTGGATTGTAATAACTTAAGTCATTATTGACCCATCTTCAATTTACCATTTTTATCCAAAACTTTAGACTGGATCATAGCTTCCCAAATTGTAAAATATCTTAATCATCATAATATATTTAAAAATTTCAGTTTGGTTTCCGCAGTGGTCACAGCACTGAAATGGCGCTCACGCATGTTGTTAATGATATCCTCATCTCTTCTGATGCTGGTCAGATCTCTATTGTTATGTTACTGGACTTGAGTGTTGCGTTTGATACTGTAGACCATAGTATCCTACTGAATAGACTTAAAAATGTGGTTGGACTAAGGGGTACTGTCCTGAAGTGGTTGACTCGTATTTAGCTACTCGTGAATAGTTTGTATAGAAATCTGATGACCGCATCTCCTCCATCGCAACTATGGTTCGATATGGTGTGCCTCAGGGCTCTGTGTTGGGTCCATTACTGTTCTCACTGTATATGTTACCACTGGGTGACGTTATTCGCAGTCACAATCTGAGTTTCCATTCATATGCTGATGACACACAGCTATACGTTTCATTTAAGCCTGATGACCCATCACATGTGATGTCTTTAGTTAATTGTTTCAGCAATATAAAACTATGGATGAGTAAAAATGTTTTATTTCTAAAAGCTAGTAAAACAGAGGTACTTGTGGTGGAGAAGTACGACCATATAACACCGGTACTTAAATAGTTGCATTGGCTCCTGGTTACATTTAGTGTTGATTATTTACATTTATTCATTTAGCTGACGTTCTTCTCCAAAGCAACCTACAATGTTAAAGTTATTACAAGCTCACAATTATTTACTCATTTATACAGCTGGGTAGTTTTACCCAGCGGGGTCGCGGCGAGCCGGAGCCTAACCTGGCAACAAAGGGGACACACCCAGGACGGGACGCCAGTCTGACACAAGGCACCCCAAGCGGGACTCGAATCCCAGACCCACCAGAGAGCAGGCACAGGTCAAACCCGCTGTGCCACCGCACCCCGTCACACATATAGATAGATATATATATAGTATATGTAAAATTTAAAAAAAAATAATAAATCCCACTTTTGACCTATAAGGCAGTTCATGGCATTGCTCTGGCTTACCTTTGTGAAATTGTTGATTCTTATAACCCAGGACGATATCTTCATTCATTGGATGCAGGTTACCTTAAAGTACCTATGATTAATAAGACCTTGGTAGGAGGTCCTGCCTTTAATTATGCAGCACCTAAACTGTGGAATAGTCTACCCCTTACTGTCAAAAATGCCCCGTCTGTATCAGTCTTAAAATCCACTTGCACCTGGACCCCCAGAGCTTTTTTTTCCTCCCTAAAAATTTTCGGTTGGGACTTTTTGTTCCTTTCCTCCGTGGCCAGTAGTCATACTTATAGCCCTATAAAAGAATTATATTATCATAGTCTGTAGTCAACAGTCTTATTTGTTCTGATGTATTTGTTTTTCTTGCCTTATGCCTGTGTTAAAACGCTCTGTGCCACTACGTGAGAAGAGTGCTCTATAAAAATAAACTGAATGAATCGAAAGTTATAAACACAATAGGTGACAGAATTCCGTTTGAATCTCAAGTTGTTTATATGTCCAAAATATGTAACTTGGATGTTTCTAACATGAGGTAGAAGTGTACATTTGTAGAAACTTGGAAAATAACTTACATGACGTATGTGACTGAATTAACAGTTTTAGAAAGCAAAAAACCCTATATCTATTTGGAATGCATGAAAATCAGTTTCAGTGCTACTATTCCACAGAGAACTAGTTATTATTCCATAAAGCCCAAGTTATTGTCCCTCATAAGATGCATCTCCTGTGTCCTCTGAAGCACCAATGCAAATCAGGTACTGGCTGATATGTGCAGTACATTCCTCACTGTTAAAGCTCTCACCTCATCCATGAGTGGGTCGCCCACCTCCTCACACCAGTCCATCTTCCTCAGATGCCACCAGTCTCCTGGACAGATGTACATGCCAGTTACTTGAAGAAGTTGACATAGGACACAATGTATGCTGCTCCCTCACAACTTGATTTGTCTGTAAATCCACTTTTACCAAAAAGTCATAATCAAAAAGCCTCTTAAAACAGATATCTACTTATGGATTAGATTCTGCAAAAACCTCAGTTAAAGCTATAATAAATCAAAATACTCAGATATTTTTTTTTTTTTTTTTAGTAACTACATCTCTACAACCTCTTACTAATCCTGACTGTTTACAGATTCACCCCAGAAACATGTCCAAACTTTGCCAGCATCTGGTAACGGTAACTTAACTATAATCTACACACTAAATAAAATCTTAATAATACAGATGTCATTCAATTTATTTACAGATTATAGTCTAAAAATAATGCATACAGCACGAGTAAAAATAGTCTTTTTCCTTTTAATATTTGTATAAAGTTGGAGTTTCAAGATTTTAAAATTAATAAAAATAAAAAGATGCTGTCTCCAGAAGCTCCTATTCAGTGCTGACTGATTTATCCAATAAACACGTCCCTCATCCTGTTATTGATATCCAACACTCACAAACACCAGACAGGGGCTGTAAACACTGGATGCAAGATTAAATAAGGCCTCTCAAATACTTTCTATTGGGACAAGTTTTACTGTCTGTCATTTTTATTCCGAAAGGAACAAAATTGGTGGAAAATAGATCAATAAAAAAGTAAGACTGATGAATAAAACAGAAAATAAATCAGCGAAGTTCAAATGTTTGTAACTTTGAAAATTTGTAACTTGACTGCTCATGACGTGAGGATTTAGTGTAGTCAAGGTGGATCACGGCTCTGCTTTCTCACATGGCTGGCCATCTGTGCCACAGAGTAGTATTGATTTAAAAGGTCTTTACCTTCCAGACAAGCTGCTTTCAACATCAGTCTCAGACACTGCAACCAAACAGGATACCGTTTAGATGCTTTCTTACATCTTTATTCAACATTTTTCAACTCATCATAAGTTAGCCGTACAAATACCGCAGCACCGGCACACTTACTTGCAAACAGAGATGCATCACCATTCCTGCTTACCTCTTTCACTGTGATGGACTCCTCCACCATGATCTCCATTTCAGCCCCAGTGCTGGATCCAGAACTCACAGTGAAATAGAGGAACAGCTGTGGTATAGAAATGAGTTGGCAGAAACAAGAGAAATGTAAGAGGACAGTTAATCTGTTTTTCCTCCGATGAGGGTGACCATAATAATCTACTGTAGAACTGGGGCTTTGTCGATACGTCAACATAACTAACATACCCAAATTGCCAACAACCTCATTGATCAGTAAGGTTCCGAATCAAACTCTTAATTGCTTCAGCCCTTGAAACCCAGGCTTGATGACACTGACCTGCGTTGGTCCGGGGGCAGCTCCACGGCACAGGAACAGAGAGGTCATAAGTTTAACCCCAGCCTCACGCACAGTCAGGTCCTCACGCACTGGGGGGGTTGGAGATACAAATGCACTCAAGCCAAAGAATGGGGTAAAAGCAGCAACAGTCACTCCAGGGATTACAAAGACCACAAGTGTGGAGTCATTACATGGGGGCAGCAGTTTTCCAGTGTGGTCCACCTGCCGCAGACAGCATTCCACACCTGTCAAAGTAGAGACCGAGTAGAAAGTAAACTGAAAATGCTCAATTCCAAAAAAAACTTGTGATTTTATTTTGGAAAATACAGGAATGTAAATGTGGCGTTTCCAAGACAACACAGGTGCCAGTCCTGGGTGACACACTGCAACAGGCGAGTGGAGCAGGGCAAACCTATGAGCTGCTCCTGCATATCCAGCTGCTCAATGGCACTCTGCTTCACCTCAGACAGCAGCTGGGGAGGGAGACCAAACACACACCATCATCATACTGCTTAAACTTTCTTTCAATGTATTCTCTATATGCAGAGGCAAAGCAGAGGGACAGCACACAACTTACCATGTTTCCAGAGGCAGAGATCTTTTCCCTCCTTCTCTCCTCTCCATTCTCTTTTCCCTCCCTTGGTCTGTCCCCACGGGGGCGAAACTCAACCTGGAGCCAGCGGCAGTCCGAGGGGGTTGTCACAGTGACGACATCACCCCTCAGGCTAAAGAGGCTATGGAGACGGAGAGGGTGCCGGGGCAAAAACACACAGATTTAATATTTATGAGAGACTCAGTATGGTCTACAAAAGCTGGGAAATGTTCTAGCCTCCATTGATGTGGTCCATACACACCTGGTATCAAGAACCTGGGGTTCAAGCACCAGCAGAGTGTCACCATCCTTTAGTGACAGCTCCTTTAGGGTTCTGTGCATTTCAGAAGGGGGAAAAACTCTCCAGTTACTGGCACCCCCGCCACTGGAGCCTGGCTGGCTCTCCTCCTGGCACAGCAAGGTGTCTTCGGGACCCAGGGCTTCACAGACCACCTCCAGCGTGGTCCCCCCAGGAAAGCCCCGCATCACCCGCAGAAGCCCAGAGCCTGATGCATCCTCAGCTCCACCCTGCTCCTCAGCCCCGTTGGAGGCCCGTAGCAAAGTGAGCAGGACTGGTTCCCACTCAGAACCCATCTGCACTGAAGTGCCACATACCTGTGTTGGGGGTGTGATGATCATGGAAGACGTGAGCTGCATGAGTCACTGCAGACGGGCCAAGCAAAGTATGGTGGAACTTACTCACCTCCCTGCCATTCCACACAAAGAGGTCAGAGCCATTGGTCACACCAGCACTGAACAGAGACTGCTGATCATCTGAAAGGCAGATCACAAAATGCTTCTATAAACAAACACTCAGGAACTCTCAAAACACCTAAAGATTGAGATTTTATATAAATGAGTCAAGATATTTAAAGAGGATTTTGCAATTCTGTTGGTGATGAAAAACCTGTGAGAGTGTTATAGAGGTGCAGTCCAGCAGGCAGGCTCTTGGCCAAAGTCAGGGCCATGTCTCCTTCCCAGGTATCCTGCATCTGGATAACAGCAAGACCAAAATCACAGGTTAAAGATCGCTACCTCTAAAATTCAACAACAAATCAAACAAATGCAATAACTTCTCAGTCCTGTGGCTCTGCTTTCATCAAGTTCAACATAACTTTTTCACAACTGTCAATATGAGTCAGACAGACAAGTATCAGGATAAGTAGGGACTGAAAGCATTGAGATAGATGATGTCAGATGATGTCACCTGGTAGATGGCCTGCCTGAAGTCCCCAACAGTCCTGCGTCGGTCAAAGTTCAGTGTAAGGGTACTGTCCTGGGTCGAGCCCTTGGGCCACAAAGCCCCGTTCTCCAGTTGATAATGGGGGGCCAGGTGCAAATGCACCTCCACAGTGTTGGTGGAGGATTCAAACTCTTCCCTGCAGGTAATCACACAAATGAACAAATAAACAACAACAAAGAAATATAACTATATTCAACTTCTTCATCTTAGCAGTACCAAAAAAAAAAAAAAAAAAAACATACCGGTATATTCAGGTCTCTGGGCCACCAGTACATATTCTTACCGTCTCTGCCGGAGCCGGGCATTCTCCTCCTGGACCATTCTGAGCAAGTGTGGAGGCACCTTGTAGCTAGGATTCTGTTTGGCTGCTCGGCAAAAGACACAACAGCCCAGCTATCAAACTGACACACCCTTTGTCACTAGCTGTCGTTGTTTAAAACTCTTTGAACAGTATAAACAGATGAGCAAATTTGTTGTATCAGCAAAAGCATTGTTCCAGAACCCCAATAAAAGGGAAGCTGGCGCGCACAAACACACACAAGCATGCGTGCACACACAAACGTACCTTCCTCAGGCCTGCACAGTTCTGCTTTCCGGTAAAACAGCATGTAAGCACTCTCTTTGCCCTGAAACTGCTTCTCAATGTCCCTCTCATGTATGGGCGTCACGGTGGAGTCGTTTAGGTCGAACCAGTGAGGACCGTCGGCAGGTTTCAAGTCCAACTCGTGGCTTACTGAGAGGTTCTTCAGACTGGTGTCTGTCACCAAAGTCAGAGTAGTGGACTTAAGGGCAACCCGCGTGGCATTGGAGACCAGCATGAACACATCTGAGTGGCTATGGAGAAACTGGGAGAGACAAAGAGGAGCTGCCAGTGCATCCAAGACCAATGGTCTAGTAATAATAGGAAGCTAAAGCAGTGGCTTGTGCTCCGTTGACCGACCTTCCCAATGGGCCCGTACTGCTTGCGGAACTTCTTGTTCCATGAAACCCCGATTGTGTCCAACAGCTTCTGACCCAGCTGGTCAACAAGGATGCTCTTGGATTCTTCCTGTTTGGAAAAGATGGCAACCATGTGTCACAGCCAGTGTGGGTGGCTGGGAGAGACAGGAACGTGGAGAACAAGATTGTGGAGGAGGCCAACCTGAGACAGTATGGCTATGAGGACAGATAGAGGGTCCTCCTTCTCCAGGACTGGTTCAGACAACTGTGCCTCTTTCTTCACAAACTTGGGTTTCAGTTCCTCCTCCTGAAGGAGCACCAGCAGGGAGATGCACATGACCCTCACTTAAAAACACGTCCCTCCTGGAGAGCAGCTGCAACATAAAAACCTTCACAACATTTATGAGGAATTTCCACCAAGGCACCGTAACAGCGTTTAAAGTATTAAGCGAAATAGTCCTCTTTGCTTCAGTAAGACCCGGCTTAAGTTCTCACCGGCGCCTCCCAGTTGCCCAGCTGGTCAATGTCCTTGATGTACACATGGTAATGGCCGCCGTAGCAACCTCCCTTGTGTATGATCACAGAGAAGAGCTCGTATGTGTACTCGGACTCCGGTCGCTCGGCCTGCGTAAGCAGATAAAAGGAATAAGCTCCAGCGCTTTGAATCAGACAGCTACCCCTCAGGACGTGCGGTATGCCCCACCTTTGGGACTTGAAACCGTGGTTTGGTACCTGCTCACAGAAGGGCTTTAGGTTGATGCTGAGGGGGAAGGTGTATCGGCCTGTCTCCTTGTAGCGCTCGCACTTGGTAAAGTCAAAGTTGAAACGCAGCAGGGACATAGTCAGGAATGGAGGCAGCTTCCTCAGTTTGGCAGACTGGACAGCAGAAGGAAGACAGATGGAGGAAGTCAGTCATGACACTTTGTCAAATTCACATTAAATAAACATTCACCTTTTTTCATTTCACTGTGCCCTTTATTCAAAGCAATTTAATATACAAGGTTTTTATAGTAAGCTACTTCCAACAATTTACCCATTTATACAGCTGGGTAATTTTATTGGAGCAATTTAGAGTAAGTACCTCAAGGATACTACAGCTGGAAGTGAGGCGCAAACCTGCAACTTTTGGAGTCCAAAGGCAGTAGCTCTAACCACTATGCTACCAACTGCTCATATCCTACCTGGTGTCCCTAATACAAACTGCTGCTATTATATTTTCTTATTTGCTAAAACACTATTATTGAAAGCAAATACAGCTTTCAGCTTTATTTGCAAACAACTTTTACTGCAGTACAAGTCTGAAGGTGTTAGAAAAGCAGTTCTTAAATTCTTATGTACCATTGAAAGTCCAAACATCAAGCCTGATCTTGCAACCAGTAAGGTGCACAGATTCTCATCCGGCACATGGATATGACAGAGAGACCTGCAAGTGTCACTGCTCACCAACCTTGGCAGCCTCAACAAGGACATTGCAGCGACTGCAGCGGTAAAGGTTATTTCCCTCAAACATCTCTTCCTCCACGAACATATTCCACAGCGCCTCCTCCAGGCCACTCACGCCAGACACAGACACAGTGAGGTCGAGGAAGTCCTCCTGGACAGAGAGGTCCATACAAAGTGATGCTGGAGCTGGAAGTTCAGCCACACCTGAGGTACCTCCTCACAGACGGACAGGGTGAGGACTCACCTGGCTCTCGCTGAGGTAGCCGCACACCTTGCAGACGATTTGATTGACCACGGTGCCGTGGTACAAGCGGTGGATGAGGCTGCTCCCTGTGGTTCCCACCAACGAACTCTCAAGAGCGCTAAACAGGATGCGGTTCAGCTCCTGAACATCATGCTGGCTGCTCTCCTGGGGCCACAAATACAACATTACCCGCTGCACCGCATCATGTTGTTTGAGCTAAGTGTGGTAAATAGCTATCGAAAGCCTTCAAACACTCTCCAGAGAAATGCAAAAGATTGCAATTCTCAATTATCAAAGTTTTACCAAGCAAGCTACTGGCACATGGAAACAATCAGTTTCCTAGGAAGTGAAATAAATTAGTTTCCCTTTCACCCTTGTTATTGCACACCTCACCTTGACAACCTTTGATTAAGCAGAGGCTTTATTCTAATTGACTTCTACTGTGAAGCCAGTCACCTCACACAACAACAATAATAATAATCAGTAATAAGCAAACTAGGAGAATCACACCACTGCAAGGTTAAAGTCCATTTAGCACAAAGCTGGTATCACATGTCAGCTTGATGCAGTCTTGATGCATCTGGACAGGTAGGTGGGGCAGGATGGATGGGGTGGGACGTGGCCAGCAGGTACCTCACGGTTGGTCCACCCAAAGCTATCCGTCAGGTCAGCCGTGGAAGCTGCCTGCTGGTCCACCAGCAGCAGGTGAGCAAAGAGCCTCTGCAGCTCCAGGGGAATCACTCGAACCTGTGGACACAGAAAAACAGGGCCAAAATGAGAGGCAACCACCTGATACTGTACACAGAAAACCACTAAGAGAATCAAGTGTTTAGTGATGGTTTTCACGGGTGGGAACATGAACACTGTGACGATGACTCCTTTCTTCCAACCCCACCTTGGCCTCCTGCTTATCCTTGTCCTCCAAGCAGCCCAATTCCTCTGGTCCCAAACTGAATAGCTCTTCTGAAAAAAGAAAAAAAACAAGAAAATACACATAAATCATTGCACAAAACAATTTTTTTAGATAAAATAATTATCAAATCACTAATAATTCAAGACTGAGCTGAAAAAGAGGTCTGGGTGTATGAAAAAATGTGAGCCTAGAGACTTTCAGTGAAGCCTTGAAATGTGCTGTGTTGACACAATTCCCAATAAAACGATTCCAGCATTCCTGTGAGCACTGAATCCAAAAAAAGTCAAATAAAGTTCCAGTCTTATTATCAATTACTCAGCAGACACTTTTATTCAAAGTGACTAGAAGGGCACCAGTTGCTTGACTAACATACATAACTGGGGCAGAAAGTCTGTTTGTAACTCATTTTGTTTGCAAAACTAGATTTTATTAATGTTGAATTACACACACACATTGACTGAAACCACTTGGCCCAAGTGAGGTCGTGGCAAGCCGGAGCCTAACCCGGCAACACAGGGGGCAAGACTGGAGGGGGAGGGGACACACCCAGGACAGGACACCAGTCCGCCACAAGGCACCCCAAGCAGGACTTGAACCCCAGACCCACCAGAGAGCAGGACCTGGTCAAACCTGCTGCACCACCGCACCCGACATGTTGAATTACATAAAACTAATTTTCAAAAGACAGAAAATGAAAACGTGATCTCCTATCCAATACCAACTGCTAACTGGTCCATCCCGTGAAAATTTTTCACATATTTTATTTACTGACAGATATATAAATGGTTTCCTCCATAAATTCTGCTTAGTCTGCAAACAACTCGTTCAGCAGGGGACAAAGAGGGATGCGAACCAGCAACTTTCAGGTTACAAGCACACGTCCTCAACCACCACGCCACCTGCAGGCCCACTTTTTGTTTGGGGACATCTCGTGGTCCGAGCTCAGCCCTGAGGAGAGGAGTGTCAGTCAGTGTGTCCAACACGCGGCGGTGGGATCTGACCCCTGAACTCGGGGCTGAAGAGCAGGGTCTGCAGCAGGGAGTTGAGGTAACACGTCCCTCCCTGGTTCTGGAGGCCGCTCAGGTTCAGGGCTCCTCTGGGCGCCGGCGGCTCGGCCTTCTTGCTGCCGGGCTCGACCCCACCACCGCCACCAGGGAGCACGAAGGACGAGTCCTCCTCGTCCTCCTCGAAGAGATTCCCGAACATGGCGGCTCGCGGTCGCCCTGGAAACGCTCGAGCGGACCACTCCACTGACTGAAAGCGATGTATGGAACGTGACGTAAGCGGCGCGCTCCCCCTCGCCTTGCTATCTCATCTTTGTCTTCCCCAGCTCTCGGTTTACAGCCCTCGGGAGCGTGAGCCTGGGATATTCCGACTGTACAGCGCTAAACATGGCCCCGTTTTTCTAAACAACAGCCATCTCTGTTACGTGTTATTAGCTCGTCGTGTCGCGAAGAAAAGGGAAGAACACTGACTGACTCTGACACCGCCGGCTAACGATTCGCGCACATCGCCGGCATCGCCTCGCTGAGTGAACGCAGCTAATAATTAATTCATGTGTCGCACAGAAACAAAGCTAGTCTGCTACGTCGCCCCAGCGTGTCTCACAACTTTCATTTCTAACGGCCTTTCCCGAGCTCGCCCGACACTTTCGTTTCTGCTCAACCTAAGCGGCTAGCTGTCGAAACGCCAAATGTAAATACATCAATTTTACCCTAAGCCGCCATGCTTTACCAGGTACGGGGTCGAGCGATGCATTGTGGGACTCGTTGTTTCATGTTCACGCCTCCATCTTTCGTCTATAACACGTACAGCAATAAACTACAGATCTCAAGTGATGCGATGTGCATTATGGGACTCGTAGTTTGTAGTCGAAGTAAAGGTCTTCAAGATTATCCTGGTAGATATTAGAAACACCACCCTGTCACGCCGTCTGCTACTAAAATATATCCTGTATTGGTATGTATGAATCTGGAAGAAAAATTTTCATCTCAGTACAACGGGATAAATGAACATCAAAAACAGATCTGGGTATTTTTAGATAGCCCTTTCACAATATGTTTTGCTGCAGGGTCAGGACAAATAAATAATAATCTGTAAATCCTCTCATTAGCTAAGATTGTCATGAATTATGTATTTTCGTAATATAATGACACATATAGGAATTACACGTCTCACCCAGTTTTCCTGTAAAAGTAGCCCCAACTACCACACAATATTGAGACAAACTAAATAAATGTCATACTTAAGACTTTTAAAATAAAATACAGTATTAGTATGACTGCAATATGTGGTTTATTGGTTAAATAATTGCACTGACCAGATGTAGCCTTCAAAACAAAGTATTTCTCAGTTTCTACAACATTGACAAGATTAAGGCTGGAACCTTATTTGTTCCAAGTATATAATCTCTGGCAACTCCTATGGTGTTTTATAAGAAGTGAAATTCAGTAATGGACGGAATAATGTCACAATAAGAAATATTATTACAGATTTCCAAAATCAACATACAGTTTTACATGTTTAGACAGCTGAATATAGTTAGTCAAGCAATTCCCAGTATTGCAGCAGTAGAACTTCTCCTGGGACTTGAATGAGAAATCCTTAATCACCACGCTACCCGATGTCCAAATTTGTCTTGACCATCATTAGTAGAACTCATCACTGATTATTAGCCTGAAATTCTTAACTGAATATTTTATATGCTGATGTTAGCAAAATTAAAAATATACTTTTTTAATGCACCCAACCCTACAACGCAAAGTCCTTACAAAAACAGTAGGTTACACAAGACAAATTGTTTACATGCCATTTTCCAATACTAACACTTTATTTTATACATTTTATTTTTAAATTCATGTTGCATATTGATGGGGGTGCGGTGGCGCAGTGGGTTGGACCACAGTCCTGCTTTCGAGTGGGTCTGGGGTTCGAGTCCCGCTTGGGGTGCCTTGCGACGGACTGGCGTCCCGTCCTGGGTGTGTCCCCTCCCCCTCCGGCCTTACGCCCTGTGTTACCGGGTAGGCTCCGGTTCCCCGTGACCCCGTATGGGACAAGCGGTTCTGAAAATGTGTGTGTGTGTTGCATATTGAGTGTGCTTCTTTCTTCCTGACTTGATGCCTGCTAGCATGAATAGTTTTATGCCAGTGCACCAGTTTAAGGTACTCTCCGTAGAAATATTAAAATATAAATGCTTATTAAATAAATATTTAATAATAGTAATAGCTATGTTTTTTATTCCCATAAATAAGTGAACTGGATGTATAAAATGTGTCTCATTGAACACCTAGTTATGTACATATTCTCAAAAGTTTTCAAGTGTGATAATTAAATAATTGAATATGTAATCATGTTTAGCAGTGGACATAATCCAATCCATTAATTTGGCCACAAAAGCAAAAGAAGCGTATTTATTTAGTTTTGTTTGCTATCTTTTACACATATCTATAAAGACCAAAGTGATTATAAAATATAGCCTTAAACTTAATGTAAAAAAAAGATCTTTGGTTTGCAATTATGATGTATCCTTCTATCTCCGATTGGCTCTTTTAATAACCATGGCTTATGCAGTATGCTTCTATGTTGTGCTAGAAACATTGAAGTCATTCATTTTTTGGTTTTGTCTTTAGTGTGTTGGAAGTACTACCTTTCATTTTAATGAGGAAATCTTAGTTTGGCTACAACCCTTGTCCTCCTATGGACTCCATCCTTTATGTGGCCTCAATATGTCTTCAGCCTGAAAACTTTGGAGAGCGGCTCTGTGGCACTGGAGTAGATCAGGTAGGAGCCCTCTGTGGTCTTAAAGAACTCCCAGTCTTTACAGCCAGTGGTTGGAAGTTGGTGGATGGGAACAAAGCCCTCATATCCCTGCCATCTGCCAATGCAAAACAAAAATAACCAACAGCCCTCTGCAGCAGATTACTGAAAATCCAACTGCTCATTTCTCTAAATCTCTTGTTTATTATCATTTGCTGTAGCTAATATGTCTTTAGCACTGTACCAAATAATTGGTTCTACAGAGGAGTGTCGTGGCCCATACCTGTAGATAATGCTGTTCAAAGAGTAGGATTTCCCATCATATGAATTGGCCACCACCAAGAATTTTTCATCTCCCACTGAAAAGAACTCCCAGTCTACAGCGCTAATGTGAAACACCAGAGAGGATTAGGGATTTCTGGCAAGTATGTTTGAAATGGTTTCTTTTTTCGATCGTACTGCATTGCTTACCTGTAGGTACCAATGTCCTGAAACTTGAGGAACGTTTTTGTGGTCATACTGAGCTCGTAGATGGTGGAGTTGAGAGCATAAAGGCTGGGACCTTTCTGATACAGCATCTGGCTGTTTGCCACTGCCAAGAAAGTCCTGTTGCCTATCTGGAACATCTCCCAGTCTGTTGCTCCTTGGGTCTGCATGGATAAAGAGCAGAAATTTGGATCATGTGTATATGTATGTGTGGACCTGATGCTGATCCACTGACGGAAGTAAGATCCTCAAGCATTTCAGACATGAATTTCAGCTTAAATTGCCATGATTCTATGACATCATATGATCATGTGACACCCCTGGGCTCATACACAAGGATCATATAACATTATGGTCATAGTCTCACCGCAATAGCCTGGAAAGGCTGAAACATGCCATCCATCCAAATGTAAATGTTGGAGTTTATGTGTGTTGATAGGCCATTGAAGGTGTTGGCCACCACCAGGAAGTTGTAAGGCCCCACTGTGAAGAACTCCCAGTCGTAGGCTCCTGAGGTCTGGATGGTCTGGTTGATCTCAAATACCCTGTTGCCTGGGTTCCACTTGTAGATCACACTCTTGATATTATGGTTGTTGTCATCTGCAGAGTAAAAGTGCAGGATTTCAGTGAGACCTAACCAGCACCTCCCTAAAACAAGTGAACAATTTCACTCTTGAAATTTTAAGATATTTTTATAGTGAGATACTTAAACCTGCTGCTTTGTTACTTATTTAAAATAGGTCTATGAAGAAAAACTATTTAAACTATTAAAATAACAATGCATGTTCGCACTTTGCCTATGATTTGCCACGGCAAGGAAGGCCTCATCCCCTATGTGGAAAGCTTCCCAGTCACGAGCGCTGTAGGTCTCCAGTATCTGGTAGCGCAGGAACTTCTGCCTCTGCTGACTCCACTTGTAAATGGTGGACAGCTCTTGACCACCTTCAGAGTCCTCTCTTGAGTTTGCCACCACCAGGAACCTCTGAGCCCAAAACATTCACATCAGTAAAGAGATTTAAACTTACACAAAACAAGCTGCAAGGGTGGGTGGTTTTCAATGTAAGTCAAATAAGGCTACACTGGCATACCTAAAACCCCCACTGCTATGAAGATATACTGGTATAAAGACATTTATGAAGATACATCTAGAGCAGACCATAAGATGCTGTCACATGCATGGAAGCATGTGGTCCAAACCTATAGTCATATGAAAAAGAAAGTACACCCTCTTTGAATTCTATGGTTTTAAGTATCAGGACATAATAAAAAATCATTTGGTCCTTAGCAGGTCTTAATCAGGTAAACACAACCTCAGATGAACCACAAACCATGACATATTTCGCAGTGTCATGATTTATTTAACAAAAATAAAGCCAAAATGGTTAAGCCATGTGTGAAAAACTAAGTATACCTTATGATTCAATAGCTTGTAGAACCACCTTTAGCAGCAATAACTTGAAGTAATCATTTTCTGTATGACTTTATCAGTCTCTCACATCGTTGTGAAGGAATTTTGGCCCACTCTTCTTTACAAAGTTGCTTCAGTTCATTGAGGTTTGCGGGCATTTGTTTATGCACAGCTCTCCTAAGGTCCCGCCACAGCATTTCAGTCAGGTTGAGGTCTGGACTTTGACTGGACCATTGCAACACCTTGAGTCTTTTCTTTTTCAGCCATGCTGTTGTAGATTTGCTGGTGTGCTTGGGATCATTGTCCTGTTGCATGACCCAATTTCGGCCAAGCTTTAGCTGTTGGACAGAGGGCCTCACATTTGACTCCAGAATACTTTGGTATACAGAGGAGTTCATGGTTGACTCAATGACTGCAAGGTGCCCAGGTCCTGTGGCTGCAAAACAAGCCCAAATCATGATCCCTCCACCACCGTGCTTCACAGTTGGTATGAGGTGTTTGTGCTGATATGCTGTGTTTGGTTTTCGCAAAACGTGGCGCTGTGCATTATGGCCAAACATCTCCACTTTGGTCTCATCTGTCCAAACAACATTGTTCCAGAAGTCTTGTGGTTTGTTCAGATGCAACTTTGCAAACCTAAGCTGTGCTGCCATGTTCTTTTGAGAGAGAAGAGGCTTTCTCCTGGCAACCCTTCCAAACAAACCATACATGTTCAGTCTTTTTCTAATTGTACTGTCATGAACTTTAACATTTAACATGCTAACTGAGGCCAGTAGAGTCTGAGATGTAGCTCTTGGGTTTTTTTGCAATTTCTCTGAGCATTGCACAGTCTGGCCTAGGGGTGAATTTGCTGGGACATCCACTCCTGGGAAGATCGGCAACTGTCTTGAATGTTTTTCACTTGTGAATAATCTTCCTCACTGTAGAATGATGGATTTTAAATTGTTTGGTAATGGCCTTATAACCCTCCCCAGATTGATTGATTGATTGGCAGCAACAGTTGCTTCTGTAAGATCATTGCTGATGCCTTTCCTCTTTGGCATTGTGTTACCACACACCTGAATGCTCCAGACCAGCAAACTGCCAAAACTTCTGCTTTTATAGAGGTGGTCACATTTGCTAATGCAATTAATCAGGGGCATTGATTGGCAGCACCTACCTGCTACTTACCCTCTTAATTCCTATGGAAGCAGTAAGGGTGTACTTAGTTTTTCACACATAGCTTCTCCATTTTGGCTTTATTTTTGTTAAATAAATCATGACACGGTGAAATATGTCATGGTTTGTGGTTCATCTGAGGTTGTCTTTACCTGATTAAGACCTGCTAAGGACCAAATGATTTTTTATTATGTCCTGATATGTAAAACCATAGAATTCAAAGAGGGTGTACTTCCTTTTTCACATGACTGTATATATAATGTATGGAGGGGAGTCTGGATGTGTTGTTCTTTGTGCATGTGGTAACTATATTTTCTTACCCTAGTTGTCATACATTTCTGTTCATTCATTTAGCTGACACTTTTTTCCAAAGAGACTTACAATGTTAATCTACCAATAAACATTTACCTATTTATACAGCTGGGTAATTTTTTTTTTAGTGGAGCAATTTAAGTGAGTACCTTGCTCAAGAGTACTACAACTGGCGGTGGGATTCAAACCTGCATCTCTTGGGTGCAAAGGCAGCAGCTCTAACCACTAAGCTACCAGCTGTCCCATTCTGGAATACTTTTGGAAATACTAGAAATACCAATACTTCTGGAAAATGCCGATACTAAGACATTTTATGATCCTTACAGGTAAGACACCAAGCAATATGAAGGGAGCATGGATTATGATAACTGGGTTTGGAATCAACATCCCATGTCTCACCTTGTTGCCCACAGTGAAGAACTTCCAGGCCAGTGCCTCAGATGTGCTGATGTTCTGGTAAAGTCTGAATTTCCCGTCTGTCCACTTATATATCCCTGACCCCGGCCTGGACTCCCGGTTTGCTGTGGCAGCAAACAGTCCCACGGACGGGATGTGGAAAATCTCAATGTCAAAAGTTTCAGAGCGGGTGTAGAGGTCCTGGTAGTCCTCCACGTAGTCCAGCCGCTCCTTCTCTGGTGAAGTACATAGAGTAGAAGTACTGGGATTGTGCACTGTGTGTAAACCCTTGAAAGGAATAAACTGTTAAGTACTCCTTTCAATCTTTTCTTGATCAGGAGAATCCAATAATTCATCTGCTTCTGTTCTGTGGACCAGGAGCTATGATAATGGCTCAGGACCAGCATACAGCAGGGAGATAAAGGTGGTGAGGAGCAGTTGAGAGGTAACAAAGGGTGAAGGGAAATTCACCAGATTTAGAATGTGGTTGGATGTAGAGAGGAAGAGTTGGTTTACAGTGCATGATGGAGGTCCAAAGTATCAATTGCATAGAGCCCCCGTGCTGGCGGAGTGAGGGAAAGGACTCACTCTGCAACATGGGCACCCAAGCCAACCCGTCACACAGGAAGAGTCCCTTGTCCAGGGTGTCAAACCAGAGCTTTCTCTGCTCCTCCTTGCTGCAAGGTGGTGGTCGCATCCCCATGGTCACATGTGCCTTTGCTTCTGTGTGCAAAACACATTAAGAGATGAGAAGGTAAAGACCATAATAAAGGGCAACAAGTGTAGTTAACAGCGAGATGAAATTCTATGGATGGAAAAGTTAAGATTTTGTTAATATTTGCGGCCCAAATACCTTCATTTATCAATTCACGTTAAGTACCAGGCTCGAGGATGCAGCTTCTTAACCATCCGACTGCCTACTGCCCTAACAGGTATAATGGAGCACTGTTTTATTGTGATCTTATCAGCCAGCTAATCAATTTTTAGGAATGTGATAGAAATGCAGCCTGAATTTGCCTTATTGACTTAGAGGCGACAGAAAAGAAACAAGGCGCGTGTCAACCGCTACACCCCAGCCAGACCCCTTCGCTCGTCTACTTCTGGTCGCTTGGTGGCACGAAAAGTGAAGCACAGAGGTTCTCAGTTCTGGCTCTGTTGTGGTGGAACGACCTCCCCCTCTCACTCAGAACTGCTGAAACACTGTCTACATTCAAAAAGAGTTTGAAAACTCACCTTTTCCGGACCCATTTCGCCCAAGATCTCTCCAGTTCTTGTATGGTGTAAATGTTCATGCACTGTAACTTTATGATCATCCCCAGATAAGCCTTTACACAGCCGCTACTCCTGCATTGCATGTAAATGTTTGTGTACTTTATAATAAAAAAAAACTGTAGGAAGGTTATCAGGATTCATCTATCCTGCGTTTTATGCACCCACTCGAGCAATGAACATCAGTGCATCAAGTGGAAAGTAACAAGCTAGGTTTACATAAGAATCACATGTCTGCAGCTATGTCTCTTTCTCTTAATGTAATGCACACATTGTATTTTCTCTGAGATGTACGTCGCTTCGGAGAAAAGCATCCGCTAAAAGAATAAATGTAGATGTAAATGTAATGTGTCCACCTTGGCAATGCTCTTGTGCTCCATGAGTCTGTCTCTCTGTCCGTCTACAGAAACACAATCTACTGAACCGCTGCTGAGATCCTGACCTCGTATCCAGATCCAGCAACACCCTGGTGAGCTGAAAAGCCTTTAGGTTTCTTAGTCCTATGCACAGCCTGTCAGATGGAAACATTATCCTTTCCCTTTCATCACCCAAGTCAGAAATGTACAACTCCAACACAACAGCCCTCTTAGGAAAAGGGGCTCAACACCGTCAGGTTCAGAGTTAGAGAGCAGCAGCTGTAATTAATGCTGTTGAAGTTCTCCACCTTCCCCACTCATTTGCCCACCCTCACCGTATGGATTCATTAGGACTTCGTTTCCAGTTGGTTTGACGGGTAGGGCCAGAAGGACCTGGGGCACAGACAGGATGGCCAGGTGGGGGTTTGATGAGGGGCAGAGCCGAGACGTGGCATCTGACCCGGGCAACAGAACCAGCTGTCGCATCAAACCCTGTGAGGGACAAAGTGTGTGAGTCGGCCGTGTCGAGCCCTTTGTGTCACGCAACAGCTGGAATTTGGGAAACAGGCCTTACTGAGAACAGCCCTCTCCAGGCCTTGCGGCTGCCAACGTGGAACCTGGATCCTTCGGTGCTCAGGGTGATCGGGAAGGGCATCCGGTAGGCTCTATCGAAGGGGAGAACATACAAAGTGTTCTTTTACGTTGTTCATTTGTTTAGCAGGTGCCTTCATCTCAGGCAGTCTAAGACAGTTTTTCACATTTGTACAAATGCGTATTGTATCTCAGAAAGTTGGTAAGCTGGAAGTTTGTAAATTGAGGATTTCCTGTATTCAGATGAGACTGGCTACTCATGGCTGTTCCTCCATAATGAGTACAACCACATAGCACCGCAACCATTCACCTTGTAAATCATCTCATGCTGGTCCAGTCTAGGGACAATTTAAGTGACACATTATTGTTGTATACCACAAAATGAATCTAATTGTAATGAAAAGGGTTTACTTTGTTAGTCAGACATTTAGATGATGTTTTTATTCAAAGTGACTAGTTATTTATCTATTCTTTTATCTGGTTAATTTTTTACTGAAGAAATTCAGGGATCATACCTTGTTTAAAGGTATTATAGCAAGAGGTGGGATTTGAGCCCAGGTTCTTCAGGTGCAGGATGAGAGCTCTAAACTACACATTACTTGTTTAGTGAAGGAGCTGATGTCTGTCATGTTTGTCATAAGACTCTTCAGACACATTCACCCCCATCTGTGGTACTCACTGTTCCAGGGTGGTCCCACAGTCCACGGTGAGGGTGGCGTGGCGGCCTGTGACTGCCAGGGCTAGCGTGTGCCACCGGTCATCTGCCAGCTGTACATCCCGGAAAGTGATCCGGCGCTGACCTGTGGGGCTCAGCACCAGCAGGTGGAGCCTCTCAGGGGCGAGACGCAGGCCCAGCAGCAGCCGGTCCGAGGCTTGCTCCACTAGCGACAGCAGATACTCACTCCTCTGGAAGCGAGTGCAAAGATTTTCCCCATTTACTCTTAATTGTGCTCCATAAAGACACACCAATGGCTCAGTTAGGGGCACCACTTTCATAAGATTAGTTTACCTTTAGACTTCAAATCCATCATTATACGTACATTATATCAAACGTCGATGTAATGCGCTCATTGTATTTTTTCTGAGATGTATGTCGCTTTGGAGAAAAGTGTCTTCTAAATGAATAACTCTAAGTATAAGTGTAAATAATGGAATGAATTGGGTTTCTGTTATTTTTTCAGCTTTTAAACACTGCATTGGCCCTGATTTGTTTCAGATCATACGTTCACTACTCGACTAAAAGAGCCAACAACAGCAGACACTCGTCTGCGTGGCAGATACTTTCAGCTGGATCAGCCTTGACCAGCTTTAACAGGGACCACTTGTGCTGGTTCTACCGTGGGAACATAGACCTCACCTTGGCACCAACGTTGGAGACCTTGAGCGTGACCACAAAGGAGAACTCGGCAGGGAAGAAATCACAGTTGACAAAGAGCTGAGAGGCCGGGAAGCTCAGAGCCCGACTGGCCCCAGAAAGCCGGAGGCCCCGGGCCCCTCGCTCCTGGACCATCCGCAATCCAGGCATGGTTCGGCCCCCCGCAGGAAGCACTCGGAGCAGGAAGTCGAGAGGCAGCAGATCTGCGGGATGAGTGTCGCCATCAGCAGGAACATATTAATTAGTTAGCAAAATCATTAGAATGTTCTCTGGAATGAGGACGTTGATAGAGCTATTTCTTCTTTTAGGACGCAGTCTTTTTGTCATTAGTAACAGTTTCATTAATTATGTTCGCTTCGATAGAGGAAAATTACCTACTTTGTGTTTGATGACTCAGTAACAAACGATCTTAGTCTTTTCCCACTACCTGTGCACAATAATAAGTAGACTGTTTTGAGATGTCAGCAGCAAAGTATGTGCCGAAGGTGATACCAGAGTAATACCATGAATATGATGATGCAGTATTTTTCCATTGTTCGCATTTTTACAACCCTTTGTAAGTAAGATGTTTTGGTTGCACTTCAGGTTCAAGTGGGAAAGTCTAAGAGCTCCCAATGAGTCCTTTACCTGGGGTACACTCATAGTGTAACATCACCGCATTTCATTCATCTGCCCTGATGGATATTTTGAACCATTTCTGGAAATGCAAATGCTTATTCATGCAAAGCAGGTGGAATAAAAAGATTAAATGAAGGGCGGGGAACATGTGGAGATTATCTTTCAGCAAAAATGCTTTCCT
Organism: Scleropages formosus; assembly: GCF_900964775.1. Taxonomy (NCBI): domain Eukaryota; kingdom Metazoa; phylum Chordata; class Actinopteri; order Osteoglossiformes; family Osteoglossidae; genus Scleropages; species Scleropages formosus. The sequence continues at coordinate 887,790 of NC_041819.1, read as the reverse complement.
CTAAGATGGGGAAGAGATGCTGGCTCCTGGGCGGCTCATCTTATGGGTTGGATTTTTATGGGAAAAACATCAGTCACCTTTACAAAGGCAGAGGTGTGTGTACATACAGGTGTACAAGCTTTTGTGAGCTTTCATTGTCTTGTAAAGCCTGTTGGGTGCCTTCATTTACCGCAGCTTCGCTGTCATCTTCATATCTCCAATACTGGCAATGCAGCTGATACTGATTTATCTGAGGTCAAAATCCATGGTTGCTGTAACTATAGACACTGCGCTCTGGCTGTGCGCTCAGAAAGGAACCTGTGATTAAGTGAAGAAATCAGCAGCTTTAGTCACATCAGCTACAGCACCGTGAGGTGCGTCATCATTTAGATGATGATTTTTTGCAAACAACTTACAACGTCAAGCTCCTTGTCAGTGTGTTAACCATTTATACAGCAGGGTAATTTTTACACTATCAAATTAAGGTAAAGACCTTCCTCAAAGGTACTACAGCAGGAGGTGGGATTCAGACCTGCGACCTCTCAGTGCAAAGGCAGCAGTACTGACCATTATAGTACCTGCTGTCCATGAGGACACACCTTATGCATCAGGTACTTTATGTGGTAATACTACCGTTTAAAAGAAAAATTAATTTTTTTGCATTTTTCAAAAGTTCTGGCTTTTCAGTAAGTGATGTTTCCATTAGCCTTTTCAATAATACCACCAATATAGAAGCCAAAAATGTCCTAAAGCTGTCATTGCCACTATTTTAGTAATTGCCTAAGGCTCTTCTAAAGGAGCAAATTGTGGTTTTTTTGATGGCCAGCAAAGGGGCTCAGCATCTCACAGTCTGCAGAACCACAGTATAATTATTATTTGTGGCCTCTTCATGTGAGATTAAAATGAATTATTGGGCTGGCAGAATGGCTGTGAGTCCCACACAGTGGAAATAGAAAGAGACTGAGTGCTGACCCCAAAAATGTGCAGACACACGTGAACCTCATCTGTCATTTCTCTTGTATTTTGTAATGCAGAGAGAGCTTAGGTGTGCCAGTTTTTACCCTAAGGCATCAGGAGGCATTGGCTCTGAGACCACCAGACCCCTTTCTTTCCTTGGGACTAACCCCAGGAGGTCACACAGCCCCTCGAATGACATACGCTCTACACTCTGCACCATCAGAGATCTTAGTCTTGATCACGTTGTTGGTTGACATCCTATGAGCACAGCTTCGCTGGGAAGAATGACCCCGCCATTTGGCCTGTGGCTTCTCAGCACTTGCGGTCCGTAAACCAAAAAAAAAACGCAAATCTAAAGAGATCGCCTTATATAAAGCCTTGGCACCGAATAAGTGTTTTAAAAATGCTAAACCACACTTCTTTTCTCTGCTCAGCTAATAGGAGCATGTTTCCTTTCATCTCGCAGTGATTGAGAGTGTACTCTGTTAACATTCTAACCTGGGCTTGTGGGGTAAAACTCTGCTTTAATGGTTTACACACAGCACGCAAGCTGTGACTCGCTCCTCAAGGATTCCTTATGGCTTTATTCTGATGTTAAAGCAATACCTGTGTGACCTCACAATGTTTCTCACATCAAATACTGCACTTCAAAACACACACTGTCTGAACCGCTTGTCCCATACAGGGGTTGCTGTGACCCAGAGCCTAACCCAGCCACACAGGGCGCAAGGCTGGAGGGGGAGGGGACACACCCAGGACAGGATGCCAGTCCATCGCAAGGCACCCCAAGCAGGACTTGAACCCCAGACCCACCGGAAAGCAAGACAAGGTCCAACCCACTGCACCACCGCACCTTCCTACTTCAAAATACATTTTAAGTATTTTTTTTAACTTACACTCTATGAACATCCCATGAAGCTGATTTTACTGCCTGGGAGATTATCCAACACTAGTCATTTTACTGTGATCTTATCTGGTAATAGACACAAATAGTAGCAGAGTGTGAGCCTTATCATGTTGCTGTTTTGGTAGCTGCTATTTATATATCATAGTGGGAACCAAGTCAAACGTTAGTGTTGGTTCATCTTCACTTTACGGTAGTAGAGAGAGAGAGACAGCGTAACGCTACGAGTACAACGGTGTCTGTCCAAGTCTTTCGGCAGATCTCCTGCACAGCACCCAAAGCTGCAATCACAGTTTACACACGTGAGTGTCAGTGGCAATGAGACAGGCAGGCAGGTGTGCTGGGCACAGGTGAGTGATGCAGGTGTGAGAGGTGTTGTACCTGTGCATGGTCTCCAAGGCCCTGCCGGACCCCCGCTGATCCCAGAGAGAAGGAGCAGGGTGACCACCAGAGGCGTCCACATCAGGGGTCTCTCTTACGGCGCTCCATTCAGAGGAAGCTCGACTGATCGGAAGCGGCCCTGGGTGGCCTGGCGCCGTCCCTCATGTCTTCAGTGTGCGGTGGTTGGGTTTGGTTCTGCTCAAGCGCCGCAGAGACAAAGAGGAAGAGACTATTCTTAGGCGAACAGGTGTGTGTCGTCCACAAAGGGATCGCAGCACCGTGACCAAACGCTCCTTTTAAGTACCTTCTGTTTGCTCCTCAGGTATTTCTTGTTTGGTCACTTCTTTCAGTCTAATCATGAACCAGAATATAAAAGATGAGTATCCTCATCTGGAGATTGCCTTGTCTCTGTTGCTGTTTCTCGCAGTCATTTGTTCTTTTTAATCCGGAGATATACATTCGACTCTCATTTCTGAGCCTTCTGAAGGGTCCTCGGGCTGTATTTCTTTCCCACAATGCCCCTGGCACCTCACCGGAGACCCTGCGGCCGCTCTCTTGCCCTCCTGTTCGTCTGAGGGAGAGGAGAGACAGTAGAGCTGCGCTCCGGAATGATCCGAAAGGAAAGGTGCTGCGCCCTGGGACTTGTTTAAATGGGAAGAAGTCAGCTGTGAGGGGAGGGGAGGAGCAGGAATTTCCCACCTGAGAAGAAACCTGTCCTACAGCAGATTCCCTTCGAGGTGCCTCCACCGCCTTGAGCTCCCCAGTCCTATGGATTCCTATCATTGTCACGTGCCCAAAGGTTGCCCACCCACTTTACAGGAGTGCTCTCACCTGGATGAGAAGCAGAGAGTGGCTTCTGATCTGCGAGATGCATGACCTGCTGCTCCACCATAGGGGGTGAACGTTGTCGTTAATGTCCAAATTGGCCCGAAAGACTGGAACAGTGTTGTAGATGCTTAACGTCGATCTGTCAGCACGGTTGCGACACTGTGCTGCAGCTGTGTTAGCCAGAAACTGAGATTAAATGCCTTTGTTGTCAAACAAACACTAGGCGGTTGTCAACAAAACCTGTTGGTGGAGGGGGCACCGCCATCTCCGCAGGGGCTCCTTCAGCTCACGTTCAGAACAGCTATTCAGGTACCTTGGGGATCAGCTTTGCGCACCTCTGTGTTAACAAACCACGGCCCAAACAAATGCTAAATTAGGGCTAAACTGCACGTCAAGAAAATCATTTCTCCTCCCACTCTTTCCACATGGAATCCATAATTATAACCCATGCAGCCCTGCCTCAGTCTCCAGCCTCTCCTTGGATCAAAAAACTTATTCATTAATCCATCCATGATCAATAACTGTTTGTCCCATGCAGCAGCGTGGGGTACCCAGGGTCTCAGAGAACAATATAAAAAGTACATAACATCAATGGGAGGAGAGATTTAGATGCAGACACGATTCTAGAGTAGAGTCATTTTGTTACTTTTCACCGTATGAACCAGCGTACATCACACAAGTAGGTGCATAAAGGCTTTTCCACTATTACAAGAATTGTTATTAAAAAGTATTAAACATCAACGCTTAGAGGGTTGTCATGGACTTATAAGAACAGGGGAAAAGTGAGTATGAAAGGGTTATGTTTTGAGACCCTTTTTGAATGTTAAGAGAGATTCAGCAGTTCTGAGTGAGAGAGGGAGGTCATTCCACACCATCGGAACCAGAACCGTAAACCTTTGTGCTTTTGATTTTGGACCTTCTGAGCATGAGACCACCAAGCAGGCAGAGGTGGAGGAATGTAGCAGTCTGGTTGAGGTGTACTGAGGAATCAGGTCTTGCAGGTGTTGGGGACCAGACCCATTGATGGTCTTTTAGACCATAACCAGAGTCTTGAACTTGATGCAGGCATCTACAGGAAGCCAGTGGAGAGAGACGAGGAGGGCTTTATAGCCAAAACCACATGACAGGATGTACAGATGTATGAAGATGTTCCAGTGTTACATTCTTGACTCTGTGCCTAATTTGATACCATAAAATCCTTCCCTAAGAATCACTGGTGGATCTGGAACATTAAAAAGGGATCAGGTGAGAGGGGAGAAAGGACACACTTTCTGCTATGTTGGAGTAACTCCTAATGAGGACCTAACACAGTACTGAAGTTTTGAACCACACTGGCTGCAAAAATCTAGTATCAGAGCATCATGGATTTAAGTAATCAGGGTGGAACGTAAATCAAGCAAGTGAGATGTGAAATTATTTCACCCTGTGTGCAGGTTTGGCCCCCCAAGCGATGTGCTGAAGGAGCGGTTGAAAGTTCATTCTGACTTTTAAGTGACATTCCAGTCAGATCCCGTTCATCCAGGTGAAGACACGCTGGCGACGGAATGACAAGACCTGACGGGGAGATGATGCGCGACTGGGAGAGAGCTCATGGGAATGGGGTGGGAAGGGGATGTGTGTGATCACACGGAGCCTTTCAACATCTCCCTGCAGAAAGGAAGACGCCGTTTACACAGGAAGAAGAGGCTTTAGCGTCATGTTTTAAGCTCCAGCGTCAGGATGTGAGGCGTAGCCCTGATCAGGGTCCCTTCCTTCCTGGTGCCAAGAGACTGAAGAGCAGCTTTTCAGTCAGTTCCCGCTTTCGTTCATTTCTTAGCTCAAGAGTTGTACTGAATACCTGCTCATTCTTACAGTCCCCACTATGTGGGATCCACAAGCATCTGGTTTCCATGGTGATGCTGGCAGCTGCGTTGGAGGTTTGTGTTGTTGTTCTGGGCCCTCGTTGGACATTGGCTGCTCATTCACTCCTGTTTTCCTTTTACCGTCAGCACAAGGAAGACCTTGGGCATGTTTGTACATGAGAACAGAAGAGAATTGCTGTGTATTTGCACAATTGAGCTTGGTTTGTTGTGTCTCCCTGCTGCCAAGGTCCGCTGTGGTACCCGAGACCCTTGATGAAGTTCAATCCCCAATGGCCGATCTTAACATTTGGAGCTTCTATTTCAGCATGGGGGGGCAGGGTTCTGGTGTTTCATTGTACTTCTCCACTCACAAATCAGCACAGCTCACTGCTTCCACATCTCCACCTGTAATCGGCAGTCTTCAAACTTCTCAATCCTATTTTCTATGATGACAGAACAGATCGTTGATATTAAGTAGAAGAAACACTATGGTGGCTTAGTATTGTCCATAGATTATGTATTAAATGGGGCCTTATTAAACTGTACCAATGGGATTTGAGTAGCTCAGTCTCACGATGGCCTCCCCTCATCTCTAGAGAGAATGCCGATGGACTACTTGTTTCCAGCGTGCTCTGCTGAACCGTGATCGACACAAATATGCCAGCAGAGATTGCTCCTCTGTCATTGAGGGGGTCCGAGAGCTGCCGCTGTGCTCTTTCATCATAAGAATCTGGAGCTCTTCCCTTTAATCCAGGCTAGACTACCACACCCCTGTGGAACTTCCCCATAGTAGGTCCACTTTGACCTGAGCCCTAGGTTTGAGGCTGGACTAGGAGTACAACTCAGAGCAAAGAGACAAACCAGTGAGGGCAGGATGAGGAAGGTGTGCTATGCCTTTGCCAGATCTTTATCAGCAAGAAAGCAGACTCTAATAACACCGAACAAAAAGCTTTAAAATTGATTTTCTGGATGGTTTTCCTGTAGTAGCAAAAATATATGAGAAACACACTGGTGCTTTGTGAACAGATGTTCATTGATTTTTCTGCAGGTTTATTTTTGAATTATTTCCAGAACAGGAGTCCATTGATTTTTCTCCAAGTTTTGTTTTTTTTTAATATTTCCTCACAGGGGGTGTGGTGGTGCAGTGGGTTGGACCGGGTCCTGCTCTCTGGTGGGTCTGGTGTTCGAGTCCCGCTTGGGGTGCCTTGTGACGGACTGGAGTCCCGTCCTGGGTGTGTCCCCTCCCCCTCCAGCCTTATGCCCTGTGTTGCTGGGTTAGGCTCTGGTTCCCTGTGAGCCTGTATGGGACAAGCAGGTCAGAAAGTGTGTGTGTGTATTTCCTCACATTGTCAATACTTGTAAAAGTTCAGGTGACCTTTGCAGACTGAGCTGTGCAAATGGTGATGGCATTGCTCCCTGGGTGCAAGGGGGAATTGGACATTGAGGCTGATTTGTGGATGCAGTAATACGTGTACAAGCATCTGTGTGAAAACTTCAGCAGGGAACAAAACACAAGATGGGCTTAGAGGCCTGCCTTGTTTTCAGTCTCCTTGTACCCCAAAGGCTGCTGGTGAAGAAAAGCAGAGTGAAACAGATGCCTGGAAGGACAGAGATGCGAAGAGGCAGGAGGGAACAGAAAACCACAGACAAATTCTGCTCCCTTTAATTAGGACACCTGAGGTTTTCAGGCATCTCCCCCCAAACCACAAATACTTCAGTGCTCAGCAGGATGTCTGTATATCAAAGCATCCTCTCAGTAAGGCAACTTTGGATTCAGGTGTCCAATACTGCAGGACTGGAGCACCATGTCTTGAACAGTCTAGTATTGTTCAGTTTAAACCATGAGTAGAACTGTCCAAAGAGGTCTCTCCAAGCATGTTCAGTGTGTGCATGTCCTTGGTATGTAGCACGTACTCAGTGTAAGGCCACTGTTTGTTCCTTGTGCAAACCCACTCAAAACCATCCATTCTCCATCCTTTCCTGGCCAATGCCGTGCGGCAAGGCTGCTTTTGGAGCCGTCCAGGTGGCTTATCTGAGCAGGCGTACTGAGGGTGCCCACTGCAATGGAATCGAATCTGGGCTCTAATTCCCAGCTGAGGATGCAAATCATTCATATACCCATCAGCCATGGTCATTGTGGGCCCCGGGGGTTTTTCTCTCTTTGCTTCATGCAGGGGGATTTTCCCTTTAATCATCCATAGGCCTGAGTTCCTCTATCAGGAAGGTGTGTTCAGGTGAACATCAGCAGGGGGACTGCTGTAACACTCCTTCAAACTTTGAGCAAAGCAATAAAACACATCAACAGGCATAAATAACACCGGGGATCAGACTTCTACAGTAACGCAGCTACACACAAATTCCCATACATCACCAGCAAGGCACTGATCTTGCTAACGGCTCATTGACAAAATAAACAGACGTGCGAGTGCGTATAATATCTTTTATGAAAATCCTATTCAGATTTGAGATAACATCTTCATTCTACAAAAAGAAGTCACAATAAGTGCTAGTCGTGTGAAATATGACTGCGGCGATGGTGCTAAGCAGGAACACATCATGTTCGTTTCACCCCCTTGGTGGAAGAGTAGCCGGGTCTTTGATTCGCAGAGCCTCTACTCTTCCATTCGCTTTCACATCACATCTTCATTCCCTTGGAACCTCAGGACATTTCCAGCCTGTAATTAGCCACCTCCAGCAGCTGTAGGTAACCCACAGTATGGAGTCATTAGCAAAATGAGCGTCATGGTACGACAGGCACAGTTAACACAGAGTATTGCGGGAATGAAGAGCTTTGTCTTTAAGTAAAGCAGGCCATGCGCTGACTGCTAATGAGATGGGGAGGTGGGGGTCATAAGGCCAAAGAACAACATTGTTAATGCTACTTACCATGTTATTGGAACAGTAACTTAAATTCCTCCCTGAAGGGTTCTACAGTTGCTCCCAATCTGAGACTCGAACCAACAATCTGTTCTTAAGCACTGCGGTACCTACTGTGCAGCTAGAGAGGACACAAATCGAAAGAACAACTCTTATTCCCCAAAGGCAATCATGTTATAGGTGAAGAGGAATAGTTCTGAACACTTTCCAGCGAAAACATCTTTCAGAGGATTATCTTCTTCTGCTTCATTGTTAAAACTACCAGTGAACAATCTTGTGCCAAAACCACAGGGAATCACCTTGTAAGAGCTACAGCCACCAAAAGTAGCATCTACAGTGAGGATCAAGGTCTGGATATGATGGACAGCATCAGGACATCCTCAGCAAGCAAAGACAGCACAGCAGCATGAATAGGTCAGGAGAACAGAAATGTGTGTTTTAAGAAGCAGCAATGAAGATTCAGACCAGTTTGGTTTATAAATCATTTCATATTTTTATTGATGGGGATGTTTAATGTACAGGATCATGCTGGTTTGCCATCCATGTGATTGTCTCCTATGACCCCACATGATGGAAAAAGCATATGGTAAATAAACAAAGCAACTGAAAAACACTGCACTCTAACCACCTGTGAATTATGACTAAAACACAAACCACTGCATCTTACCAGGAACTTTTTAAACTTCCAAGTAGAGTCTATTTTTTGGGGTTTCAGCTGTTCTGTTAATTTATGAATTTGCATTTTAAAACTACATAATTGATAACACCCCTCTTGGAAGCACAGCAATGCATGAAACAATCTAAGAGACTGAGTGTGCAATGTGGACTCTGCTTCCCCTTGAGAAGACAAACAATCAAACAAGTACATAAACACGTGCACACAGAGTGGCAGGGACGAGAAGCACATCGCAGAGCGCTGACTTCCTGCACCGTCTGTCCTTTTCTTATTCAACTAATACACACTGCCCTCCACAAACAGTAGCATAATCAGTACTCAATAAGGTCACACTAATTCAGTAATTCATAATAACTCAGCATTTACCTCTCCAGAATATATGTGTTGATGGTTGTTTTGAATACTGATGTATTGCTATTAAGTGTCCTTTGGAAAAATTAAAGTGCTTCAAGGAGAGAGTGAGCACACAAGAATAAACTGTTTCACAAACTAAACGTAGGACTCAAATACCCTCCCACACACACACACACACACACACACACACACACACACACACACACACACACACACACACTCTGTATCCATAACACAAACACCCGAGGCTGGTTGCAAGACAGCATAAGTAGAGAAAAAGTTTTGGGTTGAGAGGAGAGAATGTCTCTGTGGCCTTTGTCATCACAGTTCCGAAAGCCTTCTCTTCTCTCCAGAGCCTTCCAGATTACAGGCACGCAGAAGAGAGGATGAATGTCCAAGACCCGGAGGGGGAAACCTGGGACATGGTGTCAAGGATTGGACCATTAAAGCCCCAGGGACTTGCGGACAATTTGCTGTGCGAGAACATAAAACTGAGCCCTGTCTTCACGCCACATCTTGGAAGCATCCACATTGGCTCCGCTCTCATCGTTGGGCTCTGGAGGAAAGAGAAGAGCAACACTCATTATGTCGGACAAGATACCATGCCCACGTGCACCACAACTACACTCTGGCTACAGACGTAAACCCGATCCTCAGTGGCCGCAGAAACCTGTGTCAACTCGCGGGACGAGGCTGACCTCTGGGACAGATTCCCAGGTGGATCAGGACCCAACACTCACCAGCCAGCATGCTGACGACAGACAGCAGGATCTTCTCCACACTCTGCACAGGGCTCCATCGCTCAGCACTGCTCTCATAGCCCATGGGGTCGTCACCGGGGGCATGCAGGATGGAGATGCAAACACGGCCATCTGGGTAGACTGGGTGGGAAGAGGGGAAAACCAGGGACAGACAGGGCTATAAGAACCACAAAAAAAAAAAAAAAAAAAAAAGATTTCTACCAAAGCTGATGCTTTATATAAAGATCACAGCTGGGCACTTGTGAGCTTACCAGTGGCATCCAGTTTAAAAATGGAGGGGCTATTTTTGAAATTGTAGCCCATCACATAACCACCAACATCAGCTGCTGGGAGAAGAGACCACAGGAGGTGATCCCCCTAAAGAAGGCAGGTTTCAGGGGGTTGTAGCAGGACTTATACATCTCTGTCCAACTCCAACAACAGACCAAAACCCAACAATAATCCCAACAAGAGTCCGGTCAACACAGAATCAAAGCACAACCTCTGGCCTTATCTTACCCCACTGTGGACAGCACCTCTCGCTAGCGCTTGGCCGCTTGTTGGAGTCTGGAACAGGGATCTTGCCATACCCAAATGCTCAGCTGAACAGATAAGTGCAGCACCTCATGTCCTTGTTGCTATATGCGGGGCGATAAGGAGTTTCCTGAGCCACACTTTATCTCCGGGACCACTTCCTTCAGCACGGTTGGACCAAGAGGGCACAGCAAACAGCCACCACCCCGAGACACAGGGGCCTCAAACGCACAGCAACATGCTGAACAGGCTGCTTTGTTCTATATGTCAAAACTGGGGCGATGGGGGCATCTGCTCCACCTGACCAACACAAACGCGCTCATAATCCCTCGTCAAGTCCACCCCAGTTGAACATAACAACCAGGGCAGTAAATCAGGGCAGGGGAAACCAGGACAGCGGAAGCACACTGATGCAGTGGCCAGAGTTCAGACAACGAACAGCAGGGGATAGTGGAGTCACATGTGGCTGAACAGCCATGTCCCCCACAGCCAGACCCCATGGTACTGTTCAACATGACTCCCACACAGGAGGGGCTGCCAATGACAGGAAGCCACACAGGACTTCTCTACCCCCAGACACCACAAAAACAACTGTTCATGTCCAACTGCCTTGCTGTGCTTCACTGCAGCCTTTATAAATAACAAACAAGGAGTTTCTGAATAAAAACACCACCAGAAACCTTAAAAGTAATCAAAGAAGAACCACTGCTGACACTGGCTTCTGAGTCAAGGAGGGTTCTGTGATGAGCATGGCAAGCCAAGGGAGTGTTTCATCTCCGATCTGGAGGAGGCTACGCCTTGACTGCTCACGGCTAACAGGATGGAAATTTGATTAACGCAGAGTGACAGGTCAGACTTCCACACCAAGTGTCAAGGGGAGGTAACACAAAAGAGAAACAGACAAAAGGTATGGAACACAACAGTAGCTACCAGCACCCAAACAGCACCTTTACTCTCTGTCCGTTTGCTAAAAGGCTTTGATGTGTGGCTCCTGCAGGCTCTCCTGCCTCCTGCTGCTTCCTAGCTGCTGAGCTCGGAAACAGGAGCATCTAAAGGAGGCGTGTGAGGGGTACTGGGGCTGGGAGTGTGTCGAGATGGAGGGGGACAAAGTCGTACTCACTGTTGGGGTGGAACATTTCGCAGGTGAACCTCATCTTCGGGGGGCTCAGCGGGTAGTCTGAGGGGAAGCTGAGGATGGCAGGAAACACACCTCCCTCGAAGCATGTGTCTTCAGGGCCCCTGGGGGTGAGGGGATTATGATGTGCTTTACTATCACAGATCAATACAGCTGATACATTCACATATAGCCTGCATTTTAAAATAAGTATTAGTATAGATCATCTCCTTGTACAGCTTTGCATTAGAGAAAACAAAATTATTGCCTATATTTCTATGTGTATTGTTATTATGAGGGCAGCTGGTACCGTGGTATATCAGAACTGCTTGCGACCCCTCACAGGGTTGAATTCCACCTCTAGCTATAGTACCTCTGAACAAGGTACTTACTCTAAATTGCGCCAGTAAAATTACCTGGCTGTATAAACGGACATTGTAAGCCGCTGGAGAAAAGTGTCAGATAAAGTCAATATAATTAAAGAATAGTACTTGAATGCAGTTCAAGAGCATGCAAGTTATGAAATTCAAAATTCTTTCATCTATGTGTTGGAAAAACACATTTACATTTATTTAGCAGATGCTTTCCTCCAAAGCGACTTCCAACAAACTCTATGTAGTGGTATCAGGCCACACACCTTATTCACCAAGGTGACTTACACTGCCAGATACACTACTTACAATGGGTCACTCATCCATACATCAGTGGAACACACACACTCTCTCAGTCACTCACACACTAAGGGAGAACCTGAACAACATGTCTTTGGACTGTTGGAAGAAACCAGAGCACTCGGAGGAAACCCACATAGATACGGGGAGAACATGCAAACTTCACACAGACTAAGCGGGGATTGAACCCATGTCCTGTCGCACCACCATCTAGGTGCTGAGAGAGCAGCGTTACTCGCTGTGCCACTGTGCTACCTATTTTGAGAAGTCAGCAGAAAGAACTGAGGGAAACCCTTCAGAGCCCGAGTTTGAAGCTAGATTCCTCGGTGTCAAAAAAGACAAAAGTGTTCACAAAGACAGAGGACAGGGCTCAGTGTGGACTCTCCATTCTGTCATTTACCATAAGTGGGGGGAGGCAAAACACCGAGTCCTTTTTCTGCTCCTTCCTGAGGTTACTTTCCACATGTGTAGGGGCTGGTTCAAAGGTAACACACCCACCTCTAATGGGGATTACGAGACGCTCTGTCCTCAATGCAGGCAGGCTGCACGCAAGCCACACACTAGGACACGTAGTGCTGAACACACTCGGGCTGACCGCAGTTTTTGACCCAGAAAGAAACACACAGCTCACTGTGTGTGTGTGTGTGTTTTTTTTTTTTTCAGGGTTCTGCTCTCTTCCCAATCAGAGGGCCACACAGATGCCAAAGGACAGACAGGGTGGTTCTGGGTTAACGGAGACTTGCTCCAAACCAGGGGGTAGGGAGGTACCACAGGTGCACACTCTGTTGTTACTCTTCTGAAGCCCCACCCACCGAGGGACTGTTTTAAAAAATAACCAAATAATAGAATCTTTAGAATCTCTTTAAGCCTCAGTAAAAGTTACTTAATGTGGGTTTTTCTGTTGTCGATCAGCCAGTCTTTGAACAAAGTGCTTCTGACAGCACGGCTTGCCGCCTCACAGCTCACAAACCACGAATGTTGCTGGGAAAGAAGCCAAAGTGTGGGTCAGGTGCCACATGAAAGTCCTCAGTCCGCATTTAAAAGGCAAATATAAGAGAGTGTTTGCTTGATATGAGCCAATCAATCAGTTTTATCAGCATAATGGTCATCAACACAGGGCCAAATCACTTCAGCCATCTCATTTCCCTTCAGCCCTGACCACAACATGACAGGAAGCCAACTCTCAACTTCCTTGTTTTGACTGCCTGTGATCAGCACTCAAACAAACCCCTATCTCTTGGATTGATCGATTGATCAGCCAGAAAGATGGCGACAATGAGGATTTCCGCTACTGCCGTCTGTTACATGCAAGGGTCTGAACCTCCTGCTTGTTTCATTACATCACTCTGGATCATACAGCAATTTCCACTCTGAACTTGTTCATTCTTCTGCTGAAACACGCAGTCTGGTTCAGAACACATGATCCATAAACATTATTTACACACCAACTTGTTCTGAGAAGGTTCTCTTAGTCCTTCATGTAGCACAAAGTCTTTGTGCCTTTGATGCAGTGGGGATTAGAGCACAGGAATGGAGTTAACGGATCCCTACCTGCTGCCCAAGCAACCCCATTTCAGCATTTCCAAGGCAACATCCCAAGACAAACAGAAGCACAGCAACAGTACAAAGTGTCTGGTGGGAGCAGAAAACCAATTACAGATCACCACCCCGGGTCACAAATTACACATTACACTGAAAGGCAGTTTAAGTCAAAGACATGTGTGTCTGCATTGTGTCTCATGGATAATGATGCTGCTCCAAGACACTTCACACTTCCCAGAACATGTTTAGAAAACAAAACACCAGCGAGCAAAACTTACATGACAAAAAAGATACAGTACAATGGCATCCCCAGCTACAAAAGGACACCAACTGTACTGTGTGGACTCTGGAGCCAAAGGAGAATATGCTGCCCAAAATTTTAACTGGTAAAAACCTGCCTGGAAAATCACTCCACAAAAGACAATGAACATCAGCTAAAAAGATTAAATTATAGGTCTATGGCAGAGTCCACACTGCCAACCAAGCCAGTGATACTGTACAGCAAATCAGCACATTTGGCTTACATTTGTATTCCTTTTATGTGTTATTACTACAGATGCACCACCATGCAGAATTTAAGAATTAAACATGGAGCCAGTAATATTTAAATCATTAACAGCCATGCCAAGGATACACGCTGGATGGATGCTTGATGTAACACACTCAAAGAGGTGTAAGGAACATGTGTGGCGCCGCCTTGTGCTCACTGTGCCTCACAACATCCAAATGCGCACACAGTTTTTAGAGTTACAAACACATGTGTGAGAGCCCAGACTGTCAGCTAACACTGTTTGCACTTTATTTATTTGTATTACACTCGACTAGTTGTGATACACAGAGCACAAAGGGACAGTTTTAATTCAACATGACAACATCCTGAGCTGGAACAGCATCATCTCCCCCTGCAATATTTGGGGTTGAATTTTTTACATTTACTCAACAAACTCAGTGGTTTGTAATCCTGCATATGACAAAATCCCTCAGGGGCTTGGGACACACACACTGCGTATGTACCACCCAACCCACATCTACCAGAAAGACTAATAACTTCATTCACTAAAGAAACTACTGCAACATCAACAACAGAAGCATCTGTCACTGCTAGCAACAGCAGAGGCTGCTGAATAGTCTCAAGGAGTACTATACCCTCACATCAGTAAATATCGTCCCAGGCATCCTCAGTCATGGTCAAACAACAGCACAGTTCAGATGCAAAACGCAGTCTGAGAAATGGCGGTCCTGGAAAAGAGCCCATTTTTCTGGTTGAGCAAGCAGAAAGACGCTTACAGCTTCCATAACCAGACCGATGCCCATTGGACTGGACAGGGGCACTCAGGGTCATTGGAGCATTAGTGTGACAGAAACTGTGCATGTCAGCATGGGCAGCGGAGCGCCACGTGACTGAGCCTCTTGTTTTGGGCCAGAGCCACGCGACTGCTACAGGCGACAGAGCGTGGAAACTGTAAAATTATACTTGTAAAAATAAAGAAAACAATTGTTTCTGATGTTTTGAAACGTTACAAACAGACAGCATTGTTTCAAAGAGTGTTACCTAAGGTCATTCCTGCCAACAGCCATTAGGCTCTATAATGACATCTTGCTCTCAGGGTGGTACTGAACTATCAGCACTTTTTACTTGCATGTGTTACACATCTCAATGTGACATTTATTTATTCCACTCTATTTTATCGTGACTTTTTTGTATGTATGGTGCTGGATCATGATTCAGTTTCTTTCCAGATGAATAAAATTCTTTATCACCTTTGTTGAAGTACAACAAAAAAGCTACAGGGTTTAGACCTGTGTTCGGTCTGGAAAACCAGCTTGGCGGCTGTAATACAAACACTCACATGATCAAAGCCTCCCATTCAAAGAAGTTCTCCTCATTAATGGGACCTGTGAAATAGAGAAACAACATCACATGGTGCAACCAAACTGACAGTGTTGCAAGCAGAACATAGAGGGGGGGCACAGTGGCACAGTAGGTTGGACCGGGTCCTGCCCTCCGGTGGGTCTGGGGTTCGAGTCCCGCTTGGGGTGCCTTGCGACAGACTGGCGTCCTGTCCTGGGTGCGACCCCGTATGGGACAAGCGGTTTCAGATGATGTGTGTGCATATGGGCGTGTATGTGTGCAAGTGGAACATATCATTCAACATCCAATGTATTTCAATAAGGTATACATCCCATCAAGGTTATGGATTTGTGAATAATAGATCATATGGCATACTGCCAGGTTGCCCTGATCCTTAGGTTGACTAAATGTTTATTCGGTGTTGCAAAATCTTTATTGTGGTCACATTCCATAATAGAGTATATGGTAGTAGTCCAGTGCCATGAAAATGAGAGAAGTTCATTAACCATCAATCACAGTCTTTCACACAAAACAGCAAATCTAAATTTAACAGGGAGGGGGTAAGAAAAAAAGAAAAAAAAAAAAAAACATATAAACACTGAATGATATTAGCTGTTATCACAAAGCTTACCTGCCACTATGCCCTCAGGGGGGTTGAGAGTCAGCTCTGTGTGAGGAAGAAAAGTCATTAGAAAGGGACTTGCAAAATGCCTCTCTCTCGACCCAAAGATTGCAGGTTTGATTCCCACTGCCAGCTGTTTTACCCTTGAGCAAGGTAATTACTGTAAAAATGCTCCAGTATAATTACCCAGCTTTATAAGTGGGTAAACAATTGCAATTACCTTAATTTCGCTTTAGGGAAAAGCGTCGGCTAAATGAATAAGTGTAACTGACACCTTTGACCAAGGTGATTTGCAGACCCAGGGAAAAGTTTGAGCACCCCGGTACTACATTTGGATGGGATGAACTGGACAGAAAAGCATTCTTAGTGCATTTCCACTGCACCAGTTCTGGGATTTGGACCAAGAACCATCAGACTTTAAGGAGACAGCTCTAATTACTACACTGTCTACAGTACCAGCTGAACATGTAAATTATACTGCTGTGTGGTGAGATGCAGCAATGACCATGATTGTTTTCCCATTTCCAGAACACAACACGGGCGGTCTCTTCTCATGATTCCATGCAGGATGGATCCTGCACCATATAAAGGGATCAGTTCATTGTTTCATCTTAATCCTATAACACACAGGGCACCTACTGGCATAAATGACATGTAGGCAGACTTCTCATCACCACAAACATAGCATCAAGGCTCCTCGGTTCAGAGAGGCAGCACGTGTTTCCATGACAACCTGGACCACAGCATCTGACAACTCACAACAACTGCAGCTTAAGTAAAGCTGGACGAGCCAACTGCGATGAAATGCAACACTGTTCATGGAAGAAAAGAAAGTCAGCCTGCTGTGTGATATACTGAGAAACGCTGCTGCTTCTAATGCAAGGCGATGGATGGAGGCGCACGTCAATCAGCAGGTCACCTCGAAGTTTGCCTCGCGCCGGTTTCGAATCGGAAATCAAGACAAAAAAAACTTAATCATTAACTAATGGGTTTTCCTCACGAAATATATATAACCTCAAATCTCCGCATGATTCAAATCGACCAGCAGCTGCTCCAGTCAGACAGAACATTTCATATTTGAATGGAAAAAAATGTTCTAAACGCAGGCGCCGCACAACTTCACAAGAGTTAACCGTTTAACGATAACGGGGAAACAAAAAAAACACACACTGCCAGACTGTTCCAAAGCTCGGAGTTAACAGTACATTCATTGCTAACACACAGTGCCAATACTCACGCTTGTACTCAGCCATGAGCCTCTTTAACGCCGTACCCGCCATCGCTGACTAAAGTTATCGAAAATTAAAGAAAAGCAACAGGAAATTCCACCGCCGACGAGGCGTCTATTATAGTTCAGCACCAGAACGGAAATACAGGTTGCCTTAATAACACGAATACAGGTCCACAGCGCGGGGACACGATTCCACTTCCGGTTTCGTAATTCGTTTGCGCAAATAGACATAGTTCCCTAAATGCGCTGCGGCCCGAGGAAGCACAGCATCACCTAGCGACACTCCGCCCACATTGCACCATGTTTGACGCCACCGAAATTGCGCGTCCCCGCTGAGGATGTGACAGCGCAATAAAAACACTTAGGAACTGGACGAAGATGTTGGCGTTTCTTTAGTAATCAAGTAATGTGCAAAATACTTTAAGGACCAGAATACCTTTGCACTGTACACGGGAGGGCAGCCAAAAGAAGGCAACCTGTAGTGTGAAATACTGCCTCAACTCTTTTGGAACAGAGTGACTTCTTAAAAACATCTGGATTGAACCCCTATTTAAAATGCATCAACTGTGTTTGAACAACAAAGACAACATAGTGGTTGTAGCTCTCCTTTTATTTTGTTTTGATAAAAGCAAAAACTTTAAGAATTTCAAAAGCTTTGATTTGGGAGTGAATGATAATAGAAATAAAGCAGTTTGTCATGCATGAGCCAACCAACAGACACACATTGCTCTCATAACACCCACTTTAATCAACAGTTGCTAGGTCTGTTGTATATTACATAAACATCTCAGCAACCAGTCTGTCCAGGTATAGTCCTTAATCCTAAAAAAGCAAATTCAGACTGAGACATGATCAAGAAAGCAAGCTGAGGAAAGAAACATGCGTACCAAACTATATTTATTGTATGCAGCAGTAAAGGAAAACGAATAAATGTACAAATCAGTACAGAAACATAAGACTCTTGACAAATTTTCACACCCGCTCCTCTCCCCTTCCCCTCCACACACCACACTGAAAAGCAAGGAGCTGAAGTGGAGACACGCAAAGGATGCAGATCGATAATACAGTTCCTCTGATTTCAGATTAAAAGAAGAAAAAAAAATGCTAACAATATTTGAGGTCAGGGAACATTCCCTTCTCTTTTCCAGGTTTTCAGAGTGTGGAAAACTGATCCAGCAACATAACCGGATTTGCTTTTTAAATGTTCATAACACCCCTCATCTTTATTGAGGGGGCAATATCAAAAAGACGTTAAAAACAAAACTCAGGCTCTTAGAATAATCAATATTGAGAACACTATCCACTTTATACTTGGTCCTGAAACCAGGCTGTTCCTCCAAACAACACACAAATATACATACATACATACATATATATATATGTATGTATGTAAAAATATATATATATAAAATTAAACAGACCACTCCTGCTTGGCACACCAGGCTCTTGAACATATTAAAAAAAGAGAAAAAACCCACAAACAGAACTATATCTTATTCTGCCAGTGCACATAAAAATTGTGAGAATTAAAAATATACAGCATGTTATACTAAATATGTTCAAGAGCTCCACAAACATCCAAACAGCCCTTTCTCCAAATCTCTTGACTCCCTACTACCCAGCAAAACATCAGCAGGTTGATCTACCTCAAACTACCCCCATTGGTGCAATATTCTTGGTAGTGGGAGCCTAACTATCAACAGTCTGAGCTGGTTCTGTACCATGTAAATCCTCATCCTTTCTTGCATACAAACTGCAGTGTGTGCTGGCCGGAACCAGTGCGCGTGTAGGGGTAGAGTTGTCAAAAAGAGATAAATAAATAATATTGATGTAGTATCTGGAGGAAAGAAAAGAAAAAAAAAAAAAAAAAAAAGATTTGATGCTCTCAGGGTCCACAGCCTTCTGCCTCCTACAAAGTGTTTGTCTTCAGCAGAAGCCTCCAGTCTGTTGTTGAAATACATCAATAGTGTCTTCATCTTCCATCTCAAGCTGCAAAAAGGTAAACTTGGGTCACATTTCAACCAAGACAAATCCAGCCAAAAACACAGACAGTAAGGGCCACTCATGAGATTTGGTAATCATTCATCTGTGCCACTAAAAGAAAAGGGGTGAAGCGGAGGGTGTATCTGGTGCTACACAGTGCCTAGGCATTGGGTTTGGACACTGGTTCAAACCCAGCTCAGTATATGGAGTCTACATGTTCTGTATTTGCAAGGGTTTCCTCCCACAGTGCAAAGACAAATGTTTCAGATAAATCTGAAAGTCTAAACAGCCTGTTGTCAGTGTACATGAGTTAGAGTGTGTGTGTGAGAGTGAGAGAGAGAGAGAGAGACTGTCCTCTCTCTGGTGGGTTAGCATCACATTTGGCCTTGCCTCGCCTCACATCTTATGCTTCAGGGACAGACAGTGGACTATCATGACCCTGCCCTGAACAAGTGGCTATTAATAATGGATGGATTGGTTTATACAAGAATATAGTTAACAAGTAAAAACTCTGACTGTGAATCTTATTTTTCTTGGTGGTTCCCATACTTGCAGGCTTTTGCTCCAATCCCCAGTGAAGGAGTGTCAGATAAATGAACAACAACAAAACCATTTAAAATTGTATCTTAATAGCATCTTCAAACTCTTCAACACAGAGCTATTAGATACTGCTGAAGGAAACTACAAAACAGCAGGTGCTTTTTAACGTATACTGACCTGTGCAGGAGTGTCCGTCTCGTTGATTGGCTGCCCATCAAACCTAAATCGAATCTGTCTAATTGACAAACCCTATAAAACAAAAAAGAAACAATCACACTTTGTATTTTACCACATCATTAAGGACATTTCCAAAAATGAAAGTGGACACCAAAGCCAAATCAATCTTGAGTAATTCACACACCACACCTGATCCCTACATATGAACAATTTAATAGCATAAGCAGTACGCTAATCATCACCCAAACAGACTTATTATTAACTTAAATATGTGGTTTTTTTTTTGCCTTAAATGTGGGAAAAAAAAAAAAACAGGTGGGAGTGAAAATTTGTCACACTACCTTAGGTTTCTGAAATCACTTACAATGGGGGTGTGTGTGTGTGTGTGTGTGTGTGTGTGTGTGCGCGCGCGCGCTTAAAGCACATTCAAAAGATCATGCTCTCTCCAATTCCACAGTCTTAAACTTCTGCAGAAAACAAATCGCGGTCCTCACTCTGGCGTTGAAGACCATCTTTATGTGATGGCCTCTCAAAAATGAAAAATAAAATATTTGTAATAGATTGTTTTCTGAGAAAGTCAAAAAAATGAGTGCAGATTTGCACTGTAATACAAAAGTAACATTCATCTTACTAGAAATTTTTATTCTGTGTAGGTCACAGTGTTGAGTTCAGCACAATGCATACTTTGGCAGAGGCTATTTAAGGGGCTGTATTGCTAATACATTAATACAGTACAAAAACAACAGGGTGGTAATTGGTCAACACTGTGCACAAACAATACCATGCACTACAGCACAGTAAAAAAACATAACACACACTGTCACTGCATGGTATCAACGGTACTGTATAGATAGCCAAACAAGCTGTCTAATAGATATGTTACTGAACCTGGTCTCAGAAATAACTCATCATGGAATAAGACCACCTGGTAGGTATGACACAGGTACGCAACCTCCTGATAGACGCACATTCGCAGATGGCACAGGGACAAGCACAAAAACAACTCACCTGTCTTTCACAGTAAGCTTTCATTAGTTTGCTGAGGGGGGTGTGCCTTTTAATCTTAAACTGGACAACGGAGCCGTCTTGGCCGGCCACTTTTAGATTGATGTGGTCGTTCTCCGTCTTCACACCTTCCTGACAAACAAAAGGAGGGGAATGCATGTTAAAACTGGGGTGGCAAGGGAGGTGTAGCACTTATGGCTATTTGTTCCTGGTTCATATCTACTCCATTTGCTCTCTTACTCTTGGATCAAGTAAGGTACTTCCCATGAGTTAATACAGAAAGAAAACTGAACAAATTTATGTCATTATTTACTGTAGGACATCTGAAAACAAGAGTAATTATACACTAATAACCTGTGTTGCATGCAGATCCTGTAGAAAGGAGACCTTCTTAAAGATTAAAACGCTTCAACGTCTCTTTCATATGGAAAGCCAGGGGAAGAGAAAACCAAACTGCAGCCAAACACGTTCATTCTGAATTGCACCGATCACGTGACACGTTAGCGACTCCCGGGTGGACAGCCGCTCAAAGATTAAAAAATAATCAGGCATATCATTATCATCAAATTAATTTCAGCGAACAAACTCAGCGCCCCAAAACGAGTAACACTTGTTGTAGAGAAACAATTGTACACTAGTTAGTTTTGTATCTACATTGCATATCTTTTCCACGGAATGCGCAGCTAGTTACGTAAATAGCGTATGAGAGCCACGAGCCACGGCGTTTTCCACCGGAAACTACGTAAGACGCCTCTGAATCCCACAGCGCAAAAAAACAAGCGCCACATAGAAACACGCAAACCCCGGCGCACTTTCAGCACAGCTACACAGTGAACCGGAGACGGGCCTTAGAACATGGGTTTTAATGCAAAAAAGTAAACTCGCGGATGGCGCACAGCACGTTAACCTTCGTTTTCTCCCCCGCTGAGAAATGAGGGCGCTGCGCACCGCCGGCTCGTTACCGTTTGCAGTTGAACTATATTATATCTACAGAGCTTCGTCTCTTACCTTCGGCTTCTCTTCGGACATGTCTGTCAAATTTGACT
This sequence comes from Scleropages formosus, assembly GCF_900964775.1. Classification (NCBI taxonomy): domain Eukaryota; kingdom Metazoa; phylum Chordata; class Actinopteri; order Osteoglossiformes; family Osteoglossidae; genus Scleropages; species Scleropages formosus. Next base: position 865,936 of record NC_041819.1, on the reverse strand, counting down.
CGGAGGTACCAAAACACAGCAAATTTATGAAGATAAACACCTTTCCGCAGCTCTTCGTGTCCTTCGTTGCTGTCGGGAGCGCGCGCAGTTCCTACAAACCGATTGGCCGTCATCGCGTCACGTGTTATTTTCTCGGGAGCGTGGAAACGTGAGCGCGCATGGGAAAAAATAAAGGTCGCGCGCACCTGGAATCCAGACATTTTAGAAAATGGATAACGAACGGCACTAGTATCAGAAGTGTGCCAGAATTCAGTTATTTAATGCAGCTCTTCAGCGAAAATCTGGAAATCAGGTTTAGACAATTATTAAAGTTAAATCGACGTTCTTTAGATTTCCATTTGATTTATAACGTCGTTACTTTGAGCGATGGAAACCCTCTTCACATCATCATGTGGCATCAGTTTTTAAAAGAGTGGAGTTAAGTGGACATACAGTGAGGTCATAACATGTCCTAGATGCTTTTCTCCAAAGTACAATGATTAAAAGCACCGCTTGTTGTCTGACGCCACCCTTTTGGCCGGTCAGTGGTGACAGACGAATCCGTGCTGACAGGGTGATGTCCACCATGACAATCGAGATGTTCCATGACGAGCTGGGGATCCAAGATGCCATTTTACCAACCATATCATTACTTGTTACACTGGCTTACAATTGTTACTTTCTAGAATGCCCAGGAGGGGTGGGCAACCACTGGCCCGTGGACCCCCCCACTCAGAGGTTTTTTCCTCACTCAACTTTCAGTTGGGAGTTTTTGTTCCTTTCCCCAGTGGCCAGTAGGCATAATTATAGCTCTATAAAAGTACTTTATGGTAGCCATTAGTCGACTGTCTTCTTTGTTTGTATCTGTTTTTCTTGCCTTATGCCTGTGTTAAAGCGCTCTGTGTTACTGCATGAGAAGAGTGCTCTATAAAAATTAATTGAATTTTGCTGGCACATTATTTCAGTAGGTCCCTGTAGAAGTGGAATTCAAATAGCAAATAACAGTGACAATTAGAGCAAAGTCTTGCACTAACTTCTGTAGATGTTAGGAGATCAGGAGAGAAATGGGTCAGTAAGAGAGGAGTTTAACAATCCTTCTTAAACACTTGAAGGGATTAAGCAGTTGTGAGGGGACAGAAGCTCATTCCATCACCTCAGGACCAAAGCTGAGAAGCTGTTGTGGCACAAATGAAGGTACCAGTGGGAAGATACAACAGGACGGTGCACTCTCAATCCATTTGGGAATATGGTATCACTTGTATAAATAGCCGTTTGTATACATTTCTAGAAAACCTTTAACTTTTATTAATAAAGACTGTCTGAACAGTAAGTATAAACAAGGTGACAAATATTTAGAAATCTAAAAAGTTTGGTGTAAAAATATATTTTAAATAAGTACATAAAAATAATGAATAAATGCCAGAAAACAAGTGTAAGATCAAGTATATAAAGATAAAAAGTTTAGACTCCTGAAGATAGGCACACTTGTGGCAGTAGATGGAAGAAACACACAAATTGACATTCATGTATATATTTGAGAATTAAATAAAGACTTTAAATTCATTTTGATATACTCAAGCTTTTGGAAAATACATTAATATCAAGTAACAGTATAAATCACTTTGTGTAAAACAAACCAGTTCCTGCAGGAAGTAGGTACTGAAAGCCACACTTTACATTTCCTCATCAGAAAAGTTAAAGTCCACAAACTTGCTTTATTTCTTTAGCAGACAATTTTTCAAAGCAATGTACAATTAACATGTATTGTTTAGCCTATTCAAGGTGACTTACAGTGCAAGATGTACTAAACACTACTTCCTACAATCATTAGCCCATCTATTCCAGAGCAATTGTAACACCCATAAGCGCACACACACAGACACACAATGGGCAAGTTAGTCACCCATTCACCTGAAACACCTCTTTAGACCGAGAGGAAACCAGAGCACTTGCAGGAAACCCACGTGAACCTATACAAACTGGGTTCCACTTTAAGATGTGGAACCTCTACAGTTTATCTTTGGAAAATACAAGCAGAAATAAAAGTAGCAAAATTTGAAACACTACCAGTATAAATGCATGGAACAGCTGTATTACATCAACATTACATTCAGGAATTCTATTAAACGGTGGTAGTAGCTATCAGGTGATGCTTATGAGCTTAGTACTGTATTAAAGTTTACTGGAGGGCTCACACCTCAGGTCAGGTGGGGTTGCCGAGTCCACCATTGGAGCTTCCGTGAAAGAAGACATTGGTGGTACCCAAAACCATAAACAATCTGAATCCTTAATCTTTTGATATACCCCATGCATATAAAGTGTTCCACAAAATGAGTCATGTCAATACAGCCAAGCACACCCATCGCATTTCTTTCAAGTACAATTTATGTACTGTATATACATTTCCACTGGAGAAAATCTCATTTTTTTTGTATGTCATCAACACTTTATGGGTTATTGCTTGTGTTCAGTATAAATTCAGCACATGCAGACAACCAAATTATGTAATCAATTTCTAATAAGAGGGCAATCAACATTTGCACAGCTAAAAATCCTTTATACCCTTTTGCTTTCTCCTAGCGAGAGTGCCCTGAGATTGTGGTATTGTTTCACAAAGAAGCTTTGATACGAGTTGCTGGGTAGCAGATAGCCTGTTAGTTAAGAAGCTCAGTCTTTGACCTAAATATTACCAGCACAAATATTGGGAACAGAACTACTCTTGTGCACTAGGTCAAGGTGTTAGACTGAATTCTTTGTGGATATTCAACAGGCATATGTTGGTATAAATGACTGTCCCTAGGAACAAATGTACTGTTTTGACACTATGCAAAAAGAGTTACCACATTTTACATTACTCAAAAATCCCTACAATGGTAACAAAATGGTATTTTTACATTTTATGTTGAATACATAAACAGTACATACAATATTTTTACTTGTGGAGAGAACAGGTTATAAAATTCAGAATCTTTATCCCATAAATTGCACATGAACCCATCCAGCCTACTGCCTCCCAGACTCTGAATAATTTTTAGCATAAACTCACTGATTGCTTTCAAATGTGACCTATTAAAGTACATTTTGAGGACACATTTGCAGAATCTGGCAGATTTCCATCTAGGAAGAAGACTATGGCACAGAAGTGACACTTTCCTCCACTTGCAGGTAATAAGCAATACAGCAAACAAGAGTGAACCAAAATAGTGAACTGGAATGCAGTATACACCACATGTCTGCTTTGGCTTTAACAATCATCTAGATGAACCCCGGAATGAAGCCAACAGGTTACTTTGAGCTCATTAAATACTGCAAGCGAACAAGTTACTGTGACTAGAAAGGCAGCTTTATTTGATTCTCCCTTTATTTCTGCAGGAGGTCTTGGAAATTGACAGAGTTTTATATTACTTTAACAACTGGTAGTAGGGATAGGCCAAATAATTGTGTGTCCAGGGCACTGAATGAACTAAGGAAAAAAGAATCCCCCAGGACAAATTGTGAAAATACATAAGGTTAAGTCACTGCATGTTAAAACACGTATTAAACTGATTATACACATTATTTCCAGTTATCAGTTCCACCTCATTGTCCTTCACAACAGACGTTGACTCAGACTCACTAATATCTGATGGAACAATGTGGTCCTGACATCATTGGTATGGATAGTATTTTTAATCTTGCTGAAAGAGGAATAAGTCTTCAGGAGCCTCAGAGCAGGACATATTTAATTGTTCTCAAACTTGCTGTAGGGATTTTCTTTAGCCAGACCTAGGGGAAAAACATGAATATCGTTTACTATATTCTCTGTTACTCATAACAGAGGCCAAGTAAGTTAACACACAATTTCAGAATTTTACAGTATATTGATTTAGTATAATTACACTCGTCAAAGCCAAGTAGAGGGAAGTTCAAAATTCTTGACCACTCAGGTTTATTAATTTAGCTGATGCTTTTCTCCAAAGCAATTTACAATGTTAAGGTTACAATTATTTACCCATTTAGACAGCAGGGTGATTTTATTGGAGCAATTTAGGGTAAGTGCCTTGCTCAAGGCTACTACAGCTGGAAGTGGAGATCAGACCTGCAACCTTTGGATCCAATGGCAGTAGCTCTAACCACTACACTACTGGCTGTCCCCAGATGTCAGTCACAACTGATTTAACACAATTCGTGTGTTCCTTCCAAGGGTGCAGTGTCAGCTCTTTGCCAACACATATAACACACAGTCACCAGTTGCTGATCACACATCTGGGAAACACACACCAGCACTCCCCCACAGTTGGCACTTTAAAGAGGAAGCAGTCAAGGCTGGGCTGGATTGCAGGATACAGCTGGACTTTTCCATAAGTGAGCACCAGGCAATGTTTCATGTTGTTACAACAGGGTTATATTAGCTTGTTTAACAAGGTACACACCGTATTTCTTTCTGATCTCATCGTGTCGCTCCTTCATCTCCGCTTTCCTACAGGGTTGTATACAAACACAGAACAGTGACTTAGCAATAAACACATGTTCCCAAACTCCCATAGAAAAGGGAAGATCACTATGATGACAATTTCAAACCCATGCGAGCAACAGAACCATGCAGTTCTACATGTCATACATGAGAAAATGGCTGACAATACCATTTATTCTATTTCTCAAAAACACAATTGGATTGGCCCCTAAGGGTAAAGCAGAGAAGACCAATTAGTTTAGAGAATCATCAGGCATTTAATGCTGTGTGATTTGGAGGTGAATGTGATGTACTCAAATACACTGGACAATATACAACTGAGGCCTAAGATTCAACCATTTTTGTGTCAACCTCAGGAGAAACATCTTCTGCGAATGTTTACATGAGGGTCTTTGCAAGTTTGAACTTGAAATTAAAATTCAGCCCTGACAAACTGGTCTCTTGCATCAGTGTCTGGTTTTGCCGTGTTGCTCCGAACACAAGACAGGAGGTGTAAATTTGTGCATGGAGGGCACTCAATGCCTTAGGGACACCATTGGGGAGTGCTCTCACCTCTCCATCTGACGGGCCTTCCTCATCTCTTCCTGCATCTCCATCTTGGTCTCTGTCCTCTTTGACCTGAAAGAAATACCACACATGTCACAGTCAACAGGCTACTTATACAGGAATGGGTTTAGTTAGGATAGTAAGGATTCATCAAAAGAGCATAAAAGAATTGCAGTTCAATTCATCAGTCAAAAACAATCTTTAATGCAAACCAACTGTAACATGAGTTAGAAAAATGTGTTATATCAAGCAGCAGTATGTGGACAGAGGTTTGTTCAGAGTTTGTCCAAACTTTAACAATATTGGGTTCACTACAAGGTGATAACGGTATACACACGGTAGATACATTTATTATTTTGTGTGTGTGTGGTGGGAGTGCTGTTTTTAACTCAAAACTCACCCAATATTTTTACACTTGCAACAGCAGAAGCAGCATATGAATATGGCAATAATGATAACTCCACCAATAACTGCCATGGTGATTATTAGGGCCTGGAAATTTACTAAAAATAAAAAAAAAAGAAGGTTTATTATCCACATTTAAAAATTTGACTTCATAATATATATCATATCCAGAAAAAGTTGCCCTTATAAAGACAGTCCAAAGCTTGGAAAAAACTCTGTTTATTTGGAAATTTTCTTGCAAAATTAGGTGTTGCGTGAGCATGACTTCTCTAAGGTTCAAAATGTTACTCTGTGCGATTTAAAGATTTGCAGTGATCATCATGGGAAATATCAACCGAGAACTATTTTTCAAAGACTTTTCAGCCTGTCAAGCTTCTGTAGGTCTGCACCCCCTCCTCTCATCCCAGAATAGCAACAGCAGACAGTTTTACCCCAGCAGAGCCCCCATCGTGCCTCAGCCAGTGGACACAAGCTATGGGGCGGCAGTACAGTCCTCACAGGGTAATCCAGGCACTTCTTGGTTGTCCTGCACCACAAGCACTAATAGAAACGAGCAAGTTTATATTTATTCATTTGGCTGATGCTTTTCTCCAAAGCAACTTACAATGTGGTATTTATAATTATTTACCCATTTATACAGCTGGGTAACTTTACTGGAGCAATTTAAGGTAAGTACCTTGCTCAACGGTACTACAGCCAGAGGTGGGGATCAGACTTGAGACTATCACTTCAATTGCTTTGGGTCCATTATCATTATTACTTGTTACACACTGGCTTACAAATTGTTACTTTCTAGAATGCCCAGGAGGGCCTTGGCAACCACTGGCCCGTGGACCCCCCAGCGGTTTTTTATTCCCTCAGCCTTCAGTTAGGAGTTTTTGTTCCTTTCCCCAGTGGCCAGTAGGTATACTTGTAGCTCTATAATAAGTTCTTCATTATGGTAGCCATTAGTTGACTGTCTTCTTTGTATCAATTTTTCTTGCTATATGCCTGTGTTAAAGTGCTCTGTGTCACTGTGTGAGAAGAGTGCTCTATAAAAATAAAAAATAAATAAATGGCAGCAGCTCTAACCACTACACTACCAGCTGTCCCAGATATACCAGTTTCAATGTGGTCTACATTAGTGAGCCTGCATTTACTACCAGCATCAGTTTAACACTGATTCTCACAAAAAAACAGGGTATATTTTCCATCAGGTAGTCAGCCTCCTTGGGTTTGCTGCTATCCAGTTAGTTTGTTAGAAATGGTCATGTGATCGCCACAGGGGTTCCCCTCAGTGTTTTACTAAACCTGACCTGGCAGTTAATAAACTGTTAACCAACTGGCCTTCTTTGCTCACCGACACATTCTTCAGACATTCCTTGCAGGTTGTGTTGGAGTTCTCAGCACACACTGACCATGGGGAGAGGAACAGAGCACAGGGTTAAAGGGCAGACAGTATGAGACTATCACTTCAATTGCTGACCAGGGTCACCAGTCCACCAAATGCAAAGTTAGAGCTCTGATGTGGGGTAATGAACTCCCTCCATCCCTCAGAACTGCTGAATCCCTTTCCAAAATTGATTCTGAGACCTCTTCCAATCTGTTTTGCACCCATCACCATCTGTTACATAATATCTATGACTCAGCTATTCATATATCTTGCCTTTTCGTAGCTATTTGAATACCACACGTGAACGAGGGAACAAACCGTACCGAACAACCTTGGATCAACTTTAGTTCATTCTGAGCTGTACCTCGTGTGAGATAAAAGTGTCCAAAATACATAAACAAAACAGATGGACGGAAGTCCAAAAGGCGGAAGTGCAGGACAGACACTTGTTTTGGCAAAGCGCAAATGCTGGTTCACGACAGCATCAAATTTGAACTATTTTGCTCTGAGGTGAAGAGCAGATGCGAGAGCAATGTGTCGTTCCACAGTTCCCTCCTGGTTAGGACACCAAGTGAGGCAGGTTGCCAAGGTCACGTGACATTTTATATGTGGATATATGGCAGAGCACAACTCAAAGGTTACCAGAACTTGTAAAGCAGCCCTGGCCTGAAAGCTCAGAAAAGCTTCTAAGTGAATAAATCTTTTTGTCAGTACAAGTCAGCAGCAAAGTGCTGCACATATTTTTTGTCAGCATCTTAATGGCGTCTACGCCGGTCTAGCGTTGAATCAACAATGTTCCATTGTGTGTGTGTGTTTTGGTGAGAAAGGGAGGCTGCGCGCGCCTGTTCTTATTCATTTGTTTTCGGCAACACAAAACAATGGTTACGTGCAGTTAGGTGGGGCATTTTTCAGTTTTTCTAGGTTATTACACCACATGGGAAAGGGGGGGGGGGGTATAACGCTAAGCAGTTACCGTAAAAACATTAATAACGACAACAAGCACCGCATCATGGGCTCCCTACGGTACGACGGTGTGTCAGTGACTCGATCACTTGTGTAAGGCGGCAAAGCAAAGGAACGCAAACATTTCAACGTTCAGACACATTACGATAATACACTCATTGCCATCCGCTCGAGAAGTTAGCAGCAGCTCCTCTCCCAAAGCTGCTCAACTATCCAACGCAACGGGACGACAGTTGACACACTCTTTTACTCGCGCCGTTTGAACCGAGAAGAAGGACTGACTCACGAGCAGCGGAGGTTCGAGGGACCGTCGTGGTCAACAAGAAAAAGAAGGTGACGACGAGGAGAAGCGGCGCGGAACAGCAGTCGTGCAATCGAAGAGTCCGGAGCTTCATCTCCCCCATCATCCCCATGGCATGGAAAGACAATGATGCCGACGGCTGGCGACGCAATTTAAACCCCTCGATCGCTAGAGAACTGCTAGTAGTAGTACAGCTTCTCCTCCAACTTCTCCAAGTTCAACTCGAAGTTCTTCCAGGTCCTCATCTCCGTCCAGTCCACCGCCACCGCCCCAGTGGGAGGGAGCCACGCTCCAGTCCCTCATGTGACTTCACCCTTTTCTACTGCATTACCACACAGATCGGTGGGGGGTACTATTTCAGTTTGTGTTGTGAAAGTCTGGGTGTGTCTGCTGAAGAGGGACATGACAACAGGACTTCGCAGTAACTCCCGAACACACCGCAGCGCCGCATTTACGTTCATTCGCCTTGCAGAAACTTGACAAACAAAGCGAGTTCAACACCGAATGGCGATCTTGAGAGACAGACGCGGGGATTTGCAGCCCAGGCGCAGCATTTCAACGCAAACACATTAAAATACCATCAGCTGAGCTGCCTACATAGGTGACATCGTATACATAATCATAGCAGATGGTCTTATACACATTTAAGTTACTGTCAGGAGTTCAAGACACGGTTTTGAGACTTTTTTCCAAGCCGCTGGAAGGGATTCAGCAGTTCTGAGGGAGTTTGTTGTATCACATTGGAGCCAAAAATGAGAGCCTACAGACTTTAGATTTTGCACCATGCAAGTGTGATCAGAGATGGAGGAGTGTAGTGCTCATCCTTCGATGGTCTTGTAGGCTGTAATTAGAATTTTCAGCTTGGGGAGATGCAGTAGCATTTGCTATCACTTGAAGAGGTTTGACTAAAACACAAAGACAGGAGGGAGCTGCTGAAACTAAAGGCAAAATATTGTTGTGGCTTGTATCCAGAGCTCAATAAACTGGTGTGAGGTACAGGAGGATTCTACACTTGCTATAGAGGAGCTGTCTCGAAGATTGGGTTATGGCTTCCATGAAGCAGAGACTTGAGTTTATTGTTATTCCCATAGTCTGACAGATCAAGCGGGTAAGATAAACTGTTAGGTTTCATGGAGAGTTTGCTACTGGTCTAGGATTACAGTCTTGAAGACAATGTGAGACAATGACACATAACTTGTACCACAATAAGTGGTATGAGTGGAAAAGTGTAAAGAGCCAAGCACTAAGCCTTGAGGAACACATGTTGAGAAAGACTGTAGGCCAGAGAGGGCACCTTGCTAAAGAACCTTGTAAGATCCACCTGATTAGTAAGATTCAAACCATCCTGTAGTTTGAATGACATAAAAAATTAAATAAAATGCATTTTGTATTGCATTCAACACTCTGCAATTTTAATAAAACTTACACATGAATTCCTGCAAACTTAATTACGTTTATATTTTTCAGGTGCATTTCCTGATTCATTAATGAGCATGGGATAAAATGTAGCCTACTGGATGAACAGACAAGACAAAAGTTGTTAAATCCAATAATTTATTAAAGCATTTTGTAAAGCCAGTTACAAAAAAATCTGTTCTTTCTCTCTTCTTTTAAAACAAGCACAATTTTGTTTATGATTATAACAATAATAAATGCGTACATTCTGGGCCGGTGTGGCTGCCTGCAGCCGTCCGGACTCATCGTGTAACAGTAGTTAAGACACGGGAGAGGAGGTGCCACGTGCGAGGTCCACACATCGTGATCATGGGTGACACACAGACATACAGTATCCCCATGTCTGCATTGCCCTGCAAGATCTATTTACCAAGTGCCATTTCCTTTGAATATAGTTACCTAAAGATATAGAATAAATACCCCCCCAACCAGCCCCTCCCGACCAGTAGATCCTCTCTTGTAAAACACATCTATAACAAACCCCCAGGACAAGAGGTACCCTGCTACATTTGTTTCTTAACAACACTTTTTTTCACCAATAGTTCTGTTCCACCAATAGATTCAAAACTCTCAGTCACATCACGCAAACGATTAAAAAAAAAATTGAATGTCTAACAGCAAATTACACAGTACTGTTCAGATACTGGAGACTTGAACTGAGTATTACAAATACATTTGGATTCACAAGTATCATGTGAACGATGTCATGGTATGATTCAGGGTTTTGTAAATTGCTGATCAATTTGTTCAATAGAAACGGCTGACTGTCACTCTTACTGTATCTTTGCCTGCACAAAAAACCCTGTTACTGAAGAAAAGGGTGAGAAAGTACAGTAATTGTTCCTAGTGCTTGATCACTACAGACTACCAGTTTGGCTCGACTTCCACTGTGCGGTAGAATGGCCTATGCTGATGACTAAAACAACAGACCCACAGGAGGAATGCCACTTAGGATTCATAAGCAGCGAGACCATTTAAGGCATCAAGATTCAGGGGTGGGAATGGTCCTCCCCCTATTGCATCCAGACTCACAGGTTCCTCCCAACACCTGCAATACCCCCCACCCGAAGGAGCCCGTTGTATATGCAGCAGATGATATTACATGGCAATGAAGAACACGTGGATTCGTACAGATAACAGTCTAATGGTCTACTGGTTCTGAGCACAATACAAATATCAGGTGCAAGTAAGGGTGTTTGACCTACACTTTAGCTCTTGCATCTAAGGACTACAGACTGATATTTACCATAATACTAGCCACACATTGTGCAGAGGCCTACATGAATCCACAGAAAGATGCAGCGGTGAAGGTGTATGTGGAGAGAAGGTTGGTGAGGACACAGTCACGGGATGCCTGCCCCACACAAGGCTGCTTTGCAACACTGGCACACCAGAAGAACATGTGGTCCTGTGGCACTGAGAGTGAAGTGCAACGACTAGGAACTAAAGGCTCTCGGATCTCGTGCGAGAGGCGTCCATAGTTTGGTCCATATGGCCATAAACGCAATGTAGCATCGAAGATGGACTGGTGGAGTCAAGTAAGCAGATGGCTTTGTTGCTTCTTTCATTAGAGTTTTGGCAGTAATCAGGAAAAAAACGGACTTGTTTAAGCTTTTGTGCTCCATTTGTTGAAATGGTTTTTTGTTTACTTATTTAAAAAACAAACATCAACCTGTACGAAGGACAGAATACATTAAAATGTGCTAATTGTTTGCCACAGTCTCTGACGTGTAGCAAAGATTTCTTTGTTCCCATCAGTCTCTCATTGTTCAGTCTGTTGCTCAAACAAGGTAAGAGTTTCCTTCTTGCTTTATTTGGATATGTTTCCCAGTCAGTTCAGTGTTTTAGTGTCTTCCATGCTCAGTACATCTTTGTCTACACAGAATAATCCCCTCTATGATGCTCTTAGGATGCTGAATGGCGACTGGTCTCAGCAGATCACCTGATCCAGGCACTACCACAGCTCGACACAGATCTCACGCTGCATCGCTTTTTCACAATCATGTTGATGTAGGCTTTCATGATCTTGGTGATTTCTCCCACCTGCCATTGCAAAAAAAACAAAAAAATGAAAACAGATAGAAACATTCTTAGCTTTCTGTTTAACAGCAAAAACAGAACTTCTGAGTCCTATACCCTCGTGCATCTGGTCATGGTTCAGCTGAGGACTGGACTTGCATGATGACAATAACCACACATCAGCAGGTAAGAACATTAATTTGCTGGGCTTAAAGGTCTAAGACCCAGCTATGGGAACCAGGAGGCCCTTGCTTTGACTCTAGTAAGTGAGTTGCAATTCTGGAAAAGTAAAACTCCACTGCAAATGCGTTAATAGCATTGAATTGATGTACATTAGTAGTTCTGATGTCAAGAACTTCAAAAAGCCAGAACATGTGGAGTACAGTGAATGTGTCTTACCTGCGGTGTCTCAAAGAACATTTCCCTTTCATCTACGGTGATCTTGTAGGTGGTAGGCTGTGGTGCTCCAAAGAAGACAATGTGCTCGTAAGGGAAGGTCTCCAGGGGCTTGGGCTCCCCTCGCTTGTAGACGGACACGTTCTCTGCACTGACACCCAGCCACAGGTCGTGGGGGAAGCCTCCTTCCTTACACTGTAGGCAGAGTTACACACAGTGCTGTCATTCACCTCATCTTTTCATTATGACTTAATTTCAGTAAAAGATCCTAATATTGTGTTTTACTTATAACATTACCAAAAATAACACATTTATTTTTAATTTATCCAGTGTTACCCACATTTCCAAAAAAGACATATAACATGTAAAAATTGCCTTTGGTCTTAAGCCCAGTGCTCTACCGATTGTTCTTGTAAATGAGAAACACACACACACACACATTTTCAGAACCGCTTGTCCCTTATGGGGTCACGGGGAACCGGAGCCTACCCGGCAACACAGGGCGTAAGGCCGGAGGGGGAAGGGGACACACCCAGGACGGGACACCAGTCCGCCGCAAGGCACCCCAAGCGGGACTTGAACCCCAGACCCACCGGAGAGCAGGACTGCGGTCCAACCCACTGCGCCACCGCACCCCCTAAATGAGAAACATTCATGGCTCATTTATACAGAGGAGTGCATTAAATTATATAAGGCTTGATGCCCATACTGCTCTTTAAATCTATTAGCAACTTAACACCTGTATGATTTCGCTGCTATTTAAAATGGACAAAAGGATTCTTTTGTTCTGTGACTTTCACCTCTACATCGAAGAGGGTGGACCCATAGCCTGGCCACTCCTTAATGATGGCCATGTATTTGAGCATGGCCTGGTGTTGCGGCAGCCCCTGAAGCCGAGACCATTTCTCCATGATGCTGGCACGCGTGGCAGACAGCTCCTCCTTCACCCACATCTCCAACATCTGCTCCTCCTCCACGCGCTGCTTCTTTAGGGACCCTGTCTTGAAGCTACGCCGCAGCGTGCCGTCCAGGAAGCTGGTGCGTCTTCGCTCAAGGGTGTGGCCACCCGACCCCACACCTGCACCAGTCACTCCAGCTCCGCCTGCCTTAGTGGACTGCAGGATGCGGGCTCGCAGGCGGCCCACAGGGTAGACAGTGTCCAAGTTCCAGCCACTTCGGCCCATGTCCCCGTGAAGATACTGAAGACGCAGGGCAGCCAAATGTTGAAGGGTCTCTTCTGGGGCTGGAAAGTGACCGCTGATCAAGCTCTCATGGGCCTGTGAAGAACAAAGTTACAGAGAACTCACAACCACAATCACACATATTATGATAAATCCAGCATGTGAAATAGCTACTGAAGAAACACTACAAGTTATGACTAAAAGGGGGCATGCCTGGGTGGTGCAAGAGGATGTGGGTTCGATCCCTGCTCAGTCTGTGTGGAGTATGCATGGGTTTCCTCCCACAGTCCAAAGACATGGTGTCAGGTTCACCCATAGTGTGTGAGTGACAGAGAGAGTGTGTTTCACTGATGTATGGATGAGTGACTGAGTGTAAGTAGTGTATCTAGCAGTGTAAGTCACCTTGATGAATAAGGTGTGTGGCCTGATACCACTACATAGAGTTTGTTGGAAGTCGCTTTGGAGGAAAGCATCTGCTAAATAAATGTAAATGTGTTTTTCCAACACATAGATGAAAGAATTTTGAATTTCATAACTTGCATGCTCTTGAACTGCATTCAAGTACTATTCTTTAATTATATTGACTTTATCTGACACTTTTCTCCAGCGACTTACAATGTCCGTTTATACAGCCAGGTAACACTACATAGTGTTCACTGGAAGACGCTACTGAGAAAAGCGTCTGCTAAATACATACATACACATTGTCTGAAACTGCTTGCCCGGAGCAGGGTTGCAGAGAGCCGGAACCTAATCCGGCAACACAGGGCGCAAAGCTGGAGGGGGAGAGGACACACCCTGGATGGGACGCCAGTCCGTCGCGAGGCACCCCAAGCAGGACTCGAACCCCACCCAGCAGAGAGCAGGAACCAGCCAAGCTCGTTGCGCCACCACACCCCCCACTGTGTGCTAAATAAATAAATGTAAATCAAATGTAAAAGGTGTCTTTACTAAAAGGAATGCGTAATCGTATTCTTCTTCCAGACTTCACCAGATAACGGGAGATATGTATTTATTTTTGGGTCAGGCGGCATGGGGGAATATTTGATATGTAGAATGTAGTGTCTTCTTTCTTTTTCATTTCTTATTCTGTCAGTCCATTTTCTATAGCTGTAATAGTTTGTGAGCACAGCATGCACATGGAAGAACTGACCTGCTCAAACATGAAGGCAAACTCAACTCCTTCCTTAGGCATGCTCTCCACATCCAGAAAGCAGTAGAGCTTGAAGTAAAGCCTCCACTGTCCTTCCTCCTCCTCTTCCTCACTGCCTGCCAGCCTGGTTGAATGCCAACATAAGCAATGAGGAATAACATGAGAATTTCCAGGAAGCCAACACTGTTCTACTTTTGAGAAAAAACAGAAAGCAAGGTTCAGTCAAGGAACTCTTACACCATGTTTTTACCTCTCAAACTTGGCCAAAATGTCAGCAACAATGATGCGGCTCTCCACAGCCCGGTCTGTGAAGTTGTTGTGTTCAAATAGGGCGAACATGTTCCTGCTGTCTTCCATAGCAAGACCTCGGATGAGCTTCTCCACTACCTTAAAACCACAGAAGAATTACATTGCAAAATGTTTGGATTTGGGTTGGTGGTTTCAGAGAAAGCGTGTTGCGATGCTGCATGTCTGCATGACAAGAAGTCTGGATGATATCATGGTTGAAATAGAACTGGCACAGTGTTTCCCCTCTGATTTGTTTCAGACAAGTTAGCCTGTGGTTGAGGCACACCTCGCCAGCAGTGGTGTGAGAGTTGATAGAAATCTTGCACGATCCTCCTCCGTGGCAGTACACAGTGGTGGTCATCTCCTGTCTCGTCAGGAGGGCAGCAATTTCCTCCTGGGAGGGCACATACTCCCGGGACTTGGTCTTCTTCAGTGACTCGCCAATGAAATGGGCGTACTTTTCAATCTCTGTCCCAGGGAACTGCTCCCTGATCCTGGGGAATGACATGTACAGAGACACTGAGATCTTCCACAATTGAGGAAGTGTGCAATTTGAATCCTGGCATGGGAATGGGGCTCCTGATTTTTATCCATTAGCTGATAAAAATATGTTTAACTAAAAAGGTAAATTTCACGAAGATTAGGAAAAAGAGGCATTAATTAAAAATTCAAATTGGGAATTCATCTTCATTTGCACAGGGTTAATTGCCCATTGCAAATGTCCTTATGATGCTGGAGCCGCTCATAGACTCAGAGAATTTCCTGACCAAAAATGCAGGGAACTGTTGACTAAGATACTGATATAGACCCAGATAAGTAGTACAGCTGGAGATGAATATGCTGACAGAGTGGGCGCACCTCTTCAGGTGGAACTTGAGGTAGCGTAGGATGGCGCGGCTAGGCAGGAAGGTGCAGCTCATGCACGTCAACAGGTGCCAGTGTGCCCGATTGCCTGGGCTGTTGGACTGTGGCACATGATTGGTCTGCTTGATGAGCTGGCAATAAACCTCATCACGGAGTGGTCGCAGGTCCTGGCATGTTTGTAAGATTCCCTGGATTATGGGCACCGGGTCCGACACAGTCTCCATCTCCTGGAGGGAGTTGAACATCTTCACAGCTTCGTCCTGCAGACTGGCATAGCCCTTCTCCTTTTGCACTGGAACACAAAGATGGAGGCGGAGAGTTATTATATAAACAGAATTTTAGGGTTACAGGGGTGTACATAGAGAAAGACAGCAAGAGAAAAGCAGGCAGAAAGAAAGGAAGAGCCTGGTTCTCCTCATTTATTGAATGTGTCCAAGACCTTGCTGCATGTTATACTACCTTGTGTTATATCTCATTTACATTGCATTTATTCATTTAGCTGATGCTTTTCTCCAAAGCAACTTATAATGCTAAGATTACAATTATTTACCCATTTAGACAGCTGGGTAATTTTACTGGAGCAATTTAGGGTAAGTGTTTTGCTCAAGGGTACTACAGCCAGAGACAGAACCTACAACCTTTGGATCCAAAGGCAGCAACACTAACCACTACACCACCAGCTGCCCCAAACAATAAGCATGATCAAGTGAAAGTGAGAAGGCAAAGGTAGATCAGGGCC
The DNA here is from genome assembly GCF_900964775.1 of Scleropages formosus. Taxonomy (NCBI): domain Eukaryota; kingdom Metazoa; phylum Chordata; class Actinopteri; order Osteoglossiformes; family Osteoglossidae; genus Scleropages; species Scleropages formosus. The sequence continues at coordinate 849,822 of NC_041819.1, read as the reverse complement.
AGTCTGCACAGAGACATTAAAGAGATGCAACCAGGGCCACTGTTTCTAATTAGGTGGCCTGTGGTCATTTTGCTGGAATGAGGGAAAAAGATGCTCACAGCTGACATTGACTTCTCCATAGGGCAGGGGCAGTAGGGGAGAGTGCAGGGGGTGCTGGGTGTATCTCAGGATGGGATTCCTGCGGTACGTCTGCTCCACAGCCTCAGGGTTTAGGCTGTTCTCCTGGAGCCGGAGTTTGAGGAGATGGACAGGAGGAAAAGCCAACGTTATTGTCAAAGTCAGCGTTATACAAGACTGAGTTTCTGGGATCAACATTCTGTAGAGCTCACACACAGAAAAGCACTTCACACAAGCATTCTCAGTGTCAAAGACAGAGAAGAGTCAATCACAGGAGAACCAGGGTGCCATGATTGATCCCTCTGGAACAAGAAATTCCTCAAACACATAATGACTTACTTCTACTTGATTATGTGACTGAATGATCTTCAGACAGTGTCGAACCATGGTTCAGCACTTTTAAGTCATTTTATAAGTTATTTAAAGGTTTTTCGCGATCATGGCACCATAACAGAATATAGTGCTGCACTGAACCTGGGGTTCTCAGCAACCACTTCATTGAGAGATATGGAGTGAGACAACCCTAATACATCTTAGAGGGGTTTTGCTTCTGCAGATCACACACAAAGAGCTGTACCTCACTTAGCTACAACATCTCCCTGTCCACAAATACGGCCTGCAAAGGGACACGTTTCCAAGGCTGCAACAGAGATATGGCACACATGAACGATGGAGAGAACACAAGGTCTCCACCTGGTCACTCAGACTACTGCCATTGAACCAAAGGTTACTTTTTTGGTTGGGCAGCTGTACCTTGATGTCCCGGATCAGTTGCTGGGTGGGGGTCTCAATGGGAACCTTGCTGTCGATGACACCCTGTATGGCAGAGGTCCACCTTGTGGCTTCGTTCAGCATCTTAGTGTATAGACGGTATGAGTGTTTCCGCCCGTGGACAACGATGTTCCAGTAGCCTGGAAGAAACAGTGTGCTGAGCACCTCTGTAGGAAATTACTGTACCTGCATTTCAAGAGTAATTTACATGAAAACATGAAAAATGTGCTCCTGATGGTTATTAATATCAATAACTCCTCCAGTAAATAAGGCAACAGCTGCCTACCAGCCTTAACTCCCTGCAAAATCCACTGATGAAAGCACAGGTTTAGCACCTATGATCCCTCTCTGCACATATAATCTTCTGCACCAGGTATGGACTTACCGGTCTCCTTGAAAACCTTCTCCTCAGGCTGCACCACAGAGCATAAACTGTTGAGCACCAGAGTGCCCAGTTTGGAGGAACTGCGCTCGGACGACTTGTAGTAGTCCAAGGAATTGTTGGTCAGTACAAACCAGCGCTTCTTTAGCTTTAGTGAAGTACTCTTCCCCCCAGACTTGATCTCCTTGTGCAGCCAGCCTAAGGAAAAAGAAGCCCCCAGATTGAAAGGGCAAAGATACTTCCACATTGAAGCGATACCCCGTACTTTCACCTGAACTCCTTATCTCCCAACCCAACCACCATTCTAGCATTTGTCCCCATGCCGAAAGCTGCACCCACCCCTGACTAAGAATTCCTGCCCATCGATCTTGGAGTCGCCTTTTGGCTTTTGCAGGAGACTAATCCAGTGGTGCATTTCCTCTGGTGTGTCTGTGTTGCAGTGGATCACCCGATTGGCTGTGATGATCACAAAGGAGTTGGGCCTGAAAACAAATGTGTCCTCCAGTGTTAAGAACAGGCATATAACTATGTTTCTATGACACATAGAACTACTGGGTCAGACAAAAGCTGTGTCTCATATCTCTACATTAGCTCCCTAGATTGGAATAAGGAAGCCATTGCATAACTAAAGCATCTACAGTTTCTCTGACATGCCGCTAGATGGAGTCTTACCTGTCAGGATTGTCCGAGGCACAGACTGAATCTATCAACCCGACATCTAGTGTTCCCTTCAAAACAAATGGAGAAAGAAACAGGCTTTGAATACTATGAGATAGAGAGGTATATCCCTGCCTCATAGCCAACTAGTACTGGTTAGAACTGCCTTAAGGTACATGTTACTTAAGCTAGCAGGAGAGGAAGGCGAAACTAACCACTGCATTCTTGGGGTTGGCCTGCTCATGTTGCATCTCCAACAGCTGTTCTGGTGCTGCACTGTGTACCCGACTCAACACATTGAACCAGCCGCTGGGGACAGGAAAGGTGGAGAGGATGGGGTCAGAAAAACAGGGAACATGCAGTCTGAGCTACACTGTGCAAGTGCTGCCTGTTTTCCTCCCATCGTCTGCTGAGGGAACAGAAGATTGTCTTAGGTACTGCCATCACATGTACACTTCAAACTGCATTCCTGAATTCAGCCCAGCAAAGGTTTTATTAATCTTCCAAAAATATCGTAGGCAGTCTTGTATGCAAAGGCCAAAATAAGTATAATTTGGGAGCAAGAGGAACATACCTGGCATCCTCTGGGGACTCTGCAAACACCTGGTAGGTCCTCTCCTCAGTTACAATGTTTAGAGCATTCTCTTTCTCATGGTTGTCCACAATTTCCCTGCAAACAGATCAATGGTCAACTGGAGGGTCTCGGTTTCAGACTATACCTTGCAAACACATGCATAACAAGGATGGAAGGACTCTTACTTAGCCGTCCGAATATCGATGGTTCCCTTCAGCTTCTCCTCGCTGTCATTCTCAAAATACATGAGCTTGGACTCACGGAGCACGAACCAACGCATCTTCCAGTTCCTCCGGGACAGCGTGGATAATCCGCCACCCTTTTTATACAGCCAACCTGACTTGAGAGATTCCTGCTTCGCCCGGAACCACATGAATGTCTCGTCCTTCAGGACACACCAGCGGCGACGCCATGGGTTCATTAAACCACCTAAGGGCCGGATGGTTGAGAAATTTAACAAAAGACACCTGCGACTGGTCTCACTGTCAATGATTTGTCAAACCCCAGAGGAGCACGATCCAGTAGAGAACGGGAACACTGATGGATTGCCAGCCAAAAGTGATCTATGCAATGCAATGTCCACAACCGCTTGTCCCAAGTGGGGTCGCAGTGAGCTGGAGCCTACCCGGCAACACTGGGCAGAAGGGTGAAGGGGGAGGGGATACACTCCAGATGGGACGCCCGTCCACCACAAGGCACCTCAACCAGGACTCAAACCTCAAACCTACCACACAGCAGGTATAGGCCAAACCCGCTGCACTATCGCGCCCTCCCTAATACCAATCTATATAATCTACTGCTTGCAAAGTTCTTCTCTGACAAATTGTCACAAAGTGGTAAAGCCTCTTTACTAAAAATAAGTAACTCCTCACAAAGGATTCAGCACGATATGAGACAACATCTGCTCTCTGGTCCATCTGACTGACATTGATCTTCCTTGAGTTCTCCCAGCATCACTGGAAAGCCAATCAAGGGTTCCAGATTTATAGCGTAACACAACAAGGTGACTCCTCCGTGAACCGCCACCTTATCGTGGTGGAGGGGTTTGAGTGCCTGAATGAGTCCAGGAGCTATGTTGTCTGGGGCTATATGCCCCTGGTAGGGTCTCCCATGGCAGACAGGTCCTGGATGACAGACGAGACAAAGCGCGGTTCAAAAACCCCTTATGAAGGAAAAAGCAAGGCTTTCGTTTACCCCGCCCGGTATGGGGTCACCGGGGCCCCACCCTGGAGCCAGGCCTGGGGGGGGGGGGCTCGCATGCGAGCGCCTGGTGGCCAGGTCTATGCCCACGGGGCCTGGCCGGGCTCAGCCCGAAGCCACGACGTGGAGCCGCTCTTCGGTGGGCTCACCACCTGCCGGAGAAACCGTAAGGGGCCGGTGCGTTGTGATTTGGGCGGTGGTCGGGGCCGAGTGCCCGGCCGACCCAAACCTCGGGTGCCAACTCTGGTTTTTGGGACTTGGAATGTCACCTCACTGGCGGGGAAGGAGCCTGAGCTGGTGCGGGAAGTTGAGAGATACCGTCTAGATATAGTCGGGCTCACTTCCACTCACAGCTTGGGTTCTGGAACCACTCTCCTCGATCGGGGGTGGACTCTCCACTATTCTGGCGTTGCCCAAGGTGAGAGGCGGCGGGCTGGTGTGGGCTTATTAATAGCCCCCCAGTTCAGCCGCCATGTGTTGGAGTCTACCCCGGTGAATGAGAGGGTCGTCTCCCTACGCCTACGGGTCAGGGAACGGTCTCTCACTGTCGTTTGTGCTTATGCGCCTAGCGGCAGTGTAGAGTACCCGGCCTTTTTAGAGTCCCTGGGGGGCGTGCTGGAAAGCGCTCCCACTGGGGACTCTGTCGTTCTACTGGGGGACTTTAACGCCCACGTGGGCAGCGACAGTGATACCTGGAGGGGCGTGATTGGGAGGAACGGCCTCCCTGATCTGAACCCGAGCGGTGAGTTGTTATTGGATTTCTGTGCTAGTCACGGTTTGTCCATAACGAACACCATGTTCATGCATAAGGGTGTCCATCAGTGCACTTGGCACCAGGACACCCTAGGTCGGAGGTCGATGATCGACTTTGTAGTCGTTTCTTCTGACCTTCGGCCATATGTCTTGGACACTCGGGTGAAGAGAGGGGCTGAGCTGTCAACTGATCACCACCTGGTGGTGAGTTGGATTCGATGGCGGGGGAAAAAGCTGGACAGACCTGGCAGGCCCAAACGCATAGTGAGGGTCTGTTGGGAACGTTTGGCAGAGGCCCCTGTCAGAGAGGTCTTCAACTCCCACCTCCGACAGAGCTTCAACCAGGTCCCGAGGGAGGTGGGGGACATTGAGTCTGAATGGACTATGTTCCGCGCCTCCATTGTCGGGGCGGCGGTTCGGAGCTGCGGCCATAAGGTCTCCGGCGCCTGTCGCGGCGGCAATCCCCGAACACGGTGGTGGACACCGGAAGTAAGGGATGCCATCAAGCTGAAGAAGGAGTTCTATCGGGCCTGGCTGGCTCATGGGACTCCTGAAGCAGCTGACAGGTACCGACGGGCCAAACGGAGCGCGGCTCTGGCAGTCGCCGCGGCAAAAACTCGGGCTTGGGAGGAGTTCGGTGAGGCCATGGAGGAAGACTTTCGGTCGGCCTCAAAGAGATTCTGGCAAACCGTCCGGCGACTCAGAGAGGGGAAGCGGTGTTCCACGAACACTGTTTACAGTGGAAGTGGTGCGCTGCTGACCTCAGCTGAGGATGTTCTCGGGCGGTGGAAGGAGTACTTTGAGGATCTCCTCAATCCCTCCGACACGCCTTCCGTAGAGGAAGCTGAGGCTGGGGACTCGGAGGGGGACTCGTCCATTTCCCTGGCTGAAGTTGCTGAGGTAGTCAAAAAACTCCTCGGTGGCAAGGCTCCGGGGGTGGATGAGATCCGCCCCGAGTTTCTCAAGTCTCTGGATGTTGTGGGGCTGTCTTGGCTGACACGCCTCTGCAGCATCGCGTGGAGTTCGGGAACGGTGCCTCTGGACTGGCAGACCGGGGTGGTGGTCCCTCTTTTTAAGAAGGGGGACCGGAGATTGTGTTCCAACTACAGGGGGATCACACTCCTTAGCCTCCCTGGGAAAGTCTATGCCAGGGTACTGGAAAGGAGAATCCAACCGATAGTCGAACCTCGGATTCAGGAGGAGCAATGCGGTTTTCGCCCTGGCCGTGGAACACTGGACCAGCTCTATACCCTCACTAGGGTGCTGGAGGGTTTGTGGGAGTTTGCCCAACCAGTCCATATGTGTTTTGTGGACCTGGAGAAGGCATTCGACCGTGTCCCTCGTGGCATCCTGTGGGGGGTACTTCGGGATTATGGGGTTCGGGGCTCGTTGCTACGGGCTGTTCGTTCCCTGTATGACCGGAGTAGGAGCTTGGTTCGCATTGCCGGCAGTAAGTCAGACCTGTTCCCGGTGCATGTTGGACTCCGCCAGGGCTGCCCTTTGTCACCGATTCTGTTCATTATCTTTATGGACAGAATTTCTAGGCGCAGTCAGGGAACGGAGGGTGTCTGTTTTGGTGGCCGCGAGATCTCGTCTCTGCTTTTTGCGGACGATGTGGTCCTGTTGGCTTCATCAAGTCAAGACTTGCAGCGTGCACTGGGGAGGTTTGCAGCCGAGTGCGAAGCGGCGGGGATGAGAATCAGCACCTCCAAATCCGAGGCCATGGTTCTCAGTCGGAAAAAGGTGGATTGCCCCCTCCGGGTTAGGGGGGAGTTGCTCCCTCAAGTGGAGGAGTTTAAGTATCTCGGGGTCTTGTTCACGAGTGAGGGAAAAATGGAGCGGCAGGTCGACAGACGGATCGGTGCGGCGTCCGCAGTAATGCGGTCATTGTACCGGTCTGTTGTGGTGAAGAGGGAGCTGAGTCGTAAGGCGAAGCTCTCAATTTACCGGTCGATCTACGTTCCTACCCTCACCTATGGTCATGAACTCTGGATCATGACCGAAAGAATGAGATCGCGGATACAAGCGGCAGAAATGAGTTTCCTCCGCAGAGTGGCTGGGCGCACCCTTAGGGATAGGGTGAGGAGCTCGGTCACCCGGGAGGAGCTCGGAGTAGAGCCGCTGCTCCTCCGCATCGAGAGGAGCCAGTTGAGGTGGCTCGGGCATCTGTTCCGGATGCCTCCTGGACGCCTCCCTGGGGAGGTGTTCCGGGCATGTCCCACTGGGAGGAGGCCTCGGGGCAGACCCAGGACACGTTGGAGAGACTATGTCTCCCGGCTGGCCTGGGAACGCCTTGGGGTTCCCCCAGAGGAACTGGAGGAGGTGTGCTGGGAGAGGGATGTCTGGAGGACTCTGCTCGGACTGCTGCCCCCGCGACCCGGCCCCGGATAAGCGGAGGAAGATGGATGGATGGATGGATGGACAACAAGGTGATGGAAATCAAGCGTCACAGCTTAGATGCCAGACACGATACTGAAAATGCAGGTCAGATTACTATAAACTTGATCTGAACTTGTAGTTTGTTGTGTCTCGATGAAAACTTTATGTGGTACAGGTAAAAGGGGAGGGTAATGAAGATCAACATTTTTTGTGTTTAGGTGGTAATCCTGGAGACGGAGACCAGTTTTGCAAAAATAGGTGTGGAACCTTCATCTGACAGGTAAAGCAGAACGATTGGTAACTCCAAGGTAAAAAATACTGCCGATGGGAAACACTGTATCCATCCATCCATCCATCCATCATCAATAGCTGTTTGGCTGATATAAGGTCATAGTGGTTGGAGCTTATCCTAAAAGTATAGGGCAAGAAGCAAGATGTACCCTGGATGGCAAACCCACTCACATTGATATATGGCATTTTAGTTCACCTGTAACATGTCTTTGGTCTGTGCACCTAGAAGGAATACATGTGAACACATGGAGAACATACAAACTCCAGAAAGAGAGAACCAGACTGGAACCCACAGCCCAGGAGCTGAGACAAGAGAACTACCCCATGCATCATGTACCACCAGGTGTACTGATAGCTACCAAAAGATAAAACAATTTCTTTCCGTATTGGTTTGCTAAATAATACTGAAGGCTACTTTTTAAACACCTCTGATATTGCAGGAGAGCAGAGGAAAGGATACTTCTTGCGATGAGTAACAGGGAAGGGCATTACAAGCTCTCAGTAAACAGGGTGTATCAGGGTATTCATAACTGCAGGAGACTGGAGGGTTTACTTTCTGATAGGAGTATAGGGACTGAGGGTACTAAGGTGCAGGATTCCTTACCCTTCATATAGAGGTAGCTGTGGAAGTACGGAGGTCCATTTCCATTCAACAAATTCACTCTCCCGTTGGATACCTCTTCATCTGTGTCCACATATCCATCATTGTCATCATCACTGTCAATGAACTGGGGGGGTCATGGGAGAGGAAATGCGAGAAAGGCCATTTTCTATCATCAATTCTGGAACCAGAACCCAAAATACGCTTCAAACCAATAGCTGCTGTTTCAGTTCTGATCTGTACCTCATGCCAGTATCTGTCATCGGAAGGCTACTGGGTGCAATCCTAGGAAAGCATCCTGAGGTTCTACCCTGCCAGTTATGGCACTTGATCCAGTCCAGCAAATTCCCCAATGTATGAATGGATTAAGTGCAGACTTGTAAGGTGAGGAAGCTGGTTTTGAAAATAGTGCCTACCAAGTAGTAGCTAAATGCACACATTTTATTCTATGAAGAAAAACAGTTTCCAACATTACATGCTCACACGCTAGTCTCGGCTGCACTCTATGGTGACACTGGGACGGCTCTTACATTATAGCCTTGGGTCAGAACAGCCGGTGGCTCTCTGCTAAGAGGCTCTGGTTGGGAGTATGTCAGCATGACCTCATCACACTGATGACCAGAGCTTTATTTCATTGCTCCTGCTCCCCAAATCACTACTGGCCATGTGGGTTCCAGAACAAACAAAACAAGTTCTGAGCATGTGTGTGTTCTTGGAGACAAAAGTGGCTAATTATTGCCTCTGGGGCATCAGGAAGGTGGAGAGCAGCGCCTTTCAGCCTGCACCGAATCGACAGCTCCCCCACCCACTCTCCCGAGGCGATTCAACAACAGCGTCTGGGATCTGACGCTCAGACTGGCAGAGTCAAGCCAGTGTGGCTGAAATACCTGCCAGAATATTCAACCTGAGCTCACCCCACCACATAGTCTCCACACAGAAGGGCGGGCACGCGACAAACGCCTGTGCCGTGTATCTAGTGTTAAGTGGAGGAAAATGATGGGCCCCCTGGTGACTCAGGTAATGTGGCTGGGGAATGCGGTTTGGGCAAAACTCAAGGAATTAGCTCACCAACAAGTGACGACGGCTATAGGTTGATCTCATTAGGATGATTAAAGCTGGAGCCAGGAAGAAGATAGAAATAAGGGTGTAACAGACAACTTCCGTAGGTTGAATGACGGTTGGCTGGATGCCAGCATTGGAGCAGGACTCAGAGGCCCATCAGAAAGTTTACATTTACATTTACATTTATTCATTGAGCAGACGCTTTTCTCCAAAGCGACATATATCTCATAGAAAATACAATGTGTGCATTCCATTAGCAGAAAAAGAGATTTAGATGCAGATGCGTGATTCTTAAGTACAGTTAGTTTGTTTCTTTCCACCATATGAATCAATGTACATCACATGAGTAGTTGCATAAAGTTGGCATGGTGCTGCATTCGGAATACAGGTAAAACAAGAATGCCGTGTGCTTTAGCGACACGCACACACGTGCCCCTTTTTTGCAATTAAATCCAGCAGTGCATTGTGGGGAGAGGAGGATGCAACCCTGGGTGTCATTCAGCGAAGGGACTGGGACTGCAGGGTATGCAGCACCCCAGTGTAACTCACCGAGTCGGAGCTGCCGCGGTACGAATCCTGGCTGTGGTTGGTGCAGGTGGACTTTCGTAGCACCTCCTCGTCCGTCATGTGACCATCATTGGTGCTACCGGCATCCCCGGAGCTGCCTTGGGCCTCATCAAACTCATCATGATCATAGTCAGAATCCACGTCTGGGGGGTTGCTGTAGATAGGCTCCTCTGAGTCGGGCAGGCCTTCAGGCGGTACATGGTCGATGGTCTCATAATCGGGACCCTCGTCTTCCTTGGCAGCAGTTGCGGGTGGAAGGGGAGGTGGGGGTGTCGGGGTGTCTGAGGTGGCAGGGGGGTTGAGAGCTAGAGAGATGTTTGCAGCTGCAGGGACAGGGGACACCATGCCCTCTGCAAAAGCAGGTGGAGGAGGTGGCAGGTTATTAAACATTTCCTGGTCCACGGGTCCCTCCGCCGGTGGTGGAAAATCAGGAAGCGGGATGCGCCCATCCTTGGCACGGAGGCCCTCGTCCACATCCTCCAGGGCAGATGGGCCAGTGGTCTTGCTGATGTCTTGCACGTTCTCCTCACTGGAGGTGGAGGGCTCCAGCGCTCCAAAGTCCAGCATGTCCAGGAACTGGGTGGCGACCCGCGATGCCTCACCTCTCAACCGTCGTATCTCGGCGTCGCGCCTCTGCTGCAGCTCGGCCCGGGAACTTTCGCAGAGCTGTGACACGCCGTCCTCCCGCTGCTTCTGCAGCTGCTCAATCTCCCGCTCCAGTCTCAGTATCTCCTCCATCTGCCTCCTTTCCTCTTCGGTGGTGTGAGGGCTCGGGCTGCGAGTCAATGATATTCTCACCTGCAGACCAGGTGGGAAAGTCAGGAGGCAGTGAGCATGAGAAAATGAGCATCAAAAAGCAATACATACCAGATTATGTCACAAAAAAATCTTATTTTGCTCAGACCCATCCAGAGGGTCTGTCTGATTGTCAGAAATGTACACAGTTAATGACACATGAGTCACGTACACCTTTGTGAATAACTGTATATTTTGCTGCCAGTGTTCGGTGTCAAACAACCTGTATAAGACATTTTTGGAAGTAAAGCATGCTTTAAATCCTCAGAAAAATGTATGAACACGTACCTGGAGAAAATCTGCACCCACTTTATTCCTGTTTGGAGAGAAATACATGACAGATGTCAGTGCTGCAAGTTGGAACAGTACTTCGTTTACCTGTGTTGTTAATATTATCTGATTAAAATCATTAATACAATAAATAGACTTACAGGAAGCTGGATAACAGGAAGTAGACCAATAAAAAAGTAGACTGACAGAAAGCTGACTAACAGGAAGTGGTGCCACAGGCCGTAGACTGATTGTAAGTAGGCAGACTGGAAGTAGGGTGATAAGAAATGAAATGGCATGTGCACTGAGAGGAAGTGGGCCAAAATGGTAGGAAGCAGACTGACAGGAAGTCGATTGACAGGTAATGAATGGACAGGAAGTAGGCCAACAAAAACTAGACGAACAGGAAACTGACTCAGAAAGTGGACCTACAGGGAGTAGACTGATTGTAAGTGGATTAACAGGAAGTAGAGCAATAGGGACTGAAATGATAGGAGGCAGACTAACAGGAAGTGGACCAACAGGAAGTGAATTGACGGAACATAACCTGACAGGAAGCAGAGCAATAGAAAATGGACTAACTGGAAGTGGACCGGCAAAAAGTGGATGAGCAGGAAGCAAACACGGCAAAAAGAAGGACAAGCAGAGGAGCAATTAGATATGAACTGACAGGAAGTGGGCCAATAGGATGTTAACTGATGGGAAACACATAGATATAGTGTAGAGCAAAAGTAAATGAACTCAAAGGAAGTGGAGGAACAGGAAACAAACTGGATACATTTGTGCTATACCTTGGCTCTCCAGCTCCCGCGGCACTTGGCTTTTTCTCCACGGCAGCTTCTCGTTGCTGGGTTTCCTCCTGCTGCCTCTTTAGTACCAACTTCTCCTGCTCCAGACACTGGAGTCTCTCCGCCTCCTCGCGGCGCCTCCTATCGTCTTCCTCTTCCCTCTTCCTCTTCTCCTCACGCAGGCGGTGGCAGTGGCTGCGGGCCAGCTGTCCACGCCGGTGCTTCTGGAAGACGAGAGTGGCTGAACGCAGGCGCAAAAAGACTCGCCGCCAGTAGTGGGCACGATAATTCTTCTGGATGGTGATGATGCTGGACAGGACCCTCTTGTAGTGCTTCCTGCAGGGGGCACCATAGAGTTAGGTCACAGAAAAAAGGCAAGTGGCCCCACAAGATATGCTTAACAATAGAAGCAAAACTCATTGGATATCAGTAATCCATTAATTTTGTCACAATGTAAAAGGTATAAGAACCAAAACCCTTGGTGACAGCAACCTTTGCTCAAAAATGCTTAAGCACAAGTAGCTCAAGCACAAGGCCAGTGGGTGATGTAGTGGGTAGAGCTGTCACCTTCCACTTGCAGCATCTGGGACCAAATCCTGCTGTAGTCCCCTTGATGAATGTACTTACCCTAAATTGATACTGTAAAAATTACCCAGTTGTATAAAAGGGTAAATATTGTAAAGAGCCAAACCTTGAAGCTTCCTTTGGAGAAATGTGCTCATTAAATGAAAAAACAATAACAGGTAACCACTGGAAAGATGAACTCCACCTGCTTAGCTGCAGCTGTGACTTCAAGAGGGAACAGATACTGCCTGCTGTCCACAAATCTGTGTGCAAATTCCCTTCATTTTCATCATTCCATAAAGATATTTGGTAAAATGCTTCCGTCTCCATGAGCGATTCACGAACAGCCTGGCCATCTGCTGTGGTTAACCCTTAGAATTAAATACTAAAGCACAAGCTCAAAGAAGAAAAGGTTGCCTGTGCATTTGTTTCTCCCTGAGTGGTGGCCACTCTGCATTCTGTGCTGCTTTATTGGCCCCGTCTGTTTTCTTAACCCTCTCGCACGGTCTGAAATCTGACACTTTCCTGAAACTACCGCTGTGAACTAGGCGACATCATATTAACCGTCACACCTCACCCCCTTAGTGGGAGGGTGATCAGCCTTTCCTGGTGTTGAGGGAGCGCCAAGAGAGGCAGGAGAGAAACTGTAACTGGCCCTGCCTCTCGAACTGCCACAGAGGAATAAAATGTCACTGTTTGGCTCTGCTATCGTCTCCTTCAAATAATAACAAATTGAATGCGGTGTAACATGGTTCATTCCCTGGTCAAAGAGGTCGGTATCTCTGGCAGGAGCCACGGTTCTGTAATGTCTGCAGAAGAGCAGTGTGGCAGTCGGAAAACTATCACCAACTTCCAGCGCCACTTCCACTTTTCCCCACGGTCTAGCACCATGTCCAGAGCAACGGCTGCGGCTCATTGCGAAAACCAGACCTTAAGTGACCGTCCTCCGGAGGTGGGTAAACACAGCTGGCTGCTCAGTGGCATCCGACCGCTGTTCTGAAAGACAGCTGATTAACAGGAAGCCGCTACACTCCTGAACATTATCCTACACCAGCAGTGTGTATTCATTCAAACACACACATGCACATACAGGTGAATTTGAACATCGAGGCAGGTACCCTGAGACACAGATGAAGCATAGACACACACAGTCAGGCAGACACACAGAGACATGTGAGGAAGCACATGCAGACACACACAAACACAAAGTCACATTCACCATTCACATGCCCAGACATATACACACATATAGATGGCTGAATGGATACATGCGCTGGTACACTCTCTCTCTCTCTCTCTCTCTCTCTCTCTCTCTCTCTCTCTCTCTCTCTCTCTGTCCTCTCTCTCTCCCTCTCTCACACACACACACACACACACACACACACACACAAACAGAGAGAGAATAGGGCTTGTTCCGCTCACCTTGCCACATAGCTCAGTATGTGGGCCCGGATCACCATGCCTGCCTTGCGCCGCACCTCGTCCCGCTCCTTCTCCAGCCTCTGCTCCAGCGCCTCCTTCAGGAACACCTGCACGGCCCAGGGGCCGGGGGTGGAACAATGAAGCAAGGTAGGTGAGCTCTCAGCTGGAGGCTGTTTTTCCAATGCACCGTGTCTGAGGACCGAGGGAGCACGCTATGCCCCAGGAGCATGGAGCACAGCGCAGGTGAGAGTCTTGCTGCAGAGTGTCATTGTGCTGAAGGCTCCTGCTCATGCTCCTCCTGCCGCTCCACTGACGAGCATGGGCACACACACACGCAGTGGAGGGCCGTAGTCTGGGAATGGCCCCGGTCCAAAGAACAAGCCACACCCCTTCTCCATGCTCTCAGGAAGGAGGCAGGAGGATTGGAGAGTTGTACCCACACACATGCACGCACACGCACACGCACACACACACGTGCGCACACCTTTAACCCTCGCCTGCCTGATACCACGGTAGAAAGCAAGTGCTCGAGGTTCATACCACCACATTTACAGAGCTATGCACTGTTATATTTGCCACCACAATAGTCCTGCTGCATGCTTCCTCCTCTCCAAATCCATTCCAGGGGATATGAATCGAGCTCGTCCCGGGAGCCTGACGCAGCACAACGAGTCAGTTAAAACAAACAATACAGGACGCGGACCTCACTCAGCAAGCTGACACACTGAGCTGTATTCTGGGTGTTTTCCAGGGGGGCCTCTTATCTGCATCTGACAATCACAGAGGAATGCCAGTACCGCCACACTTCAGCTTCAGACTGCAGAACATGCCAGCACTGAACTGCTGTCACAGAACAATGTCTGGCTGCACGATACACATCTAGCCCGTGTTTACCACTCATCTGGCCATACTTTTCATTCACGGCTTCCTTATTTACACTTAGTGCGCCATTGCTTTTGTTTGTGAGCCCCACATAGGTGATGGAATGTGTTCTGTATGAAGAATGGACATGCCTGGAGGGGTCTGTGCCAGGCAAGGAGGGAGAGTTCCTGGGCCCCCTCATGGACTGGACTGGATTCAAGTAAAGCAGCAATGTATTTTTGATGACTAAGAGCACCAATCACACACACACACACACACACACACACACACACACACACAATGCCACACCCTCTGCCCAGATGTTCCCGTAAGCAATGACGCGTAGCTCTGCCTGGCGCAGGTCCCATACAGGAAATCTCCCTGTCCACATCCTTCCCCTTGGCCCACGCAAGCCCCCGAACCCAGATCCTGGGAACACACTTCCTCAACACACAATCAGCGGGATATAATTACACACAGATTGTTTTGAGACAGGAATCAGTCCCCATTCACCCCTCAAACACACAGCTCGACCCCTCTCGTTTCTGTTTGTCCCCAGTGCAGCACATCCATTTCAATACACACTCACATGAAAACACAGATACATGACTGATGAAATGTGACACACTGGAAATGTCTGTGAAATTTCAGGATCATCCAATTTCAGACAGGTTCTCAGTCTTCCATAGATCAGCATCAAAAACAATAACATAAAAAATAATTAATTTTAAATAATGGCCAAGACATATAACTATCCATTATATATGTCCTATTTTGGCATTTACACCCGGTCACTCACTCTGTGGTAACCAGCATAGTGAGAACCGCTGTAAAACTGTGCAACACTAAAATCAATCTATGCAGCTCAAGACTACACACATTCGACATGACTTTCTCCATAAAATGGGGACAAAAATCTAAATTTAGGTAGCACACAAAACCAAGGAACATATTCCAGACAACATGTATTTCTTTTGGTTTGATCTACAGACCAAATAGTAACAATTCAGGCATCTTACATTTAACTGATGCTTTGCTCTAAAGTGACTTTCACTTATTTACAAATATATACAGCTGGGTAATTTTTATTGGAGCAATTCATGGTAATTATTTTGAAGTACTAGAGCAGGTGGTGGGATTCAAACCACCACTTTTTGGGTCCAGTGGCAGCAGCTTTAATCACTACACTACCAGCCACCCCATGACATAGCTCTGGACAGGCACACAGATGAAATGAAAGCTTTCGTTTGAATCTTTCCTAGCTGGTTGTGTGATTTATGAATGTTAAAATCCAAGGTCTATTGATTCATACACATGTTGTGAATTTCAAGTATAAAAATGTTTCACGGTTCAACACAAAGTGGAAGGTTTTGATCTTTTTGCAGCTGCTTAACTGGTATTAAGATTTGGAGAGCAGTGGTTTGGCTTCTTGAATCTGCTTGAACAGTGGCCAAACAAAATCAGAGTTCTGAAAGGAAGAGGCAGCACTGATATGCAGGAAGAGGAGCTGCTACGAGGAATGGGGAGGAGTAAGAAGAGAAAATACACCGACAAATTCATTGCTGTTGGATGTGAGTGGACTGCATGGCGATAGCACCCTACGTGATCTCCTCATGCAGCCTCCAGCATGAACATTTGCTCAGAGGTACGGGTTCAAGAGGTGACAGCGGTGGATACTTGCCCAGGCTATGAAGGGGTTACAGCGACTGACCTTGGACAGCCTGAGAACTGCCAACACGTTGGACACAAAGCAGAGCCGCACAGCGCTGACCCCCGCAAAGAACAATAGAGCCATTTTACAGCTGGACAACCAGCCAAGGATGACCTGTGTTCCTGTGGGTGTGGGTATGTGTGTGTGCACACATGAGTGTGTACCATTGTGTGGATGACTGTGTATGTATTAGAAATTGTGTGAGCTCATGCAAATTTGCCCATGTTGATCTGTGAGTGTTTAAACATGTAGGTGTACCTATGCGTGGGTATAATGTGTTTATTTTTTCACCCTGTAATTTTATTACAAAGTCCACATACAACACGTTCATTGTCTTTCTTTTACATGATTATTTGAGGTTTGGTGATTGATTTACTGAACCACTAACTGCTATCAGTTTGTCACCAAGGGAACACATCACACTCTCTATCAGAAGGCCTTGACCTGAGCCTCACAAGGTTGTCTGTGGTAATGATGTAGGGATATAGATGGCTGGAGATCCATAGAGAAATGACAAGAGATCCTGGTTCCAATTAGCTTCTAGGAACTCAATGACACTGAAGTATCTAGCCTTTACTAGCTACACTAAAACCTTGACCCAACCCAGAGCGGACTGCCTGAATAAGGTCTGACACAGCGGTCCGCTGAGGAAAAGCATGAGGAGTTAATCATTCATGGTCTGAAACTTTGCCAGTCGACCAGTGTTTTAAAGGCAGAACTCTGTTTTAAGGTCTTTGAGCCACAGGGTCAGATTCCAGCAGCAGGGTGTCGGTTCTTCCTTTCTTACATGGAGACTTGAGCCTGGGGTTGAGTCAGCCAGGCCGTGAGGTCAGAGTGCAGCAGAGATGACCTCTGACAGACCCCCACCCGAAACCGCAAACCCTTGCACCTTCATATCCTTGGGAGAAAGTGAAGCAGAGAGGCAATGAGGAGTGAAACTAGAAAACAGCCCCCCAGGTTGCTCTTAACAATGCATATCTGGCTCCAAACCCACCCCCCTACTTTGGCCCTGTTCTCTGAACTCACACCCCTGACTCACACATGATTTGCCGCACATTCACTAGGCCACGGTAGGATCATTGTCTCTGTGGTAGTGACTCTTAGTCACACTTTATTATGATCCCCATCTGACTGTTTCGGACTGTGGCCACAGGACTGAAACAGGAAAAAAAGAACAATGCCTGCGAAAATAAGGCATGAGCAGATGTGTGTCAATAAACAGCATGCAGTCCAAGGAGCTCAAGCTCCGAGGACATGCTTCTGGTGTCCGTGACCAACAGCCACCCTCATCACAATATTTTCTGGTTCGTAAACTCTTTCTGGTCACTGTCAGAGAGCCAAAACTTCTAATAGCCCCTACATACCAAAACCATAATTGAGTAATTGTACTCCACCGTTAGGAGCTGGTTGGGATACTTTGAGAAAATTCATTTGGTTCAACAAAGCTAAAAAGTTGGTCAGGGGTAAGACAATATGACTTGCATAGTCTCGTATGTAAGAGACGTCTCTCTAGATATTTACTGTCAGTACTTCTGCTCATACAACCATTCTCAAGGCTTTCAGTGCATCAGAGATGACCCTTGGCAGATTGTTGCGTTTCAGCACAGATTATGAAGAGAATGGCTATACTTGAACTGATAAGGAAAACACATAACAATTCAAAAGAGTCTACAGTTTGCACTTTATGTGCACTTAATGTCAAGTCAAAGTACATACACAGTTTATAATGAGATCTAGAAGAAGTGACTATGCTGAAGACTGCTAGAAGAAGTGATATGCTACTGACTGTGACCTGTATACAAATGGTACGTCCAGCTGGATATATTCTTTTGGCTATGCCTTAAATAGAGACCACAGTGATAATGTAGACAGCACATCTACCTGGTTTTACTAATTGGCTATGTCCTGTGAGACAGCTGGCTGTAACATAAGGTCAGAGTCTTAGGAATTTACATTTTTGTGTACATTTTGTTGATTAATATTAAAAAATACTGATTGGCTATGCTGTATAGAGGGCTAACCATTAAGGTGGAAGGCATTTTCATTTGGCTATTCATACTGGCTATCCCACAGTGAGAAGCTTGACCAATATGGAACATCCCCTGTCCAGCTGGCTCTATCCTGACAGCTGACAAGTTAGCTAGATGAAATATTCACCTAGCTATTCCGACTTGCTGTGACCTGTTGTGAAAGATGACCATTTGGGTGGATGGCATTTCTCGCGGGCAACCAATTGGGTATGCTCTAGAGAGCTGACCAATGAGGGAGATGGTGTGCTCAGCTGGCTATGTCTATTAGCTATCCCATTTTGACACACCAGCCAATAAGGTGGTTGATATGTTCAGATGGCTACACTGATAGGCTACGCCTTATACAGAGAACTGACCAGTCAGGTGGAGGGAATGTTCAGCTGGTTATACCTACTGGCTATGGCCAATAAAGACAGCTGATGTTTATATTAGGCCTCATGAGAAAAAAACAATAACAATATAATTAACAAACAGTAATGCGCCACTTAATGACGTTTTACTTAACAACTGACTGCATATACGACGGTGGTCCCATAAGATTATAATGAAGCTTAAAAATTCTTAATGACTAGCGATGTCGTAGTACAACGTGTTATTCACATGTTCATGGTGGTGCTGCTGTAAACAAACTTACTGTGCTGCCAGTTGAATAAAAGTATAGCACATACAATTTTTTGTGGTACATAATACTTGATAATGATAATAAACATGTATGTTACTGGTTTATGTATTTATTATACTGTAGTTTTGATCGTGTTTTTACAGTGTACTCTTTCTACTTATAAAAAAAGTTTACTGTAAAACAGTGTGCTGTGTTACACCTGCAGCAGCACCATAAATCTCGTGCTTACCGTGTCTCTTGACTGCATTGAGGCTATACCAACTAAGTTTGTATAAGTACACTCTATGGTAGAGGCTATACCATCTAGATTCGTTTAAGTACACTCTACGATGTTCGCACAACGACAAAATCGCCTAACGACGCATTTCTCAGTGCGGTTCTCTGTCATTAAGCAATGCATGCCTGTACAGCTTTTATTTAATAACAGTTTAAAAAAATACAGGCTGGAAACAAATGAAGACTCATACATCAGTTCACTCCGTTAAAAGCACTTATTGAATCTGTACAGTTTCTAATGGGACCCAGCACAATTTCTAGGAAACCTGAATGGCTCTGATTTTGGGAAGTCCCTCCATTGGGAGGCTCTTTTTATATAAAAGTCCATAAAACTGCAATGTTGGTAGAAAAACAGCAGTGAAAGCTTGTACATAAAAAACAGAGAAAATGGGTCAGTTTATTCTGTGAAAAAGTCAGTGGAAATTGGATAATTTTATAAGCACTATAAACAAGTGAACAGAACTTCACATACATATTTTTTAGCTTCTCTTTAAAATGTTATAACATTCCGGACTCTTCACCCAGTCCTATAATTCCCCTGCTCTCGGCCAATGCAAAGAAACATAGGAGGGCCAAGACCGCAAGAATTTGAACTTTCGTGATGGCCTCTCTGAAGTCTAATTGCCAAAGACTAGTTACGGAGTTCCAATGGCCAATTTCAGGGGAAAAAATATTGGCTCCAGGACGCAGTGCCTGAAAGGGACTTAAACTATTTAAATTCGTCTAAAAGTCACAGAGCAACTCTTGTAAAAAAAGGTAAATATGCTGCCTGCAAAAAGAAAATTCAAATACTCCTTACCTAAAATGAAATTCATAGCATTAAACATCAATCGATATGCAGCGAAAATATGCTTTAAACTCTGTCAGGAACGCCTGTATATGTATTGTATTTCTGTCTTACTCTGAAAACAACTGAAAAATTATGCAATGAATTTATTGTTATGCCAGTTTTTTTTTTTTTTTGGCATGACTTTAAAAATACAATCTTCCTTATTCTTACAATGAAGACCGCAAACATTAAAAAACTGCAGAGGATGGCTTTTATGATATATAAAACCTCACTAAAAGACAAAGGTTTACTTCAATTTCAGGTGACTCATTGAGAGTTTTTACCGTCAGAGTAAATGATACACCCTCCACCCTTTCTTGTCACAGTACCCATTCTGTAAAAGTGTCAAATTAGAAACCGTGAAGTCTCTACCTTTGTCTTTCCCATCTGCCACTCCTTCTTGGCCCTGTCATGTGCCATCAGCAGGTCTGTGCACCTCTTCTTATCATCTCCAGTGGAGGCCTTGTCCTTCAGGATGACCTTGTACCTGTGAGGTGAGTAAGTGCAGGAAGTGGAACTGTTACATGACCCCCCTCACTTTGGTATTCAGCAGGGCAGACACAGTCCCATGGCTATTGTGTCTATGGATGGTGCAGCGATGGACACCTAATGCAAGTTACTAGGTTACTGGCCTCACCTCATCACCTGGAGGCCTCACCTCTAGTTGTAATACAATTGAGCAAGGTAAAATTACCCAGCTGTAGAAATGGGTAAATAGTTGTAAGTAGCCTATATTGACATTGTAAGTCACTTCAGAGAAAAGTGTGAGCTAAATGAATAAATGTAAATATAAAACTGGTAAACTAGTGGGTCTGGAACTCAGTGCAATCTGTGTAGCTTTACCCTTTGGTCATTACCTGAATAATTTCAGCAGTAATACACTGATTCATTTGAACAAGTTAATCTGTTAGTTACTGTACAAAAAGTGTTTTTAAAACTTTAATTAAGTGAGTATATGTGAAAGGGGGGTGCGGTGGCGCAGTGGGTTGGACCGGGTCCTGCTCTCTGGTGGGTCTGGGGTTCGAATCCTACTTGGGGTGCCTTGTGATGGACTGGTGTCCTGTCCTGGGTGTGTCCCCTCCCCCTCTAGCCTTATGCCCTGAGTTGCTGGGTTAGGCTCTGGTTCCCTGTGACCCTGTATGGGACATGCGGTTTAGAAAGTGTGTGTGTATGTGAGTATATGTGAACAAGTTTATATGTATCAAGTAGTGTAAGTCACCTTGATGAATAAGTTGTGTGGGCTAGTAGCACTACATAGTATTCAGTGTAAGTGGCTTTTACAATCTATTTGTATTAAAAACCTAAGAATTATTAGTACAGGCTTCCAGATATGCTGAGAAAATGGAAGTGTTTGGACTGGATTCAAGTAAAGCAGCAATGTATTTTTGATGACTAAGAGCACCAATCACACACACACACACACACACACACACACACACACACACACACACACACAGAGTGTCTGAAACCACTTGTCCCGAGCAGGGTAGCGGCAAACTAGAGCCTAATCTGGCAACACAGGGTGCAAGGCTGGAAGGGGAGGGGACACACCCAGGACAGGATGCCAACCAATCACAAGTCACCCCAAGCAGGACTTGAACCCCAAACCCACCCACGGTGGGACCCGATCAAGCCCGCTGCACCACCGTGCCCCCAAGAGCATCAATATGATATGTAAATAGATGAAGGTGAGCCTACGTAGACTGTCACTAAGCGAAGGACACGATATTTTCTGGAAAGGCTGGACTGGACAGTCTCTCACCTGCTGCAGAAATCCTTGAACGTTCGGCGAACAGGAAATCCAGCCCGACGAACCTTCACTGTCTCCAACATGCCGGAATACCGGAGCTGGTTTAGCACCACTTCTGGGTCAAATTTGTTTGGATTCTACGGTGCAAATGAGAGAAATTCATTTCAATGGCACCCGGGAGAACAGAGGAGAAGGATTAAGATTAATCTTGAATACAATGGCCGTTTTATTAAATTAAAATGATTTTCTTAGGCAGGATTTAAAATTGTCCTACATTTAATCACTTCTACATTCAACTAATCAGATTTTATGAAGATAAGAGCGATTTTATGAGAGTTATTCTAGGACTTAACTGATATCTTACATTGAAGGTAAGGCTTAAAACTGAAATACACTTTACAGAATTAATCAGGTGAAGCCATTTGAGTCCCCTGCACTTTATTTTTTACAATATCCTTGTACCCTAAGAACCAGTACCTGCATCTGGTGGAAAACAGTATTATGTCAATTATGAAAGACAATAAAATTTTCACAGCTTTCTTTTTATTTGTTTTTCCTTTGCCTTAGCTCATCTGTGCTCAAATAAAGAAAATAAGAAACCAGATTATTTTAGCAGCTCTAAGGAACAAATCCATGGTCTGTGTGTGTGTGTGTGTGTGTGTGTGTGTGTGTGTGTGTGTGTGTATGTGTGTGTTTTGATTCAGCTTTTTCATCACACTGTGGCATCATTGAATTCCTCCAAACATTTTCTTGCTGGCTGAGCACTGCCAACCCCTCAACCACCCCCCGTTGGTGCGGAGCAAGGGACCGCCAAACCAAAGACTGTTGTCATCGCCTGGACACCTGGCCCGACCAATCAGCCCAGGAGACCACAGTGTGGCGTGCATTTTCTCATCAGCAGTGCCTGAGTCATCCCAGAACACCAGGTGCCATCATGCAACCTGGCCTCCCTCAGTACATCCTCGTGATTACAGCACTTTGACAGCATGCATTTAATCTCATCCCTGCTGGGGACTTTGCTGGAAGGGCTGGGTGCAGGAGCAGAGAGACAGGGTGGGTAGAGGTGTATGTGGATGGGTTTCATTCCCAGGGATTAGCGCTTGCCTGGCAAAGTCCACCCTGGAAAATCAAAGCCTGTTGATGTTTTCAGCCCAGGGACGAGGACCAGAAGAGGGATTTATGTTGCGGTCACAAGCAGAGCAACTGCAGCCATACTTGACAGAAGAGCTGGATTTGTGATTGTAAAACCCCATATTGAAGCCATGGAGTCAGACTGAATTCTGGTGAGGAAAACTCTGCCTAAAGCATCTTCAGAAACAAGGAACTGTAGCTGCCTGTCCAATGCAGGGTTGCGGTTGTCCGGAGACTATCCCAGAAGTACAGTCTATGAGGCTGGGTACACCCTGGAGTGGACACCAGTCAATTGAAGGGCAAAGACATACACTCATTCACTCACACAGTCACACACTAAGGACAATTTAGAGTTAACACTTGAACTGAAACACATGTCTTTGGATATAGAGAGTGTGCTCCACTGATGTAAGGATGAGTGACCCATTGTAAGTAGTGTATCTAGCAGCGTAAGTCACCTTAGTGAATAAGGTGTTTGGCCTGATAACACTACACAGAGTTCATTGGAAGTCACTTTGGAGAAAAGCGTCTGCTAAATAAATAAATGTAACTGTAACGTAATTTATTGGAGGAAACCAGAGCCCCAGGAGGAAACCCATTCACATTACATTTACATGTATTCATCAGTTGGCAGATGCTTTTCTCCAAAGCGACACATTGCTCAGAGTAAACAAAAGTGTTTACTCAGAGAAAACACAAGGAGAACAAGCAAACTCCACACAGACTTAGCCGGATTTGAACCCACATCCTAACCCACAGCCCAGAGGCTGCCCAACTTTGATATATTCAGCCTATTTAAAGGCTTCATTAAAACACAATGAACAACGGAGAACAATGGAGCATACATAATGCTGGAGTACTGGGGGTGTCTTTGAGACATTCCCTCAAGCTTGGTGCTTTCACCGCTGTCTTATCTTGACATTCCGACCCTGTTTTTCTTTTTTGTTGAAGAGGCAGCAGGGAGAGCACAAAGAGACTCCTTCCACAGAGTCCGGAACAGCCTGTCCTTCTCATCACTCTGCCACACTCTTGGAATGGTCTAAGATATGGGAATTTCACATTTAGCTGTTTCCAGGATTTTCATCGTGTTGAGTCAGACCATCAGCATGGCTGCGATGCAACAAGTATCGGAGAAAAGCAGATTTGACAACTGCAGACTTTTTGCTGCATGAGAACCCCTGAGGATGGAGACTGAATAAAGCTAGAAGTCCAAAAGGCCACAAGCTGAGCATTACCATAGTAGAGCTCTTTCACACAATGAATTTCATTTATTGTCAATATATACAGAAAGAATGTCACAGACATAGAAATATATCAGGTAGGAGTGTATGTGTTTTAAGCAATCTGCAGTGTATGCCTATGCATGAATAATGAAGAATAAAGTGGACAAATACCTATCCATTACCAATAACTTTTTGTCCGTTGCAGGGTCACAGTAGTCTGGAGCTTATCCGGAAGCACAGGGTGTGAAGCATGGTACGCACATCACAGGACAATCACACATACTTGTTCAGTTATACACATATTATGGGCAATTTAGAGTCACCAGTTCACCTAAAACACACATCATTGGACTGTGTGAGGAAACCCGCACAAACATGGAAAGAACATGTGAAGTTCACACAGACTAAGCCAAACCTATTTACCGAACCCACCTTCTCCATATTTGGTTTAATGCAGCGGACAAAGAAAGGGTTTGAAGCACTCAGGGTTGCCATCAGAGAGTGAAGGGAGTCCTGGGAGACATAAAGAACAGTCAATAAAGCGTCAATAAAATAGCATTTAAAACTCCTTTGGCAAGTGAGATCGCTTACAAAGGAAGGGTAATATGGCCAGATGAGTTCTGAGATCATGTGAGAAACAAGCAGCCAGTGATGAGCCATCAGCTCAATGCTCATTACCATGTCCACATGCCAATGCTCATGAAATGAGTCAGCCTGCGTGAAAACCAAGACCCATGGGCTTGCCACTAAACACCAGACAGGGCATCTCGAGCTCCAGCTTTGTCACACCATGTTGAACGGATGTGTCCTCTATGCTCTGGGGTGACCCATCCCAAGGAGGGGCAGACAGCAAGAAACTGCCCGCACGTCTCCTTTTACTGGCATGCGTGGCGACATACTGAGGACTCAGCTCTTAACACACACTATGTTAAAATCAGTCACTGTATTGTCACAGCTGACCAGTCCCTTCCTGCTTTTCAGGTTTACAAGCATACCTTTTGTCAAAACCAACCCAGCGGCAGCTATATTGATCTTTTCCATCAGTTGTTGGTTCCATTCTTTCTCTAGAGGCATTTTTATGATTCTTTTCATCTTTGATGTAGGTAAGAGTTACACCCAAAAGCTTGTGCCACATTCCCTAGAAAAGTATGCAATGTGTGCAACACATGTGCATGATCCACTTTCCCACTTTTCCCACAATCCTCTGTGACACTTACCCTGAACTGGGAGCTGACTGTGGGTTTGCGCCTGGCAGTGCCCATCTTTAGCGTCTCCTCACTGCTCCGGCTCCCCACACGCTCAAAGAGATCATAGATGAAGTCCAGCCTGAAACACACACACAAAGGACATGTACACACACACATACACACAGTCCTGTGACTTCATTAGCTTAAAGCCCAGTACTTCAAGAAAGGCATTAAGAGCTGCAGCTGCTTTTTCACTCTTCTGTTTGTTTTTTTCCATGCGGCCAAAGAGTCATTAGCGCTGCTCACCTGCTGTCTTTCAACATGTTCAAGATGTCATCTCTAAATGTGTCCCGGTTCTTCTCCAGGATGCCGCGCACATCATACAAGACCTGGCAGTTAAAGACACAGGGCATGCTCCTCAGGACCAGGACATGTAATGATTTCCCCTCCTGAGGTCTGCTTGCTCGCTGTGTGGTCAGGGTTCGGTCTCGGCGCATGCAGTGCAAATCGTCAAAGATCAAGATGAACTTCTGCATGGCCACCAGGGGCTGTGACATGTACATTTCTAAACAAAGCCATTTTAATTCATCAGTTTTAAATTTAACTGTTCTGTCCCACATGAGCCCTCCCTGCAGAATTTCCTTCCCCTCCAAGGGTCCAACAGCAGGCGGGTGGGGACCGTTAAGGGGTCCGGTTATAGGGGCTCCACCGTCAGCAAAAACACAATGCTTTATAAATATCACACCTGTGAAAACCAGGGCTTCTGTGTGTGCCTTACACAAAGGGTCTTGTGTGTGTGTGTGTATGTGTATGTGTGTGTGTGTGTGTGTGTGTGTACGTTTGTGTCTCTTTGTGTGTTTCTATGAGGGGGAGTGCACAGAACAGTGATTGTTGGCTTCTATGCGTCACTGTTCCTTGGGTCCACATGAGCCCAGGTCAGAACACACAAACCACACAGGTGCATCACTGGCTCTTGAACCCTGGGTCTGGACACACAGTGTGACGTGGGAGAGCGCTCCTATCTGTGGATTTCCTATTCATATGGAGGATGTCATCCCTTATACAAAGTGTTCATACTTTTAAACTCTGAGGAGTGCTGGTCAACTGAAATTTCGACCTGAACTCCTTCGCTCCTCATCCAGGATATGGCTAATGGACAATCTGAAGGACTGCGATTGGACTGGTTATATGCGTCTTACTGAAAAGAGGCACGTCATCACCTCTTGCAGGAAACGAACTTGATGAAGAAACGGAAACAGGTGGAATGCTCTAGAACGAGGTGGTGCAGATGAATATGGGACCAGGCTCACCTCTACGGGGGAGTGGGAGCGAACGAACGGCAGATTAAATGGACACTGCGCTGTGAGCACCTGAACTGACTCACCTCTCCAGCATAGTGCTTGATGCCAAACTGGTGATCGGTGACCCTGGGCTTCACATAGTAGGGGTTAGTCTGTGGGAACAGGAAGAATGAGCACCCTGCGTGAAACCATGACACCCAAACCCTCTGGTCTCCACAGCGTGAGCAGTCCTTGTGTGTCCTGGGTGCCCTGTCACACTGGACCCGAACTCTGGATTAGTTACAATGATAAATTCACTGCTAAGTGCTGTGTTAAGGGCGAGATCAGGGACGCCAGGACGTCCAGCACTAGAAGGTCAACTGTTGGCTCCTCGGCGTCCCCAACGTTCAGCACAAAGGCTCACATTCACACCAGGTCATCTGCATTAAGGACAGAGAGCCCGTCCAGGACAGAACAGAACGGCTTTTTGAGCCACTTCAGGGCTTTGAATATTTTCAGTGGGCCGTCTGCGGGTTCGGCGAGGGCCTGGCTTTCGTGGCCTTTGTGGGCGACGGCCCTGTGGGATGCGGCTCGTTTTTCTCTGATGCCTGTGTGCGTGTGAGCGGCCGTGGGGGCGTGGATGAGCGACAGAGAGAGAGAGAGAAAGAGGGAGATGAGAGGGAGGCATTTCCCTGAGGGCTGTGAAGGGATTAACCCCCATAGGGCTGAATCACCCAACAGCCCCAGGCTCTGAACATGCTTAACAGGCCACAGAAAAAGGTATGTTTGTTCATTAAAGAGCTTATCAACACGAGTGTGTGTGGTGTTACTCTGTTTGCACACCCACATTTATGTTTCTGCGTGCATTATATGTGTGCACATTTGCGGGTGTGTGTCTAGCGTGAGGTGTGTGTGTGTGTGTATGTATGTGTGTGCATGTCTGCATTCTGCCTGCGCATGGAGCGCCTCACTCACAGCGTGTCGGCTGTGCAGTTTCTCCAGCAGGGTGTAGTCGGTGCCCTTGGGGAAGCGACTCTCCTCGTTGATCAGTGCCAACATGCCCAGCTTCTAAAGGGCCAAAGAGAGGCAGAACGGCTCAGATCGTAGCAGTGACACAACCAGGGAAGTGACTGAACCGGTTCTGAGCAGCGAGGGTCATCTGGGGACACCTACCTTTGACTAATCTCCACAAAATTACACAGCGGATTAAACACCTTGCTTTGCTACCCATATCTGTACCCTGTTTATACTAGTACAGAAGCTCTCAAGCTTTTCCTAGGCCTCAGACAGCTTTAAGAACTTGATGAAAGCTAAGGACCTCTCCTAGAAAAATGCCGGTAATCGCAAGGAAGATATTGCACTGAATGTAGTGTTTTTTCACTATTGTTTAGAAATTTACACACACACACACACACTTTCAGAACCGCTCGTCCCTTACGGGGTCACGGGGAACCGGAGCCTACCCGGCAACACAGGGCGTAAGGCCGGAGGGGGAAGGGGACGCACCCAGGACGGGACGCCAGTCCGTCACAAGGCACCCCAAGCGGGACTCGAACCCCAGACCCACCGGAGAGTAGGACTGCGGTCCAACCCACTGCGCCACCGCACCCCCTACTAGAAATTTACAGTGAAACCTAATTACATGGTAATTTTTTGATATATTGTGTTATTTTCAAAGCAGGTTTGTTCTTCAGGGACCCTCTAGAGCCCATACACAGATGTCCAAGTGGTCCCTGAACCCCAGATGAAGGGCCCTGGACACAGAAGTACAAGGAAAATGAAAACCATTTTACTTGTGTTTAGAAAAAACTACAGCAAAATTTCAATTTAATAATTCCTTAAATAACAGGGAGGCGCGGTGACGCAGTGGGTTGGACCAGGATCCTGCTTTCCGGTGGGTCTGGGGTTCAAGTCCCACTTGGGGTGCCTTGCGACAGACTGGTGTCCCGTCCTGGGTGTGTCCCCTCCCCCTCCAGCCTTACGCCCTGTGTTGCCAGGTTAGGCTCCGGCTTCCTGCGACCCCCAATGGGACAAACGGTTCAGAAAATGTGTGTGTGTGTGTAATTCCTTAAATACACTGATGAATAAATACTTAAAACTTTCACTACTTTTGAAATATGTGTCAAAGCCAAAATATGACATCATTACAGAAAAGGTCATTTATATGCATTAGGGATTACAATTCCCTAGTGGTGCATCTTTTTGGGCTCACCAAAGCTCGTGAATTGATCTCAGTACCAGTCCAGAACCGGTTCTTTTATCAGTACTGGGTGGACATTCTAGAATGTTCCTGTGAACCATTACAGTTTGTCTGCGCTGCTCGCTGGGTCTCTCACCTTTTCTATGAGGTCCAAACACTCTGCATTATCCATCCAGTCTATTGCATCCCAGTGCACACCCTCTCTGTGGGAGGAGCACAAGACATACAGCTGCTGAAGAGACGCACTACTTGCACACACACACACACACACACACACACACACACACACACACACACACACACACACACACACACACACACAATGGAAACAGCCCACAATGCCAGTCTTGTTTCCCTATTCATGTGACTTAATGAGTGGTGACCGGCCTTGCTATTCCCTGTAGCAATCAGATTTAAAACACAAGACGATAACTGTCTGGGAAAGAACCATCCCATTCACACTACTGGCTCCAAACATCAGTCTGCACTCCCACAACAGAGCTCATATCCCCAGTGCCTTCCTCGCATTACACCCCCAGAGCTGCCCTGATCCTGAAGGCCTCAGCACCTAGACTCACTTCTTTATACCCAGACATAGAGTTCAGCAGGTATCATACAGCAGCAGGTCTATCTCTTCAGTAAATGGTGTCAAACTTTCACCAAAACCTTGAATTTTACCAAAGGAGCTATACAAAAAACACAATGTTGCTCAATTTCTTAATGGCTGAACTGGTGTTCTGGATCACTTTGAGTTTGTCCTGAGGTTAGGTCACCCACCGGTTGTACTCCAGCTGCTCCAGGGAGAAGATGTGTTTATTGAAGTACTCCTGCAGTTTCTCGTTGGCGTAGTTGATGTTGAACTGCTCAAACCGATTCACCTAGGAGACCATTTGAGGTCACGACAGCTGTTCCTTTACTCAGTCACTTGCTCAGCTATTGAAAAGCAGGACTTCCACAAATTATGATGTTCACTTTTATTTTAACTGAAGTTACTCCGCTTTATTATTTTATTGAATTTTAGTTGCAAAGTTCCAAGCCTGTTCACAGCATCCCTTGTCAGAAATCACAGCATAATTCTCTATTCAGTATTTTTTTTTAAATCTGGCAGGTCACATAATACAGCCTTATGGCCTCTGTAAATACCAAAGCAAACTTCTGGTCCACCTCACCTCAAAGTTCTCAAAGCCAAAGATGTCCAGGATTCCGATGGACTTGAAGTTATCCTTCCCTTTGATCTTCTGGTTGATCTTCATGATGATCCAGGAGAAACATTGTGAGTAAAGTGCCATAGCGACTGAGTCGCGGGAGTCCACAGCCTGTCAATCATGATGCCAACGATGCCATTAGAATGAAGCACCATCTTGCAATTCAAGCTCTTGACAACCACTTCATCAGTAAAGTAAAAGCTGTAAAAACACATCCATGTCTGGTGTGTTTTGATGTTTGTGCTTGTCTTTGTGTTTGAGGTTATGGGTAAACCTCAGCAAACCTGTTTTAGTGGCAAGTGACAAAAATGACTTGTCAATGTTTGTGGAACACCAGTAACAATGCTGGGCTGTGTACCACTCTGTCAGTTAGTAGCCTTCAGTTAAATTACATTCCTATTGATGCCCCTAGTGACACAGTGGGGGGTAACAGTAAAGCAGGAAGACAGGTGAGCCCCTCTGTAGTGCCTCCTCCCTGACCTCCTCCACTGCTCTGTCACCCTCCAGTCAGGTATGTACTCAGAGTATGGTGTCGAATGCCCCCCCGACTCAGATATGGATGCATGTGGCCAGTCAAACTACACGGAGCCTCCGTCAATCGTCTATCCATCAATGCCAGCTACAGAAGTACACCCCAGGAAAGACCACACCCAAGCTAGTAAATAATAATTTCAACTGGGTGACTGTTTGGAGCGCCAGCAAATGGGTGAATCAGATGGACAGAGGAAAGGCATTGTTGCCAGGACGACGGTGAGGCTTGCTCTTGGGAGATGGTGGCTGGGTGGGAGGCTATGACTGTAATTCACCATTCAGTATCCAGGTCTTGAATAGTGATGGTCATTCCAGGAGCATGCTCATAGGACTCAGAGAATGCCCATTTGTCCTGGGGTCAGAGGGGAATGCTGGGCAGGACTCAAAAGCCTGACCCAGCTGGAGACTCCTCATGAGACTGTTCAGCCAGAATAATACACTGCATTAAGTGGGAGAGCTAAGTTTGCGGTTCCTTGTGGAGACCCTGCTTTGGGAACCTTTGTTTCAGAAAAGAAAAGGCTTCTTGCGTCCTGTCAAACAGGAGCGTGTGTCAGGCAGGTCGAACTGCTCGGCACAGCTCTGCACGTGACCCCGAGGAGACACAACTTTACGCTCTCCCGCTAATTTACTGCATGTCACGGGTTGACAAAAGTTTGCGGGAGTCTTAACGCCACTTCTTTTCATGCCGGACCTGTGCTGAAGACAGCAAAAAGCAAAGGAGAACAAAGGATGATGGATTCACTACACTAAATTTACCGTGAAAGGATTGTGAGGCATTACAAAAACACAGAGCAAGATTCATATCTATATTCTTTGAAATGTTAGACTCCCCCTACTGGTGGGAGTGGGTTCACTCAGCTGGTAGCTGAAGACAAGGGTGAAGAGTCACGCTCAAAAATTGTGAAATGTCCCTAGAGCTGCCATATCCTTTGTCCTCTGCTCACAGTTTTGAGCAGGACGAGGCTGTGATGGGAAAGGAAGGTAGTTGGGCATGGGGGGGGGGGCGGGTATTATGAAGACAGGCTGGGATACAGGTGGATGAAAAACAGGCTGCGGTCCCCACCTGTTCTACGGTAAGTGGGGAGCAAATTTCCTCCCCTCGCAGGATCATGGAGCGCTGGGTAAGGACTTCTGATAACTGGAAGGAGTCCAGGCCCAGCAGGTCACTGACAATGCTGACAACTGCAAAGAAACAGGCAGGAAACACACACAAAACACATGCAGACACTCTGGAGAACAGAGCTGGATGCAGGCACACTGCAGCATCTGCTAGAAGATGCTCAGGCTAATCATTTCACATGAGAGCTTCAGCTAGGTTGGGTTGGATTGTCATGGGTCATTCATGGTTGGTCAAGTTTTAATGAGTTAGGTTGACTTGGTATGGGTTAAGTTAGGAATCACCTGAATTTGGAAGGACGGTTTGTGTCAGAATTGACTGGGTTGGGTCAGAATGGGCTGAAGTGGATTGGGTGGGTTGGGTTGGTCTGGGTTGGGTCAGTCTTCATTGAGTTGGGGAAGTTAGGTTGGGTTAGAATGGACCGGATTTGACTGGGTTGGTTAGGCTGGGGGGGTGTGGTGGCGCAGTGGGTTGCACCAGGTCCTGCTCTCCGGTGGGTCTGGGGTTCGAGTCCCCCTTGGGGTGCCTTGCGGCAGACTGGCGTCCTGTCCTGGGTGTGTCCCCTCCCCCTCCGGCCTTGCGCCCTGTGTTACCGGGTAGGCTCTGGTTCCCCGCAACCCCATATGGGACAAGCGGTTCTGAAAGTGTGTGTGTGTGTGTGTGTGTGCGTGTGTGTGGTTAGGCTGGTTTGGCCTCAGTCATCCTGCACTCAGGCGACACCAGGTCGGGTCAATTTGGGTCAGTCCGAGCCACATCATTTTGGAGGGATTTGAGTCAAGGGCTTATCTTTGATCCCATGCTCAAATGCTGACTCAATGAGCTGAAGTCAGTACTCCAGATCATGGGCCAAGCTTGTCTCGGTGGCATCTGTCAGGAGTGCTCTATACCTGGCAATGTTCCAGATACCAGCAGTCCTTTTTCATTCCCATCTCTGAGGAAACGGGGTCAGGACTTGTTGGCGTCAAAGTGAACTTGCTGTGACAAGTCTTACACACACACACACACACACACACACACACACACACACTGCAGCAGCACACTCTGTGGTGTGGGTATCACTCATGGATGAGTGAGAGTGGGAGGACAAGAGAAGGACAGGCACCTCCTTTGGTCACAATCTGTGCCCCTCCTGCTGTCATGAACTCGATGTTCCCCAGCTGCAGAACCCCTGACAGTAGCTTGAAGACGTCTCGGATCTCCTCTTCGGTGAACTCCATGACCTTTAAAGCCTCCTGCAGTGGAAAAAGTGGGGGTGGGGCATCACAGACCCTCCAGCGTGTACATGTCTTTGGAGTATGTGTGTCCTGTTCATGATAAGATATACAGCTGGTTGTCGAGTGGCAGATTTAACTGGGACCTAGAGCTAATACCCAATAAAAGCATAAGAAATAAATGCGTAATCATAAGAAATTTAATAAACAGTGTCAGTGATTTAATTTCGAGCAGAGACCACTGCTATGCATCAGCTCGGAGCAGGAGCTATTACATGGAGGTGGAGGATGATGGAGAATCAGTACTTCACTGATGGGCTCAGTCCTGGTGGTGTGGAAGCTATAGGTTCATCTACAGCTTGTTCACCTTCACTCTGGTTCTTTTACATCTTCTCCATCCTTTGGAAAAGTTAAAAGCAGATCTTGCTATTCGTGATCACTATCTGTCCTGGACTGTTTGAATCCAGCTTAGTCTGTGTGGAGTTTGTATGTTCTTCCTGTGTTCTCACCAGTTTCCTCCTACAGTGCAAAGACCTGTTTCAGGGGAACTGGTGACGCTAAATTGTCCATAGTGTCTGTCTTTGCATGTATGATTATCCTCCAATGGACTGGTGTGCCATCCAGGTACACCCCTCCTACCCTAGTTCCTAATGATTGCAGGAGAGTCTCAGCAGCACCGCTACCCTAACAAGGACAAGCAATTATGAAAGTATCTGTGGGCATATCGAGTGATGTCCTGGCTCATTATCTGAGTTGGTAAACCAGCCAAAAAGGGCTTATGATCAAAACGTTTGTAAGTCAGGACCAACTAAATCTCATTCCAGTTTCCACAGAAATTATAGAGACACCGTGAACAAATTCGCCCTCTAGTGGGAAAATGTTTTATCAGTCACGGCCAAATAGACAATTTAATTGCCTCTTCCCTCCCAGTTTCAATCTCTTGTCAGAATAACAAACGATAGCATATGTGTCCCTCAGTGGAAAGAGTCTGTTTAAAATAAGAAAGTTAATGAACCATACATCCTTCACCAGGAGGAGAAAAGCAAAATGGGGGACAGGGGAGGAGGAGGACACCGTGCATCAAGCAACAAGTGAAACATCTGCTGTAGATTCCCAGGAAATGAAGTTGCCCTTAGCGGAGGGCGCCCGCACCATGACACTGTCAAACAGCTGCTTGTCATCCAGGCTC
This sequence comes from Scleropages formosus, assembly GCF_900964775.1. Taxonomy (NCBI): domain Eukaryota; kingdom Metazoa; phylum Chordata; class Actinopteri; order Osteoglossiformes; family Osteoglossidae; genus Scleropages; species Scleropages formosus. The sequence goes on along the minus strand of NC_041819.1, from coordinate 816,276 downwards.
CTGTCCTTCACACAACCCGACTGGCTCAGGTAGTAGTAGCACTCAGGCTCCTCCAGGAAGTACATCTCTGCCAGGAAGAACAGTGGAGATGCCAGTTACAACCATGAAGATGGTGCAGATGCTGCACTACCCTTCAGTTTTTTTGAAAATGCTCCTTCCCAGTTGCTTGGGACCCTAGTGCCTTTACCATGGCACCAACTAACAGGGGACTCCTACCTTTGAACCCAAAAGTTGCAGGTTTGAATCCTACCTCCAACTTACCCTTAAGCAAGGTACTTATCCTGAAATACTGCAGTTAAAAATTACCCAGCTGTATAAAACTTCCTTTAGAGAAAAGCATCAGCTCAATGAACATATGTAAATACAAGCAACTGCTGTCAAGTGAATTAACGGGTGCCAAAGGACCATGTGGGACAACTGTAAGTCACATGACTGGAGTCAAAGGATTTGCATAGCTGGACAGACATGTCTGTAGCAGTTGTCTCATGGTGAACGTACAAAAAATAGACAGAAAGAACCCAGAGTGATAAAAAGAATGGGGCAATGAGATCATCTCCTCAGCATACAGCAGGGCCACACTTCTCAAAGGCTGGTAATGATCAACCTTATTTTTCAGGTCTGCATAATGAAGCCCAATTTAAAGGGCTTTCAACTGCAAAGAAACCTGGATTAAACTTTATAGATTAAAGATAATGAAAAATTCAGGTGAAGCAATACTGTCTAACAGCATCAGCTCATGTAAAGTATTTAATGGGCACTGATGTCATTGGACTGAGTGTCTTTTATTTTATGGCCTATTTCACTGGATCGATGCTGTTGTGGTTACTGTGGTAAAACTCTAGTAGAAGATAAGCGCATTCATTCTGTGGGCAGGTGATATGGAGGCTAACAAAGCAGAAAGTGTACGCCACTGAGCAGATTCTGACCGGAGTTCAACCCTGTGTGGTTAGATGGCTATTTGAGACACAACATGTGTGTGAAGGATGTTGTTTAGCATGGAAGTACACACACACACACACACACACACACACACACACATTTTCAGAACCGCTTGTCCCATACGGGGTCACGGGGAACCGGAGCCTACCCGGTAACACAGGGCGTAAGGCCGGAGGGGGAGGGGACACACCCAGGACGGGACGCCAGTCCGTCGCAAGGCACCCCAAGCGGGACTCGAACCCCAGACCCACCGGAGAGCAGGACTGCAGCCCAACCCACTGCGCCACCGCACCCCCTCAGCATGGAAGTATTTTCAATCATTTTTTTGACCACACCGTCGGGGTGGGGGATGTGAGGGGGGCAATGCATGGGACTCACCCTTCTGATTCTTGTCAGCACCTGCAAGCAATGCATAGAAGATGTGATAGTTCCTCTCCCCCGGGTTCTGACGCGCCACACGGTTCTGCAATGGAGATCAAAGCGTTTGAGTAGAATCGATAATCGCTCATGTCCCCTGACCTGGGAAACACCGTGGTCTGGGTTCCCTCTCTGTAGTGACACCGGCCACAGTCTTTCAGCACAGTCATTTCCAACATCCTTAAAGCTCTGAGATGAAAAGAACTCTGGGACAGCGGCATGCTGGGAAAAGCCATTGGGACACTGCGGCGAAGAAGGTTACCTTTTCAAGCAGATCTGGAGGAAGCGGGTTAAGAAAACGGAACTAAGAGGCTGGTATTCATGTGGCTTTTCGGAATTTCTCAGAATTAACATATGTCTGTCTGTATGGAATACTCTGACCTGATGGTACCTACCAGGATCACTGAAGTTTGATAAACTTGTATAATGACAATAAATGTGAACTGAATAATAATAACTGACAGTAACTACCACAATGATAACTGATGATATCGCCATGGTGATAACCAACATAGCTACTACCCTGATGTCAACTGACCAGATGTTGGTTTTGCAGTAACTGGTCAAGGATGTGTGCTCTGGTCTGTGCCCATGAGCGTGTGCCCGTGTGTCTGCACATGTGCCCGCTGCTTCCTGCATGGCTGTGAGTGTGTGTGTTTGTGCTGGTGTGTGAGATACAGGAGGATACAGTCGATGATACTGCCGCCCTGGATATTCCCGTTTTGGGAGAAGTGCAGCTGGATGAACTTGCCAAAGCGGCTCGAATTGTTGTTGTAGACAGTCTTCGCGTTGCCAAAGGCCTCCATGATGGGGCTGTAGACAGACAGACAACATGCGTGTGCACACACACACACACACACACACACACACACACACACACACAAATAGACTAGGATCCCAGACAGTCTCTTTTTCACTTTTCAAATGTGTCTGCCTCTGTGGATGTCTGTATCTGTATGTGTATGTGTGTGTTCACCTGCTTTGCACAATGGCCTGCTCCACTCGCGTGCTCCTTTCAGAAGGCGGGGTTCCGGCCGAGTTCTGGCTCATGACGGACAGGAACTGTAGTAACAACTTGGTGCTCTCCGTCTTCCCTGCACCGCTCTCTCCACTGTGGACATACAGGGATGCCACTAACCTCCAAACACTCCCAAAGCTTTTCTCCTGAGTCCTCACAGGGACCAAAAACATACACTGACACATCTTAAATCATCCTTCCAAATGAAATACATGGAGAAAGGTCCTCTCCAGCGCCAACGGCAGGCCTCGCTCCCAACTGTCCTATCCAATCAGATCGCTCTACAGCTACATGTCAGACTGATGGACGGTGTGGTGGTCTGCCCTGGGGGGCGCGTCCATCAGCCAGACAGGTGGACAAGGCGGATGCAGCTGAAAAGCACCATCGAGATCAGTGCTGCCAGGCAGCGATCGATGAGAACTGCACCCTACCGATCGATAGGCAGGCATGCCTGTGGGGTCTAATCGCTGGGAGACATACTGAGAACGCAAAGGAAGTGTTCTAAAGCACAGTTTGTGAAAAACCACTCTGTTATTTATGCTCCTCACAAATGAGGTTTCACACAGAAAGCAATCTAATGGTTTATGCACAGCTGAAGGTTTTACTCATGCTAATGTCAGCTAAGTAAAATAGCAGGGCTCCTCTGGGACGTGAACCTACGACCCCCAGTGGTGGGACCCCCAGCTCACCTAATGAGGACGCACTGGCTGTCGTGCCTCTTCCACAGACAGCGGTAACACTCGTTGGCCACGGCAAAGATGTGGGGCGGAAGCTCTCCCAAGTGGTGTTGGCTGTAGAGTTCCACGGCATCCGGGTCATACAGGTCAGCGATCTGCTTGTAGGGGTTCACCGCTGCCAGGATGGAGCCGATGTTGGTCTGCCGAGGGTGGGAGTCACATTACTGTCATCATTCTTTCATCAAAAATGGTTCAGCTTCTTCCATGTTTAGCCATTTCAACAGAGTCCCTTGTGGAATTAACACTGCTGACCTTTGAGGCCCGCAACCAGGCATCAATCACCACAGTGTCAAAGCAACACAATTTGTTACAGATTCACGCACCCATAGAGCTGGTTGTTGGTTCTGCAGTAATTCCCCATACATTTCTTAAAGGTAGAGAGCAGTGCCCAAATCTATAACTAATGACCTCCTGCCCAGGTTTAAAATCACAAGCCCACCAGGTCTTAAACCACAACTCTTCCAGATTGTATATCTATATCTATATCTATACGCTAAAACGTGCTTACACTCTATGTTAATGGGTCCTAAATCAATATGATACCAAGTTTAAAACCATTTGTCTTCTAATCCCCTACATTATCACAACATAAATCACCACACAACAGGGCCCTAAATCATTACACTGTCAGGTCCAAACCCACTACACTACAACATGCTATGCTGCAAGTTGGATTCCACCTACTGCAGTGCAGCAGTACTTTTATGGTGTCTTGAAGCATCTTTAGGTGTCAGGAAATGTATATTTTTCACAAATCCTTGGCACATTTGGGACAGCTAAGTTGCATCATGAATAAACTCAGCTGGTGTTGTGGTGGTCAGTGTTGTAACCCTCCACTCAGAGGATCTGGGTTTGAGTCTCTACTTCTGCTGTAGTACCCTCAAGCAAGGTACTTACCCTGAACTGATACAGTAGGAATTCCTCAGCTATATAAATGGGTAAATCTTTATGTATTGCTTAACACACACACACACACACACACACACACACACACACACACACACACACACACACACACACACATTTTCAGAACCACTTGTCCCTTACGGGGTCACGGGGAACCGGAGCCTACCCAGCAACACAGGGCGTAAGGCCGGAGGGGGAAGGGACACACCCAGGACGGGACGCCAGTCCGTCGCAAGGTACCCCAAGCGGGACTCGAACCCCAGACCCACCGGACAGCAGGACTGCAGTCCAACCCACTGCGCCACCGCACCCCCCTATTGCTTAAAAAAAACCTAAAAACTGTAAGTTGCTTTAAAGAAAATTATTTGGGTAAATTAACAATAATAATTAAGCAGCAATGAAAATACACACACACACACACACACACACACACACACATTTTCAGAACCGCTTGTCCCATACGGGGTCACGGGGAACCGGAGCCTAACCCGGTAACACAGGGCGTAAGGCCGGAGGGGGAGGGGACACACCCAGGACGGGACGCCAGTCCGTCACAAGGCACCCCAAGCGGGACTTGAACCCCAGACCCACCGGAGAGCAGGACTGCAGTCCAACCCACTGCGCCACCGCACCCCCCTATTGCTTAAAAAAAACCTAAAAACTGTAAGTTGCTTTAAAGAAAATTATTTGGGTAAATTAACAATAATAATTAAGCAGCAATGAAAATACATATTTGGAAAAAAAGCATCTTGATTGCATGGTGATGCAAAACCCATAATAAATGAACAATAAAAAGAGTGGCCTCCCGTGTAGATTACCTTCAGGTCCACTTGCTTTCGACGAATAAAACATTGCATGTTTTACTGCAAAACACCTTATATGTAATGTAATACATTCCCTGGCAATCGATTTGTGTAGCAGCTGATTTGCGTTTCCATCATTACTACTTAATAGCTCTATCACATTTGTCTGTGTCTAATCCACTGGGGAAACCGCCTCATATCAGGAAGGTGATAATACCTTTTGGGTGGTTATAAATGTGATGGAAATACACTGCAGTGTAACTTAAGGAGCGGGTGTTACAATGTAACTTAAGGAGCTTACAAAAAAACCCACAAAAATGAGATTAGATTTTTTTCCTAAAAAAGCCAGTAATCATCTGGTTTGTACTGCCCGAATCAGTGATTGAGAAGCAATCTGATCCTATGATGTAATGACCTCAGTTTGCAATCTGTGATCTCTGATCGCATGGATATGCCAATTTGAAGATGACCTTGACGCTCAAGTCACAGGGAGGTGCAGTGTGTGTTGGTGGGGAGTTGGGCTGGTGCAGTTGGGGTGATGGAGAAGCAATTGTCTGGTCTGTCCGCTAAGGCACACATAGATCTCGAGCACAACAAAGGAAGCATGGTGTTATGTGCACCTTCACACTCTGGGTTACTACACCTGTGGGTCTTCATCGGGGTCTTATAGAAACACCTTTTATCTCTTTTACCCACAGTGGGGCAGTATAGCCAACACAGTGTACACCACTTCCATTCATCACTGTTAACCTGGTTCTCCGATCATCCCTTGGTTAGGATAAACTGCAGTATGTACTTCAAATTCCCATACCTGCACAAGAACAGACCAGCTGTTTTACTGCCTTCTGTTAACTGTACAGAATGTCATTTGTTAAGTGGAATTAACTGTATTTCCTCAGCAGGAGCTAAATGTGTTTGAATCAGTTTAATGCAGCAATTAAAATACAGTATGTATCAGACTCATCCATTTACAGAGTCAGACAGCACAGTCAGTTAACTCATCTATGAGATACAAGCAATCATGTGTGAACATACAGAAGGCATTGGGGTCACATGCAATGGACCTTTTATAGCAGCTGACACAGGCTGGATAGTTTAAAAATAATGGCTGTGTCACATGCAGATGGCTATAAGTGTTGATCTTGCGAAAGAACAACAACTACTAAGGATTGGGTCATTTTCAGAGAAATGGAAACAGGTACAAAAGGCTATTGGTTTGCGAAGGTCAACTATGTTGTTGCCATCTTAAGTTGGTAAATGAAAGTTAAAAGGGATTTGACTTTTCTTCCAGCATATCCAGTCAGAGCTCAAGGAAGAATGGTGTCATGCTCCCATCTGCAAGTCTGAGGGGGTCAAGGGTCAAGAAGATTGGATGGGATAAGTATGGCTTCTTATCCAGTCCAGATCAAGTTAGGATGTAGTCAGTGTCTAGTCAGTGACTGATAGGGGTCTCTTCATGGACATTCTGATGCGAGCATTTCCTCTACTATTGGTTAGGTTGCTAAAAGAGTTTGCAAATGATGTGGACAGGCTTCTAAGCTGCAGAGGGACTGGTGGACTGCAAAGCAGATGGCGCTCTCACATAGATGCAGTCCTTTTGGTAGCGTAGGTGGAGGTTGTGCATGATGGCGGCCTCATGCAGCTCTGCCAGTGTGGACATATCTTCCACTCCATCCACGCTGGTCTGGTGCATGGGGTACACCTTCTCCCGGTTCACCTCCTCCATCTGCAGGTAGATCACCTGAGAGGCACAGAGGCAGAGGGTTAGTAGGATGCTTTTCAGTCTTTGCAGTTACACGCATACACGCAGTGGTTATCATAGTGTTTAATGCCATTGCACTGCACCCGAATGACTTGGGTTTGAATTTCTACTCCTGCTGTTGGACTCCTGATCAAGATACTTACCCTTAATTGCTTCAATATAAAAATCCAGTCGTATAAATGAGCAAATACTTATAAGCATCTTAATATGCAAATCTCACATTGCAATTTACTGTTTGTAAAGGGGGGGCGCGGTGGAGCAGTAGGTTGGACCGGGTCCTGCTCTCTGGTGGGTCTGGGGTTCGAGCCCTGCTTGGGGTGCCTTGCGACGGACTGGCGTCCCGTCCTGGGTGTGTCCCCTCCCCCTCTGGCCTTACACCCTGTGTTGCCGGGTGGGCTCCGGTTCCCTGCGACCCCATATGGGACAAGCGGTTCAGAAAGTGTGTGTGTGTTTGTAAAGGTATAAGTTACATAAAGGTTAATAATTTTTAACATTTTTTTCTCTTATATTCAACATAAAGCATATCATTTTTATGTAACTCCACCATCTAAGCTCCTATGACACAAGAGCAGGTGCCTGGTAAGGTCTTGAACCTGGACCTTTTTAGTCAGATGTTTTCTTTTTTATCCCTGTAATAAAGGCACTACAGCCCAAACACTCCGGCAGTCCTGCTGGGTCTGTCTCCTGCTTGGGCGTAACTTCCTTTTCACCTTCCAATGTCCTTCCTCTCCAGGTCCCTCAGATTCCCTTGAGATATTTCCATGCCTGTCCATGCCTGAGCCTTTAATACCTGGAAGCACAACACATTCCTTTGCCCTTTGTTTACCTTAAAAACATGGCATCAGTCTATTCACATTTACCTGGGATATTTCCCCTGGCAAACACACCTGGGCTGCACCAGACAAATGTGCCCCCAGGACCTTGCACCAAGCCACCCACACCCAGTGAGGCCACAGGCCAGCCTCTCCTATACTTATACTGCCATAATGTGAAAGGGGTCTCTGCAAAAAGATGTGGTTCCTTTCAAACCACCAACAGAAGTATGTAAAAGGCTTTGCAGTAAGGAAGCTTTGTGTTCGCACGATAAGGCATGTTTGTGTGCCACAATGCCTGACACAAATCCTTCCTTTAGAAGAAAAGCTTAGAGGTGCCTAGCAGTGAGTCTGCATGGGGAATAAAGTCGGCCCTCATATGGAACTCAAAAGCAAGAAGAGCCCCTGAGGAGCACTGTTCGACCCATACTGTATTACAGCAGTGGACTCGGTCCTCCCTGATGCTGAGGCCCAGAATTGCTTGTCAAGTTGACCTTTTGAGACTCATAGCACTACTTGGCATGTTGATGGACAGATAACTTGTATTACATACCTTAGACATGGCATTAGACACCCAAAATCCAAATTCATATTTTATAATTTGTTTAGATGTGTGATAATACAGTAGTTGGCATGATTCACTGAGCTACAACAAACAAGCTGTTTTTCAGAAATAAGATTGTACAGCCCAAACAAATTGTGTCCATAGAAACCTGGACTTATTTAAACTGTGGTGCTGCAGGAGACCTGGATCAGGTTCTTACTAGAAGCACAAATGATAAGACTGAGGTTGTCATACTTCGAACACATCATCGGAAAATTTTCTCGAATTGGTGGTACTGTTTGAGAAAGTTGGAGGAGGACGATGACATCTAGCAACCAGATGGATGGACTCAGTTGCAACAACTGTAGCTATACAACTTTCCACAGATAGGATGTAAAAGGAGGACAGAACATTCTGGAAGCACCCTATTCATATTATTTAAGAGGCTACATCAACTCAATGGCACTTAACCGTAGCTTTTGGTAATGTTAGTTTTTCAGCTGCAGTGCCATACAGTTTGGGCGAAATTCAGATGAGTAAACCTAAAGTCCTTAATAGTGCTCTATGTGTACCATTATCACTGTGTACCATTAATCTAACAAGAATCTTTGACCTCTATCTTCTGTTTCCAAGGCAACAGCTCTTAGCGCTACTAAAGACCGTCATGAATGCCATGGTCATGTACTAGTAGTCAGAGTGTGGGCAAGAGAGCAGCAATCAGCACACATGCTTAAAACACTTCTTCCCCAGAGGACACTAGGGTTGGCATGGTCAAGAAGGAAGACCTAAGAGCAGGAAGCCAGGTATTCATCACCATAGACATGGAGACAGCAGATGTCATCTTGGTTTAGGGGTTGTCCCAGTCCCAAAAATGTTGTAAGTTTAAATACCAGGTGAAGAACTCCTTGGATCGTAGCACTTAGCCTAAAATGTTACATGCCCAGTTGTGCAAATGGGTAACAGAGTAAAACTGCATAGCTCTGTTGGCAGCTGTAGATGAAAGCATCTGCTGAGCTGCTAAATAATGCAGCAGTCCAAGGAGATGAGAAGCTGGGCTCCTGGTACAGATAATTAGTGCACTTCCCACCCACTCTTGCTAAACTGAAGGAAAAGAGTACGCACATATTTCTACCAGGTGCCTGGAATAAATAAATGATAATACACCAAGTTTGCAGGCAGTCCGGTCCCATTCCATAAGTACTGATGAGATGTGGATGAGCAGAAACCACAAAGCAATCATCCCTGGGCCTCTTGTGAGAGGTTCCATGCAGAACATCTTGCTTGTCAAACCTTTCCATACATGAGGACCCTGGAGTGACGAGCTGTGATTGAGCAGAGACTGGGAGGAGGACTGAGGAGAAACAAGCCCACTGTGGGCAGGGGGATTAACAGTCCACTGTAACACCTGTGTGTCCAGATCCTCTAATGGGCTTTCGAACTACTCCAAACCACAGGCATGAGTCTGTTTGCATTTAATGACATGTGAGTGTATATCTATTTATACGATAGATTTAGACGATACTCTATCACGATGGCGCCGCGAACGGCCGCCTCGGTGCGGAGCTCCACAGTTGTTTTACTGTGTTTGTTAGTTTGCCCTGTCTTTAGTTATACTCCGACAATCAGTTTTACCAGGGAAGAACTGCTGAACATTCGGCAGTACACACCACCCGACATTTTACCGGTTTTCGACTATTCTGACGTTTTGCTGGACATTGTAGTCGGAGGTGCAGCGCTCCAAGCGCTCCAAGACGCGCAAGCGCGGAAAGCGAGCCGGCGCGCTTGTCAAGCTCCGAAAGCGCGGCTTTAGAACAGCGCTGCCTAGTATCCATCTGGCGAACCTCCGCTCCTTACCCAACAAAATGGACGAACTTTTCCTCCTGTCCCAAAGAAACAAGGACTTCTTAAACTCTGCTGCTCTGTGCTTCACGGAAACCTGGCCGAATGAAGCCATCCCGGACAGCGCGCTACATCTGCCGGGCTTCCAGCTGTTCAGAGTGGATCGCGACGCGGAATCAGCGGGGAAATCACGTGGCGGTGGGACATGCTTCTACATCAACGAAAGGTGGTGTACAGATGTAACAGCGTTGAAGAAGATGTGCTGTCCCGACCTAGAAGCGCTCTTCATCAACTGCAAGCCCTTCTACTCGCCGCGGGAGTTTTCCTCGTTCATTCTCGTAAGTGTTTACATTCCACCGCAAGCGTGCGTGAACGCAGCGCTGCAACAGCTGGGCGACCAGATCACTGACACAGAGCAACAACACCCGGACTCTGTTATAATCATTCTCGGGGACTTTAATAAAGCAAAAATCTCTCCCGTAAACTGCCAAAACACAGACAGCATTACAGGTCCCACCAGAGACAATATTTTGGACCACTGCTACACCACAGTAAAGGATGCATATCACTCTGTTCCACGGGCAGCTTTGGGGCTCTCTGATCACTGTCTGGTTCATCTTATACCGACCTACAGGCAGAAACTGAAATCAGCTAAACCTGTAATAAGGACTTAAAAGATGGACTGAGGAAGCAGAGCAGGACTTACAAGCCTGCTTCGAGTGCACTGATTGGAGTGTTTTTGAGCCTGCTGCTAGCGATCTAGGTGAGCTCACAGACTCTGTAACATCATATGTCAGTTTCTGTGAGGATATGTGCATCCCTACCAGGACTCGTTTAACATACAACAATGACAAACCGTGGTTCACTGCAAAACTCAGACAGCTTCGTCAGGCCAAAGATGACGCCTAGAAGAATGGGGACAGAGTCTTGTATAAACAGGCCAAAAACATACTGGCAAAGGAGATCAGAGTGGCTAAGAGAAACTACTTTGAAAAACTGAAGAAACAGTTTTCAGCCAACGATCCCGCATTGGTGTGGAAAGGCCTGAAAGACATCACAAATTACAAGACACCACCCCCTGGCACCGTGTCAACTCAACAACTAGCCGACGATTTGAATGAGTTTTATTGCAGGTTTGATAAACCCTGTCTCACACCCTACACCCATTCAGACCCTCTCTCCACGAATCAATTAACACCTCCAGTAACCCCCACCTTCCCCCCTCCTGCACCTTTGATCTGCGAAGAGGAGGTGCGTCGGGTCTTCGTCAAACAGAAGACAAGAAAAGCACCAGGCCCAGACGGTGTCTCACCGGCCTACCTAAAAACCTGTGCTGACCAGCTGGCCCCTATCTTCACAAAGATCTTCAACAGATCACTGGAAATGTGCGAAGTTCCTTCCTGCTTCAAATGCTCCACCATCATCCCCGTCCCAAAGAAACCCAAAATCACAGGACTTAATGACTACAGACCTGTCGCCTTAACGTCTGTGGTCATGAAGTCACTTGAAAAACTGGTGTTGGACTACCTGAAGGACATCACTGGACCCTTGCTGGACCCCCTGCAGTTTGCTTATCGAGCAAACAGGTCTGTGGATGATGCAGTCAACATGGGACTGCACTACATCCTGCAACATCTGGACAAACCAGGGACTTATGCGAGAATCCTGTTCGTGGACTTCAGCTCAGCCTTCAACACCATCATCCCACACCTCCTCTTGTCCAAATTAACCCAACTCTCTGTGCCCACCTCCATCTGTCAGTGGATCACCAACTTTCTGACAGACAGGCAGCAGATAGTGAGGCTGGGAAAATTCTCATCCAATACTCGCACAATCAGTACTGGAGCCCCCCAGGGATGTGTGCTCTCCCCACTGCTCTTTTCCCTGTATACCAACGACTGCACCGCGAAAGACCCCTCTATCAAACTCCTGAAGTTTGCAGACGACACCACACTCATCGGCCTCATCCGGGATGGTGACGAGTCTGCTTACAGACAGGAGGTCCAAGAGCTGGCTGTCTGGTGCAGTCATCACAACCTGGAGCTGAACACGCTCAAAACAGTGGAGATGATCGTAGACTTCAGGAGAAACACCTCAGCATTATCCCCACTCACCATCATGAACAGCACTGTGACAACAGTGGAGTCATTCAGGTTCCTGGGCACCACCATCTCACAGGACCTGAAGTGGGAGCCCCACATAGACTCCATTGTGAAGAAGGCCCAGCAGAGGTTGTACTTCCTTCGCCAGCTGAGGAAGTTCAACCTGCCACAGGAGCTACTGATGCAATTCTACTCCGCAGTCATCGAGTCCGTCCTCTGCACCTCTATAACTGTCTGGTTCGGCTCAGCTACGAAGTCAGACATCAGAAGACTGCAGCAGATAGTTCGGACTGCTGGAAGAATCATCGGCACATCCCCCCCAGCTCTCCAAGAACTGCACTCGTCCAGAGTCAGTAAAAGGGCTAGCAAAATCATTCTAGACCCCTCACATCCAGGCCACTTCCTCTTCGAACCCTTGCCATCTGGCCGGGGCAACAGAGCACTGAGCACCAAGACAGCCAGGCATAAGAAAAGTTTCTTTCCTCAGGCCATCTACCTCATGAACACCTAAATCTCTCCCCTAGAGAGTAAACCAGTGCAATACATAATGCTATTTATATTTGTATTTATAACTATTTATCACATCATATCTCTTACTCACACTCCCTTGCATTTGTATCTAGTGACTATTTTTGTATATTGGGTACTTTATATTTTTAAATATTTTTTGTCCCTTGTTCACATACTCTATCTTCTCACCTGTCTTGTCACTGTCATTCTGTCTGTGCTGTGGAAGTTCCTGTCACCAAGACAAATTCCTTGTATGTGTGAATATACTTGGCAATAAAGCTCGTTCTGATTCTGATTCTGATTCTGATTTATGCACTATATATTCTGTGTCTGTGTCTTTGTGTGTGTGTTAATGGACTTTGTGCTGTGTGTGTGTGTGTGTGTGTGTGTGTGTGTGTGTGTGTGTGTGTGAATGTTGGAGGAGTGTTTGGCTTTAAGCACCATTACTGGAACTCCCTTCCCTAATCTGATCAGAGGGCCAGGAGATGTTGCAGGATTCACACTCCTCCGGGGCTAACTGTACGCTTTAATAAACAGATCTGACTTAAAGGAGCCAAGAGGAAAAAATACTGTATAAATTCAGTGGTTTTTCAAGAGCTTCCACTCGAACCTCAGGGTTACAGCTCAGCTCATCAGCATAAGCGATTCAATATGTCTGATGCCAAAGGTGTCCCACATCCCCCTCCTAGGATCAGTGACATTAGCGGGAGAGGGTCTCCTCCATGATCAATGGGCCCATGGAAATCACATTACACCGTTTCAATAGAAATCACAAAGTGTGTTCCAAATACTGTATCTACAGCAACCAAAAATGCTAGCTGTTCTGCAAACATGAGACCCATGCCTGAAAATGCCCACCTAGGGCATTGGGAACATTGAAAATTATGTGAAAATGGTGTAAAAAGAAATTCCGATAAAATTAAAGTCCCTTTAAAGTCCATACTGACATCAAAGCCATGGCAAAATGTTGGTTAGAATCTCTTGGTCCTGAAGTGCAGACTGATTTTTCGATCTTGGGGTGCACACTGAGCTGGAAATGCCTGTAACTGAGGAGGGTAAATAACTTGCTTTATTGCTGTGGACAGACTCTGTTGGAAGGACCTTCTCAACTTATTTTCCCTAAAACCAACACAACCATGTGTTGCTACTGTTATGTGATCGAGATATTGGTGGGATGCTGTGGTGTCCATCTGTCCATTTCCACAAGGCCACCCAGAGAAGCTTTACCACAGTTGCCCCTGCTCTGCATTGGAAGGGGAAGGAAGTGATGTCTCTGTTGCCCCTGTCACTTGCATCAGCATAATGAGAAGAATGTACTGGAAGGCAAGCTACTCCTCCCCCTCTAAATGAGGCCAACATGCGTTTGGTTACAGTGACTTTGTATAAATTCTCAAAGTCTTTATAGAGTTGGGTGAGAAGCGGAAACTGTAATTAGCAGTTCCCAGGGTCACAGTATCACAGCTGGCATCATGCAGCAAACATCAGCTCCTGCAGTGCTACCTGTGGAAGCATTCCATAAAAGTGATGAGTATTCCTTGTACTTTGTACAAAGAGACAAACTCAAAAATCTCACAGCCCCATACAGGGAGAGGCCTTAAGGTCTAGACGATGTTGTGGAAAAGACTTTGACTGTGTTATCAAAAGGTTGTAGCTTCAAATCCCCAGAGGGAACTTTGCCTTTACCTAAACTGTACTGTACATCCCCAGCTGGGAATAGAACTGTTAGCAAGGGCAAATAAATAATGCAGCGTAACTGTCTACGTTTGGTTGTGTTCTCTTCAGGTTCCACAAGAGCAATAACAGTTCCACTTGAGTGGAAAAAGAGCAACCGAGAGCCCTGTCCCAGTTCCACAGAATGAAAACCTCTTTTCCATCTCCTGTGGTTTCAGTTCATACTGATGTTGGTGGAGATCCACCACGAAAAAAACACCTCGCAAGCCATCCTAGCAGAGGGGCTGTATTTGAAAGTTACACCCATGGAAAGAAGGGCACTCTCACCAGGCATCTGCAAGGATGCTGATAGACTCTAAAATAATTGGTTTTAATTGAATAACCCAAATCGATTTAATAATTTGACAATTTGAACAACCTGCCATCACATTAAATATAAAATTAAGTAATTAATTAATGAATTAGTGTTCTCACAAGTGCTTCACATAATGGGGGCAGGGCAGCAATGGAGATCTGAAAGCATCTCTGAACAAGTATGCCTTGATCTCAGGTACATACAACCCATTATGAACCATTAGCAACCATAACTGTCTGGCAGAAAGCCAGATGCTTGAGTCATCATCCCCGGTTGCTAAGTGATGGTCTACAATGTACGGACAAAGTCATTATGCTCACCCAACGGGGTTTATATAACACACAAGCAAGAGCAGGACACTCTGTATATTAATAATACGTCAGCAGAAACTCCATTTTCTATATTTTCTTGCTAGTCAACCTTCTCTGTTTTACAATTTTAAATATAATAACTGTGCAGTCCGATCTACCCCAAGGGCCAAAGTGCGTTCCTTTTTAATAAGCTGCTGCTGTCTGGAAAATGTCGCAGTAAACTAAATTAAGAGAATCTTCTACAGTATCAATGAGAAGAATGTTGACCATGCAGAATAGAGCTCATTGATGCTGACATGGAGCTCGGGGTTACAATCACATCTTAGAGAGCTCAGTCAAACTCACATGTCTGACACACTCAGACAAAAAGTCACAGTCATGTCCACCAGGTCATATTAATCTCCCACCACAAACCAGCATACTCAATTACAAGATATGCTAATTTTACAGCAAACATCCATTTGGTCTTCCATTGATCCTCTTGCCATTATCTACATGATCGATTGATCGATGGGTGTTGAACCAAGAGGAGGTTGTGGTCTCACTGCTATGCCGCAGACTGACTCAATGTGTGACTGTAGGAGGTGTGGGGGACGGGCAGAGTGTCACAATGGCAGTTTCCATAAAACCCTGTCGGTATACTGCCCTTCCTTGTCCCAAAACTGAAAACCAAACCCGGCTCATTCCCATGCCTTTGGGAGGAGTTGGCAAGTTTACGTGCACATATCTTCTCTTCCCTTCAGCTCCGAAATCCACTTGCTCTCCTTTCTTCCCTCCTACCTATCTCGCCCTACCCCCTCCCTCCTGTATCCCCCTCACCATATTCCATGTTCTCTTCTTACTTCTATCACTCTGAGAATATATCCCACTCTAGTTCTTCTCTCCCTCTTTTTCCTAATCCATTCAGACCCACTCCACTCTGGCTGTCAGACTCTCTCCATTCCCACAGTCTTCTGTACACCATCCTCTGCATTCCATCCTCTGCGCGCCAACCTTTATCTCTCATCCTCTAAGCTCCATCTTTTATCATCCATTCTCTGTCTTCCATCCTCTGTGCCTTATCTTCCATCTTCTCTGCTCCATTCTCTTTCTCCAATCCTCTGTGCTCTGTCCTCTATCTTCCATCCTTTGTGCTTCATCCTATGTTTTCCATTCCCTGTGTTCCATCCTCTTTTTCATTACTATGCGTACTGTGATTTTTAATGAAGTATGTTATTAGAAGCTTACCGATATGAAAAACAAGTTCAGTGATGGATGGGTAAAGGTCACAGGCAATTTATTTTCAAGACCAGCTGTGAATATTTGTTTGGAATTATGTATGATATTTAATAAATATAAATCCCTGGAATAGCTATTATATTTCACACTTTATTCTTCAGAAGGCTGCTAAACTGTGCATTTTGAACATCGATTTAATGTCTTGAGGATTCATTTGTGCTGCACTTATCTTCTGCTGGCACTCGTGGTGCATTTAACAAGCACACACACGCATGTTCATGCATGCCAGAAACTTGCACACACAGACACAGAAACATTGATCAAGACATGGACACTTTGGAGCCCAGGAGGGCCACTGGAGCAGTAAACTTGAGCAGACAAATTAGATTTGTTCCAAGGAAAATCAAATGAAGCAAGAAGTGAAAGCCAAGAACAGTAAGTGCAGCATTATGGCCAATGTGATTATCACCCAAGTCCATGTCTTTCCAGAATGACACGCACTTAATTCTCTTGATTATTATTTAATTGGTAGTAAAAGTGCTGCACAAAGAAAAAGCGGAATAAATATGCAACATAAAAGCTGTTGTGTAGTCAAACTTCACAAATCTGAAACCCAAGACAATGCACTGTACCACGTTCACGATAGCAGATGTGAATGGATAAGAACTATGTGAGCGATGTGTTCTTGTGATAATACAGCTTGTGCAATGTCAACTGGACATGGAACTGGACTTGTGGCCAGAACACTGTAAGTTCAACCACCATGCACTGGATGACATAAGTAAAGTAAAGAGAGTAAAGTACTGAAGCAGGCAAGAAGAAAAGGCTAAAAGACACTTCACACCCCTGGGGGTCTTATCTATCTATACAACAGTACATCATTTTTTTCTCAGTTTATTCTTAGAATCAAGTTTCTTCATTTTAATAAATGTTGCTCTCTGGACATTCATTCATGTTGACATAGCCACGCATGTAGAAATGTGTACCCAGACAATATGTAGATACACACATGCGCACACACAATTTGGCTTTCTCAGGCCATCATTCTGCATGTAGTTAGAATGTGAAGACAAATTAGCAGTTTGCCCTGTCACTTTAGACTGAAAGCACTGCTGACCTACATTCACGGGGCTTCAGAAAATGACATGCTGGAATAAAATTAAAGTCCTGCATGCAATTTTTTGTGAAATAATTATTGAATTTCAGCCGAATGTTGTGCAAAACAAACACGCAGCAGAGCTCGGTGTGAGGAGCCAGTTTAGCATTCATGGTGTCAAGCGGACTGTGGAAAATCTCAGCAGACGCTCATAAGATAGCGGAGTAATTTCAGACCTGTGGCTCGTTTGGTCTCTGGAGGCCCATTTGGTGTCAATACACCATGCCATGATGGCTCAAAGGATCTCAGATGCCAGGAAGGCAGGTTATGAGAGACAGGGGGTCAGGAAAAGCGGCCCGTGGGGGCAGGATGGGCTGAATGTCTCTGTGTAATGGGGATGAGGGAGGCACGGCTCTGCGGCGCTAGCTATCGAAATGTAGGTCACGCATCTCTTGGTGTCTCCCAGTGAAAAGCCTCCTCAGCCCTCATCTCTCGTCGCTAAGCGTCAAACCGGGAGAGTGACAGTGCCGGGGCGGCCCACGTGATCTCGGCAAGCGTACGCGTGCACAACCCGATGGGGACATTTCAGTTAGCGTGTGAAGGCAGGGGGAGGAGACAGGAGGGAATGGGCAGCTTCAGTGCCCAGTCAGCACTTACAGCTGCATTAAAGATTTCCCAGATCAGTGCCTAAAAGAGCTCGCATAGCTGAAATGTAATCACAAACTGTTTTGGCTGTGCTATATTAAGCACAGGAAGAATAAGTCACCTTGAATTTCCTTCAACAGTGATGTTACCTCTCTGCCCATGTATCACCTTTGCCTTTCTGTACCTTTACGCAGGTATCATGTGCACTCCTCTGAACTTATTCCTATGTGGATCATCTGCTCACAGCCCATGTATGGATATGTGTGAGCACGCACACACATTTGTATTCATTTATATGTGTGCCTGTGTGTGGCTGTCTGTCTCCATGAGTACATGTTTGTGCTGATTTGTGTAACTGTGTGTGCCATGTCTTTTATATGCTTGTGAATGAGTTAGGGTATGTGTGTAGGTACAGCGGGTAGTGATTAGAGCTACGGCTTTGCGCTTGAAGAACCTCGGTTCTAATTGAGACTGTAAAAACTGGGTAAATCGTATTAGGTAAAAATGGGTAAACGCTTCTATATAGTCTCTTTGTATGGGTCGTTAGCTGAATATGTAAATGTAATGTGTGTTTCTGCCTGTTTATATCTGGGTCCATAAGAATCTATGTGTGTAATAGTGTCACGGGTGTGTTTCTGTGTGTCTCAGAGGCTACGTGTGTCTCTGCCTGTGAGTACCTCTGTGTTAAAGAGTGTGCTGTGTGTGTTTTGCCGGTTGGAAAAAGCTCAAAGTCGTATTGCTGAGCTGTCAGAAGCAAAGACACAACCCCTGCAGCAGAAATCCACCAGAGCTCCCTAAGCAGCGAAGAACCTCAGTTTCTAAGAAGTGGAGAGCACTCATGTGCAAACAGCCTACTAGAGAAACACACAGCACTGATACAGGTCATCAGCACCACCTCACACTGCTAAAGTTCTGAATAATTCATCCCAGCACCCACAGCATCCTGCTGCTCTTTCCCAGGATGCATTGTGGTGTACACTGCTGGCTGCTTTTCAGTGACACAGCCGTTGACTACCTGTTAAGTCTCCTTACCATGCTGTTATTTAGCAATTCTGCTTTCAAGATTGATCTCATGTGTGCTCTTGCATCTTCTTTAACCTTGAATGGGGAGGACCACCTAGCAGCTAGAGAAAGCTCCTCCTTATAAACTAAACAGCAGCCTGATTAGCAGTGGAGGACACGTTTATAAACCCAACCAGCAGTGGTGCCCGACTGGCAGTGATGGATACCATCATCAACATAAACAAAGTGGTGGACACTGTCACAAGCTAACCAACAAAGTGAAGCCTGTCATCAAGCCAACCAATATTGATGGACATCATCATCAACCCAGCAGAAGTAGTTGACACCAGTCTCTATCCAACCAGTAGTGGTGGAAACTGTCACCAACATAATTAGCAGAAGGAGAGTCAGCCTTCAACCCAACCAACAATGGCGGACACCATCTCCTATCCAACCAACAGTGGTGGGCAGCACCATCAACCCAACAGCAGTGGTGAACACCATCTATAACTAAGAATGAAGTTAGAGGAGATGTCGATAACATTACCTAACAGCAGCATCTGCACTATGTGTAAAAATGAAATTTTATGACAGTAAATCGATCCCACAGTAAGTCTTCTCAGTCAGCTATACCTGCTCAAAACATGACACTGCACAATAAGGTTGATTGTGCCCCAAAGTACCAGGTCAACTATGCACCAGTTGAGAGAGCAAAGAGACAGACTTCTGGGAGAGAGAGAGTGAGTGAGAGAGAGACAAAGGGAGGCAGGAAACACTTGAAAGAGTCCTGCAGTAGGAGAGTCGTCGTGTTACTGCACACTGCCCTGTGTGAAATGAGACACTGGTACCATGGTGCAGCACAGTGAAGGTGTGGAAGGAAAGAGCAGGAACAGCTGCATGCACCCTCATGCCTGCCCATAACCCCCATCTCCTGAAGCCCTGAAGGTGATGTGAAGTGACAGATTCACGGAGAGGAAGCAGCCATGGAGAGTGAAGGGAGAGAGATATAAAAGGTAGGGAAAGACAGGCAGGGTGAAGCGCAGAGAAAAAAAACAAGTTCTAAGGGTTGAAGTTTTAATTTAAGGCTGTAAATAATAGATGATTTACACACTCATGTTCCATGATATAGTAAACATTCAACCTCAATACAGACACATCCTGAAATACTGCGTTTTCATATTTCTGTGTATGAGACAACTGTGAGGTCAGTTGTGAAAGGTAGTGAATTAAGATTTTCTCTATATATTCTCAGTGTAACATCTGATGTTCATTGTACGACTTTCTATCATGTATGCAGTTCCAAAATCTAAATTGATCCTTCACATATTCCAAATAAACCCTGAAGAGATAACAATAACGATTCAACTTGAAAAGGTAGTTTACTCTTAATAGCATATTACAGGTGTGGTCTACACTCACATTTATATGTAGACAACCTTACTGATGAATTTCCTTCTTTCAGATAAAATTATGTTATGATCTGAATGAGAACTCATAGGTTCATACTTTTGGATGATCGACTTGGACAATGGCAATTGATCTCTTCTGAGGTAACACTATTATTTGCAATCCTTCATTTTTACTTGCAGTTGCAGTTCCAGTATTACTGTTTTGCTGCTTTTTCTATCTCTGCATATCACTGTGACTCATTGTTGCTCATCTTAAAATAAAAAAAAGGATTTGACAAGGTAGACACGGGTTCTGCTTCTCACACTGATGCTTGATCTACCCTTGTCCCCAAGGTCACTGCTGGTTATGATGAACAGGTAAGGTCAGGTTACTAGCACTGTGCTGAATTGGAGCCCGATTACAGCCACTGCTTGGGTTGCGTAATGCCTGCCTACACCACCTTGAGCACACATCCGTGTCAAAGAACACGGAATTTAAAAAAAACCGTTTCCTTTCCCCTATGCCTCCCTGTGAGTTCCCATAATGCACTGCAGCCAGTGGCAGAAAGGCTGTCATGGGAGTTGACCACAGACACATGGAGACTGCTGGTTTACACATTGGCAAAGATTAATGGGGGGACACTCAGATTCGCTGCCACGTTGACTCTGCTGTCGTTTCCATGGCAACGCCCACAAGAGTGAGCAGTCAGGGATGGGTTCCAGGAGGGAGGAGAGAGCTAGGTCCATTGCTCTGTCGAGTGCGGTCACAAGCACCGCTCTCTCCCTCCATGATGGACAACACCACAGACGTGTCTCACCACTGTTAAATGCGTGGATTTGCAGACATCTGGGTGCTGAGCCACATGCTAATAAAGTGGTGTGGTTTCTAATTGCCCTGCTTAGTCCAAGCAAGGTCCATGTGCACTGTGCTCACATAAGGGTAAAAATATGAACCCGCTGCAATTCTGCGTAGCGTCTTGCTGCAGGCGATGTGGACGTGAGATCAGCCTAAGGAGGGATGAGGTGTCAGAGCATGCCTACACTCCGCACATGTACCAACTCCTGAGCCTCAGGGATTTTAGAAGAGCATCACATTCCCTCTCGCTTCCCGGGGTTGTCGATCCCTGTGGTGCATGTCAGGCCTCAGCGTGAGGTATTCTGTATGAGATGCATTTTGAAGAGCAAAAGGTACTTCATATGTATAGGGTGTATACAGAAAGCATAGGCAGCTACTGTACTGTATGTGTATTCAGTTATGGATGAGCTAGAAGCAGTGATCTAACATTGGATTTATAGAGAAGTACTTCTCCAACAGGGGGGCGCGGTGGCGTAATGGGTTGGACTGGGTCCTGCTCTTCAGTGGGTCTGGGGTTCGAGTCCCGCTTGGGGTGCCTTGTGATGGACTGGCGTCCCGTCCTGGGTGTGTCCCCTCCCCCTCCGGCCTTACGCCCTGTGTTGCCGGGTAGGCTCCGGTTCCCTGCGACCCCGTATGGGACGAGCGGTTCTGAAAATGTGTGTGTGTGTGTGTGTGTGTGTGTGTGTATATATATCAGGGTACACACACACACACTGTCCGAAACCGCCAGTCCTGAGTGGGGTCGCGGTGAAGCGGAGCCTAACCCAGTAACACGGGGCGCAAGGCTGGAGGGGGAGAGGACACACCCAGAATGGGTCAGGGTACTCTTACTGAACCAATTTAGAGTACCTCACTCAAGGGTCCTATAGCAGGGAATGGGATTCAAACCTAAGCCTTTTGATTATAATGTGATGATGCTAAGAACTTCTGACACCTGCTGCCCATCAGCAACATCTGATTTACAGGGAAACACTGATCCTTTGCGATGTTGAACTTGTGATACTGTCTCCGTGTCTGATGGTCAGAGGAACAAGAGTCTAATTAGTGCACTGGGGCAATAAAAACAAGATTTACATTGAAACATTTTACTTCTCACCCCATTTCTAGTAAAACTTTATTTTCTAGCCCACTGGAAAGAGTCCTGGACATGGTTAATAGGTGTCAGTTAAGTGGCCTTTTCCCGTGTAGAAGACATGGGAAAATGCTCGTCGGAATGGAAAAGGGAGAATGACCAAGACTAAAAGCATGTGCTTTGTGCAGCAGTACCTTTGCGAAGGAGGAGTGTACAGTTGCAAGAGTCTAGTTCTGGCAGTCAACCAGAGGAGCATCACCTTACCTGTGGAATAGAGGTGGAGAGCCAACACTCCAAGCTACAACACCCCCACCCAGGTAATTAAGCCAGAAGAACCCCACCATTATTCATGGGCTTTTGGATTCTACATCACTGCACTTTTGAGCAGTGGTTGAGAAGGATTGACCTGTGTGGAACATTATGGTGTCGCGCATAGGACATGGTGCCCATATCTAATCATCTCAATTCCATGGAGCACAAGGTCATCTGAATCACAGCTAGACTCTCTGACATCCAAAGACATGTTCCCATGGCCAATGCTGGGCCAAGCTCAGACCCCACATTATTAGCAGTGAACGCAGCAGTTAGAACACCAAAGCAGTTCTTCATTCTTCTGATTCTATCTGGTGGGCTGTCAATGACCCAGAAACTCTAACGTGTTTCTACAGTTGTATGCATTTTTACACCATTATAATGTGACCTCACAGCTTCACACAACTGAACAAAATGTAATACATTCTTCTTCTTTCTTTTTTTCTCTGAGGAATATGATATGGATTATGGACCAAAGCCTATCCTACATTAACTGAATACACTCTCCAGTGGAGTAGAAGAGTGTTTGGAATCAGCAACACTGTGCATACTTTGTGCTGGCAAGACATCAGATTTTCAAATGATCAGATCTGTTAAATAACATCACTGCTCTCTCAATAACCCCACCCCCCTCCTTCTATTCTGTTCAAGGCACCAGTCCTATCCTCTCAAATGTGGCCATCTCATGTATGCCTGCTGCTGGTGGAGAAAAGACAGGGCAGGACACATACACACACACAGACATAAATAAACAACCAAATATACAGGACCCATGGAAAGTGAGAGTCCACTTGCTGAAAACTAACTCCTGTTCACCAGGTTTTTGGTCAACAAGTGTGATGAGGAAATGGGGCATATTCTCAAGGCTTTTGCAGCAGTTCCAAGAGATGTAGGACACTGCGTGTTGCTTTGCTTCCACTCGTCTGTCCAGCTCATCTCATACAGGTGTTGTCCAGGTTGACTTACACTATCTGCTGGTACTGTACATAAAGTAATAAGCTGGATGTGTTTTCTGTTTGTTGCATTATGCCCCTTGCAATCTCCATTGCCATCAAAACATTGCACTTACTTCTCCATAGTCTGAGCTGAGGACCAGGGAGCGGTCATCGCAGGAGTTGACCACAGATGGCAGAAGCTGCTCCTGGTGCCACACCCAGACGCGGGAACCCTGCAACACATGGTGGACAAATAGAGCTGGTGAGGGTGCAAGAAAGTCACACAGGAGCTTCAGAGCGGCAGTTACAGTGAGAGACATCACCTTTGAAAGAACACTGCCCAGTGGAATGTAGTGGTTAGAGCTGCTGCCTTTGTTCTTGGACATTTGAATCCCACCTCCTCTTGCAGCACCTTTCAACAAGGTACATACCCCATATTGATACAGTAAATTACCCAGTTGTATAAATGGGTAAGTCAGTGTAAGTTGCTTGGGAGGAAAATGACAGCTAAATGAATAAATGTAAGAAAAGACAATCTCATTCTTAGACCTTCTGTGTCTTTTTTCCCCAAAATTACTGATTTAGATCTGAACATTCAAGCTGCTTCAGAGGGAACCCTGGTTTAGAGAGGAATTACCCTACTGGTGAATAATGTAATCAGACGCACCAAGTTCTAACACCTCTCCAAATACAGAATGTGATGTCACAGAAATGGCATGGCAGAGTGCTGAAGGAAGTCTTGCTTGTTGGTTTCAACACAAACGTTAGTAAACTGGGGGCCTCCCAATCTGAGAGCCCAGTTTGGAAAGATGTTCTTCCCATAGACACACAAAGGGACTCCTGCTGAGGTGGGGTCCAGATCACTGCCACTCCATGCTATGTTTGTATCTCCTGTTCAGTTCTTATTATTTCCCTCTCAACATTGGGAACTCTTGAGTCGCTGTGCTTGCTCTCCTCTCTCCACACCAGGTTTTATATAATGCCCCCTTTCCCACCCATCATGTCCCTCATAATCCTGTTAAAGCTCTGTGTGTGCCTATGGATTCAGACAGTTTACTTGTTTACTTTTCCCAGCTGGACTATAATTTGTTGGTTGCCGTGGTTTTGGTTAAATAGTGAAGAGCTGTAGCAATTCTGTACCATACAGTGACAGACACAGGGTCTCATGATTGATTTGTGACCTCCACCTGCCCCCTGTGCTCAGAATGTGACCCAGTCGTGCTCCAGCATCTTCTCAGCACGGTGTTACATTTCCCCACCTGGAGAGCTGACTCTTTTCAAAGTCACTCAGATTCATGAATATTCACAGACCCTCTATTCCGCCAGACTGGACAGCATCATATATGTTAGCCAGCTGAGGTGGCGTGTAGGGGATCGATAGACCTCGGTTCCACAGGGAAATCCAATATGTGGTCAGAGGTCACGGACACCGATCCTCATTAACTATTAACAATAGGTTGTCTTTCACAGTAGTAAGAAGCAAGCTGAACACAGTAAGAAATGAGGCTCCATCCATTTTCAGTATCAATCCAAGCAGCCAGTCACGCTGACTTAAGAGCCAATTCCAGGAAGCGCTGGGACGGAAGACGATGTAGGAAGGAATGACAGTCTGTCAATACCACATGACTAATGAATGGAAAATGTTGGAAGGGCTTTGTTTAAACCAAAAAAATTTCAATATACTGTAGGTAGTTATGAAGCAAAGAGGAAAATTTCACAGTTTTTTCACAGTGTGGGCTCTTCGGAAGAGCAGAGTTAGGAGGAATATGAGGTTCAAAGCACAAAAGCTCGGAAAGGGCACTGCATTGCCGCAGTGCTGAGAGAAAAACACAAATATATTCGTCTCTTTACAGGCTCCACTTTGAAGTGTTTTCCACCCCCATAAACACAAAAAGACACAGGCTCCTTTTTCCTCAAGTGAATTCAACCATTTCGCAACAGCTGCACACAAAGGCAAAGGATGTGACCATGGGATGCAGATTTAAACTTGTGCAAAGGGGCAGGAGAATAACAATGTAAATGTAAAAAAGGATTCTGAAATTCTAGCCACTCAGGATATTGTGTCGCATAAACTTTGGACACCACAGTGACGAAACAGTCCTCTTTTAGTTTCAGATTAATCCTGGTGCTATTTGCGGTGCTGGAATGATCCAAGTGATGGAGTCACAGTTTCAGGCTGACTTCTACAGCTTCTGTTTACTGAAAACTTCTATGATAAATTATACCCTTTCAGCACCAAAACAAGGGCTGTAAAACATGGTGCTGTAGAGGCACAAAAAAACACCCCAGGTCCACTATGATGTCCCTGGCTTTGAATTCTGGATGTACACTGACCAGTGTGCCATGCATCTGGGATAGATGTCAGAGAGCTGCAAACCAGCACTGAACAGATAATGAGATGGATGTATGGATGGATGGATGGATGGATGGATGGATGGATGGATGGATGGATGGATGGACACCATACATGAAGCAACTGGTGCCTTTCCCCTCATGGCCATAGTCAAATAACAGCATGTTCTTCCATGCCGAATTGATTATATATGTGCGTGTTCAGATGATACCTTGATCCAAATGGACCTACATGGGAATAGAGAGATGTGAGTGGGACTCAAGCACAGATGGAGGGGACTGGGGAAACACAAGTGCTATTGCAACTACCAGTATCTGTGGGAAGAAGTGGGAACATCAGGCCCATGTTGAATGATTGTTATAATAGCTGGACCTGAAAGGTTCTTTGCAGCTGCAACATAAATTATTCAGAAAATTCCACAGCAGCAATCTGAAGAACATGAAATACAATACTGGTGCCTGCCAAGCGTATAGAAACAAAAGAAGGTTTTCACTAGAGGTTCCAGGTCAACTGATGAGCAAGACACTTTCTTGTTGTTCCAGTACGTTAAAACACCAGTGTAACAAGCTACAAAAAGCCAAAGTCAAGATTTCATACCTCCCATCAGACTGTGCTCATGGATACCTGTGTTAAATTACAGATGAGTAATTTACCTGCACAAAAATGAAGGACAGACTACATTTCTTTAAGTGTCACCATGTTTTCCCCAGCAGCGTCATGTGTCATGATCGCAGATGTGCAGAGAAGTGCCAGATGCGCTCAGGGCAGAGCAGCTGAGTGGATACAAGTGCATATATTTGCAGAGTGCAGGCTCGTAGAATCGTATCATGAATAGGGACAGCCTGGATTCAGACACCTTCTTTGGGTTACTGTAAGAAGTTAGTGGCAGGTTCTTTGGTGTAGTGAACCCTAAATACCAAAGATCTGACTGCATTCCCCTTAACACTGTAGCCTTACTCTGCAGGAACCTAAGATATCTTCCTCACCTCTGGACACTGGCATCCCGTCAAGTATGAATGTGATGATACTAGTGATTTGTGGGTCTGAATGCTTCACTGATTCCCATGTTATAGGGTTTGTTTGTGACAACTGGGGCAATTTTCACTGTCTTGGCTGCCAATTAAAGCAGTGAATGGAGGGAAAACTTGCACAAGGAATCTTGGAGGCCTCCTACACAGCCCTGAACATTGGGATTAGACAAAAGGAGAGGTTTCTATCTCCTGTTGACCTGACTCTGGGATCAGAACAGGGGTAGAGGGCTGTGGAGTTAAGGTTAGTGGAAGCTAAGGACACCATTCCCTTTTAGCTGATGTGTCACAACACTGTCTCTTTCCATGGAGTCACTGACCTTTTGACATTTGCTGCCCAGCTTACCCCACTTTACCCAAGCTTACTCCATCTTACCCCAACTTACCCCAGCTTCTAGCTCTGTAGGCATGCGGTCTGGATGGAGGGATTGGCACTGAAGGGATGTTTACCATGCCCATCAGTGTGATTAACCCACAAACCCAGCCCATTCCTGACTGCTATTTACCTGTATAACTGGTTTACTGTCCTGTGCTCTGGTACTCCATGGTAGAGCAACCAAGTAAGCTCAAGTGTGGCAACTACCAGTACAGACACACAACTCCACAGAAGCACTTTCACATTGTCTTAAAAGAAGCTGAAGGCATAGCGTTTAAAAAGGAATGCAAATACATGAAACAACTGATGAGGTCAAGGGAAGAACAAGAAATACCTGTGGGCCAATGGTACCACTGGTGTGTGAAGCCTAGAAAGCAGCTGCTTGCTCTTTAACGCAGGAACTTGGCAACCTTAGCCACTCTAGGCATCTGATAGTCCACTACTTTCTCAGATTACCGCCAACTTGTTAAAACTTCCTACCATGTAGACTCAGCTATGGAGTAAGCCTGAAATATTCAGGTATGTGTTTGGAGCTCAGGTACCAGAGTACCCTGCTGTACTCAATCAAGGTACTTATCCTGAATTAGTCCAGCAAAAATACCAAGCTCTCTAAATGATTCAAATACAATACAGACACCCCTCAGCTTACGTAAATTTGATTTATGTAAAATCCGGATTCTGTAAAAAATTCCCGACATAGACATTATTTATGGACAGTGCTTTTATTTTATGCAAAACATCTGAAATACGTTAAGCACAAGTCGGCGTAGCCAGACAAGGCAGGAAGCTGCATCTTCCTGGTTCCTGTGTGTTTTGAGCCGTGAACGCATCTCCTTGCATTAGTGTAGTGCTTTTTTCCCATATTTTTTACCCTTTTCACTATTCACAATGCCTGGTGGTAAACGTGCACTTGAAGGAAAATGAGAACTGTCTCACAAGTGTACAGCAATCGATTTGGAGATGAAGTTGAAAATAAGAAAGTATGAAGGTGGACAAAGATTATCGTCTATAGGATGGGAACCAGGTTCAGCCGTATCGACTGAATAAGATAGAGAAGGATGTTATACGTATAAAGGAGCACATGAAAGGAACAGCTAGCATGAAAATAACAATATATTATACAATAACATGACAGACATCTAGTATGTCTGACATTTACTACCAACCAATGCCAACAACCGCTTGTCCTGAGCAGGGTCGTGCTGAGCTGGAGCCTGTTCCGGAAACACTGGGCGCAAGGCTGAAGGGTGAGGGGAAGCACCCTGGACAGGACATGAGTCCATTGCAAGGCACCCCAAGCAGGACATGAAAGCCAGATCCACCATATAGTGGGCACCAACCAAACCTGCTGCGCCACCATACCCCTTGACATTTACTAGAGCATGATATTGTGTAATTTTTTTATACCCGTGTTTGCAACAAATGCCTAGAGTATGGTAGGCTAGCCCATGCTGAATGGTGGGGGAGGAAAGGGAATCTGACATTTTGACTTACGTAAGGCGTTGAAAAACGGTCTATTTGCGTAAGTTGAGGGATGTCTGTAAATGCTTAGGATAAAAGAGTCATTAAAAGCAAAAAATTAATGTGGAGTGCCGTTCCCCTCTTCCTCATGCTCTAGATACATCGTTCAAGGTAACCACAGAAATACTCATTATCTGATAATCAAAAATCCAATTAAAGGTTAAGTAGCTTGGATAGTTCACATGGGTTGATCTTTAGTTCCCTGGCTGATTGGCTGCTGATTTGGTAGGTCTCTGTATTCTGGGGAATGGGCTCATTGACCACAGCTACCAGGCTGCCAGAGGAAGTCCTTGGTGGACAAGAGGCTTTTTGCTCTTTTTTTTTTTTTTATGCACAGCAGTGCGGTGAGTATAAATCTGAAATGTAAAGCAGTTTTCTGCCAGCAGCTGTTCACACTTCAGTTCAGAGAGATTCCAGCTCTCCATTTACTGCAAGACTGTTAATCACATTATCCTGACAACACGGAAACCCCTCCACTTGCCCCCATCCTAGGTCCTCCTGGTTTTCATGCCCCCCCGGGAGCATGAAGGTTCCAGATGAGTCTGCCTTATTATTGTATTATAAATGACCCCCTCTCTAATCAGCCCATCCCTCACAGATAATCACAAAGTATGATATACAAAGCAGAGATACAGAGTCATGTATCTGTGCTCTTTCTAAGGAATGTCCTGCATTTGGACTCTCATTGACTAACAGTAGTGATTTTGCCGCTCTTTCATCTTATTTTTGTTGTCAATCTGGCCATGTAGCTATGTAGCTAATGGGGATATGAACAGCATAAAAACACAGAAATTTTCAGGTTAGTGATGTTACTATTATTAATATATGGTTTAGCAGCAATTCCTGCTCTATTTATACAGCTGGATGTTTCACTGTATCAGTTCAGAGCAAGTACTCTGATCAAGGGTACTACAGCAGTTAGTGCAACCTTCAGGCTAGAGGTTCACGTTCTTAATGGCTACGGTAAAACAAGATATGTCATGTCTATGTCAGTGTGGTTCCATTTAATAATTCATTTTAAGTGTTTTGATCCACAGTATTTTGATTATAGAAATGTAGGTTAAGTGCAACAGCAGAGATGTGTAGAGATTCATTCAGGACCTGTATAAGCTGTTGGCAGCCTGGAGGATCTGAGTGCCTGGCAGCTGCGGAGATCAGAGCAGAAACCACTGGCTGCAAGCAGGAGAACCTTGAAAACCCCCCTAAGGTCTATCACAGGGAACTTGACTGAACACAGAAAGTCGACAAAGATTAACGCTGGTGGGGGTGGGAGAGCTGTATCTGTGTCCCTCGGACATGACAAACATGTGAAGAAGACTTTGGGAGGAGGGAGGTGTCACTCATGGAGTGGGATGTCGGTGGACAGGTTGGAGATCAAAGTGACTGTGATTTCCCATCTAGGTGTAAGGACATGGGAGTGCAGGACCCATCAGGCAGACTGAGATAAGGCAGGGACTCCCTCTTTACCCACTATGGATCTGCCAGGTGAACAGAGGCTTCTGCCTGGATATCTTGCAGAGCTAATCCTCTTTCAAATCCAATCCCCATATGCATGTCCTTCATATAAGTCAAGAGAAGACAGAGCACCGATCCAACACCCTCCTTCTACTAACAAATCATGTGATTTCCAACAAAACCACAACCAAGGCAACACTTGAATGAACGTCTGTATAATCAAACTGGAGTGTCATCTGTCTTCTTTTGTTTAATCATATCATTTACATGACAGACAAGTCAATTAAGATCCACACAGCTCATGTGTTATTTATACAACAGTTCAAGTTATGTATGAGATTTAAGGGTGCAATGGCATCTATTTTTTTCACATAATGAAATACATACTGCACAATTTTTAAATAAGATTATAGCTTAGTAGGGGGGACGTGGTGGTGTAGTGGGTTGGGCCGGGTCCTGCTGTCTGGTGGGTCTGGGGTTCGAGTCCCACTTGGGGTACCTTGCAACGGACTGGCATCCCATCCTGGGTGTGTCCCCTCTCCCTCCAGCCTTATGCCCTGTGCTGCCAGGTTAGGCTCTGGCTCCCTGCAACCCCGTATGGGACAAATGGTTCAGACAATGTGTATAGCTTTTTAACAAAATAAAAGGCATTAAATCAACTCTGTATGAAATGAACTATACAATAAAGAACCCATAGAATATTTTGAATTTACACTATTTTGTAAATATGCTAATTTCTTTGTTCCTCAAATGAATTACATCTGAATTAGTTTTTTTTTCTGTGAATTATGCAACAAAGCCACTTCAGGCTATTGAGTCTTAAAAAGCAGACATCAAACAGTGCATAAAGAAGTACTGTTGGAGAAATTAAAAATATGCAGATAAAAAGAGCAACCAGTGTGACTACTATCTAGAGGCAGCCAAATACCCCGTAGCTTTGTATCCAGATCTCAGTGTATTTGGGGCTCCTCACAGATCTTGTTGTGGTTAAGGTCATGGACTTGTGTCACCGCTACACCACCGCAGCTACTGCTCTAGTGCCCTCGATCAAGGTACTTACTATGAATTACACCAGTACAAACATCTTGAATGCTAAATAGGTTTGACACTGCAAATTGCCTTTAATAGGAACATCAGCTAAGCAACAAATAAATTGCTGTAGTGCTGTGATTTAATTTGTCCTTAATACTGGTCCCACAGCTACATCCCCTAGTTAATGTGGGATTACTTCAGGCTATACACAATCCCATACCTCTTCTCTAAGTGAGACCTGAACGTGAACAAATCGTTTAAAAAAAATGAGAAATCCAATTTCGACTACGAACAGCTACACAAGTCATACACTGCTGCAAGATAAGGAAAAGTGTAGCAGTTCAGACAACCAAAAGAACTGCTCTGTAGACCTAATTTTCTCAGTATCCCAGCCCCACCCTTTTTGATTTTAGCCACGTAACTTACTAAGGAAATAATAGCATGTACTATGAGACACATAATTCTGTGATTTTTTTGGAATTCTGGAATTTGATGATTGCTTAGCTACTTAAATCAGTTCCTTCTGGGTTCATTTCTAGATGTAAAGCATGAATTTAAAACACGTGAAGCTGTTGAGACATTAACATTGAACTTTCCAAAAGGCTGCAGGTGCACCAGTCCTGCACCATGAAGAATTCCAAAGTAAATCCAGCTAAACCCAGTTCTCCCAACAACTCTACCATCACAGCCCACACACACACACACACACACACACACGCAACCCCATGTGCGTTCACCTCAATGAGACCTGGAGACCCCCAGCAGGCTACCCCTCTAATCTGAAACCACCTTCACACACACAATCCAGGGAGAGGAGGGTTTTACACTTTTAAATGATTTCAGATATATAAAATGGCACTCAATTAACTTCCTCATGCAGTCACATTACACGCATGTGGCACGTGTGTGATGTGAGCGGCTGCAAATTATGTCTCCACGAACTGCCACGTTACAGGATCAGAGGAGCCAGCCAGCGGAGAGGAGCATGAATTAATGATGGAGGCAGCAGCTGATCAGAAATCAGCTAATGGAAGGAGGGGAGGGTGCAGGGGAGTGTCAAACTGCCCCGGTCACGGAACACAGAACATAACAAAAGCGAAACAAAAACAACATACATGTGTGGGCGGGGGGCAGCAGGAGGTAATGCAGCAGAATCCTGAGAGACACATTAACCCCTTCTCTCAGATGCCCCCTCCCCCCTTGCAAAAAGCTGGCCATGAATGTTGTGTGGATAGCAGCCTGAGGGGTGCATTTTAAAATGTCAAAACAGGCAGTTCATAAGCTCCAATTCAGTGCCTGTGCCTTCACTTGAGGTTGGAGCGCACTTAATGATCATACACACACACTTCAGACACACGTGTGCAGGCCCCTGCACAAACACACACACTTTGCACATACATACATTCATACTTTCACTAACACAGGCACCTGGGGCAGCAGGTGGCACACCGGTATCAGCTACTGCTTTGCACTTGAAGGACCCATATTTGAATCCCTCTCCTGCTGTACTAGCCTGGATGAAGGTACTAATCTAGAACACAGTAAAAATTACCCTGCTATTTAAATGCTGTGAGCAGCCTAGTGTACAAACCTAACATTATAATTTCATTTCAGAAAAGAGGCAACTAAATGAACAAATAATAACTTACATACATACACACATACGTTCAAAAAGCATACAGACACACATTAATGTAGTAATACACTGAATCACATACTGAGTAAATAAGATCACTTTCAGAATCAGAATCAGAACGAGCTTTATTGCCAAGCATGTTCACACATACAAGGAATTTGTCTTGGTGACAGAAACTTCCACAGCACAGACAGAATGACAGTGACAAGACAGAGATGAGAAGATAGAATATGTGAATAAAGGATAAAAAATATATAAAAAATATAAAGTACTCAACATACAAAAATAGTCACTAGACATTATATGTATGTACAGGTATGTTCTATACAAATGGAAGGGAATGTGAGTAAGAGATATTATGTGATAAATAGATATAATTATAAATATAAATAGCGTTGTGTATTGCACTGGCTTACACTCTCGGGGGGATTTAGCTGTTCATGAGGTAGATGGCCTGAGAAAAGAAACTTTTCTTGTGCCTGGCTGACTCATGTCCAGCTGACTGCCAGCCAGTGTGGGTGTACAGGAGCTCGCAAACCTCTCAATCTCCACAGGGGTCAATAACAAATAAGAGGAGAGCTGCAATGTGTGAATTAGATTGAGGGTCAGAGTAAATCACAGCTATTCCCTTTCCAATGGGTCATAACTTACAGCCCTCATTCAGCAGAGTGGCCAGCCGTCGGCGCAGTGGGATACCGGCCACCTTTGAATAAAGCCAAGTGTTAGTGTTTATCTTTTAGGATGGCACAGCCTGAGCTCGATGCTCTCTCAGATATGACTCTTTCAGGCTGAACTGAGCTTTCTGCACTGAGATGCGACGACTGCTGGAGATGAAAGAGTCAATCAGCATATGGTCACCATAGCGGCACAGTCCTGCCTCGAGGGGGTTAGGACATGTCTGTTATTAAGAGTAATAATACTGCAGTCCACTCATGCAATAGCTTTCTACTGATGTGCTTTTAAACACACATTTTTCAAAGCAAGGTGGTGCATAATAGAGTTAATACATAAATGATAATAGACATATTGATAGAACTTTAATAAACTTTATTGATCTCGTAGGAAATTGTACACAGCTACTCCACTGTGAACGGCAAAAGTGTATAAAACCAGTACTAATACTAATACTAATGTAAAACCAGTTAATGTGACAAAGAACCGGAGCAAATGTGAGCTAAATGCAGGAGGACAATACAAAAAAACTGCTGTGGTTTTGTTTTTCTCCAAACTATCCTGGCTGCTGTAAGCCATATTACATTTACATGTACATGCATTCATTTAAGGGGGGTACAGCGGCGCAGCAGGTTTGGCTGGGGTTCGAGTCCCGCTCGGGGTGCCTTGTGACGAACTGGCGTCCCGTCCTGGGTGTGTCCCCTCCCCCTCCAGCCTTATGCCCTGTGTTGCCGGGTTAAGCTCCGGTTTACTGCAACCTCACTTAGGACAAGCGGCTTCAGACAGTGTGTGTATGTATTTAGCAGATGCTTTTCTCCAAAGTGACACACATCTCATACAAAATACAATGTTTTCATTACATTAGCAGAAGGAGACACTTAGATGCAGACGTGTGATTCTAAAGTGTAGTTTGTTTAATGCTGCAGAATTAACTAATCATCTTAATGGCCACTTTATCAATCGCACAGAATAAATTGCATTTTTTTTCTTTTCTACAGATTGATTGAGTGTGAACCCCATCAAGCCACAAATACAGAGGCCCCTCTTCTGTTTGGTCATGCTGAGATGACATCATGTTCCATAGTTGCAACAGAAATACATTTTATTTAAATAGATTGTATAGATTTATATTTTAAAAATCTATTTTTAAATCCCTCCTGGTAACCTGTTGCCTGTAAATAGCAGCAGCTCTCTTTTTCTTCCCAGGGACCAGAGCATAAACACTGGAGCACAGGTAGTGAGTCACAGTTACCCAAAAAGACACGGTGCTCATCAGACAAAACAAACCATCATTATCCAAATTCCTGGTGCATCCGAGCGCTCAGTGAATCACAGAGAGATGCTCATCAGAGAAGAAATTGCTGCTCAGAAATCCTGGATCCGAACCTCGAAGTCAACTTTTCAACCAAATTTAATTCTAAACACTGCTGTGGTCTTATTCTGTATTTAATGCTTTGCAAGATGGTATCTGAAAAGCTAACATGATATACCGAGTTTTTCGATTGGCAGCAATTTAGAAAGTATTCATATTATGACTGTGAAAGAATATGAATAAGCTAAGATTTGCCCAGTAAAAGCTTGATGGACATCTCTCCTGTCTCATCAGCCTCCAGAGACGGACTGCCATGGGAGGAATGTGGAAGGTATCCCAGGAATGTGACACAGTGATGGAACCAGGAAGAAGATCTGTGTCTTTGTTGCGCTTCTAGATGTGGACTAACCACCATCTGGGATCGACTTCGCAAGCATGACCCACATCGGCCGGCTCACTGCTTGTGAGAACCTCTGAGTGCCTCCCACAGCCCTGAGACGCGAGTCTGATACTGTTTGTCTTCACAAGACGACAGACAGGAAATGTGGAAGAGGGTAGATAGACTCATACAGTAGGACCTGATGAGAATGTTCCAGCTGATGTGAACCACAGGCCATACACACACACACACACACACACACACACACACACACACACACACACACACACACACACACACAGAGCAGAGCCTGAAGTAAGACAGCAGTGACATGCCTTCTTACTGCTTCATGGTCAGTGCATTAATAATCTGTCCTGTAAGCCTGTGGCCTTCTGCATCCTGGCTTCCAGAACAGTGATTTCCATCATCATACCCACATAACCAAGAACACTTCTTATCAGCAGACACGAATATTTCCTCATTGACAAAGCCATCAACAGGGATGACCACTGATGACTGCTGAAGCACTGTATCATCTTCTGAGCCCCTCAAAAAAGGCTAAAAACTCCTATGGAGCAGCACACCATGTCAGAAATGTATGACAGAACATTAACTGCTACATATACACTGATACACTAGATACACTACTTACAACAGGTCACTCATCCATACATCAGTGAAACACACTCTCTGTCACTCACACACTATGGAAGATCCTGAACAGCATGTCTTTGGACTGTAGACGGAAACCAGAGCACCCAGAGGAAACCCACACAGACTGAGTGGGGATCAAACCCACATCCTTTTGCACCACCCAGGCACTGTGAGACAGCAGCACTACTTGCTGTGCCGCCCAATAGTATTTACAATTATTTACCCATTTCTACATCTGGGTAATTTTACTGGAGCAATTTATGGTAAGTACCTTGCTCAATGGTACTACAGCTGGAGTTAAGGCTTGAACCTCTAACCTTTGGGTCCAAAGTAGCTCTAAACACTATGCTACCACCTGCACCATAGAACAGCTAACACTGGTACACATGTTACATCACACACTGGAAGAAGATATCGGAAGCAGCCGCTGTTGCTCCAAAGGTGCCACTCCAATCAAGTCTACTGACAGCCATCAGTGTCCTCAATGGTCCCCCTCCAGCTGGTGGGGCAATTAGAGGAATAAGAGCTGTATTTAGGAAAGTGTGTCATGTGGGGTGACCAAAAAAAACTGCGTGTTTTCATTGGACTCATAGCCTTTTCAACCGCAAATTTGCTGCTATTTGTCAACTGGTCATTAGATGCCTAATGTGGACTTAATTTCTCCATCGGTAAGAGTGACTTCATTACTTTCACATCCTTACATGGTATTTTTTCCTTTACTAACTCCATATATCTAGCAACCAGTATGAATACAGTTTATAATGCATTTCCCTAACAATGTCCGGGACAATGAGAAATAATTTGTAATGCACAAATTGTATTCTCTGAGATGTATGTCACTTTGGAGAAAAGCGTCTGCTAAATGAGTAAATGTAAATGTAAATACTATAGTGATGTATTTTGATGGGGAGAATGGAGACCTCGAAGTGTACAACATAAAGCTGTATTTGTTAGCACAAAAAGGTGGCAAAGAGCTACATCCAGAGTGAATAAAATAATATATAATATAAAATAAACAGGAACTATACTCTTTCAATGCAAGTTAATACCCCAAGCCAGCCTTCTCATAAAGGGTTGGTAAATCCGCAATGGTGTAAAACCAAACACAGAGCACGAGACCCTCTCGGCACAAAATGACATTTACTAAATAGTGAAATCCCACAAAAAACACCGCCCACAAGCAACTCATTACTGAAATAATCCCGTTAAACAAAAGACACAACTGTTCCCAACTATGGAGCTTAGCAGTTCAACTATACACAGGTCACTTCTTAGCAGGGCACCACAGCACAGCAGACACGACATTATTATTAATATTTTATTGCTAAGTTGTCACACTTATCCCGTAGTGACTTACTGTATATCAGCTGATCTATCTATTTATCTATCTGTCTAGTATATAACCAAAATGTGGACAGAGACAGTACAGTGAGAAACTGCAAATATGACCACATACATAGAGCAACGGCTGAAGGCCAGAAGGTTACAATATTTCACTGGTTTGATCACGCAGCACTGTCTAATAAGTTCCAGAAGGATTTTCAGACCATTTGACCCATTTATAGAGCTGAATATTTTTCATTTGAACCACTCAAGGTAAATACTTTGCCCAAGGGTACTACTCATAGGATAGGGCCTTGATCTGGCAACCTCCCAGGTACGTGCCCAAGACCTCAATCACTGTGCTAAAGGCTACAAAATGACAAGAACTGTTAATGAAAGTGAGTGAGTGAGTGAGTGAGTGAGTGAGTGCTTGGCAGTAGAAATGTGCTGAGTATTAAAAAATAATATTTTTGATATGGATCTAATAAGGGCACTGTAGTGACATGGTGACCTCAGTGTCATTATGACAATGGATCACAATGAATCGGGGGGTGGTATCTTTTTGTTCTGTACACACAAGGTCTCTCTAGACTGGACTGGCATGACACAGCTCCAGCTGGATGGGAAGAAAGAGGACACAGAGTGACATTCTCATGTGCTCCAACAATGGAGCTGGAGAATCTGGATGCCTCTTCAATCCTCCTTCATCTCCAGCGCTTCCCAGCTGGTGCCGGACTTGACTAGACTGGAGAACCATTAGCAATTCTCAATTGCTCAAAGGTTTTGATACAGAAAATGTAACCTACTGTACTAAATCTGGCAGAAAAAAAAAAACCCTCCACAACCAGCAGCAACTACACACACACATACACACACACACACATTTTCAGAACCGCTTGTCCCATACGGGGTCACGGGGAACCGGAGCCTAACCCGGTAACACAGAGCGTAAGGCCGGAGGGGGAGGGGACACACCCAGGACGGGACGCCAGTCCGCCGCAACTATTCTGTGTTAATCCTTCAAAGATAAACCGTCACCAGCAAATAAATGCCTTTATCTCTCATGCTACCATGGAAACAGGAAGTCACGGGTATTTGGTATAAATAAACCCGTAATAAAATTGGCAGATTATAGAAGGA
The DNA here is from genome assembly GCF_900964775.1 of Scleropages formosus. NCBI lineage: Eukaryota > Metazoa > Chordata > Actinopteri > Osteoglossiformes > Osteoglossidae > Scleropages > Scleropages formosus. Next base: position 778,145 of record NC_041819.1, on the reverse strand, counting down.
GCTGTAAATATTTCATATATGTGTATCGTGAATTGTGGTTTTGTGAGTAAAAACAAACTGATGTAATTAATGAACACCACAGTATCTCACAGACGTATTTAATGTTGTGGAGTGAGACTGAGAAAAAGCTACAAAAAAGAAAATAATGTTGTACCACCTAATATTTGACACACAAATCTTGTCAGAGGACAGAAATTCTGTACTCTTTACTCCAGTCCAGCTGTGTATCTGTATCTGTGCTCGTGTTTTCACACACAAGTTTACAGTACCAATACGATGGAACAGCTCACCAGTGTGAAACTACTGATCTGAAATCGAAACAATTACTAATATTTTAAAGTGATATTGGTTACAGTTTTGACACGTTTCAAAAACTGGAGAATTTCTTGAAAAAATTCCCATTATAAAATAAGAAATACTCGTGTATCATGTGTTGCAACAACGCCAGAAATCCAAGGTCATTGGTGACACCAAAGAGGCAATTTGTTGGCGTCTCCATGGTAACAGCACCACAGCTGCCCATGAGTACGACGTATCTTTGACTGTCCCCAACGACTCTCGTGATGGGCGATGGCATATGAAAGGCAAACCACCATGGGAACGCAGTGCGGGAATTCCACGAGCAGTATCCTCCTCTGCAGATCAACAGATGCTCGTGATTGGCCCAGGGCTGACAGACAGATGGCTGGACAATGGGTCCTGCAAACAACACGTGGATTGTTCCCAGAATGCTTGGCAAAAGAGAACTTTCCTTTGAAGAGTAGGACTGCATTAAGGGAAGACATGGAATCTCAGTAGTGTGACTAAGTATATAGGACTACGTATAGCTGTAGTGAAAAGGGAGTATGCTGGTGAGTGTGGATCCCCAGGCAAGGGGCAGGGAGGGCCTTGATTGACAGCTCCCCACTGCCTGCCCCCCTTAACAAGTTAGTGCTGACCAGCTACTGGCATGTAAAGTCTCATTAGCCAGGATTTATCAAGGCAGCTGGTCGGAGGACTAGAGAGACTTTTGGGACTGTGCTGGCTGGGAGCAGGGGGGCTCCCAGGGGTTGCTGTTAGTACCGGCCATTTGTCCCATTGCTTTTCATTGCCTGTTCTTGGATCTCCTTTAAAGGGGCTTCATTTCCCTTATTTGGATCAGTTTGTAAATAAAGCGCCTGTTTTGTGTGGAAAACCTGCTGTCCTGTGCCTCAGTCCTGTCCATGTGGACACCGCCACCCCACACCAGGCCACAGTGTGCTGTGAATTGTTATAACATGTTGCATCTAACCTTTGTTCAGGGGTTGCGAGTATTAGGCTGTGATCAAGCAATTGGGTGAATGCTTAGTGTACTTTTTGTCTTTCTTTGGAGTCTGCTGGGGTCTCGCGCTTACTGTCCACTGAGGTTGTTGAACCCTCCAGCTGGGACACTAGGACAAAAGAGATGAGGAGGTGGGCTGGGTTTGTGGAAAACCGTGCAAATGGGAATATCAAGTTTAGGGGACCTTTATAATTTGTGTATACATAATATACGGTATATGTGGTATATATATGAGTGACAGCTGGGCAGGGGGGTGCAGTGGTGCAGTGGATTTGGTCCGGTCCTGCTTTCTGGTGGGTCTGGGGTTCGAGTCCTGTTTGGGGTGCTTTGCGACGAGGTGACATTCCATCCTCGGTGTGTCCCCTCCCCATCCAGCCTTGCGCCCTGTGTTGCTGAGTTAGGCTCCGGCTCACCACGACCCCACTCGGGATAAGCGGTTTCAGTCTGTGTGTGTGTGTGTGTGTGTGTGTGTGTGTGTGTGTGTGAGATGGCTGGGCTTAGCCAGGGATTCAATGTAACGCTTCCCTCCAGAAGTTCTGTTTTTACAAAATTCCAATAGAAAACAACAAGCACAACCATTGTGTGTTCTCAGCTCGTAACATGTTACCAGTTTACAAGCTAGCCAGTAAAAGCCCTTCGTTGCAGCACCAGAAGCCACTCCAGACAGAAGATCTCTTCAGTCTGCTTGAAGAACAATGTTATGTTGCCACTGAGAACTCAGATCATTAGAGCTGAGCTGCGAAAGCACCTAAAATGCCCTTTTCAATTCAAACGGCTTGATAATGATTGAGTCTGAGTGTATCTTATTTGCCAGTTTCTACAACGCATTAATCTTCCATGTAATTTTGGCTCATCGCTACACCTCTGTCCCAGTTCTGAGCAGCCGTGGGAATGCATCAGTTCCTGGTTCTGTTACAAAAACCGTGCCTTTATTTGTGCAAGAACACTTACAATGTTAGGTAAGCACCTTCACAATGATTTACTCATTTATACAGCTGGGTAATTTTTACTGTATCAGTTCAGGCTAAGTATCTTGATCAAGGCTACTACAGTACATGGGGGACTCAAACCAGGAACCTTCAAACAGTAAGGCAACTGTCCTAAAAATGTTCTCGCCATTTACAATGCGGCAAAGCAAAGAAGTGTTGCAGGATTTAAGAAAAAAAACTTTTTTTTACATGTGATCAGAAAGAAAATTCTTAGTCTCATCGCCTTTTGACACTTTTGTCTTCTGTCTGTCGTATTTAAATATCTTCTCACCATCGACAGCACCCTCCAGAAAGCCCTCACACCAAAACAACTTACTTAACCTAGTTCTGTCATACACTTACCATGAGTCTTGCTAAAATACTTCACTCCAAAACCACCACAAACCCACATAAAAGACTAAATCAATTCAGTGCTATTATTCTGTTGCCCATCAGGCACCCATCCAAATCAGTGCAGATGCCTCTAGAGAGCAATGAAGCATTGAAATGTGACAAAACTACAGAAATGTAACACTTTCCTGGCACAATGGTGTAGCGGACTGACATCTCACAGCTCCTGGGCTGTGGACTCTGATATGGAACCAAGTCAGTGTTTTTGGACTTTGTATGTTCTCCCTATGTTTCTGTGAGTTCTTTCCAGGTGCTCTGGTTTCCTCCCACAGTCCAAAGATGTGTTTCAGGTGGACTGGTAACTCTAATTTGTCCATTGTGTGTGTATGTGTTTGTGAAAATGAGTGTCCATGGTGTGTGTGTGCAATTGTCCTGTGATGGACTGTTGTCTTATTCATATTGTCCCCAGCCTTGCACCCTGTCCTGCCACAATAGGCTTTAGACCACTGCAACCCTGCACCCTGCATTGGACAATGGTTCAGTTTTTCCATGTTCTTCACCTTTCACTAGATTTTGACCAAGATTTTGACCAACCAAAATCTTGATGCCAATTCCAGTATCTTAATTGGTTTTTGTCAGATTTGGGAACGGCCCATAACTGATTTGCACGAGTCGATAACTCACACACAAATGAGGTTGTGTGCTGACTATTTCAGACTGAAAATGAACAATCCTGCATTCCGGTGTGGGAAAGCGACCTTTGATGTTCTTCTTAGACTGCACTGCTGGCCTCATGAAAACCAAACGTGCAGATAACTAATAATCCATCTTCCTGCATGCTGAGGTTCTGATCACTGCCACCCCTTACACAGAGACAACGCTGAGAATTTTCTCTGGTTTTTAAGGTTGTGTAAAAATATCCCTTTTAACTGTAAGCCTACAACACGCCAGTGTGGCTCCCTGGCTTCAAATCCTCTTATCTAACTTGAAGCTTCTTTTGATAACGGGACGCTACTACGACTTAGTTCTTATCATGAGAAAATGACCTGCAGCTCTTCTCACCGTACACACTTTTCCGACAGATTTGCCATGACGGCCCTTGTTTCGGCGAAACGAAAGGAGATGAAAACGGAAGCTTCTAGAACAGGGATACAGTGGCTTTCTTAGACCCTGAGGAGACTGCACACCATGGCCGCTTGCTTTAATCCAAAGCTGTTTTAGGAGTCAGTTTATTAACACGGTGAAGCACTGTTAATCATTCCTTTCTAAAGCTGCTGGTCAAGCTTACAATCTTGATGAGGCCAGCATTTTTTTGGCACCTGTAATGGAGTGCATGTAATTACAGTGTTGAGTCTGATAGCTTGATGCAGGCCATCCATCTCGCATGGCCTTGATGGATACATGGGGGAAGGGGACTCATCAGTGACAAATCACAAGGTTTCAGCAGGCTTGCGTGACTGTGGGAAAATTACCATAATGGGAACCAAAGAACGGAACATATGATGTATACATACATATACATATATATATAAATCCAAGTGGGAATGCAAAAACGGACATATATATCAAGTTCAATTTCATGTTCAAATTGTTTTTATTGTCATTCCTCTATATAGCTTGTATACAGTGGAACAAAATGTCATTTTTTTTGGAGACCATGGTGCAGTACAGAACAGGAGTACAAGACAATAAATAAATACACAGGACATGGGTTGTATTTGAGGACCTGAAGTGGCCACTGCATGCTACTGCATTGCCATCTTGAGCAATATATATGTAAATATATATATATGTAGGGGGCGCGGGGGCGCAGTGGGTTGGACCACGGTCCTGCTCTCTGGTGGGTCTGGGGTTCGAGTCCCGCTTGGGGTGCCTTGCGACGGACTGGCGTCCCATCCTGGGTGTGTCCCCTCCCCCTCCGGCATTACGCCCTGTGTTACTGGGTAGGCTCCGGTTCCCCGCGACCCCGTATGGGACACGCGGTTCTGAAAATGTGTGTGTGTGTGTATATATGTATATATATATCGTATATAACATGTGATAAAAAAGGCATAAAAACACGCAAAGACAAGTAGAAAGAGCAGAAATAAACACAGATCTCTCATTAAGAGGCTATGGCTGACCAATGGGATATTGCTGCTATCAAGATGACAAAGAATTTCTCTGAGATGTGTTTTCTCACTTTGCTACAGCATATGAAAACCAAGAAACATAAGTATGATCACATTTTCTGCTGTACATTGCAGGGATGTTGTTGTGTTAATATATCGGATGTGAACATTTCCTTGAAATAGTTAACATTTAACGGGGGCGCGGTGGCGCAGTGGGTTGGACTGGGTCCTGCTCTCCAGTGGGTCTGGGGTTCGAGTCCCGCTTGGAGTGCCTTGCGACGGACTGGCGTCCCGTCCTGGGTGTGTCCCCTCCCCCTCCGGCCTTACGCCCTGTGTTGCCGGGTAGGCTCCGGTTCCCCGTGACCCTGTATGGGACTAGCGGTTCTGCAAATGTGTGTGTGTGTGTGTGTGTGCGTGTGTGTGTGTGTGTGTGTGTGTGCGCGCGCAAAGGGGGAGAATAATGATAAGTTCTGCCATACATTCCTCCTGTATGTTGCTGTGTTTCTTGTCCATACAAAGTGTATTGCAGCAGGGTGCCTATGGATCATGTGTGTGATCACAGTGGAGAAGAGGTTAATCATCATTGCTCTACATTTGACAGTTGTCATTCAACTGTATCTAGCTGGCAGGAAGCCATGAAGACTCGATCCAGTCAGTAACTGTCCTACAACCCATGTTTCTGGGAGAGGTGTGAAGCCATAAACTGTCACAGTGACCAAAGGAAAGGACTGGGGCTGTACCCTTTCACAAAACTGAATTTCAAGATCAGTCCTAATAATCAATCAGTGATCAGTTGGAGGTCAAAGTTCAAGATCAGTTGACATCATGTCATCAGACAGAGAACCTCTTCTCTTCAGCTCTCATTTGTCTCCGATTTTCACACTTCATTGTCAACTTGAGAAATCACCGTTAACACCATTATGAATCCACAGAGACTTGCAGAGCACAAATTTGTGGACCATTTTTCAACTAAATATTTACCACATTTACATCAGATCCTTTGCACATCCAGGGTGCTAAACCTGTTTTACTCTACAGTCTAGACCTATAAAACCAATCAACAAAAACCCTGTGAGACTCTGCCCTGGGAACAAACACAGAGAGAAGGAAGTGTCAGGATTGCTGAGCAAAGAAAAAGGTTTCTGCTCTCATATTTGGTGTTGTTTATGAGTCTTATGGAAATCATACTGAATAGGGCAAAACTGCATCTGTACTGGGGTTAATAACCCATTATTCCACATGGACTGGCTTCACAACAAATGTGAGTTAATTAGTGCGCTCTCTGTCCTCTTGTATCAAACTCCTGTTGTGCTTTTGGATTTCAAACACTCCTTCTTCATGTTAATGAGACACTGAATCTCTGACCCCCTTTAGTGCATCTGTAACACCCTTTAAAAACCTTCTGTCTTCTTCTAAGACAGATCCCTTCACATGACCGCCTGGAAACGGGAATCAAGCTGGTTGGTAGAAAACTTAGTTCTAATGAAAGCACTTCAAAGTTGCACTATTTTGTCTATTTTAAAGCAGTGAGGAATTCGGGAAGTAAAGAACACAAGAATACAACAGAGTCAAGAAGATTCTCTAAACTCTCTGGTCCCCAATGATGACAACAAGTAGAGAGGGGTTCGCAGCATGGATTTGGTTCAGAGAAGTGACAATTTAATCTTCCAATGTTCTACCATTCCCATCAAGACCATCCAGGAGGATGATGAGGGAGAGAGAGTGATTGCATTGTCTTTACACTGTGAGAAAGCAGGAGGTCAGAGAAGAGAACTTTGAGAGAGGAGTGCAAGCATCTGATCTCTCCATAGGTGTCACCAGGGATGGAGTTCCCCAGGATGGTGTCAACATAAGAGTAAACGTGGGGCCGTGTGCATGAAATGAAACCCAACATCAAACCAGGAGAGTCCTGTGGAAGAAGCACCGCAGGCCAGACTGGGATACCCACGGTGGGGGTTGGTGCTCCTGGACTCCCTGGAGAGGATCATCTTCAGAAACAACAGGAAATAAGAGACCGATGGAGGGCACGCAGAACAGCAGGAGGATTTGAATTCTGCTGAGACCCAGAAATGGGCTTGGGGTTCAAATGTAAGGGATGCAATCGGAGAACACAGGAACTAAAGGACATAATGATGGCCATTAGTATCAGCACTTGGAGTTAGTCTACAGGGACAAGGGCCACATCCAGAGGCCCCGCTGACCCTCTAAAGAGCATCAAACCATTCACGGCATTTGAGAAAAACTGCCAAAAGGTGGTTGTGTTCTCTGCAGCGTGCTGACAACCGTTCAACTGCTGTCTAAAACCAACAGTGGGAACTAAAGCTCATGTCCTGCAGAACACTGAGCTATCAGATGATGCGCACGACGCACTGATGATAGATGTATATTGGTGTTGTCTTCTTTTGTTCTGAGGACAGATGCAAAATCTCACTGTAGCACAGAAAGGGTCCTGTTCACTGCTTAATCGTGCGGTTCTCGTCTCACTCAGGTACCCATCTGGAAGCTGTCAGTCACCAAAGCAAAGGAGGTGGACACACACAAGGCCACCACAATGCACTGAGCACTTTCCCGACCAGATGACAACTAATTGTATGCTGGCCACTGTAACTGTACAGCAACTCTAAGCACACGTAGTTCAGAAGTAGGCCATTAGGTCATGTCTGGGTTCAGGAAATGGTTCCAAGTCTCCAAGAGGCCAGTTTTGAGAGAGGAAATGCAGTTGTGCCCTTGAGGAGAGTACTTAACCCAGTTTGCTGGAGAAAACACCCGACTGCAGAAATGTTGGAACTCGACACTGTGTACAGCACCCTGGATCAGGGCACCAGTGAGGAAAATTAATAATGTAATCCTAGCTCTATTAAAAGCTTCTCAATTTTGTATTTCCCCTGGCAGAATCACAGGCTCCAGTGCTATCCTGTCCATTGTAAAGGGTTCCGGGGAGGTGTCACTCCTCTTGTGGATGCCTGGAGCTGGACCGTGTCCGAGAGCAGCAGGACGGGAGGAGACAGCAAGCCGCAGAGAGAGAAAGTAGGTCAGCATCTCGAGCGGTTCCTCTGGAACCAGCCTTGCATCGCCTCGTAGACCCAGCCTGGGCTGCACAGTGAGCACAGTCGACGCAGACAATGCAGAGATGGCCAGGGTGGGGTATGTTCACTCCACGACTGAGCAGTGCTGCTTCTCTCTCGCGCCAAAAATAATCCCGTCTGCATGGTAGTCTGACAAACACTTCAAGCGACAGGTTTGGCAGTAGAACTGCATTTCACTGAATTGAAAGTCACAAAAGATCCCCAACCAGCCTTTTCTCATGCATGCCTATGAATGTATATGCATAATCAAAAGAATGAAATGCACTGTGCTCTCTGTGTCCCCACCCCCGTACCTTCTGCCTGCAGCAGCTTTTTGACTCACAGCCGCCTGTAAAAAGCCTCTGGCCATCCCTGATATTCATCCAAAAGGTTAAATTAGTGTGCCTCTGGACTCTGTAGGATGCACCGTAGTGACAGAAGGTTTCAGAATCAGGGTCACTCACAGAACAGCCACTGAAGGGTGGCCAGGCTCAGTGGGTGTTTCTGTGGTGAATCAGACAGTGACCACAGTAGGAAGAGGTTTAGGGTGGAGATGATGGGGCATGATTGGTTGTGTCCGTTTTTACCTCCATTCTTTTCGTTTCCATCTTTAGCGCGGTGTTCCACATCCCCGGCACCAGTCCGGATGACTCATCAAGGCACACCATGCCAAGCAAGAGTGCTGTCGCCAGCTGGAGGAGTGTACAATCTCCTAGGCAACCGCAGGTGGAGCTTTTGAGAAGTTGGCTGGGGAACTCGTGGCCCCAAGTGGGGATGACAACATGAAGGTTTAACCACATTTCGCCTATGAGGTGCGAAGTAGCTAAACCTACTAGCTTCCCTCACACCACCCGGTGCCCTCTAGTGAGCCGTAAGGGAACTGTCCACAAAGGCAGAGGACCTGTACCTTGAGCTGTGCACGTAGCAGCCATTGGCACCTTTTCTCTGACACCAACAGGCTACAGATCTGGTTTTGTACTATACATCCCAATCTGTGTATGCATTGCTAATAAGGAACCATGTGAAAATGAAAATGAAGTCCTCACTTAATAGAATGTGGCCTTCTCATAACTGCCCCAGTCGGCACCACTTCGTTGAGCTTTCATTTCAGCCGAGATGAATTAAGCAGACAAATGCGTCGAGACCTCAGCTGTAATAGTCATCCTGTCATTTCTCTGCCACCCGCTCTATCAGCTCCTTGGCAGAGCAGCGATTTGTGTCCATTTGCGCAATTTCGTTTACTGCTGCACACCAGGACAAAGTATAGGTTGTTTCAGTCACGCCTGATGTGGGGAGAGGGCGTGCCACAGATTGCAGCCAACCTCTCTCCATGTATTAACACACACTTTCAGCCTTGTGTCGCACGGGGCTGCCAGCATCACAGATTGGAGCCCCTGTTCCTCCAGAGCTGCAGATGTCCTTGGAGGACAGCGTCCCTGTCTCTGCTGCGTCTTCAAAGGCCCCATTCAGAAATCAGTGTTTAGAATTATGAGGGCGGGGGAGGGGGTGCTTCAGCATCTTCCCGGTGGTGAAAGCACACAAAGACCTGAACCTCTTCACTCATCCCCAGTTCATGCACAAGGTTCCTCTTCTCTTCCCTGCTCCCCAGTAATAATTTGTTGTTGCACATCTTAAACATGAACCATTTCATATAGCTGGACATCTATCATAGAATTTCAGGCTTGGTTCCACTTAAAGGTACAATACCAGGGATTCTCCTGGGACTTGAACTTACCATCTTCTGGTCCCAAGTACAGTACCATTGCCTCTGCTCTGCCCTACAGTTATACAGTTGAAATCCTATTATATACAGTGTCATGTGTGTGAAATAAGCTCATTCTTAGCTATTTTTCCAAAATGTAATTTGCTGCACACCTATATTTGCCGCATTACACTGAAAATGAATCAGTTAAGAAAGAGGATCAAAACATATGCCTTCTTGTACAGTGTAAGGAACCAATAATCTGATCAAAGCTCAAAGCCAACATTAACACCAAATTCAGCAGGTTGTGCATAACACTTTTTTCTGCCAAACCCAAACATAACGGGCTTGAAGACCCAGGTGAACAGGAGACCATCGGGCTTTGCTCAAAGCCCACAGTACGCAGACGAATGGCTCTGGGAGGTGCGGTAGGCTTTCGCAGCCGACGAGGTGATGTTTCACAGGCGTGCTGATGGGGACTGTGCACGAGACAGCCGATATCTGCAATTTGCTCACGAGCAGGGGGGCAGAGCTCAGAGCCCCACCCTCTCTGTGCATTGTGTCGGTGTGTGAGATGGCTGCTTGTCATCCAGACCCCGGCCTCGCACAGCACACACCAGCTGCAGAGGACAGCAGGAGAGTGGCCAGGGACTGTGAGGAATCATAAATGTGATTCCTGCTGCAGGAGTCAAGGTGTGATTGACTGGGGAAGGCAGAAGGACAGTTACACTGTGTGTGTGTGGGGGGGGGATCTCGATTCAGTTCATGGTCATATTGTCACCTTATCTGCAAGGTGTGGGAAGCATGATAAATGTGGACAAGGAGAGCATAATTTCATAGGGAGCTGATTACCACAGATACCTGTCCTGATCACCTCCATCAGATACCTCCCAGTTCATGGGTGTGGGTGTAAATGAGATTAAAAAGAGCCCACTGGGGACTGCATCTGGAAGGGCTGTGGCTCCACAGAAACAAATGATGTTGGTGTAAACCGAGGTGAGACCCTCTTTTTTATGTGTCCAGTCTGTCAAATGACAATTTGAGGATGAGAGGGGGATGGGGGAGCATGAATATTCTCTCTTCTGTCAGATGGGTCTAGCTGATCAACTGTGCTTTATATAAAAAAATCACTGATTATCAGAATGCCATCACAACAGAGCGCAATGAGTCAATGCAAAGAGTCAATGCCGCGCGCTGCAACATGAAGTCTCGGCTGGGTCACGCGCCGTAAACACATATATCTGCACATTTATTTTGTAATTTAAATCCATCAGCGCTGTAGTGCTGCTGCCAAACGTCCAGAGTCCTCATGGCTAGAGGCTGTCCTCGTCCCTATTTTTAAATGGCACGAGAAAGAACCATGTCAGAGTCACCTTTTTGGGTGACAAACCGGCATTTGCAAAGCATTTCTTATCGATCCCTCATCCCTCTCTGTCATTAACTCGTCATTTTACTGCCCGTCTCGCCCCCGCCGGCCGCTCCCATGTCGCGAGCAGGCAGCGCGTGGACCCGCACGCTGCCTTGCGGAGAACCCCCATCGGACGGGCCGCGCGGGGGCTGCGGAACGCGCGCGGACAGCGCGGTCGCGAGGCAGGGACAGCGACGCAAGGCGACTCGCGCGCCCCCGATCCCCGGTCCGATCCAGTACATGAGCGGCGCATCTGCAGCATCGATGACAGCTGTCACGGGACAGGTTTTCATTTAAAAAATGGAAGGTGTACATGCGTGAGAGAAGATGCACACAAAAACCACTTGCACTGGAAGGAAAGACAATATATAACTGTGCGAAATAATATTTAGAAAAGCATCAACCTAAGTGAGTATTTCTGTCTTAGCTGCAGAGGCATGATGAAGCAGGTAAGGGGCGTCATCTCGAGACACGGACACCGCAGTATGAACAGTACTAGTACTCAGTACTGTATACCATTTATCGTTGCTGCTCATCAATTTCACCATATCAGTCCACAAATACACGGTTCTCATTATTACTGTACCTCCGCGAAGAAAGCATCCATCGCCAAGCCGCTTCTCTTCCACGAGGCTTTCCTTCAACCGACGGTAAAGCCGAGGCTCGCGTGCCGAGCGGTGCAGGTGCGCGTGCGGTCCGGTCTGCGGTCCGGTTTTCGGGTGTTTCCCATCCACGAGCCTAGCGCACGGGACCTCCCACCCGCATCTTTCTCATTTGAGCCAGAAACTGAAAGCAGAAAAAGCTCGAAGAGCCAGCAGTGTGGACACGGAACAAAGTATAGATGTTTTTTTTTTATCCCACTCGCGATGGTCACGCGCACAGCGTCCCCGCAGCCTCCCTCGGTCGCCTCTCGAATACCGCACTACTCCACCAATCCTGCGCTTACCGCCCAGACCTGAGAGTTTAACATGACAGGGCGGGGCCCAACGTGTAGACCCCGCCCATTGCCACGCCCCTTCTGTGCAGTATCAGTACAATCATCAGTTGCTCTGTACGCTGTTATTGCTGTAACGGGAATGTGTGCCCGCAACGTTCAAGCCTAATTGGTCCCGTTATATCTGTGTTCTCATCCTCTGAGCACTACTGGTAAAATTTCTGATCAAATTTCTAACAAATTGTGATGCTCCTGATTTTTAACTTCAGCATCACTACCATCATAATCACAAAACTCACCGTTAACATTCTCCACCACCATAATAAAAGTTATATCATGAGGTATTGTGGCCTTTAATTCTGATCAAAAATCACACACACACTGTTTACAATCACTCGTCCCAAGCGGGGTCGCGGCAGGCCGGAGCCAAACCCAGCAACACAGGGTGGAAGGCTATAGGGGGAGGAGACACAGCGTGGGTGGGACGCCAGTCCGTCCTCAAAGCACCCCGAGCAGGACTCAAACCCCAGACCCACCAAAGAGCAGGGCCCCAGATCAAAAATCAGTTTTTTGAATTTATTCCCAAGTGAATATACAGAGCAGGTGTCCCATATGATAACAGTGGCACGGTCAGTAGCGCTGCGTTCTCACAGTGCCTGGGTGGTGCGAGAGGACGTGGATTCGATCCCTGCTCAGTCTGTGAGGAGTTTGCATGTTCTCCCCGTGTCTGTGTGGGTTTCCTCCCACAGCCCAAAGACATGCTGTTCAGGTTCCCCCATAGTGTGTGAGTGACAGAGAGTGTGTGTGTTCCACTGATGTATGGATGAGTGACTCATTGTAAGTAGTGTATCTAGCAGTGTAAGTCACCTTGGTGAATAAAGTGTGTGGGCTAATAACACTACATAGAGTTCATTGGAAGCTGCTCTGGAGAAAAGTATCTGGTAAATAAATAAATGTAAAATATATACATTAATATTTATATGATGCCACAAAAGCCCTTATGAGACATTTCTCCTTCTCATAGTCATGGGGACTCACCCTCTGTAATTGCCCTGAACACATGTGACTGGAGTCAGATTCAGAGCTCAGGAGTCAAACAGTTGGTGAGGTCTAACCATTCAAACTGGATTGTAGGCAAAGCTTCAAGATTCACCCTCCTTTCCAAACATGTTTCCATGGTAGCAGCATGGCTGCGCAAGATGTCACTCCTAACACATATAGACAGAAGAGGTGTTTTATGTGGAGAGAAGACTTTGTAGATGCAAAGATCAGTCTAAAGGGCAACTGTTATTGCAACCGTCAATGACACTGGGTTCAGTGTAAATACGAGAGAGAGGGAGAGAGAGAGGGTGACCTCACAGAGGAGCATAGTCACCTAAATATGTGTCTTGTGGCCTAGTGTGTGACTCAGGAGCAGGACTGCTCACGATGTTGATGCAGAGTATCCAGGCTGAATAAAATATAAAATAATGATAACAAAGATGTTTATATACTCACTTCTAATTGCACCAGTTTAGACTCTGCAGTCTCAGTTTCATGTAAATGTTCCTCTTGTGAACGGGGGTGCGGTGGCCCAGTGGGTTGGACCACAGTCCTCCTCTCCGGGGGGTCTGGGGTTTGAGTCCCGCTTGGGGTGCCTTGCGATGGACTGGCGTCCCGTCCTGGGTGTGTCCCCTCCCCCTATGGCCTTATGCCCTGTGTTGCCGGGTAGGCTCCGGTTCCCCATGACCCTGTATGGGACAAGCGGTTCAGAAAGTGTGTGTGTGTGTGTGTGTGTGTGTGTGTTCCTCTTGTCCATTAAGAGAATGGGTCATGAGACTAAAAAAAACTAGCAAAGGACTAATCAAGGTTTGAATATTGCTTCTGTGATCAGGGAGTAAGATACTGGACTGCAGTAGCTTCAAAAAGTCAGTCCATGTCAGTGTGAAAACCGGTGGTCAGGAGGCAGTTCTGTGGGAGTGTTCTTCTGAGCCCAGTTGGATGGTCTAGAACACAGTGCAGCACCAGCACGGCTTTCACATCACAGAGGTCATCAGATGAGACACTCAAAGTCATGTGGGACAGTACACTGAGAAAGGACAGCAAGGGTATAAGACAGACTGGAACAGAAGGGTCTTCTCTGAATTCCTCTGAAAGCTGCAGCTGGAAATTAAAAAATGACCAAAACATTTTAGACCTGCTGCTAGGATGTACATTCACTACTAATGTCAGCAGATATACTTTAAACCAGCAACTAGCCCAGGAGCACATTGCTCAGTTGGAAAGCCTTTAAATCCAAGCTTAAGACTTATGTTCACTTTGGTATATCCATGACCAATGTAATTCCTGTTTGCTGTGTTTTTTTTTTATTCTGTATAACGTGTTTTTTTTTAATTCTGTATAAAACTCTCTAATCTCATTATGTCATCAGTCACTAACCATTTCTATCTTGTTCAGCATTGTTTCTCAACAATGACACCTGAGGAAGCTGGCCGTCATACCAGCACTCCATGTTGACAGAAACTGAGTGCATGCCATGGTGGATGAGGTGTGCCTATGTGAACCGGGACATAAAGTTATTAGCACTTAGCTTCAATGTTGTAAATAGCTGTAAATTGACTTAAAAGTCTTTTTTAATCGAGAATGCCCAGGAGAGGTGGGCAGCCACTGGCACTTGGACCCCCAGAAATTTTTTTCTCCCTTGCCTTGCAGTTGGGAGTGTTTTTTTGTCCCCTTTATCCATGTAGGCTTCTTTAAAGCTTTAATAATGATGTAGTTGTAGTAATGTAATGTAGACCCACCCATTTATTTCTATTATGGCTGCAATTCTTTGTTCAGTGCTTTGTGTCGCTGTGTGAGAAGAGCACTCTATAAAAATAATTGTGTGAATTACAGTGTAAATGTTCATGCACTGTAACTTCATGAGCATCCCCAGATAAGCTTTTATACAGCCGCTACTCCAGCGTTGTATGTGATTTTGTGTATCTTATTATTAGTATAAAAAAAATTGGTAGGAGGTTATCAGGATTCATCTATCCTGCGTTTTATGCACCTACTCAACAGATGAACATTGGTCCATCAAGTGGAAGGTAACAAACTAGGTTTACTTAAGATTCACATGTCTGCAGCCATGTCTCTTTCTCTTAATGTAATGCACAAATTGTATTTTTGCTGAGATGTACGTCGCTTTGGACAAAAGCATCTGCTAAATGAATAAATGTAAATGTAAATAAATGGAATTGAATTATATTAAAAGTTTTTTCACCACCTGTGCAATCCACTGCTGTCCACCCATGAAGCTGTTCCATCACAGTCAGTGGAAAGTCATATAACATTCCAACACCTCATTATCTTATTTCATTATTTACTCAGCAGATCTTTTCATCCAGTGATTTTCAAATCTTAATGTATTAATCTAAACTCATTTCTGCAGTTAAACATCTCCAACTTGCATGGATTTTAAGAACCTTGCTCTATGGTACAGCTTCATTAAGGATATCACAACAATTTTACCTCATTCACTGGCATGCTGTCCACTGCTCTTGATAACTTCTAACAGTATTAGCATAATTGCATGCTTGCTCTTCATTACACTTTTGACCTTTGTCAACTTCACCTTCAGCATGTCTCTGGAGTCCTCTGTGATGCTCCTGCTGGAATTGCACTGTGCTCCAACAATAAAGGTTATTTCCCAGTTCCCTGCATTGGCATCCAATCAGCAATAGAAAATCAATGACAGATTTCAGCCCCAGCCCGATCATATTTCAGATGCCGCCAAGTCTTAATCACATATTAGGTCACTTTGTCCATTCCCAGGTGGGTTGGCCTCCACTGAAAGGTATTAGAGGCCTCTGTGTCCACTGTGGGTCACTGACGAGGGAGGAAATCTAATGAGTGTTGATTTATGGGAGTGAGAGTGTCATGCTGGCGCACCGGAAGGAAGCTGTCAGACCTAAGCGCGGAGCGTGGGAGTGTTACAGGGAAATCCAAAGTACCGTAGTCAAAAAACAAGCCAAAGGTCGCCGATGTACTAACAAAACCAAAGGGGGAATCCAAAAGCCCTAATCCAAAAGATAAGCAAGAGATTGTGGAATCCGTGAAGTCACGAGGAGGGCAGGAGAGGAGGTGGGAGAACAGGGGAGGGCTCTGGAGGAACAAGGAATGAGGAATGAAGAAGAAAGGTAGGGCAATGATTATATGCAAAGAGCAAAGAGTAGGGTTGAAGCAAGGTTCCGCATGTGAATGACCTCTGGACCGCCCTTTTATGCGGTTGTCCCCTGATCAGCCGCAGGTGATCCCTGTTGCGCTGAGGGAGCATGACAGAGAGGCACCTTGCTGGTGATGTGCTGAGGTCTCCGTCTCTCAGGTTTTCCCTCTGGCTCCTCCGTCTCCCAGGAGAAGAAGCAGTTCTCTAGTGCTGTGATGTATGCATCACTATAAACGGATGTGAAACACTTCCTCCTTGGTAGTGTCCCAGGCTTTGCTACGCGCGGTGCAGTGAACACACACACACACGGTGATTAGTGGCCTTGGTGAAGGACTGAGAAGGGCATCCACAGTTTCTCAATGGCTCTGGTCATGAGCAACTGAACAGCCAGCTGAGTTCTCCGGGAGGTTTTAGAGAGACAGACAGTGAAGCCTATGGTAGTCTATACAGCACAGGGCGTGAGGCAGCGTACACCATGGACAGGACATCAGTTCATGTGACAGGCTGAGCCGGATTCAAACCCACTTCCAAACCCTCAGCCCAGGAGCTGTGAGGCAACATTTCATGTGGACTATCAATTGAACATTAATACAAGAAAATATTTTACTAGAGTGATGTACTGTATGTCAAATACCTCGAGTAAGGGTGTATCTGCAAATACCAGAATTAACCATAGAGAAACTATCAGGGCTTAAAAGTGAGCGATGAAAACAGAGGATTAATATATTATTTTGGTTATAATTGAAGAGCTTTCCCAAGGGTCATGTTCTTCGTCAACCATGCGGCTCCTATCTGTAACATGCTTTTGAGGAAATGGGGGAACTCCACTTAGGAAAGACACTTCAGCACTAGAGATGGTGGCATCAAAGCACAAAAAGACAATCACAACCAGTCTAGCAGTAAGAGAGACAGCTGGTAGTGTAGTGGTTAGAGCTGTTACCTTTAGACCCACAGGTTCAATCCCCACCTCTGGCCGGAGTGCCCTTGAGGAAGGTACTTACTCTAAAAAATTGCTCCAGCTGTATAAATGGGTAAATAATTGTAGGTTGAGTAACAGTAGAAGTTGCTTTGCAGAAAAGCATCAGCTAAATGGATAAATATAACAGCACTTCTATGCCATTTTAACTTCCCCATCCTGGAGAGGAAGTTTGAGGAACAGAGACGAAAACTACAATGACCAATTAAATGAGCTACTGTAAAAAATTTAAACAATTTAACATGTCATTGCACCAGTGCTTGCTTTTCTTGTCATATTTTTAGGAGAAAGTGAGAGAGTCCTTTATTCTGTGCTCCACATCCATTTGTGCTTATGTTCTGTATAAAATAGATGCTCTGTGTACTTATTGCTAAGGGCTATCCAAGAGTTGTTTATTGATTATTATGAAAGGGTGATAAATACAACCTTTTTTCAGTGTTACTAGGCTATTTTAGGAGTTTTGAGTGCCAGAGTGATGTTTTCTGCAATGTGAGCTTTCACTGCACAAAAAATTGAAATCGATGGTGCTTTTTTGGAGCCCCTCAGAGCTGACACCACCCCAGGTCTGCTGATGCAGCCAGGTGCTGAAGGAGGAGAAGAGAGCCGCAGGCCGTTTGTCATACCTTGCTCAGAGAGGATCACAAAGGTCAGGGAAGGAGCAGATCTCAAGAGAGGAATTTAAGTTCCCTTAAACTCAGTTCTGAGCTCTGTCACATCACCCGTCTGTCCTGCAGCCAAAAGGTAAATTAGCTGATGCAAACCATTACTTAAATCATCATTGGCCTTAAGAGACATGCAAATGTGAGGAAGGTGTGAATTTTATAGCTCACTTTAATTAGCTTAGAACCCCTGAGCATAGAAGAAATGTCAATTGCTCAGAACACAACCGGTGAGACCCCTCTAGGGTGTTGTTGAGGGACTCTAAAGTGATCAGTGATCAGTGCTGGAGCTCATTGCAGACCCAATGGCTGGTCAGTGCAGCACTGGTTTCCTCTGTGTTCTGGCTGATGCATCCCTTGCAGCTAACCTGTGAGCTGCTCCAAGGGCTAGTGGCTGGCCTCCAGAAGCAATGTAGCCATTGAGTTAACTGTGGATCTGAGGCTTTTGGGAAATAGTTCACTTGAGAATTTATGTGGTGAAACAGAGCATCCCTGACTGAGTGGCCCCAGTGTCTTTGAGGACCCTGTGCATCAGGGTAAAAACTGAGACTGGCTTTTTTCTGTTCTTTATTTATGTGTGTGTGTTGAGGGATCACAGAGAAGATTCTAAAGAGGAGGAAGTATGGAGCTCATTTCCTAATTAGCCACTTGATATTCTAGCATTAATGACCCTGTACACTGCTTACCCCCCCACACATCGAGCCCCCCGCCTCCCTAAAAAAGTCCATCTGTTACCCACAGACTTCTCTTATGTAAACAAACAAAGAATGGGCACGATAGCCCCCGGTGGTAATCAGTGATGAGCTCAAACCCTGTGGGAGAGTGAGGGGTCGGGGGGAGTTCCAGAACATTCCCCTACCATCATGCTTCTCCTCAATCTCATGCCTTTTCCACACAGTGGCATGGGCAGCTCTAAGCACCTTGTAGTACATGGCAGTCAGACGCATTTCCTTTCGCTCTCCACAGTTAGATGACTATTAAAATGAGGGGTTCTTGAATAGTCGATAAGATGCGTTCCATCTTGTTCAGAAGACTCTAGGGACCAGGAGGCGAAACAGACAAGGCTCATTAACAGTCTGCCCAGGTTCATGTCGACTCGCCATGTGTGTCATTTTAAGTAGTCTTTTGTCACAATAGAAGGGCAAATCATGAATGTGACATAGTTCCTTATTTTTGCAAATGTGTCAGAATGCTTACAGGTGAGGAAATGCTTAAAGTCAAAGAATTGCTACATCTGGGAGGCAAATATACAATGGCGGGTACAGAGCAGTTTCTACCCTGATGAGATGGACTCACCCAGGACCACGAGCTGCTCACACGACCACCAGACACACCAGGATAATGATCGTGGCTGCAGGAAATGAGAAGATGACCTCATTCGCTCGACAAGGCCACAGACAGCCAAGCTATTAGAAAAGCTTTCATAAATCTTTATCTTTGTGAGGGATGAAATGCAAATGCAAATAGGGGAGGGATGAACTGTAAATTGCATATGGACAGCACAATATCCACTCACCTTTGAGCATCTTCCATAACAGCTGATGTGGATGAACACAGAGAGATGAACACTAGATGTTTCTTCATGTCTTAGTGTCTCATGTCTTCCACTCATCCTGTGACAGTATGGAACATCACCTTTGGCCTCCAATGTGTTTCTGTGAAAACCAAAATAGGGGTCTGTTGGTAGGGTATATTGCTCTATATCACTTGTTGGAAAGGGCATTATACAGTGCAAGCATTAGATGAGTTAAATTGAGTAGAGTTGAATAGAACTGAGCAGGCTGTGGGAACTAAGGTTGAAAAACTAGAGCAATAAAGTTGTTAATGTAAGGAAAGACCTGATGAAGCTTGTGGGACTGAGAAGTTTTGAGTCAGGGTGCAGAAGGGGAATCAATGACAAATGAAAAGTAGACATCCATGGAATCAATGTGAGGAAGAACATCATGCAGTCAGCCACAGACAAAGAGGCAGAACTGAGACCTTCACCTGCAAAATAACTGCTAGTTGGGTCAGCTATGGTTTGGATGAATGACACTTGTAGGTCTGAGCAGATTGAAGAATGGAAGGGAAAGTAATGACTGGACAATGGACGTCAGCAAGACCAGTCAGAACAATGAGGGATTGAGTGTTTGGCTGTGACCTTCTCATTAAGCCCATACCAACTGACATATGTTTGCTTTGCATTCCCCTTCCTCTGTAAACCATAATATTTATAAAATTAAAAAAAAAACTAAATTGGTGGGAGGGTATCGAGATTTGTCTATCCTGTGTCTTATGCATCTACTCAAACGATGAACCTCGGTGCAGCAAGTGGTAGGTAACAAATTAGGTTTGCTTGAGGCTTTCATGTCTGCAGCTATGTCTCCTTCTCTTAATATAATGCAGAAATTGTACTTTTGCTGAGATGTACGTCACTTTGGACAAAAGCGTCTGCTAAATGAATAAATGTAAATGTAAATGTAAACCAAGCAAGGGCTTCATTTGTGGATGTCTTTCCCAGAATGCACAGTAGTTGTTTCAGTGCTACCCTTGTCCAGTGAAAACGCAAAGATCTCATCGCAAAGATGTGACGTACCCTCCCGACAATGAGCTTTGTTTTGGTTCCATTGGGGGCCTCATTCTGAAAACGATCGATCCCTATGTCAGTCTAATCAGAGAAATAACACATTTCTAATAATGTTTGTGGAACAATAATCTCCTTCCAGGATCTGTGCAAAACCCTAGCTTATACAACAGATAGCAATTTCCATCCTCTAAACAAAGTCTGGGTCTCTAGCAGAGATACAGGGAGCCAGAATGCCTTTATGCTATCAACTCAAGGTTACCAGATAACCCCTCTTAGGAGATATTGAGGATACGGTTAATGAGTCACATGACCTCATGGTCAGTTAGATCAAATTCCATTGGCTGCACTGAAAATAGGATTTTTGAGGCACAGACACAGACTCAAGGTCACTTTGGGACACCCTGAGGAAGGGGATGGCAGAGTCAGTGCAGACAGAGAAGGGCAAGGCTTTTCTACTGTCCTATTGGATGCCTTAGCCATCACCATCTCACCATTTACATACGTTTGTACTGTAGCAAGCTGTTCTCTACAGTGCATGTTGACATGTTTCACTAGAAAGAAAGACCGACCTGTGCAGGTTCTTGTTGTTCCC
This sequence comes from Scleropages formosus, assembly GCF_900964775.1. NCBI lineage: Eukaryota > Metazoa > Chordata > Actinopteri > Osteoglossiformes > Osteoglossidae > Scleropages > Scleropages formosus. The sequence goes on along the minus strand of NC_041819.1, from coordinate 757,327 downwards.
AGCAGTAGGGTGGAGGATAGGTGCGATGTGAGAATTAGAAGGAGGAAGCTCTGCAGTGTTCTGCATTTGTGCAGAACCAGCAGGAAGACGGAAGAGCACCTCTCTGTACCTCCATGTATGATCTCAGATTCCAGCTCTTAGATCTACACATAGAGTTTGACAGATTTAGAGTAAAAATGTGAACTTTATTTTTTCACATTACATATTCCCCACCATACAACATTTTCCTTCCCACTGGTCTATGTTTGGGAGTTTCCTGTTGATGGTACTGTTCCGGAGTATGTCTCAGAAATTCTTCTGAATGGATTATTTACTCTGTTATTTGTTCAAACATGTATCTCCTCCGAGAGCAGGCCTGGAATTTTCGGGTAAAAATCAACCGGATGCTTTACTCTTGACTTCAAGTTAGCCTGCATACAGGCACCCCCACACTTCGGACACGTAAACAAACATTTTTCATTTTATCACTGATGACCTCACAACATCAGGGCTGTGGATAGAACTATGGCCCCAGATCAGACTGTATGTGACTTATATCTTTGGACAGGTTTCATGTGTGTTTCCAGCTAAATTGCACGTGAACAGAAAGACCCTTCATGCGAGTAGGTAAAAAAATAGGCACAAAAGTGTTTCATAATGGACAGGACTCCTTGTCCATTGTCATACATGTTTTAGTATTGTTCACTTTTCATCTCAGATACAAGTCAGGCATTCATGAACGTGACATAACTTACAATACAGCTCCATTAACTACTTCAATAGCGCATTTTAGAGTTGATGTCAAAACAAACCCAGACCCCCAAAAGCCCTCTGGGTTGGGTATCCCTGGTCTAACCAAACACGGGTTTCTCACCATTCAAGAAGGTCAGAGTTGAAATAAAACATTGACAATTTTCCCCAAAACATCCAGATGATCCCATGACTCCGGGGACACAAGCAGAGTGTATAATTCACACACCTGTTTCTACAGAAACACCCCATTCATCATGGCAGCCACCATTGATCTCAAAACAGCACACTGTGATGTCTATGACCAGTGCAAGACAGTCCGTGGTGTGGGCCCTGCAATGATCATAGACACCACAGCATGTTGTTTTGAGACCAATGCTGGCTGTGGGAACAAACACAGCTCACAGTGCACAGACTACCTGGATAAGTGTGCCCTGTGTCCTGTACCCAGAGCAGGGCATCATAAAGACTCTGGGGGGGATCACAAGGAACTTGAGCATGCTTGTGCTGACCATGGGAAACCATGGGACAACATCCAGGGCTATAGTCTAATGTGGGAACACAGGAAGTGCTATCTCCTCGCAGTCAATTGCAGACGGGACTGCAATCCCACAGAATTGGTTTCCAGGTCTGGAAAGGGCACTACAGCTGGAAGCGGGGATTGAACCGGCAACCCTTGGGGCCAAAAGCAGGTGCAACTCAGATATCCACACATTAGCTTGCCTTAACATCAACAAAGACCGTGAACAATGTAAGAGTATAATTAATTCTTTGAAGAGGCAGGAATATATTCACACACAATGTCTACAACTACTTGTCCCAAGCGGGGTTGTGGCAAACCGGAGCCTAACTTGGCAACACAGGGCACAAGGCTGGAGGGGGAGGGGACACACTCAGGACAGGACACCAGTCCATCACAAGGCACTCCAAGCAGGACTTGAACCTCAGACCCACCAGAGAGTGAGACCCAGCCAAGCCCGCCGGGCCACCGCGAGGCAGGAATAGAGGACATTAAGTTCTTGGTGTGAATTATTGGTTTATGACCCGGAAGGTCCTCCATCTAAGCCTTGGACACGGAGCGGGTGTGCGATCCACTTAAAGACCACCTCCAGTAACATGCAAAGCCTGTAATCGGTGATCATCTGGTTTTCACAGAGCTGCTTCCATTGGATTCTGTAGCGTTCACATGACTGCTCACATGAGCGATGACAATGACTTCAAGACCATGGAGGTGTCTATGAGTTTTCTGTTATATAGATCTTATAGGTTTAGTTGAATAAAAATGGCGGGTGCAGTTAAGGTAAGCACTGAGTCATTAGTACATGACAGGACGTCTATTCGCAGAGTGAAGTGGGAACTGCAAGAGTGTAAAAATGCAGAGTTTGAAATGGTTTTGAACTATTTGTCTCAGGAACACAGAGGAGACCACAGTACTTCTCCCTGAACACTTTAAACACAAGAGTTAAGAAAAGAAACAAATGGTGATAAAAATATCTTGGGTGTCACTGTTGGAAAAAATAGTGCCAATTGATGAAGCGAGAAAACAGAAATGGCTTTAGATAAAACAAATTTACTGCTATTTAAAGGACACCATGTCTTTAAAAAACCTCACATGCCCTGAATTTTGCTTCTAGCACCTGCTGAATATGTTTGCCAGATAATATGCAATGATGTGGTAAATTTGAGCTCTGTTAATTATTTACTGGGGCCCTGAGGAGCTTGTGTTTGCCCCCCCCCAACCCTCGGCTGAGGGCAGACGATCCCCTCCTCAGTGGGTCTGGGGGACACTGCAGATGCTCATGGGGAGATCAGCGCTGTAGGGCACCTGAAGGAGGAAGTGGGGTTTAGGCACAAGGGTGGGCAGCTTCATGTGGGTACAGCGACATGCAGCACCAGTGGACAGTGTGAGTCCAGCTGGACAACACCTGTATGGGATGAACTGGACAGAAGTGTGAAAGCAAAGCAACACACAAGGGTCCCACATCTCTGGGAACTGCTGCAGAAGAGCTGGGGAGACATGGCCCATCATTTCCTGATCACACTTGTTCACCAAATGCCACATGAAGAAATGATGGATGGGTTATGTGTCCTCAGAGAGACGTGACCAGAGGACTCCCATGCATTACTCATATTTACAGCTATCGTGGTCCAAGGTATGAAAGTGTCTTTGGAAGGTGAAATGAAGCCCCTCGCTGGCACATGTCATTAGTTCTATATCTACATGGAAGGTTTGATGCTCACACTTTGCTTTCCTGGTCCACAGTAACCCTGACGGTGCACATGAGGCAGGACAGTGACGTGCTCCAGCCCCAGCGGCTCAGGAGAATCCGTGTTACGTGGTGCATTTGCACTGGTCTGGAAAACAAGGCTGAAATAATGGGGAAACGCCTCAAAGGTACGATCTTGCAGCGCCCGAGGCAAGGGTGTGAGGGAGGGGCTTTCGTCGAATTTAATTAAACACTCTAGGGGGATGACTTCATCCTGCCGATGTCTCCCCCCCCGCCCCATCTCTCGCCATGAAGCTCACAAGACTCCCGACAGTATTGGCTGCCATGGTAACAACCTGATATTGCAATGGAAGGCACCTAACCTGGTCAGCAAAGCATGCTGGGAAGGATGATAACAACGGTTCTCAGAAATTGCCCGAGTCCCCGTGGGTTCAGTCTGACTGCTGGTGCAGATTCAAATTGCTGGCTGAGTCTCGTTTAGTGGGGTTTATGAAAATAATCCCTCCCTTGTTTGAACTCTGGTTAGGACACAGTTTTTACATACTGGTTTGACCAAATGCTTTTCCAATGCAGGGTCCTAGTGGTGCAGAGCCTGACCCAGAGGCAAGGGGTGTGAGGTAGGGTACGCCCTGGATCGGACACCAGTCTTGTCACAGATGATACAGTTTTTACATTCCATAATTCTGACAGTAGAGGTTATTGACACAAATTGCCCTTGATGAAACTGTCCAAGAAGGGGTGAAGTGGTGTAACTAGGGTACCTCTCTTCTGTTGACACAGTGAGCCCATTAACACAAACGCTCTTCCAGCATATCACCTTGGCTTGGGTTCCAGAAAGCAGACTTTCAGAATTACAAAAATCCTTAAAATCATCACCTTGGAAGCACTGAAACAAGAAAACACTGTCAAGAAACACTGAACAGATCTGGTTTGTCGATGCTCCGCTGCCATGCGAGGGACCAGGTCACAATATCAGAGCAGCAGTGAGAGCAGAAGCCCCTCGAGAGCTGAGGTTTAGTTTGTGATCTGTCCTCCCTGACCTGGGACAGACAGCAAGCAGGTGGCATTATACCAGTATCTCTCTCTCACACACACACACACACACACACACACACACACACACACACACACACACACACGCAGAGGTTGTGGGACAGCCAGGGTATCTGTAATGTTAGCTGAAACATCTCTGCATTCAAAATACACACGTAAAGGGTGGTGTGTATTGTTCAATGGGAGATGCTCCACCTGCACTGTGGCATCCAGCTCGGGGTGCAGTGTGTGTGTGTGTGTGTGTGTGTGTTTATATTTCCTGTTGAGTTCTGCCAGCTGTCACAGCTACCTCCCTCCACAGCATGGCATGTTGCATCAAATCCGCATTTCACTGTGTTTACAGGAGAGCAAGCACCCCCACTACACACACACTCAGTTTAGACAGATGAAAACATACATGATGAAGGGCAGAGTGTTACTGTATCAGAGCCATGGCCATAAAAATGTATTGTTTTTAACTATATGAGTATAACTAGAGACAATACATAGGCTTGTCTTGAGGTGTCATTAGAACATTAATGTTCATCTGTGGTGTACATAACTATTGGAATAAATATTTATTTTTAAAAATCTGTTTAGTGCTCATTATTTAAATGCAGTATAGCATGGGTATAAAATAGGATTTCATTAGTGGGGAGTTTTTGTCTTTATTTTTGTGCGCTGTTGCTTCATCAGAAGTGGCAACATCCTGATGTCAAAGTTTTAACACGATTTGCTGAATCAGTATTTTATTTAAAGCTCATCTTTGTCTCACTACATTATCACCTTATTAAATAAAACAGCCTAAGTGACCCTGACAAGTGTTGTAAAAATTTATTAATTAGTATTTAGTTGAGAGCTTTGTTCATAGCAACAAGATTCAGTGCACTAAACTACCTGCAATAATTAAACACTGTTTGTACAGTAGATTGGTGTAACACACACGGGGCAATTTAGAGTCACCAATTCATAGGTCTGTGGGAGGAAACCAGAGTAACAGAAGAAACCTATGCAAACATAGCCAGAACATGCAAACTCCAGACAGGCTGAGCTGGATTTGAACCCACGACCGAGAAGCTGTGATGCACCAGCACTGCCTGCCATGCCACCATGCTGCCCTCACATGAAACATACTAGCCATCTAATATGGGTCCTTTATTAGCATTACTGACTCACTCAGAAACTTGAAGTTTATACAGGAGCAGCCTTCCAGAGATCATCTACTGGAGACATACTCTGACCCTCTGTCCTGGTGTCAGTGCTGCACTGTCTAGTTGTGATTTGTTGAGGAAGCAATTCTGGCCCATCAGGCCTTGCAGGAAGGCCACAGAACTCCATATGTAGACCTGAACATGAAATCATACATAAAAGCCAAACTATTCTCATACAAGAGCCAGCAAACTGTCCAGTGAATAGACAACTGGACTCTTCACTGGGAGGTGGCAGGTTTGAGTCCCAAAAATACACTTAAATGTGAGCAGCAGGCAGTGTGGTGCTCAACACGGTGACCTTTCAATATAAAGATCTCACATTACAGTCCTACCTACCACTATGATACCCTAAAACTGGAAAAATTACCCTGCTGTAAAAATGGGTAAATCATTGTAAAGTAGCTTAGTGTACAAACATAACATTGTGAGTCACTTTGGAAAAGTTACGTAAATACATAATACACCAATTATAAACACCCAGTTACAAAAAAACACTGATTTACCAAATATAAAGTAATACCCATATTGGTCTACAAATTGGGGAGGGAGGGAATATATATATATATATATATACACACACACATATATATATATATATATAATATATATACACACACACACATACACACACATAATATATATATTTTTTTTTTTAAAAAGGAATTGTAAACATCAGCATCAAATGAATGACTTTTTCAAAAATCCAAAACCCTGGAAAACTTGAAACAGGAAGCAGAAAGCAGAACTTTAAAACAGCATCTTCTATTTCATCAAAGCTTCTTTCAGTTCCCATGTGTGTTGTGCGGCTCTGAAACACAGGAAATCTGACCGTACGGCCAGACAGCGAGCACACGGACCTGCAGCGGTCACAGCAGGGGCACGGGAAACACACATCGTTACATCACTGAGGAGTGCTGGAGACATGGTCCACAGAACAGCCTTCAGTCAGCTGTCCGTCCATCCATCCATCCAGCCTGGAGCTGAGAAACCTGGAACCCCCGAGTCCATAATTAACCCCTATTTCCAGGGAGGAACACATCTTGTAGCAGGAGACAGCGGTTAACACCCTTCAGTCATCATGCAGTCCCTGGATTCTACACAGGATGGCAGTAGAGCACCAGTTCTGTGCAGGACAGGGGTGTTGAACCTAGTGCCTTCCTCCCTTCTCCACTGGGGTCCACTCCCAACTATTCATGGCCTCATTGCTCCAAGCAGCACTTAATTATCTGTGCTATTCACCTGTTCACAAAACCCAAAAATCAGTGCTGAAATATAATTTTTCCTTGGTTCACTGCAAAATGAACCATTGGTTTTTGGAAATGGGAAAAGTATGAAAACAATAGGGCTCATGAAGCACCACTAGAACAGTAAGCTGTATTCACGGTGCCCAGCAAGAGCCCATTTTCACTACTACTCTCACAGGTGAATCATGTGATCCCAAAAATCATACATGTTCTCAAAACGTGGGGCTTTGATTTCTATAGAATTAGATTGTCAGCTGATGTGCTTCCAATTCTCATTTTTACCTTACAGAAAGTAGCAGGGAACAAAGTATCTACAAAACACCAAAGATATACTGCATATCCTGCAATTATGACATAACACAAGATTATACTAAAGTTGTCATAATTTAATAACCCATTTGCATCAACAAAAGGCAAAACTTTCTAGAGTGGGGAAAAACCGTAAAAGCAGTCTGTAAAAGTATACTTGGGCACAGAGTTTACATCCTATAAGCAAGATGTCAGCAGATAGAGCAGTGGTTAGAACTGTTGCTTTATACTTAAAAGGGCCTGCGTTCAAATCCCACTCTTGCTGTAGTACCCTTGATAAATGCCATTATCCTGAACTAACAAAAACCGCGTACCTCTACAAAGGGGTACATCATCACAAGCTTGGTGTGTAAACAAGGTAAGTCACTTTAGAGAAAGGTGTCAGTAAAATGAATAGGCAATAAAGGAGAAGCCTTGTATTTATCTGCACCTGCAGTTCACAGCTCGCTGTATTCTTTCCCACACATTCAGAGAATTAAGGTTTAAAAACAAACCCTCAGAAGGATATTTTCCCATTATACAGCCAAGATATACAACCTTAATTACTAGAAAAAGTTTTTAGTCCTCATGACTGGAATACTAAATCAATCAGTTCAACTTTGCAGTCTCCATAGCAACAGAGAAGCCAGCTGAGAAGGCAGAGGATTTCTCTTATGAACACAACCTTAAAGAACTGCACTTTAGGGTTTTCACAATCATTATAGTCCATTATCTGAAAGTTCATTTTATTCTTCCTTCCGTTCCTCTTAATAATTTGAACCTATAGAATATCCTTCAGCCATGCACTTGACCCTCAGGGAATGATACAGCGAAAGTGCGTCATACAGAAAATGACTGACTGCTTTCCATAAACATGAAGTTTCATCACCTGAAAACACTGACTTGTCTCCACGTGAAGAAAAATCAAACCACTGCAGCATTCAACCAACATGCAAGTCCTCCATTTTTTCCATTTATATCTTATGAGAATCAGGCACTAATAGCAACATATTTGCTTTAATATGACCCCCCACACTGGCTGTAGGAGCACCATGCAGTGCCCAATCCTTTCTAAAAAGCCACTGTTACCGGGAAATTAACTTTAACTGCACTGGCTACAAGTTCTATAATACAGTGAAAAGGCAACTAAAAAATTACTGTAGATGTCAGCAAATTAAATATGTCACGGTGAGTGATTAACTGTCTCCTTCATCCCCAGTACATACCTTTAAGATGAAGATGACATTGAACATTACATACTAGCAACTAGAATAACAGTTAAATGTGTGTGTGAAGACGTAACCTGAATGTTGCAAGCTGAAGGGGGGGGGGGGAATCAAGGTAAATACCCGCAAAGGAATTTCCCCTTAATATCTTTAACAATGATTAGCTCCAGTGAAACACATTTAAAAAAAAAAAAAAAACATGGCAGAAAAATTACACAAAACTGAACATAGCATTACTTTAAAGACACAATTTACTTATGAATAATCATACATGATAGCACTATTCATTAAACTTGCTGGTACAGATGGACAATTCCTCATATCAAGCTCCACATGTTCCTCTAGGAGGCACTCTGACAGTTACCCCCCCACTGAGAGACCCTGAGTAGATCGATTAAATGTATGAGCACCTTGTGAATAAACTGATCCAAATGGGAGACATCATTTTTACTTAAAAATAAATATTGTGGCTCACTGAGGGACTGGTCAAGTCTGAAAGAGGAATTGACCACATGCTGTTCTTTGTCAGCTTCCACCCAGTCCATAATCAGAAAGGTCAAAGGTCAAGGCTTGGTGCTGGACGACTGGGACTTGCGGTGCTCCTGTAAACAGCAGGTTGAACAGAAGGAGAAGTCCAGGTAGTGGAAGGGGACCTTTCCCAGCAGGGAGTCACCACACCACCAGCAGCGCCTGCCGGCACAGAGGTGGGGAGGTGGCAGAAACACAGCTCAACACAGGGAATCCTGTCCTAAATTACAGCAAACACCCTGAGGCACAAGGCCACGTGTAGGACACCAGACAGCAAACATCATGATTGAAAGTACCACTAGATTAATAGGAAATACACCAACACTGTACACTACCCCGGTACACCAGAGCACAATAGCTAATGTGCCAACAAGGACTGAAAGGAAAAGAGCAAAGGTTCCACGTTGGGACGCCATACCGGATGTTGGAAATGGTGCCGCCTGTTGAGGCCAGCTGCTCTTCCAGCCTCCGCTCCGCTGCCAAGGCCCGCTGTGGAAACAAAAATCGTGAGGTCAAAGGTCAAAGGTCAAACGCAGGATGACCTAGGCTGGCAAAGTGGGATATGAATCCGGTTTACAGCAGTCTTCATTCTTACACATACGTGCACGCGTTACCTTCTCCCGATCACTGAGGGCTGCGAACCTCCTCCTCTCTTCCTGCTCTGCTTCCTCCCTCCTCTGCTCCTCCTTCTGTTCCTTTTCCCTCTGCTTCTTGGTTGCCTTCTGTGCTCGCTTTTTTTCTGCCTTCTTCAACTCAATGTCTCCCGTCAGCGGCGCCGGGACCTGAGATGCACAGAACACCTCGACACAGTCGTACAGCCCCAAAGTTTCACAGAAGCCACCAGACAGCCTGCACAGGTGTGCGGTGCATTTGGTGATACGCATGTTCTGCGTACCTGCGCTTTGCTGTAGTCGTACTTGTCAGGGTATTCAGCCATGTACCGGCGGAACTCGTTCCTGGTGTCCCTCTCGGCCGCCACAGCGTAGGGAGTCCGTCCCTTTTTATCCCTGTCAAACATGGGGTGAATAGGTCTGCACACAGATACACCCGGAAGCAACAAATTCATATCCACGGTCGTGAAAAGACTGATCAAGGTGAGAGAGGCGGTACCTGTGTGCCGGGTCACTGCCGGCATCCATCAGCCGCCTGACCACGCCCCTCTGGCCAGCCGCCGACGCCACATGCAATAGCGTGAACCCAGAGTAGTCGATTTCTGCGTTGAGGAAGTCGGACAGGGTCAGAGTGCCAGGGTCGCCACCCCCTGGATGGTGATCAGCAAAGTCTTGGAGGAGGCGCTGCAGAGCTTCCAGGTCTCCCACCTTGCAGGCCGTGAAGAAAGCGTCACGCAGTGCGTAACCCCAGTCATCTCCTTGGCCAGACTGATTGTCTAAGATGTGAGAGACAGGGAGTGCAGACGGTTATACAGTCGTGTAAAAAAGAAAGTACACCCTCTTCGAATTCTATGGTTTTACGCATCAGGACATAAAAAAAAAAAAAAAAAAAAAAAATCATCTGGTCCTTAGCAGGTCTTAAAATTAGGTAAATACAACCTCAGATGCACAATAACACATGACATATTACACCATGTCATGATTTATTTAACAAAAATAAAGCCAAAATGGAGAAGCCATGTGTGAAAAACTAAGTACACCTTATGATTCAATAGCTTGCAGAACCACCTTTAGCAGAAATAAATTGAAGTAATCGTTTTCTCTGTGATTATCAGTCTCACATCGTTGTGGTGGAATTTTGGCCCACTCTTCTTTCCAACGTTGCTTCAGTTCATTGAGGTTTGCGGGCATTTGTTTATGCAGAGCTCTCTCAAGGTTCCGCCACAGCATTTCAATCGGGTTGAGGTGTACTTGGGTGTACTTTATTTTTCACATGACTGTACATACACAGGCGGTCCTCGAGTATGACGTGATTCCAGACAGCCTGGACTTACGAGGGCCGTTCCATCAACTCAGTTGTATTATTTTCGAACCCTGCCTATCAACGACCACTCCATCTGCTATACGATAACTTTGGCTACCACACTGCCGCAAGGCGCTACATTTCTTACTGCTTGAGTCTCAGTCAGTGTTTGGGTGTTCAGCAGCAACTGAATTTTGTTTGCAAAACTTTTCTTTTGTGATTTCCTTCAAGTTACTTCTTACATAAAATGTCTAGCAAGCAAAAAAAAAAAATTTGCATGTTCAGTGAAAAAAAATATTACAGCATAGAAACAATTACAATACTTGTATACTACATTAATGTTTAATTATTCTACATTACAATTACTTTTACAAGAACAACGTGGAACATTAGTAAAAACCAGAACAAAGCCCATCGTACAATGTAACATTCATGCATGTTAATTGTTAACATGACCTTATGGTTTATATGAGAGGATATCCGTGATAAATCAGGTATCTCACATGCATGTGCATTTTCTTGGAGTCCTTCCGAAGACATGGACTTGATCACGTTCCTTACAAACGGTCATTAAATCATTGTCTTTTCCCCCACACTCACACTGACATTGTTTGTTCACTCTTCATTCCCTCTGGACAGCCGTCCAGTTAGGTGCTTTGCTTACTCTCCCAAAGCCCGACAGCCACGGGTCTCACCCTTCTCTGCAGTCGGGGCCTTCTTACTCCTCCTGGATCGCCTTCTGCGCATCTCCTCCACCTGTTTCTCCTTGAACCCTGGACTTTCTGCCTCCAGCTCCTCACTCCCAGGCTCTGAACGCATCACCACAGCAAAGGGGAAAACTGAGAGCTGCTCTCCATAACTGGACACACATTGCAGTGGCGTGTACTGGCTAGGAAAAGGATGACAATTCCAAACCACCTATGCTCAAAATACAAAAAAAAAAAAATCAGGGAGGAAAATCAGCTGAAAATGTTTGAATAAAACTGTCTTCGAAGCACTTATACAGGGCTAATACCTGTTCATTACTATAGCGCTTACCAGCCAGGGTACTAAAATATACTGTGCCCTAGAGCAGCACAGGAACAGTAAGTGCTAGTGACGCCCACTAGCAGAATCTTCTCACCAGCCGTGTTAAATTTATTCATTCAGTAAATGCTTCTCTCCACATACAGCTCAGAGAATAATACAAATAGCAAATGCTCCAGTAAAATTACCCTGCTATATAAATGGGTAAATAACTGTAAGAAACTTAACAGTGTAAGTCGCTTTGGAGAAAAGTATCAGCTAAATGAATAAAAGAAATACCTCTTCCTGAGGAACATCACTTGGCACCGACCCCTAACTTAACTGGGCTGCGAGTGCCCGGTGCCGGTACCCTACTCTGAGCTCAATCACCTTGCCCTGTGGATCTGGGGTTGTCCTCCTCCTCCTCCTCCTCCTCCTTCTTCTTCTTCTTCCTCCTCCTCCTCTTCTTCTTTTGGCACCTCCTGTGGGGACAAATCTCAAACTCGCGCAGATCCAGTGTCCCCAGGGTCTCCTCTACCACCTCCAGGTCCACAGCAGGACTCTCTTCCTCTGAGCTCCTTTCCTCATTCTCCACCCTGGGTGCTGCAAGGCACAGCAGTCATGAGGGAGGACAATGCTGTAAATGGTGGAAGCGGTTGAATGTACTGAACCTGCGCTCGGAAAACACACCTGTAACTTCCTGCCCAGCATCCGCATGTGTCCGTGGGACTGATCTGGGGATTTTCTCCTTCCATACTTTCTTTGGAGAACTTAAGATCTCAGAGACTTCGGTGTCTCTTCCTGTTCCAGGAAAGTTGGCAGTTTATATTAAAAAAAGTCACCTTGTACAGAAACACCTGGCATCATACAGGACAGCAGGTACTACAGCGTCTACGGACAGAGTTGTAACCTGAAGGTTAAAGATTCAAGGGCAAGAAGACAAGGCCCAGCTGTAGAAGCCCTGAGCTGAGTACTTAACCCAAACTTCTCCTGGTCCACACACAGCTAGATATATGACAGAAATGTCTAGGTTTTAAAAAAAATTAAAAGCATCCCAGAGCACTTTTAAGCCCCCCTTAGAGGGGGAGAATAGAGACTTGGCGTACCATATACATGCAGCGTGGACAGGAGCTCGTGCACCCGTTTGACCTCACGGAACGTTGCGCGTCGGGTGGCGAAGGGCAGTGTGCGCACACGGGGGTCGGTCTTGCTCAGGAGGGGCGACTGAACTCCGAAGAACATGGCCCTGTTGTAACTGGGGATGCGCAGGAAGATGGCGCTGGCTTCCCTGAGGTGTTCTGACCAGCTTTGAAGGAGCTCCTGAACATCCTGGGATGGACAGCAGAAAGGATAAGAGTAAAAGCAGCAGCTGACATAGCGGTCACAGGACATGGGTTCGAATCTTGCTTCCGCAGTAGTACACTTGATCAAGGTACTTTGCAAGAACTGATCAGTACAAATTACTCAGATGTACAAATGGGTAAATCATGGTAAACAGCATAGTGTTAAAACCTAACATGAAATCACTTTCAAATGATGTTTTTTCTTCCAATGAATAAATAATAAAAAAGGAATGTGCTTTAACAAACAGGACACCTAAATACAGAGACACAGGACAGTGGCCTCGAGGCTCAGTTTTAACAGCGGTCCTACCTTGACAAGGGCCGCCTCGTTGTACCGGCGCAAAGCTGCGCCGGCTGACTTTGGCGCATGGCCACGATTCTGGGAATCTCGCAGGCCCTGCGCTGTACCGCGCTTGGCTCGAACCGTGTACCGGTGGAACGTCTTGTGTTGCAAGACCTCCTTCCTGTGATACCAGAGTGAGAGAAACCCATTTGATATGTTTCCTCTTCCGTAGGAAAGGAGTGGGTGGAAACAGTAAACAGTTCCTTGTCCTGGGAGTTTTTATTTTTCTTTCCTCAGTTGCCAGATGGCATATTTTAGAGCAGTACATTAGCAAATTGCCTTCACACTTTACTCACACTTGTATCACCGTACGTGTTCTTCTGTATACTACTGCGTTGCATTGTTGACAACAGCACTTCATGAGAATAAATTAAATAGAATTGAATAAAAAACACCTGGCAAAAGTAAAATACTAATAGTGAAGTCACTCACCCTTGGAAAACAGCCCCAGCAAAGTGACCCCCTCCAGTCATCAGAACAACCCACACAGACTTATTGCTGATGTTCAGTAAAGAGATGGCTAGGTCTCCCACAGGGTCCAGCTGAAGAAGAAACAAAGCAGCGAGGCCAAACATAAGTCCCAGTGTGGACCTGATGTAATTCTCTTTCTGCCCATTACCAACATGGAGAAGTGTTGGACATCTCAGAAACATCTAGTCACAGCTACCTTCTTGCTGTGCAGCACACAGCGGAACACAGACAGGTACTGTCCCTGAGAGTTCCGGAATAGCACCCTGCTGGTCAGCCGTCCGAGGCCACTGTCCATCTCAGGAGGACTCTCTGCATCCACAGAGGTCGAGTCGTCATCGTCACCAAATCCCCAGTCGGCATCATAATTCCCCCCCTCGGAGTCCGAGCCAGAGATGCTAGACATGTCTCCTGTAAGGATCGGCAGCAGGCATCAATTATCTTCTACACAATCCAAGTAAGTATGTGATGAGCCCCTCACGACGGTGCCAGCTCAAGCACTCCTCCCGATCGCAGCTCTCTCCGCTCTCAGCCAAGCGCTAGTGTCACCTGCACTCGTCTTCTTCTCGAAATCCTCCACCGTGACTGGGCTCCGGCCCACCAGCTTCTGCCTCAGGTTAAAGCGGTGCCAGTCCAGCTTGTAGTGCTCCATCTGCGAAAGACCCCAAGGAGACCAAATTGTAAAGGCACTTTCTGCATTCTTCCCCATCCCAGCATGCAGTAAAATGGCCAACAAGCACATTCGCATGGCTGCTGTGGCAGTTAAAAAAAACAAACTTGATGGCTGCTGATTCAAGCTCCACTCCCTGCTCCAAATATAGTGCTCTTGAGGATGATGTCTGAAGAAAGGAGCCTGTTGAAGGAATACATTTAAACATACAAATACATGTATTCGGCCTGTACATGTGTAATGCTATCCATAAGAGTGGTTAGAGCTACTGCCTTTGGACCCAAAGGTTGCAGGATTGATTCCCAGCTCCAGCTGTAGTACCCTTCAGCAAGGTACAGACACCCCTTGACTTATGCAAATAGACCGTTCTTCAACCCCTTACGTAAGTCAAAAGTTACGTGAGTCCCTCTCCTTCCCCACCATTCAACATCATCACGTGCTCCTTTATAGATACAACATCCTTCACTATCGTATTTACATTCGATACGGCTAAACCTGGTTCCCATGCTATAGAGGATAATCTTAGTCCACTTTCATTCTTTATTATTTTCCATTTCACCTCCAAATCCATTGCTGCACGCTTGCGAGGCGGTTCTTGTTTTCCTCAAGTGCACGTTTACCACCAGGCATTGTGAATAATGAAAAGCGTAAAAAAGATGGGGGGAAAAAAAGCACTACACTAACACAAGGAGATGAATTCACGGCTCAAAACACATGGGAACTGGGAAGATGCAGTTTCCTACTTTGGCTACGCCGACTTGCGCATAACATATTCCAGATGTTTCGCGTAAAAGAGTGCTATCCATAAATAACGTGTATGCCAGGATTTTTATTTATTTATTTTTTTTTTACATAAATCTGGATTTACATAAGTCAAATTTAGGTAAGTGGAGGTGTCTGTACCCTAAACTGTTCCAGTAAAATCACCCTGAGCGCCTTCAATTACTGTCTCCTGTTATGTAAAAGTCTCCAACTGTACACCATGCAAATCTCTTTGGATGGAAGTATCAACTGCGCAGCTGAGTATGAGCAGAGCAACATCTCCACACTCCAGTCAGGCCCTTTGGTTCTGCTCCATCTTACCTGCTCCTCTCTGTTCTCAAATGGGCACTGGCAGATGGAGCAGAACATCTTCTCAGACACCTCTCCGAGCGCCAGGCCCTGTCTTAGGCTCTTGTCCAACTGTTCTTCCCTGTCAGTCAAACGCACTTCTGTAGCGTGAAACAAGAGTTATGCAGAACATTGAAAAAGCTGAGAAAATATTTCTGCTGTCAATAAGGGCTTTCGGGGCCTCTGACACTCTGCATGACAGGCATCGAATGGGAGCATGAATCTTTGGCACCTTTTGTAGAAAAAGCAGGTGAAGGAAGCCCTGCTGTACAGAAGACCTCCTCCAAGCCCTCCAGGAGAGTCTCGTCCTGGAGGCTGTCAAACACCGAACGATGGTCAGGTATAGCAGTCATGGTGAACACTCCTGTACATGTGGAACACGACATCGGCCAATTAGCACAAGCGTTCCATAGGTAACATTCCACCAACAGCATGTGCACACCACTTACCACTTCTCTTATTAAACCGTTTGTACATGGAAATGACCACGCTTCCCACTTGTGTAATGAATGCTTAAAATATGTGCACATTAGTATTTCTAGCTTATTCATTTTTAATAATAGGCTTTCTTTTTTCACTCTTGTATTCTCAAAATTGTTTGCAGTGAACGCGACCTGCATTCGCCCACCGGGCCCATAGATGGCAGTAAAGTGCAGCACAAAAAGAGAACAGGGCGTGCGCCACCGCCTCAATGTAACTCATTTTCATGGTGTCTACAGCTCGTGCTCGGTGTTCCTGAGGCCCCTGAGCGCTCAATAACAATGAAACTGTTGCTGAAAGACGTTTTTGGAGACAACCCATTTAATTAATTCATTGCCTGTCATTGAATAATTAGTTTAAAAATTAACGCAGCTTTAAAATTAGCAAAATAAAAAGTGTTATTCAAGTTTTTTTTTTACATACTCACTCGAATGGATCGAGCGGGTCGTATTCTGTCACTGAGTTCTAACAAGTGGAAACTCTGGAGTTACAAAACATAACAAATTACGATACGAGCAGTGTTCCGGTCCCAAATTTTGTTGACTGACTGGAGCAGGAGAGATTACACTTCGTGAGGTACGATGATGAACCTGGCTTGGTGACACGTGTAATTTTATTAATCATACGTTGGCTTACGAGCTTAATATTACAAGACAACACCCACCGTATGACAGGCTTCTCAGATTTTCAAGCACATGTTCGCACTGCCGACATGTCACGTCTGAAATTACGAAAACGTGACAAGTTCAGTCGGACACCATGATTCACTCCCTAACCACATGTCACATCTGGGATAGTCAGTCCCGCTACGGAAGCCGATGGGGATCTTTAAGCACTTAGTTTTATCGAAACGCGTTTTCCCCGTAACTCAGGTGTCGTCACGTGTTCCGCCTGTCAGGTGTTGTCACATGCAGCTCACGTAAAATATCCAGATAACCATTTATTGATATCGTGATTCTGTTCCCGTCAGAAAATGTGTGTGTGTGTGATTCTGTTCCCTTATTGTCACATTTTTTTGTATGGAAGCATTTTACATGTTCAGTTTATTTCGTTATAGGCCTAGAAACAAATACGCCCAATTTCTGTGTCAGATCATCATGTGCTGGGAGTACCGTCCTAGAAACATTACATAATTTTATTATTACATTAAAACACACACACGCACGCGCGCACATTTTCTGAACCACTTCCCCATACGGGGGCGCGGGGAACCGGAGCTTATAGTATATTATACTAAAACATTCATGTTTTATTATTATAATTAGTAAAACTAAGAGTATCCCTGTGCGAGCAAACAATAATGTCTGAGGTCCAAGGCAAACCATTTCAAATAGGTTTTTTGCGATAACATATTAAACGTGGAGCGTTCGTTCCAAAGACGAGTACGACGAGCACAGTCTGATAAGGCTAATATCAGCTACTCTGACAGCAGAGCGCCAATAAAACGATCGCCATTCAGACAAGTCAACGTCCTGCTACTGTCCTTTTAAAAGGCGTGACCACAGAAGGATCAGACGCTCCTCTTCGTCTTTGATTGGTTTTTCGTGCAAACGTTTCAAAAACACCGCCTCTAGTTGGTCAAACTTGCTGTCGATCACAGTGATGAGTGACAGCTTTGGGAATGTTAAGAAATGAAACCAAAACGTCCCCTCACCAAGATGGGAGACAAAAGCAAAACAAGCTAGTTAACGTCCCCTATTGTGACAGTCACATCTTTTGTGATCACCAAGGTAAGCGGAAATGCGGTGTAGTTGTATAATTCCACGCGCAGACGTACTTCTCTAGAACATGGATGCGGGATAATGCAGCGTTTTTGTTTACCTCAATCGATGGCGTGAGCTAATTGAAAATATGTCATATGACAAGTTGACTTGAGAAATACACTTCTCTTTATTATACATCGCTGCCGCCATCAGGGTTAGCCTCGTATCTTTGAAAACATAGTATACGGTAGTCTTAACCGGTCTGGGCGGAAGGAATGTGGAACGTATTCGCTTGCCGCAGTGTGTGTGTTCATGTTCACGAATGCAGTAACGTGTGTTTGAAACAGTGTAACGTGTGTGATCAGACTGGATGTGTTTCCTACGAAGTTGGAAATCCAGGTGTCTAACAGCATCCTCGGTTACATATGACTAAATCGTCCCGATCCTCCTTCTCACGTGTTTCTCAGATCCACCGCGTAACAACAATAATAAAAAATAATAACAATATAATACTAATAATTTATTATTATTATTATTGATTATTTTTTAGCGATGATAGTAGTAGTAGTAATAATAATAATAATAATAATAATAATAATGAGGGAGGATTGAAATTTAAGCTGTAGTGTTTAGCACTGATTTCTGTCCGTAGTAAAAGGCCGCGATGTCGTAACGTGTGTGTAACATGTCCGAATGTTTGTGTGTTACGCAAATGGCGTGCTGCGCAGAGCAGGCGCCTCAGTCAGTTACACACCTCCCCGCAATAGCACCAACCTGTCATGATCATCATCACCAGTGCAGTGGTTTCATTGTTACACGGGTAATCTGTTCTGTTCTGTTCTGTATCGCAGTGTTACACTGTTACACTCCACTGTTACATCCAATGTGACACTGTAGTATCGTTACACTGCTACAGTGTAGTGCTGGTAACAGCTCATGATCACTTAGGTTGTGCCTTCCCCCGCCACTTTTTCGCATTAATGCCTGTAAACGAAGGGCTGTAACTGACCGTGTTCTTTCGTATGTACAGAATGGATGTGGAGATGATATTACTAATCATCTGGCATGTTCTCAGGACTGTATCTTTGAAAAGATGGCATTTACAGCACAATTTAACCTGTAGTGAGGGGAGCAGTCGTGTGGTTAATGTGTCACTAGGCATGTTTCTGCTTAATGAAAAGGGGCTGTTATTTTTTTGTTTTTACCGTCAGCGTATTGATGGAGAAAGTAGCTGGGGGATCCGGTAACACAGTGCACTGGTATGTCTGCCCATCCATCCATCCATCCATCCATCCATCCAATGTAGGGGTGGTCCAGGCCGGACAAACGGGCAAAAGGGAGGGTACACTCTGGACATGGCACCAGTCTAATGCATGGCAATCACACACACTCAGTGACTCACATACATGGTACAGGTAATATATGATAGACTGTTATTTCCAGTAATCCATTAAAGATCAAACAGACAAATGACAGTTCTGATTGGTCATGGCTGGGAGATCTTCCTTCCTTTCTCTGCTCCCAAACAGCACCATCTGTCATCTGTGTGTAGGCAGTAGAACTGGGATTGTCTGTCAGAGGATGCTGGAACAGGCTCTGCGATGGCCCACTTTGACACGGAATACCAGCGTCTCGAGACCTCCTACAACGACTCTCCACCTGGAGAGGAGAACCTCCTGGTCCACGTACCGGAGGGGTCCAAATGTAAGACGTGTCGTCATGCACACACAACTGACACACATAACGTGTGCTGTACAATTTCTGG
The DNA here is from genome assembly GCF_900964775.1 of Scleropages formosus. Taxonomy (NCBI): domain Eukaryota; kingdom Metazoa; phylum Chordata; class Actinopteri; order Osteoglossiformes; family Osteoglossidae; genus Scleropages; species Scleropages formosus. The sequence goes on along the minus strand of NC_041819.1, from coordinate 738,040 downwards.
CTGAAAATTGTGGTTTGCAACACTAATTTTTTTTTCATTCTTTCAGCTCAATGGCATCATATAGAGAATCTGGACCTTTTCTTTCAGAGAATATCCTTTCAGTGTTTGATGCCATTTAAAAATTATTATTATTATTATTATTATTATTATTATTATTATTATTATTATTATTTTTATAGCGCGCTCTTCTCACGTAGTGACACGGAGCGCTTTAACACAGGCATACAGCAAGAAAAATTGATACAAACAAAGAAGACAGTCAGCTAATGGCTACCATAATGAAGAACTTATTATAGAGCTACAAGTATACCTACTGGCCACCGGGGAAAGAAACAAGAATTCCCAGCTGAAAGTTGAGGGAGAAAAAACTTCTGGGGGTCCACGGACCAGTGGTTGCCCACCCCTCCTGGTAATTCTAGAAAGTAACAATTTGTAAGCCAGTCTTTAGCAAGTAATTATAATGTTGGTAAATGGCAACATATATATATAATATATATAATATACATATATATACAATGTATATATGTATAATAATACATATGATGTATATAATAGAGGTTCTCATTTTCATATGTACTTCTTTATTCTGTGAAATTGAAATTTCATCAATTTAATTTAATAAGAATTGAAAATAAAACACATTTGAAGTACAGCACAGTACAGCAACTTGTGTTTCCTCCTTAACACTTCACACATTTACAATCTGCACCAGAAAAATGGCTTCACTTGTATGCTGCTTGGGGAAATATTTGAACTTGTGTGAGTATGACAATAATGTGATACCAGCTTCAGACCACAGAAATAACAATGATTGCAGTGACTGTTTTTATTTGGTATTTATTTTGATCAGTAGTTGCTTTGCACTGACAGAACACGACAGTCTTTTTAAAATGCTGATGTGGATATATTACAATTGCTGAGAAGTAATAACACAATCCAATATGTTTTCTATATTTAGACAACTGGTGTTTGTAGTTACCTTCACTGTGTTTTTGGTGAACTGTGTGGACTACGACATCCTGTTTGCCAACAAACTGGTGAACCACACAGACTCCTCTAAGGTCACGCTTCCAGACGCTTTCCTTCCTGTGGATGTCTGCGGTGCTCGGTAAGGCTGCATGTCCACTTTGTGCTTGAAAACGTTTCCTCCCTGTTTCTGTGCATTTCTCCTGAAGAAGATTTTTTTTTGTGTAACCATTGTTTTTCCATTTCAGAATCCGTGACAATGTATTCGTCATTTTCATCTTGGTGATTTCTGGGGTCTTCTGGCTCCATCGGCTCATCAAATTCATATACAATATCTGCTGCTACTGGGAGATTCGCTCCTTTTACATCAATGCACTGAAGATGTCCATGGTGAGTCACTCCTTAATGGCTCATCTACCTCAGCAGATGTAGAGTGTGGGTCCGTGAGAGTCGCAGGCACATCTAATTGATTGTTTAATGATACATATAACTTAGATTGCCAGAGCAATATTTCACCAGTTTTTTTTTTCTGCACTGCTGGTTTCAATAAGGTGAGAAATACTAAGAAGACCTGAACATGTGCATATTATGAAATCATCTCGTGGACACCACATTGTTACAAGACTCATGTGGCTTGTAGCCATCAGGAAGAAACAAAAAAATGAAGCTCATCTTATTGATTGCTCTCCCAACCAGGCAGACCTGCCGTATTTCACCTGGCAGGAGATGCAGGCGCGCATCGTGGAAATCCAGAAGGAGCACCAGATATGCATCCACAAGAAGGAGCTGACTGAACTGGACATCTACCATCGCATCCTGCGCTTCAAGAACTACATGGTGGCCATGGTCAACAAGTCCTTGCTCCCTGTCCGCTTCCGTGCGCCCCTGCTGGGAGACATTGTGTTCTACACCCGTGGGCTCAAATATAACTTTGAACTCATCTTCTTCTGGGGGCCTGGCTCACTCTTCGAAAACGAGTGGAGCCTCAAGCCAGAATACAAGAGGGGCAGTAACCGGTTGGAGCTGGCTGACAAGCTGAGCACACGCATCCTGTGGATCGGCGTGGCCAACCTGCTGCTATGCCCCGTCATCCTCATCTGGCAGATCCTCTATGCCTTCTTCAGCTACACGGAGGTGATCAAGCGGGAGCCGGGCAGCCTGGGTGCACGCTGCTGGTCCTTGTATGGCCGCTGCTACCTGCGCCATTTCAATGAGCTGGACCATGAGCTCATGTCACGCCTCAGCAAAGGCTACAAGGCCTCCTCCAAGTACATGAACTGCTTCATGTCTCCGCTGCTAACCGTAGTGGCCAAGAATGTGGCCTTCTTTGCTGGCTCCATCCTTGCTGTGCTCATCGCCCTCACCATCTATGATGAGGATGTGTTGGCTGTGGAGCACGTCCTCACCAGCATCACGCTGCTGGGTGTCTGTATCACCGTCTGCCGGTGAGGAGCGGGACTCCAGGGATCGAAGAGTTATCTGTGAGGATAGGTTGGAGACCCTATAGTATGGAGACAGGGGTGATGTTGAAGTGAAAGGAGTCAGGACATAGGACAATAACCAAAAGGTTGTGTCACTTCAAGGATGTCAACACAGTTCAATTTTTAAAGAGAATGTGCTGAGACTAAAAAACTATGGATGTTTTGATGGTTTGACCATAACCTGCTATGGAAGAATTGTATGATGCATTTGGGTTTATATCCTGAAAAGTTACAATTGGCAGCTCAGGTCATTTGTGTGGAGCAAATACGGTTTATTGTTCTTTCATTGGGGGGGGTGCGGTGGCGCAGTGGGTTGGACCACGGTCCTGCTGTCCGGTGGGTCTGGGGTTCGAGTCCCGCTTGGGGTGCCTTGCGACGGACTGGCGTCCTGTCCTGGGTGTGTCCCCTCCCCCTCCGGCCTTACGCCCTGTGTTACCGGGTAGGCTCCCGTGACCCCGTATGGGACAAGCGGTTCTGAAAATGTGTGTGTGTGTGTGTGTGTGTGTGTGTTCTTTCATTGTTGAATTTTGGTTTTTCTGCTGCAGCTCCTTCATCCCAGACAAACACCTGGTGTTCTGCCCAGAGCAACTCTTGAAGGTCATCCTGGCACACATCCACTACATGCCAGACCACTGGCAGGGCAACGCCCATCGCTACGAGACCCGCGATGAGTTCGCCCAGCTCTTCCAGTACAAGGCTGTGAGTGTCGGGAGGACTCAGGATCAGGGCTGGCTATTTCCCGTTGGAGTCGCTTGCTTGACTGGATTCTGTATCACGACAACATCTCAAGTTACTTACCTGGGAAAGTGTTGCAAAGAAGTTAACGCACAATGCTTAATATAATGTATTGTAGAGAAGATCTGGTTTCTCATTGTTTAATGCTGGGCAGCAGGTTTCGTAGTGGTTAGAATTGTCGCCGTCCTCTTGAGGGACCTGAGTTGGAATCCCATTTCCTGCTGTAGTCTCCTTGATTAAGGCTCTTGATCTAGTTTAAAAAAAAAAAAAAGTACCCATCTATATAAATGGATAAATCGTTGTAAGTAGGTGTAACTAACATTGTAAGTCTAAACAGAGAAAAACATTAGCTATATAATTAATAACAATAATACTTCACCAATTTCACTACTTGACATGCAATTATTACATTAGTTTATATTGTATTTTATAAATGAACTTGTTTGGTTATTGCTGGCCGTAGTATCTTTTAAACCCTTACTCCACCCAGAATAGAGGTCTTCCTGCTCCCTCACCTCGACGTTCACTGCTCTCCGCCTGCGCAGGTGTTTATAATGGAGGAGTTGCTCAGCCCCGTGATCACACCCTTCATCCTCATCTTCTGCCTCCGCCGCAAGTCCCTAGAGATCATCGATTTCTTCCGCAACTTCACTGTGGAGGTGGTGGGTGTCGGGGACACCTGCTCTTTTGCCCAGATGGACGTCCGTCAGCACGGGCACCCCGCTGTGAGTCCTCAGGGAGCAGGGACACTGACGCTGACATGGAAGTCGGCCTGAGCCAGTCATTATTCACTATTCAGTAAATTGTGCTGTGAAAGAGCACTCAAAGTACAAAAACTACTCAGGTGCTGAAAGTACTAGTACTTTGTTTTTTACAAGGCACTCTTTGCCTAAAATAAATTTTTGTTTGCATCATATCAGAAATGTTTCTATGTTGTGTAGTAAACATGTACTTAATGGTTCAGAGTGCTTCACAGATGTACAGTGGAAATATATATTTTTTCTTGTTGCCATGGTTACGCTGTATTGATTGGCCAGTTCTTATACAGGTGTTGAGAGCGATTTCTTCTCCTTCCTTGCCAGTGGATGTCTGCAGGGAAGACCGAGGCCTCCATCTACCAGCAGGCAGAGGATGGCAAAACGGAGCTGTCTCTGATGCACTTTGCCATCACGAACCCACACTGGCAGCCTCCACGTGAGAGCACCAACTTCATCAGCCAACTGAAGGAGAAGGTCCATCGGGAGGCCATCTGTGGGCAGCAGGGCATTCTTACCGAGAACCACATCTTCTCCTCCATCCAGTCTGAGTCAGAGGTGTGGTTTTAACATGTTCATGACCGTTTCTTCTCAACGCTGTCTTGAAAGACGCATTTGTGTCTCATGGGCTGATCTTCCACTCTGCTTTCTGTAACACCATTGTATGAACCACTGCACCAGCTAAATAGCATCAGTGTAGCTCTTTGTGGCTCACGTACGTTTGTTTATTTTAATCAGAATGACAGTGACAACATTGAGTTCATATGTGTTATACAGTCTAATCCCTTAACTATGCTAAAGTTTAAAGCATCACCAAATAACTCCTGTTGTGTTTGTGTATTGGTTTATTCATCTCAGTCATATCATGGACTTGGTGATCAGTTGCTCCCCTTTTGGCATGAGGTGCAGCTCTGTGATTCATTTCATCTTTGTGCTTCAGCCCCACAGCCTGATTGCCAACCTCCTAGTCGGACCCCCCTCTCTGGCCTCACTCAATTTGGGCCGGGAGGCCTCTATGACCAACCACGTTGTGGATGTAGGCTTGGCTGATGGAGCCTCTGCCCTGCGCTCATTCTCCCCTCTCAGCACGAGCCAGCACCTTCGTAGCAGCTACGCCTCCACCCGTCTGCCCCGGAGCGACAGTGCAGCTCTAGGTGGGGGCAGAGCCATGGTTGGGTCAGGGTAAGAGAACCTGTACTTCTACCTTACACACTTGTGCATTCCAAAAACCCAACTGCTTGTTTTGAGTTTCCAATAAATAAGGTGATTGTACTGTTTGACATGCCAATCAGGAACTACAGTACTGTACAAAACTCTTACGCATTTAGATGTTTCACAAAAATATTTGTTTTAGATGGTTATTTAATGTCTTCTGCATTAGTGTCAATTGAAAGAGCATATTTTAGATTTCCAAGCATTCCTTTTGCACAAAGTTACAGTATTATAGTAAGGGTTTTGTATGTCGTTAAAGAAAGACAGTACACACACACACACTGTCTGAAACCACTTATCCCAAGGGGGGTTGCGGTGAACCAGAGCCTAACCCAGCAACACAGGGCACAAAGATGGAGGGGGGAGGGGACACACCCAGGATGGGATGCTAGTCCATCGCAAGGCACCCCAAGCAGGACTCCAACCCCAGACCCACCAGAGAGCAGGACCTGGCCAAGCCCGCCATGCCAACCAGTTCTTCATGATGGATGGTTACTAAGCTTTGTAGGAAGTTTATTAATTAAGAGCATTATTTTTGGACGCATTCTCACTTTACAGCTTTTTTTCTCCAAATGCCTAAAACTTTTGCACAGTACTGTATTTTCACGAAAATGTTATCATGTAGTTTCTGATTGCTGCCCATGTGTGATGTTTGGAATTTCGGGAAAGGTGCTGAGTAAGATGTCTGAGCCAAATAACACAGCTGCATGTTGAAATTCAAAGAACCAGTTCTCAGCTGCAGTTTTTTGGTTATATGTAACGTTTTTGAACGTTGCACCTGACTGAGCCACATGTCCTTCTGTTCCGGATGGATGGCGATGCTCTTCCTCATGCCCTCCTGTTCTTTGTGACACAGAACAGATGCTCGCACTGCTAGTTCTGGCAGCAGTGCCTGGGAGGGCCAGCTGAACAGCATGGTCCTCTCAGAATATGCGTCCACAGAGATGAGCATCCACGCCGTCTACATGCACGAGGTAGGAGCTATGAGCTCCCATAATGGTTTCCTCTCTTAAATGTAAACGTGCTTTTCTTCAAAGGAGGTGAGCAGTTACAGTGCAGTGTGTTGTGGGCTGAACTCACATCTGTCCCTTGGCCCACCCCATGAGCAGCTCCACAAGCAGCAGTCACGGGGGCAGCTATCGCGCCACACCTGGCACAGACAGGACAGCGATGAGAGCAGCGAGGGCATCCCAGATGATGGAGAGGCACCCCGCAACTTGCCCCGCTCCAACACCTTCCCCTGCGCTGGAACGCCCCAACAGGAGGGGGCACCGCTGCACAACACTGCTCAGCGCCGCTATGGGGGCACCACAGGTATCAGCTGCAGGCTGAATAGTTGAATAGATGCTGAAAAGCACCCACACGGTAACCTGGTTGGATATGAAATGCGTCAGGTCATGAAGTTTATATGTATATTATTCAATACATTCAAGACAGAACTAAATTAAATACAATGCTTATATTATTTTTAATTTAATACAATATCTTTGTATACTTGTAGACATATTACAGAGTGGGTCAGAGAATGACTTGCAGCCATTCCCATACCGGCTAACTGGGTATAACTTGTTTTAGATTTTTGATCTACTCTGAAAAATGTATAGTTCTGTATATGAGCCTATGGAATAGGGCTACATTGGGGGTCTGCCGTTGTCTTCCCTGATACCTTTGACACCTTTCTGTGTCTTCAGAGTCTCTGAGCGGGGGGTCCAGGCCGATGGCGAGGTTTTCCCGAATACCCATGGGCGGCTGGGCCGAGGAAGCTCAGGCCAGCCGGCTCCACGACCCAGTCCCTGAGGAGGGCTCTGAGGATGAGCTGCCGCCGCACATCCACAAGGTCTATATCTGAGGGAGGACTGGGGCCGTGCAGGCTGACAGGTGGCCCTTGAATCATATCTGCACAGTGTCTTTCTGGTATTAAAACATCTGTTAATGATGTTTGCCTTTTTCCTTACAGGTGACATAACTGATGTCATGATGGGATCCACTGCCGACGTCTCCAAATGGACATTCTCCTGTTGAACTGACACTCGTAAACTCATCACAGAACAAGCTTGTACTGAACGCAATGAATTCCTGCTCTGCCGCCTGGCATTCATTATCCGACCTCATGAGACACCAACCCCGAAAGTCATGCGATTTTCCCGTCATAATATGGCATCTCATGGAGAATCCAAACACGGCTGCCAGCGCTGTACAGACTGACGCATGGTCATTACAGCCAATTACAATTTCACCAGGGAATCAGCAAAGAGGATACAGAGGCCATAACACTGGTGTCTTTGTACCTCATCTTATTTCACAGTCTCTGGTAGCAGACCATAAATTACAACAGTGGGAACCGACTGCTGAGCACCAAGACAGTAACCTCTCCCTCCCAATATGAATAACTGTCCTCCTCCAATGTGGTTCTGGGTCTCTTTTTTTGAAGGAACACTGACAATACTTTAAAGAAATATGACATATAAATATTTATAATATGAATGCAATTATAAATATTTACAGATCTATTTAGGCACTGTACAATGCCTGGTATTGTTTGCTTTTCTCTTTTTATTTTCATGTTTGAACGAGTACTGTCATTGTAATAGCGGGCCTACGGATAGCATTACAAAGGGCCAGATGCAGGAGTATTTCCACACGGTGTGTGCTCTGCCCGCCTGGCCTGTCACACTTGACAAGCTTTTTAGTTCTTTTAGGTGACTTCTGTCTTTGCTTGAGTCTGTAGTATTGGTGTTCCTTCTCTTTGTAACTTTGCACAGAAATGTGCAAAAACTTCTACAAACAGGAACACCCACTAGGCGAAGGATAACATGCAGGCACATTTCTGTGTAAAAATGAACAACGAATTGAGCTTCACATGCAAAACATAAAGTTCGTGAGATAATAGCTGTGTATTTTTCATAATCACATCTCTTTTGACTAGCTTTTTACTGTTGGCTTGGCTTGTGGACTCTTTACAGTGTGGATGTTTAAAGACATTCTCATGATAAGCAAGCACAGTATTCTTTAGTCCATATGATGTTTTGTCATGTTGCTCATTTTTTTGCACCTCCAATATATAGGGTTAGTGTTAAAAGGACTAAATTAGTTAAAAAATGCACAATTCTAATGCCCCTGCTTTTAAAAGGCCAATCTGAAAAGAATTCATCACATATCAGTTGGTATTTTTTACATGATGCTAAGATGTTGTGAGTTATGCATTATACTTTTTAATTTCTGTGGTAAGCAGTTGAGTTATTCCTCATTAAACCAGAACAGAACATATGGCTGAACTTGAGAAGGAATATTAAGGTCAGAACCTGTCATTGAAACATCTGGGCAATTACCATATTATACCCATTTCCAGCATTAGTTTAGTTTGAAACCACAGGATGGTTTTTAACACAGATGTTTCTATATGATTACAGTTTAATACTAAAAAGTCACAAAATACATTCAAAGCAGCACATAATTCCACACCCATTGAGTATGGACCTGCCTTCCTAACTTTTTGCACACATATAAATCAATGCACTTTATGTTACTATAAATCAAAGAACCAAAAGAATTTAGCTTATAGTGAATTATTGTGACTTAAACTGTACAATGTACTTCCAAATTAAAATAAGGTTGAGCTAAGCATAGGGGGTACTATCATTTGTAACTGGTGTAGATGGAAAAACTAGTGTGCAAAGGCAGAGCAGAGATGCTGTGGAAATTGCCTTGTAGTCATTTGTTTTGCTGCAAAGGGGGATGTTGGGCTTGAATCATGTACCGCACAAGCGTCACCAGGTGATTGTGTTGAGTGGGGTTTGTTCAGTGATCCTGTAGTTCAGTGTGGTTTATGATGATCTGGATTGTTTTTTAATGGTTTTCTCCTCTGCTTCTTTTCATTTCAATAATAAGAAATGCAAAAAGTGAACTTACTCTGTGTACAGGCCAGTTCCCCTTGCTATCCTGTTCCAACTGGAAACAACTTCTTGGTGTGTCGTTTCAAATGTTCCCAAGATAAATGCATGACTGTGAGTAGTAGGTCATCATAGTCTGTTATTACCATGTGCCCGATTCCACTAGTTTCAATGGTTCAAGCGTGAAGACCAGTAGAACTGTGCATATACTGTATGCATTTGTGGTTCTTTCTTTTTTATAGGCTGAAGTTCTTTGTATTATACATTTTGTACAGTTGTAAATCCATTAGTAAAAAGTATTTAAGAAGTTTAGAAAGTTATGTATTGCTTGCCTTTAGTAAACCAGTACTTGTACAGTATGGCTTACAGGATACAGTCGCAAACTTTGATGTTGATGGAGAGGACATGGAAGTCCTCGATCGCTTTTAGCCCCTTGGGAGCAATAATGAAGAACAAGGTACCCTACAGTGAAGAAGTTCTCCAAAGAAACACTTGGCAGGGTTTCAGTGAAAGATCTGGAAACAGTGGCCAGATGTGTTGATATTTCTGCAGGAACAAAGATCAGAATTATTTAGGCAGTGGTGTTTTCTGTAGCATTGTATGGATGTGAAAGCTGAATGCTGAAGAAACAAAGCAGGAAAAAATAGACTACTTTGAACTGTGGTGCTGAAGGAGGCTTTCTGAAGAGACCATGGAGAGACAGAAAAATAGATGGATGTTGTAGAACAAATAGGTTAACAGGAAGCACAGTGGTTGAAGTCACTGCCTCCGCATATGGAGACTGTGGGTACAAATCCCACTGCCTGCTGTAATACCCTTGACCAGAATACTTCCCTTGAAATTACCCAGTTTAGCATTGCTGCCTTGTAGTGCTTGGGCTTTCCCATGTAGGTTTGAATCTAGCTCAGTGTGTGTGGAGTTTGCATGTTCTCCCCATGTCTGTGTGAGTTTTTTCTGGCAGTCCAAAGACATACAATTTACAAGAAATGAACACTCCAAATTGCCTATAGTGTGTAATGGTGCATGTGGCTACCCTGTGGTGGACTGGTGTCTGCCCGTCGATGAACCTCCTTTGCCTTGTGCTTATCTATTCTGGGATCTGTCCAGACCACTGCAACCATGACCAGGACAAGTAAGAAAAGAGAAATTACTCAGTAGAATGAATGGCAACATGACTACAAGTTGCTTTGAGGAGAAGTGTCAGCTAAATGAATAAATGTAAATGATGAGACTGAGGTGATCATACTTTCGACACCTCAGGCAAAGGGTGGACTAAACTACCAGATGGATGGACTCAGTCGCAGTGACAGTGGACACAGCCCTTTCAGTCCTAAGGACACAAATGAGGGCCAGAACATTCTGGTTGTATTTTATATATGTGGTAGACATTGGCACTTCATGGCAACAAAGTATGAGCTTTATACAAATGCATGATAGGCCTATGTCTCCCACAGCAAAAAAACAGGCTGTGTGAAAACAAAGTCTAGAATGCTATTGTTGTTATCACAGAAAGTTATATTCGTAGGTCCCTCTTGGTTCCTCGAGGTCTTTCTGGTCAGGGGTCACAGGGTGTGTAGGATGACATGGACTGATACACACCTGTCCATCCACTGCAGGTGACTCTCCTGTCATCACATGGATCCTAAGAGAATGAATTATCATGGACAGGTCACCTTCCTGCTCCCTTAGTCTACATTTAAACACTAGGGTAGTTATGATTTATAATGTTCGTTTGACCATATAATTATATTGTTTTGTTATCATGTCTCATTTTCATCCTGCTGGCTACATCTTGACAACAGGGAGTGGCCCTGAGGAGGTAGATATTAATGTCCACTCTTGCTGAGTAAGTTATTTTTTAAAATCAAGCATTAACCAGAATTTGATGTGACCCAATACACACACATGGTGGTGTTTTGCTTCCTTGGCTTTATGTCACCCTGACATCGCGGAATGGCGACTCCTCCTTTGAATTACTCACGGTGAAACAACTGTTAAACGTGCATTTCGGTTGTTAGTTCATGCTTATTCTGTCGACTGATTTTCACTTGCTAGCATTTCTATTTTTCTACTTATTTACATGTGCGGTTCCTTAAGTGTGTATATGTACGCATATACTATGTGTATGTTGTACTTTGTATGCTGCTGCAAGTGAATTCCCCCATATTAATCCATTCATTCATTTATTGCGCTAGACAAACGGCCCACGTAACGCTGCGCAAGACGACCTGCAGCGGCACTAGCGCGCGACGCCCTTTTTCCGCTCGTGCGAGCGACCGGCTCGTTCAGAATTTCAGGCGAAGTTCTGATTCTAAGGTTTACTAGTTAAAAATGAATTCATCACCTTTATTTTGATATAAAAAGTAGAAATAATCCACGCTGTTCCAAAAATTGAAGTGTGAAGCCCGTTGGCTACGCACCGTTGCCCAATGAATATTTCGACTAAACTCTGTCACTGACTGAAAGCATTTACACATTTCATTTATCAGACGATTTTCTCCAAAGCGACGTACATCTCATAGAAAATACAATGTGTGCATTACCTAGGAGAAAGAAACATACATAGCTGCAGACGTGTGATTCTAGTTAGTTTCTTTCCAGAAAAAAAAAGAAAAAGAAAAACGGACTCGGCATGACGGAAACGTGTTTTGTTTTGCTCCACAACAAGTGAAAGCTGACTCAGATCAGCGAATACTCCCCGTGGTTTACCTTTGTTTCTGGTAATTAATTAAGATAACATTTATTATATTTGTGAAAGAAACCATTCATGCCACACATAAAAGTACTAAACATTGACTACATACCAGAAGAGCATCTTCTCCAGAGCCCGGATAGCTCAGTCGGTAGAGCATCAGACTTTTAATCTGAGGGTCCAGGGTTCAAGTCCCTGTTCGGGCGAATCATTTTTCTTTCTTTAACTTGAAGTCATACGTTATCCTGTGATCTCATACATTATTGCACATCTCTGCTGCGCCCGTTTTGTGTTAAAGTACACTTCGTGTATTTATGGAGGGTCAAAAAATTTGCAGTTAAAAAGTGTGCCTGAAATTGTACTTTCGCGAGCTGCCTGCAGGGTGCCCATTACCTGATTATAAATGTACGCGATCACACAATTCGATCGTGTGTCCTCCCAAGTACATGACTCAGGATTTATCACAAACACAACTAAAGTGCAAACAAATATTATTAGCTCTGAATACAACTAAGTGCAAATTACTCCAGACTGATGATTAAGAGGGAGGAAAGCAATGCTTCTGGTGTGCAGGTTGAAATGCAGTAGCGCAGTCACAGCACCAAAAAGTAGGTTGTTGCAGTGGACATACAAGCATGATAAGCCTTAGATTGCAGTGTGTCCCAGCACTGGCGCTGCAACTTGTTGTCATGAGGTACAGGGGACAGGTGAGGATGCCGCTTGCGACACCAGCCAGCGTCATCCGGAGAGGTAGCTAATCTCACAAAGTGTTGGATGCTACCAAATGCTGGGTTGGCTGTGGCTACCTGCTTATTTGCCTATTGATGACCGTTTACTCATGAGTGTCCAGATGGACGAGTGGAGTATATAAGGGGCCACAGCAGACAGAGCAGAACCAGACAGCAACCTGCCAGGAGCTCCACGATGGACCCCACTGTGACCTTCGTCCTCCTTTGCGTGGCAGCCCACACCTGGGCCATACCCATCCTGGTGAGTGTGCCAAGTAACATTCCCAGTGGTGGTTCAGCTTTTGAGAAAGCCTTCGGCACAGATGAACGTGACCGAGCCTGTCGCCTTTGATTGAACGCGTTTTATTTCAGAGTCATCCCGGGATGAATGAAACGAGAAAGAGGTTTGAACGGGAACTGTCAGGTTTGTCAGAACTCTACATCGTATTGCATTACGGAAAGAGAAGGCACTAGCAATATGCTACTGCATTTAGGAATGAAAATGTATAGAACACTGGTGTTTTAAAATTCCATGTAAAAGTTTCTTACGCACTTTCTTACTGCATGTTGCTTTTCAAGAAGAATACTTGTTTCAAAATGAGATGACTGCAATGGACAAAATCATGATGGCAAATGAGTTCAGAGGTAAGTCTGTTGCCTTGGGTGCAGTTCTCTATAGCATTGATTCTAAGACATCCTAAATTAGCAGCTTTTTGCTTTTAAAGACAATATATCTATCAGGCACTTTCTAACTCAGGACACAATGGTGTTCTTTGCGCTTGTCCTCCTACCCAGTGGAGGGTGACGGCTTTAGGGAAGGCGACATTGCAGTGTCCAAGTCTGGTTCAAGAAGCTGCTTTGCACGGAGCTGCTTGTGGCCCAAATCTGTGGATGGTCATGTGTACATTGCATACATGCTGTCACCAGAGTACAGTAAGCACTGCCCCCTGGGAGGGGCTTCTATTTCTCTGTTGTTCACATCCATCCACATTGTGTAGAAACTTCAGAGCAATTCCCTACATCAAGCATTATAAAACTGACATGCAGAAAGTATTTATGAACTTTTTTATGGTTTGTTGGGAATCTTCAGAAGAATTCTTGTAGCCTACATTATAAAGCTGACTGCTAGAAAGCCCTCCTATTCATTCAGCTTTTATATTCTGTGTTTCCCTCCATGCAGCTGACTTGGACCGCATGACAATCCAGGATGGAATGGAGTCCATTGAGAATGGCACTTGCATACGCTTTGTGCCCTGGACCCACCAGGTAGACTACCTGGACATCCAGCCCAAGTCTGGGTAAGAGACCTATCCTTGCAATGAGTGTAAGCTTTGGAGACAACAGTATTTTCAGTGTACTGCAATGTCACAATATACGGGCCATGCTCAGATGTATATTGCTTGTGTAAACTGAGCAAAATAAGAGTCAGATGTGATTACCGTTAAGGAAGAAATCTCAAATTCAGTGATAAACCATACCTTGTACCTGATTGCCTTTTGTGTGTGTTTGTGTGTATGCTGCATCATCCAGGTGTTGGTCTTACCTTGGGGTGCACGGTGGGGCTCAGACCCTGTCCTTGCAAGCCCCCGATTGCATCACATCTGGGGTCACAGCTCACGAGCTCATGCATGCCCTGGGATTTGTGCATGAGCACTCCCGGGCAGACCGTGACAAATACATCACAATCCAGTGGGCCAACATCTGGAAAGGTGAGCAAGGACGTCACACATTATGCTAAGGTCCCTGAGTGAATTTTTGTATAAAGATGTGATGTGTTCACTATGTATGCAAAACTCCAACAGAGCATGTGAAGAACTTTGAGAAGTACAGAACAAGCAACCTGGACACTCCTTATGACTATGGGTCCATCATGCACTTTGGAAAGTAAGTAAAGATATGCAAGGTGTGATGGTTAGCTAAATAGAATGCCTTTCCCTTTCTGAACTTCAGATGGATTTCTTTTTCATGAAGGTATGCCTACTCTGAGGATGGCGACCCTACCATCCTCCCAAAGAAAAACCCCAATGCCCAGCTGGGTCAAAGGTTCGGCCCCAGCGAATTGGACAAATTCAAAATCAACAAACTCTACAAATGCGGTGAGTTGCATGCCTCATGCAAAATTGATAAGAAGCTTCATTTGATAAAGAGACTCGTTTCTGGTTCATGAAGTTTAGATCTAAATATCCATTACAAATGTAGATGTTGGCTTCTACCTAGAAAAGTCTGCCTTGACCAGAAATGACCATAAACACAGTTTATGGATTGGATTAGAGTGCGCTGGAACGGTTCAGATCTTCCAAGTCATTTTCTGCAGACTTGTTCAGTCTGATTATCTTTTCTGTTCTTTCAAACAGGAGTGTGAACAAGGGACTAGATGCCAACTAGGCACACAGCGATAACAAGACGGATGACCCTGAAGAGCTGGGGGTTGAACTGAGGGGTCCTTCTCATTAGCCTTAGAACAATGTCACAAATGTGAAATCACAAATAAATCTCTTTCCCTCCAAACTCAGGTTGTTGTCTGTTTTTTAACAAAGTAAAAATCCTCAGACTGCACACTAGAATTATGCATAAGGCCTCTCATTCACTCTAATATCATCCATCCAGTCTCCTGTTGGATAATACAGGGTCATGGTATTTCAGAGCCTATCCTAGAAGGGAGTGAGGCAGGGTACAACCTGGACAGGGTGCCAGTCCATCACAGAGAACTCACTCTAATATACCAGATACCAAAACTGTTACATAATACTATAATGATGTATACACTGGTGTGCATACCTTCTAGTATGAACACACATCTCCTCTTACTAATAGTCTGACCACATTTTGGTTGACTAAACCATATGTTTCACAGCAGTATGTGTGCCAGTGCAAGTGCACTCTTGAGTCACCCAGATGGCATTATCATACATACTAACTCTAACTAGCTTTACCTGTTCTCCGTGTACCTTACCTAGCTGTGGACAAGACTCCGGTCCAGAGAGAGCTCTCATGCGCTTGCATGCACTGCACCCTGCTGATGGATTGCGTGAATAGTGTACAAACAATGAGGCATGCAGGAGGGAAGGCGGGCATAGATGTGGCAACAGGCGGAAAATTTGTATGACTCATCTGTTTATCAACACACAAGAACAATGACATTAAAAACACACAAGAAAACAACTCTGTTCTGCATGGCACCTTTCAGGACTGATTACTGATGTAGAACAAAGGTTATATTTACACAGATGTAAAACATTACATAACAATATAAATATGCGGTTATAAAAAAATCAAGTACCCATAATACACAATACAATGGAATTTATTAAAACTGAAGTTGTAACAAAATGACTAACATGGCTTCAGTGGAATACAGATGTTTTAGCACATTCTGGTCAAATAAATTAAGGGCACAAAATTATACAAAGTGTGAAACATTCTGTCATAGTGATTAAAATAAGAGATTTGACAAGAAGCTATTAAGGCAGGCCTCATTTTCCATGGCACAGGAAGTCTGCAGGTGAGCCTGTAAAGTGGTAACAAAATGTGTTTCAGCTGGTATTATAAACTTAATAACCCAGTGGGTACTAAAAAGTTGTGTTCCTTAAATCCCTGGTCATGATACATTTTTCATCAAGAAAGGTCCCATTGTCACATACCTGTGTGTCATCCACATCTGGATGACCTTAGGTGTGATCTGCACACAGCCCCTTTGTCTCTGATAGGAACGAAGCTTTCTGAGGGCGTCCTGGCAGAACAGGAGAAGCAGTATCTTAACGGACCACACTCTGCTGGGTGAAGTTGGCATTGGATGCTGGATGATGCTGGCTTAGCTCCAGCCTTGGATATTAAGCTTTGAAAAACCAAGAAGGATGACCCTGAAGGTTTTAAGCTCCTGTTCAGGTTAAACAACTTTGCACTCAAAGGAGCCAGGTTCAGATCCCCCCTCCTATTATTGTGCCTTTAACAAGGTAATTACTCTGAATTTATACTGCACAAATTACCCAGCTGAATAAATTATTAAATAATCTTAAGAAGCTTGAACTTGTAAGGCGGCAGGGAAAAGCATCAGCTAAATGAATAAATAATAATAATTTCAACAGGAAACCATTGTGGGTCCACAAATAGCTGGGAACTGATCTCCTGGGAGAATGCGGTGGAATACAAAATCTCACATGCCCTGCCCTGCTCTGATCTTGATGTCACTGTAGTGGATCCTTGTCCATCAGAGTTCATCCATGCAACTCCTACCTGTGGCTTTTACCACAGCAACAGGCATTGTTGTTCATCACTCTATCACGTCGGAACCCTGCAGATGCAGGGAATGTCAACAGCAGTGTGAACATCTCTAGGAAACCAAAAAGGAGGTTTTTTTTCAGAAGTGCAGTCAGTCATTCCATTACCAGGCTAACACTTGGAATTTAACTTGTTTGTACATCTGCAACCCTTGGCTTGGATTTGGACTGGTATTTGGTTACAAGTCTGGTTCTGTAACATTATGGCCCAGATGGGAAGACAGTCTTACCAGTGACTGTGAAGACCCCGATGAGCGTGCACACAGGTGGCACTGTGGATTTGCCCC
Organism: Scleropages formosus; assembly: GCF_900964775.1. Classification (NCBI taxonomy): domain Eukaryota; kingdom Metazoa; phylum Chordata; class Actinopteri; order Osteoglossiformes; family Osteoglossidae; genus Scleropages; species Scleropages formosus. Next base: position 721,017 of record NC_041819.1, on the reverse strand, counting down.
CACAGCAGCCTCATCTCCTTTATGAGACCCCTCCAACACCAGCAGGTACTTCTTCTGGAACACCAGAAGCTCTCTGCATATAGAGACACATACCCAGCAGGAATTAAAGTGGTTAAGAACACAGACTTCTAACTTTGAGGGCAATTGAGGGGCTAATGTCTGGCTCTGGAGTGCAGCAAACTCCTCAAGTTTAAATATCCAGATGTATGAATGGGTAAATTGGGTAGTAACACCAATTAGTACAAGGTCTGGTACTACTTAGAGCAACAAAAATGTGATAGGTCAAAGGTTAAACTGATAACATGCAGTAAAAGTGTGAAAAGGTGAGAACATGATGAGTGTATTTTGAATCTTGTTTCATGAATAGTAAGAAATTCTTTTAAAAATTAGGAATTTGTCGATACACCTAGAGATCACGCGTGACACGCTCCTCCAAGGCTCTCGGTCTTCCCGAAAGGCCCAGCACACACCAACTCCAAGACCCCTCATTGGCAATGGCCCTCTTGGTTTTTCTATCTTCCTCTACTGGGGGATATGTTCCTTGGCCACCAGCGGGGCATTACCTTGTCACCCTCAACTCTTCTTTGGGGATCCCCAGGGGACTGAGAGTTCCATTCTCTGGGAGAAAGAAACAGGCACAAAAAGAAGACAGAGGCATTTAGGCTCTGCTAATCCAATCATCTTCTTGAGAATCAGAGCTGTCGGATGAGCTATTAAATCTGGACACAAGACGAAGGTGAAGGACACTGGGAACTCTTCTCTTACAAATCCTCATTCAGGTATTTTTCAGAGGAAAAACTAAATTATTGGAAATGTTTGATTTGTAATAGAGCTGACTTTAATGCTCACAACAGCACAGGTGCCGCACAGGAAGTGTGTTTTCCTGGGTACATGTCGGCTCTCCAAGGGCTCAGTGCCGTCATCTGCCCTGCTCTCTCACTTAAGCCTTCAGCTTCTAAATGTGTGACTTTCTCCCTGACGCAGCACAGAGAAACAGCACTCAGGCCGTTATGTCATCTGCACCACCACCCCCAAACGTGAACACCCATTCAGCGCTAATGCTGAGGTTCGAGACATGACAAAAGTACTGTATTTTTAGCAGAAATAATCCAGTTTAGCTCTCTCCTACAAAAGTGTAAGGAAAAAGACTTGAATCACTGCAAAAGAGTGAAAACAGGGTCCAGTCCAACACAGCTTGTTCTAGACTGATCCAATTTGCAGGCGTTCTTTTTTCAGAAGCAGCAAAGCGTTCTGTTTTACCCTGTCAAAGTAGTTGAGAAGGAAATGCTTACAGTCACTTGGATGAAAGTGAGAGGCATACATATGATATGCATTAAGAACGTAAGAATTAATTAACTTCAGATACACATAGTATTAGTTGGTATAAATGTAAATGCATTCATTGTTGAGATTAATTGCAGATGTAATATTTTGGTAATTGTTGATTTCAGATTCAGGAATGAAAGGATCAAGTGGTTTGTTAATAAATGATGCCTGATGACACATGCAGAATTCAGAATGAACTCTTCACATAAACTCTATTGGAAACCTGATGGCAGAACTGTAGACTGCAAACACCCAGAGAAGGTCCCAACTGCTACTCCCAGTGAAAAGGGACTTATAAGTGGCTTTTAGGAGTCAGGACCTGGTGCATTGCCTTCTCAGAGCAGCCTTCTGGCCATCCCACCTAATTTGAGTCAGTAAGTACTGCAGATTTTTGTAAAAAAAAAAGATGAAAATCAGCAGGTGGCATAGAACTTAGAGCCACAATCAGTGCAGTGAATCCTTGCTCATAAGACTCTCAATCCCAAACACCAGGTGTCACTTCGATGTTCAGTTTAACACCACTTTAACTAGCATCCTTTTCAGTGGTTCCTCTGTCCTGACAGACGAGTTCCCAAAGCACATTTCCGCTGGAACATTGGCCAGAAGAACACCCCAGCACCAAAAATTATTGTATGTTCCACCACCAAGGCAACAAGCCAGTTCCAGATGTAAAAGCTGTGCCTCCAGATGCGTCACCTTTCCACTGCTTCATGCATGTAGTCGTCCTCTGTAGTGGACACATTCAACCTGAGACCAGCTGGTCTTGATGCTGCTTCCCTCATTGCGGCTGTTTCTCAAGCTCTTTGTCACTTCTTATTCATCTCTGACTAATAGTGTTCGTTCTGCTCATGGGAAAAGTTCCGCTTCAGGGTGTTCTGACCAGTGACCTCACTGGCTGTCTGATTCATAACCATTTGGGTGTCAAGCTGAGCTGACAGTTAATTTCCTCGCTGCTCCAGAACGGAGAGCTGGCTCTTGGACTGCATTTCATTACCGGGCACAACTTTGCCTTAAACTCCAGAGCAAACCTGAGACCTCCATGGCATTTTCTGAGTTTGAGCTGCTCTCCAGCTTTCTGTGGGCCTGGTGAAGTATCAGTGTCCCCAGTAGCAATCCATCGGGGATGCACAGTCACACTTGTGTCGAATGGGAGCACAGAACGTCTGTCTTTGGACAGTGTCTAAGCAGCCTGATTTTGCAGAGCCTATTTGAGGGCAGCACTCGTACACAGACATTGTTGAGGGCAGCAGGACACGACAGTTAAAGACACACAATCGCAAGGGCACTTGGAGACATGGACCTGAAAGCACTTCTCTACAGCTATAACCCTACTCTTCTTACATAGTTCTAGTACATTCTTCATCTCAACATACAGTTAGAGAGAGTTCTAATGGATCTCTATAAGTGTACGAGTGAAATACTTGAATTATATTCAGGTTACGATAGAGTGACAAAAAAAATCACGACTTTGATCATGATATTTAGCTTGTCCTGTAATAATGGAGTAATAGAAAAAAGGATTTAGACTATGTGCACTTCAAAATGCTGACGATATGTCGTATCGTATAATTCAATATATTTCATTTAAGATACATCATATCATACGATATATCATATCTATTTATTCCTTAATATTTTATGTATTACTTGATATATCACATCATATTAAGTATATACTATTAATTATATTATTTAGTTGATACAGTTCTCCAAAGCCACTTACAATGTTAAAGGTACAATTATTACAAGCTTACCCATTTATACAGTTGGGAAATTGTACTAGTGCAATTAAAGGGTAGTACCTTGCTCAAAAGTACTACAGCTGGTTATGGGGACTAAACCTGCAACCTTTGGATCCAAAGGCAATAGCTCTAGCCATTACACTACCACATGCCTTAGTATTTACACTGTCCCGGACCTGGACCTTATATATTATTCAGACACACACACACACACACACACACACACACACACACACACACACACACACAAACACACAGTCTGAAAGCACTTGTCCCAAGCAAGGTCGCAGCGAGGCAGAGCTTAACCTGGCAACACAGGGTGAAAGGCTGGAAGGGGAGGGGACACACCCCAGACAGGACACCAGTCTGTCGCAAGGCACCCCAAGCTGGCCTCCACCAGAGAGCAGGACCCAGCCAAGCCCGCTGCACCACCGCGCCCCCCTTATTTATACATATATTATTGTAATACAGTATATTATATATATATATACTATTACTACTGAAGAAGTTCCATGCAAGACAGTTTTATCTTTTCTATTTTACAAGGTTTCAAAGAAGCTCATTTTTGAAAAGCCATAGCTGTACTTTATTTGACAGCTGATAAAAGACATGTTGTGCTCTCGCATACTTTTGCCTCTCGTACTTTTGTCTATTTCAAATCATTGTTACTCACAGACAGTGGTGCGTTCAGCCCTGCTGAAGGACGAGAACCATGGCAATACCTCTTCAGGTCTTCGGTTGTCTCATCCTGCACTCTGTTGGCCAGGCATGCATCACTAGTGGGTGCTCTTGCGTTGGAAGGCCATCCGCGTGGACAGCCGCGTCCTCCCTCTCCGTCGCCTTTTGCGGCGGACGCGCGCCGTCACCTTCTGCTTCTCGTTGTCCAGCGTAAGAAGGCTGCGGAGGAAATTGAAGGACAGGTAGAGGGACAGGTAGGACAGGAACAGGTAGCAGACCCCAAGAATCAGCATGCTAGCTGGAACGGGAAACAGGCAACAGGGTCCAAGGTTCAAAGGAGGTCCTGTTGAAAAAGAGCAAGCCTCACAATATTCCCATAGCAGCATGCAAAGAAGAAGGATCTTGCATGGTCCCACAGGGGAAGTGAGGAGCTAAAAAGATGGACTTAGTGTCACGGCTCTAAAGGAAGGAACAATCACAGCCAGGAAAGAATTCTTTGACAGAAAGATCGAGAATTTCAACAGAGCAGAAACTTCAGCACAGATATAAGAGAAGAGCATCTCCGCAGATCTTCCAGTGGCTGCCTTGTTGACCACCCTCAAAAGTCTCTTCTGGAAGCTTTGAGTCTATCTCCACATCTTCTCCTGGCATCACATCAGTGGTGTGAACTTCTTCCCCAGTTTCTCATCACCTTCTGCATCTTCAGCAGCATCTCCAAGGGGGGTCCTCCAACGGTGCGAGGGCTCCAGATGGCAGAGATGGCGTGCCCAGGAAGTTGCATTTAATTCCACTTTTCATCTACCTGCTTAAGCCCCTAATCGGGTTAGAGCTCACACAGGTTCAGTAGGTTCAACTCAGAGGGCATTACACACCTCTCATCTGTCTCCCTGGTGGCTACTCTCTGTCACAATCTGCACCGTGCGATCCTCCCAGCCCCCAAAGTTGACACCACTTGATAGCTAGTCAGACAGGTACACGGCTATGGCCACCCCCTCTGTCACCCCACTCCAGGTTCGAGAAGCAGCCACACAAGGAGCTCCTTGGCGGAGAGGAGCACAGTGGCACACGTCAGTCAGACAATCGGGCGAGCAGCGCAACTCCAACTGCCGCACATCTTGCTGAGGTCCACAGCTCCTCCACTCGAGGAGAGAGGTTGTCATAGTGACTATTCATCAAGCCGGTTGTTATTTTTTCCTCTTTCATACAAGTTAAATGGGAAAAAATGTAGGCAACCTCCAGCGAGCACTAAACCAGAAATAACTCGAGAGCAATCAGCTGACCTCACTTGGTCACATGCAATCAACCTGAGATTAAAAGGACCCTGCTGGACTGTGCCGAACAATCGAACGCATGCTCGGCTATGCCAGCTAACCAATGTTTTTCTTTTAGAGTAACGAGTTCATTCACCTGACATTATTCTCAGTCCCTTAGTACTAACAATTAATTACCCATTTACATAGATGTGTTTTTTCTTGTGTGTCTAATGAAACATACATATGAGATGTACTTAATGGTTTTTATATATATAAATCACATATTTGTATGGATACATATTGTAGCATGCAGCACTGTGGGTTTGGATGGGGTGAAAAAAGATGCAGAGAAAGTATTCATTATGAACAATTTATTTGAACACCAGGAAATTAACGCTCTTGGTCCAAGGACCCCCTTTGCTTAAGAAGCCAGACTTCCATCAGTCTTCCTAGCCTACTTAGCACCCCCTGGTTCTCTCTTAATATGCTCCTAGGCACAGTCACCCCATCATTTTCCCCCGAAATGCCCCCAGTGGTTGCACACCCACATTTCACATTATTCCCCATAATGCAACTATTTACATTTAGGAGTTTCCCTCCTAAAACAGTAACGCGGGGTCGTTACAATATATTTACACTTATTCATTTACCAGACGCTTTTCTCCAAAGCGACATAGTACATCTCATAGTAAATACAATGTGTTCATTACATTAGGAGAAAGAGATACTTGCAGATGTGTGATTCTTAAGTAGTTAGTCCATCCATCCATCCATCCATCTTCCTCCGCTTATCCGGGGCCGGGTCGCGGGGGCAGTAGTCCAAGCAGAGCTCCCCAGACTTCCCTCTCCCCACACACCTCCTCCAGCTCCTCTGGGGGAACCCCAAGGCGTTCCCAGGCCAGCCGGGAGATGTAGTCTCTCCAATGTGTCCTGGGTCTGCCCCGAGGCCTCCTCCCAGTGGGACATGCCTGGAACACCTCCCCAGGGAGGCGTCCAGGAGGCATCCGGAACAGATGCCCGAGCCACCTCAAATGGCTCCTCTCGATGCGGAGGAGCAGCGGCTCTACTCCGAGCTCCTCCCGGGTGACTGAGCTCCTCACCCTATCCCTAAGGGTGCGCCCAGCCACTCTGCGGAGGAAACTCATTTCTGCCGCTTGTATCCGCGATCTCATTCTTTTGGTCATGATCCAGAGTTCATGACCATAGGTGAGGGTAGGAACGTAGATCGACCGGTAAATTGAGAGCTTCGCCTTACGACTCAGCTCCTTCTTCACTACAACAGACCGGTACAATGACCGCATTACTGCGAACGCCGCACCGATCCGTCTGTCAACATACCGCTCCATTTTTCCCTCACTCGTGAAAAAGACCCCGAGATACTTAAACTCCTCCACTTGAGGGAGGAGCTCCCCCCTAACCCGGAGGGGACAATCCACCTTTTTCCGACTGAGAACCATGGTCTCGGATTTGGAGGTGCTGATTCTCATCACCGCCGCTTCGCACTCGGCTGCAAACCTCTCCAGTGCACGCTGTAAGTCTTGATTCGATGAAGCCAACAGGACCACATCGTCCGCAAAAAGCAGAGACGAGATCCTGCACCCACCAAAACAGACACCCTCCGTTCCCTGGCTGCGCCTAGAAATTCTGTCCATAAAGATAATGAACAGAATCGGTGACAAAGGGCAGCCCTGGCGGAGTCCAACATGCATCGGGAACAGGTCTGACTTACTGCCGGCAATGCGAACCAAGCTCCTGCTCCAGTCATACAGGGAATGAACAGCCCGTAGCAATGAGCCCTGAACCCCATAATCCCGAAGTACCTCCCACAGGATGCCACGAGGGACATGGTCGAATGCCTTCTCCAGGTGCACAAAACACATATGGACTGGTTGGGCAAACTCCCATGAACCCTCCAACACCCTAGTGAGGGTATAGAGCTGGTCCAGTGTTCCACGGCCAGGGCGAAAACCACATTGCTCCTCCTGTATCCGAGGTTCGACTATCGGTGGGATTCTCCTCTCCAGTACCCCAGCATAGACTTTCCCAGGGAGGCTAAGGAGTGTGATCCCCCCTGTAGTTGGAACACAATCTCCTGTCCCCCTTCTTAAAAAGAGGGACCACCACCCCGGTCTGCCAGTCCAGAGGCACCGTCCCCGAACTCCACGCGATGCTGCAGAGGCATGTCAGCCAAGACAGCCCCACAACATCCAGAGACCTGAGAAACTCGGGGCGGATCTCATCCACCCCCGGAGCCTTGCCACCAAAGAGTTTTTTGACTACCTCAGCAACTTCAGCCAGGGTAATGGACGAGTCCCCCTCCGAGTCCCCGGCCTCAGCTTCCTCTACGGAAGGCGTGTCGGAGGGATTGAGGAGATCCTCAAAGTACTCCTTCCACCGCCCGAGGACATCCTCAGTTGAGGTCAGCAGCGCACCACTTCCACTGTAAACAGTGTTGGTGGAACACTACTCCCCCCCTGGGGGCGCGGTGGCGCAGTGGGTTGGACCGGGTCCTGCTTGCCAGTGGGTCTGGGGTTCGAGTTCCGCTTGGAGTGCCTTGCGACGGACTGGCATCCTGTCCTGGGTGTGTCCCCTCCCCCTCCGGCCTTACGCCCCGTGTTGCCGGGTAGGCTCTGGTTCCCCGCGACCCCGTATGGGACGAGCGGTTCAGAAAGTGTGTGTGTGTGTGTGCTTCCCCCCTCTGAGTTGCCGGACGGTTTGCTAGAATCTCTTTGAGGCCGACTGAAACTCTTCCTCCATGGACTCACCGAACTCCTCCCAGGCCCGAGTTTTTGCCGCGCTCCGTCTGGCCCGCTGGTACCCGTCAGCTGCTTCAGGAGTCCCATGAGCCAGCCAGGCCCGATAGAACTCCTTCTTCAGCTTGACGGCATCCCTTACCTCCGGTGTCCACCACTGTGTTCAGGGATTGCCGCCGCGACAGGCGCCGGAGACTTTATGGCCGCAGCTCCGAACCGCCGCCCTGACAATGGAGGTGTGGAACATAGTCCATTCGGACTCAATGTCCCCAGTCTCCCTCGGGACCTGGTTGAAGCTCTGTCGGAGGTGGGAGTTGAAGACCTCTCTGACAGGGGCCTCCGCCAAACATTTCCAACAGACCCTCACTATGCGTTTGGGCCTGCCAGGTCTGTCCAGCTTTTTCCCCCACCATCAAATCCAACTCACCACCAGGTGGTGATCAGTTGACAGCTCAGCCCCTCTCTTCCCCCGAGTGTCCAAGACATATGGCCGAAGATCAGAAGAAACGACTACAAAGTCAATCATCGACCTCTGACCTATGGTGTCCTGGTGCCAAGTGCACTGATGGACACCCTTATGCATGAACATGGTGTTTGTTATGGACAAACCGTGACTAGCACAGAAATCCAATAACAACTCACCACTCGGGTTCAGATCAGGGAGGCCGTTCCTCCCAATCACGCCCCTCCAGGTATCACTGTCACTGCCCACGTGGGCGTTAAAGTCCCCCAGTAGAACGACAGAGTCCCCAGTGGGAGCGCTTTCCAGCACGCCCCCCAGGGACTCTAAAAAGGCCGGGTACTTTAGACTTCAACACATGGTGACTGAACTGGGGGGCTATTAATAAGCCCACAACCGCCCGCCGCCTCTCACCCTGGGCAACGCCAGAATAGTGGAGAGTCCACCCTTGGTCGAGAAGAGTGGTTCCAGAACCCAAGCCGTGAGTGGAAGTGAGCCCGACTATATCTAGATGGTATCTCTCAACCTCCTGCACTAGCTCAGGCTCCTTCCCCGCCAGTGAGGTGACATTCCAAGTCCCAAAAGCCAGAGTTGGCGTCCGAGGTTTGGGTCGGTCGGGCACTCGGCCCAGACCACCGCCCAAATCACAACGCACCAGCCCCTTATGTTCTCTCCAGCAGGTGGTGAGCCCACCGAAGAGCGGCTCCACGTCATGGCTTCGGGCTAAGCCCGGCCAGGCCCTGTGGGCATAGACCTGGCCACCAGGCGCTCGCATGCGAGCCCCCCCCCCCAGGCCTGGCTCCAGGGTGGGGCCCCGGTGACCCCATACCGGGTGGGGTGAACGAGATCCTTGATTTAATAGTCATAAGGGGATTTTGAACCGCACTTTGTCTCGTCTGTCACCCAGGACCTGTTTGCCTTGGGAGACACTACCAGGGGCATACAGCCCCAGGCAACATAGCTCCTGAGATCATTCAGGCACTCAAACCCCTCCACCTCAGTAAGGTGGCGGTTTGCGGAGGGGTAAGTAGTTAGTTTGTTTCACTATATGAACCAACCAATGCTCATCACAGGAGTAGCTGCATAAAACTTCAGCAGAATATTGAGGATTCCTGATAACCTTCCTACTATCTTTTGACATGGGGGTGTGGTGGCGCAGTGGGTTGGACCACACTCCTGCTCTCTGGTGGGTCTGGGGTTCGAGTCCTGCTTGGGGTGCCTTGTGACGGACTGGTGTACTGTCCTGGGTGTGTCCCCTCCCCCTCCGGCCTTACGCCCTGTGTTGCCGGGTAGGCTCTGGTTCCCCCATGATCCCGTATGGGACAAGCGGTTCTGAAAGTGTGTGTGTGTGTGTGTGTGTGTGTGTGTGTGTGTGTGTGTGTGTGTGTGTGTGTGTGTGTATCTTTTGACATCCATATAAACATTTATGTACACTGTAGCTGCATAAAGGTTTATTCGGGCATGATCTTTTAGTTATAGTGCATGAGCATTTACACCTTACATGAACTTAAGAGTCAGAGATCATGGCCGAAGTGAGTCTGGAAGAGGTGAGTTTAAGACCAAATTTTCAAACGTGGACAGAGATTTGGCAGTTCTGAGTGAGAGGAGGACGTCGTTATTTTTTCTTTTTAAATTCAAACTTTATTTACTAAAGTTATCAATACAATACACAACCAAAAACAAACATAAAAAAATCCACAATCAAACAAACCCAAAACCATTTTTCCTACAGTTGGTTAACAAAACTTACTAAATAGCCATTACATAAAATATATTGTCAAGACAGTGACAAAGTCTTTCCCATAACAATCCCCCTTCCTGGCTTCAAAATATATAACTGACCCATGTCTTCCCCACACCAATATACCCACGAAAGGACTGTCCCCCAATAGCAGCTCAACCCAAGTCATCATGTCACATACATGAATCCTTCAAAATACATAAAATACTCTAAATTGCAGTATAAAACTTTACCATACCCCAAAACCTAAAATCAGACAAATAAATACAAAGCAGACAGACACATAAGTGTGTGTGTGTGTATAAAAAGGTTAGAAGTGCACAGAATAACCTAATAAAACATGGCCATTAAAATCTGTAAATAAAATGCTATAGGGGTAAAACCCACACAAATAAAAAGAATGAATTAGTTAAGTGCACAAACCTAATAAAACAAGACTACTATAACTGTGAATAAAATACTATACAGGTAAAAGCCACACACATTAAACAAATATAAAAGAAAATAAATATACAAGAGAAGTACAATATGTTTTAAAAGAATGCAGTTCCATAAAGCAGACGTCCATCCTCAGAGCTTCACTTCAGGCACATTTTTCCACGAGGCCTTTCCATCTGTCCTTTTCCTCGTGGTAGCCCCCAGGCAATCAGATCCCACTTTATTCTGAACTTCAGTTCAGCTCGGATTTTCAAAAAGACACCATAGGCTCCCATTTGAACCTCTTTCGGACAAGGTTAATGCGTGCACAACGGGGCCAGAACCGAGAACCTCCGTGCTTTACCTTTTCTGCTCGGGACCACCAAGCAGGTATATGTGAAAGAGCGAAGAGAGGTCTGTGGGGTGTCTGCATGTATCTGCTCGTCTATGAATGGTTTGTTACACACACACACACACACACACACACACACACACACACAATATCTGAAACCGCTTGCCCCGAGTGGGGTCGGGGCACAAGGCTCGAGGGGGAGGGGACACACCCGGATGGGACGCCAGTCCTTCGCAAGACACCCCAAGCGGGACTCAAACCGCAGGCCCACCGTAATGAAATTCAGAAATTCGATTTTTCTCTAGGAAGGCTCGTTTTGTAGGTCTGTAGGAATGTGGAAGAGAGTTTGAAATGAACCGCCATTTCATTTTGTTCGTGATTCAACGAGACACGCAGTGTTTCTCGCACAGACACATACATAGTTTTACCGCAAACATGCGCGCTGTTGGCGCCATCTCTAGGGCGTCGCACGCAGCGACACGAGGCGATCCGCGTCCCTCGCGAGCGACTTGCACGATTTATCTGGCCAGCGAGGCAGCGAGGAGTGCGGTGTTTTAGGAGTATTTTCATCGAAGTGCGATTATTTTTTCTTGTTTTCAGTGAATAGTTAAATTATTATAAATACCATCGACACTAGAGTGTCCCATGTTACACTAATTCATTTAGCTGACATTTTTTTCCAAAGCAACTTACAACATTGTTACAATTATTCATCCATTTTACAACAGCTGGGGGTAACTTTACTGGATCGAAGTAGTAAGTACCTTGCTCAAGGGTACTACGGCCAGAGGTGTGAATCCAACCTGTGACCTTTTTGGGTCCAAAGGAAGCAGCTCTAACCACTAGACTACCAGCTGTCCCATGTGTGAATAACTCAGGGCCTGTTGAATAAAACCCTTTATTCTTCGGTGTTGAGAATGTACACAGTTTAAGGCAGGATTTCTCCTGTCTGGAAAGGTCCTGTTTGGGCAGGTTGCTGTGACATTGCAATAAATGGTCAGGCTACTCTGAGGAAGACAGGTGTGTGGGAACCAGCCAGGTGAGCTGGGTGTGCCATGGAAACAATCAGCGCAACACACCAAGGGTGATAGACACGCATACGGCCGGTTGGAAACCAAGGGACCCATTACACTCTGGACTGCACTCACAGTAACCATAACCATAACCATGGACTTCTCTGCAGTGTAACACAACCGTTTGGCTGTGTGGACGAGGCCTTCGCTACCGTAGTGCCGTCCACTCAACCATGGTCGACCCCATGCTGGATCAGATGACCAGGCTGAGGCTAAAGCTGCTGGAGAAGGTGACTCTGTGTCTGTCTCATCCTTCCTGCAGCAACGTTAGAGGACAACACCACACTGTCTAATCACATGTGGAGACCACGGTGCTTAGAAACACGCTGCCTGTTTTCTTTACCGACTGGGTCATGCTTAGTCTTATGACGCTTTAGCACTTTTACTCTTTTCACTCTTTATTTCCAGTATATAGCATAGTGGAGAAGGGGCGCGGTGGCGCAGTGGGTTGAACTGGGTCCTGCTCTCTGGTGGGTCTGAGGTTTGAGTACCGCTTGGGGTGCCCTGCGACAGACTGGCGCCCCGTCCTGGGTGTGTCCCCTCCCCCTCCAGCCTTACGTGCTGTGTTGCCGGGTTAGGCTCCGGCTCCCCGCGCCCCCATATGGGACAAGCAGTTCAGACGATGAGATGAGTATGAGCATAGTGGAAGCAGTTGTGGTTCAGTGCCAAACTTGAAATACAATATAAAGGACAATGACAATATACAAAACAGTCGCCATATGCAAGTAGTAAACAAACAACAAGAGGACTGCAGACTCAAGCAGTGCTACAACTAATATACAAAAATGCAACTGACAGCAGTGTAAACCCATAACCACTGTGTATTCCTTACTTAGATCCACCAGTGATGTAGCGTTTGAGAAGCTCTGCCACAGATATAAAGAAATTTATCAATAAAGAAATGCATCAGCTGTTCAGAAATACACTTTATATATAAAACATTTATAAAATTTATTTTATATACTGTATATACACCAAGTATGTATATATTTTATATGTTTAATTCAAAGTATGTATATGATACTGTCATAGAAATACTTCATATTTACATACAGATGTATACAGAAATACTTCATATTTATATGATACAGAATACTGGGGTGCAGTAACACAGCGGGTTTGGCCAGGTCCTGCTCTCTGGTGGGTCTGGGGTTTGAGTCCCGCTTGACGTTCCGTCCTGGGTGTGTCCCCTCACCCTCCAGCCTTACACCCTGCATTGTTGGTTTAGGCTCCAGCTCACTACGACCCTACTCGGGATGACCAGCTTCAGCTAATGTGTGTGTGTATGTGTGTGTGTGTGTGTGTGTGTGTGTGTGTGTGTGTGTGTGGTTCCACACATTACATAGCTTTGTAAGCTTATTTTAATAAAAGTCTTTATTTTTTATTAGAAAGTAGTAAGGATCACCTAACTCTTTACATTCTGAATTTATACCCACAAATATCACCACTTAGATTTATCTGACACTTTTCTCTTCAGTAACTTTCAATGTTAATCTATTCAGAATTAGTTACCCATTTATACAGTCAGATAATTTTAATAGAGCAACTTAGCATAAGTACATTGATAAAGGGTACAACAGCTGGAAATGAGATTCAAACCTGCAACCTTTTGGGACAAGGGCAGTAGCTCCAACCACCACGTTACCAAGTACCCCCAGTGATTGGTTTTGCCTTGGCTGCTTGAGCACAGAAGCCTGTTTCCAGGCAGGTGCCTCTCCATTCCAGTCAATGCCGTGATATTTTCATGGGTTTTACTTGTTGTCTTTCACAGAGGGTGAGCAATGAAAAGGATCGTATTGACAGAATAACAGGAACAGCCCCCTCCGCATGTAAGAGCCCTGCGCCTTCTCGTCTCTGCATCTCTACCAGCATCTTACAGAATTCCGCCTTTTACCTCTGTCTAGATCATTTCTAAAATACAGATGTAGTTTTTATACAGTTAAAGGCATTTCTTTCAAAGCAGACGGATGTGGAAAATAATCATGTTTTTAAGCTGAGTGGGTTAGCCTTGTTGAAAGGATATTATATATTTCTCCATTATTAATTATGTTTATTATGTCTATAATTTTGTATTATTTTTGTAACCTTGTTTAACATTACAGCCTTGTTCAGTTCTCTATAAAACTGAATTGAATTGATCTGAATTGAATTTAATGTTTTCACTTACATGCTAATGAAGAACAGGTCAAATATTGTGAGTCTGTAGTGGTTTTAACAATGTATTCCAGGAATAAATGTTCTATATAAACAGCTGTATAGCACAGCCGAAGAGTTTCAGTGTGCAGCTGTGCTGTTATTGACTCTCTCCTTTGCAAAGGGAGTTTTGGTGACCACGAGAATACCTTATATAATGCTCTAAGAAGAAAGAATGATCTGCTTCAAGAACTGAAGGTATTATTTTAATCAGCACCTGTTATTTTGTCATAATATTTTTTTCAACATGTTACAGCATTTTTTCTGGCATATGTGTCAGCGTAAAATCAGCTTTGTATTTCAGATTTGTTATTGTTGAGGAACATGAGTCTTATTGATAGCGTACTGGCAAAAGAAAGGATTTTCCTGGCAAGCATTGCTAAGCAACATGCCACAACAGACATTGTGCTTTGTTCACAGTTGCTTTTAAACCTGGAGTAAATTCCCTGCTCATGCAAAGAGCTGCTAGACATGGATGTACTTCAAATACTCTTGTGCATCCAGAAATTAATATGTTTGAATGACCAGAGCAAAATAATACTGTCATAACCTTGAATTTACATTTTTAAAATTTTATGTAGTTTTATGTATTAGATATGTACACGTATTTTAAAGGCCTTGTATTTACAAGCTTTACATAATGAAGGTCCTGTTGGACTTGAATTTCAATACCGATCACGAAAATGAAGGATTTTCTAATTTCAGTGGTTAGAGCTGGCACCTGGTATCTGGAGCATGCTTAAATCCCATGTCCTGCTGTAGTGTCCGTGAGAAAAGTTCTTACCCTGAACTGATACTGTAAAAATGACCAGGCTGTATAAATTGTGTGTCAGTGACAGAAAGAGTGTGTGTTCCATTGATGTATGAATGAGTGACCCATTGTAAATAGTGTATCTAGCAGTGTAAGTCACCTTAGTGAATAAGGTGTGTGGGCTGATAGCACTACATAGAGCTCATTGGAAGTCGCTTTGGAGAAAAGCGTCTGGTAAAGAAATAAATGTACATGTAAATGTAATGTAAATGTAAATTGGTAAATCATCATGGGTTGCTTTTGAGAATGAATGCTAAAGGTTATTGCATAGATACTGGTGTATTCAGACAAAAGATCAACGAGAAAAAATTCTTTTCCTGGATACATGTTAGTTTGTAACTTTAATAATTCTGCATGTGTTTGTATAATTGTATGTGATTGTGAACCCTGCAGGAGCAACATCTATTTGAAGACCTGAGCCATCCACACACATGGGGAGGGGCAAACAGATGGCACAGAGGGGACTCCCTCCCAACTCCTTTACCTCTACACTTCTACCAACCCTCACCTGCTGTCCCCTTACTCCCACAAACCCCTCCTCAGGCTCCTCTCATCCTCCAGCAGACGGTGAGCAGCATTCTGACATAGCAACATTATGCATATTTTGTGCTGTGATGGGCTGATACTTGTGAAGCAACTGATGCATTCACTTAGCGACCACTTCCCATTTGTGTTACTGGTCTCCGTAACAGACAGCTACATTCAGCCTGCCCACATTCCCTTCTAATTAACCTGGTTAATTAATAGAACCTATATGTGTGTCGGGGGGGTGCAGTGGCGCAGTGGGTTGGACCACAGTCCTGCTTTCCGGTGGGTCTGGGGTTCGAGTCCCGCTTGGGGTGCCTTGCGATGGACTGGCGTCCCGTCCTGGGTGTGTCCCCTCCCCCTCCGGCCTTACGCCCTGTGTTGCCGGGTAGGCTCCGGTTCCCCGTGACCCCGTATGGGACAAGCGGTTCTGAAAATGTGTGTGTATATGTGTGTCGTTTAACGTAAAAAAAAAACACTCGCACAAGAACACAACATGTTTGAATTCTGAGACCTGAATTATTTTAAGTGGTGATAAGGGCCAAAAAATATTACCAACACATAAATCCTTTACAGCTGATGAAGGAGCTTGTTGTCCATCTTCTAGGTGCCGCGGCAGCCAGCGACCATAATCCAGCAACTGCCACAACAACAGCCCCTCATAACGCAGATCCCACCCCCACAGCCTTTCCCAGCCAGCAAATCAGGGAGTATCAAAGAAGGTAATTGTGCATTTATGCCAAGGGCTGCAGTTCAAACTGGATGCCAGCATGAGTATCCGATGTTGTTTCCACTCAGGAGTATGTATATAGTACTTAAAGTACTATATTGGTCATAATCCTTGAGGTTAAATTTTGTTTATGAAGGTTACATGTTTTCATGAAAGAAGGTACTGTGATGGGCTCCTCAGACTTGGTGGTGAGAATGCAGGTTGTTTGTATATCACTGTGTGATGGATTGTTCCTGGTGTGTTTAAAGGCTGCTGAGTGAAGTGTGTTGTCCTTCTCATCCAGATATGGTGGAGCTCATGCTGATGCAGAATGCCCAGATGCACCAGATCATTATGCACAATATGATGCTGAAGGCTATCCCACCTCTGGCATTCTCTTCAGTAGGGGGTGCTAGCCAAGCTACCCCAACTCACCAGTCCACTGCTTATCAAGTCAGTAAATTCATTACTAATCAAACATTGGTTCATCAATATAAAACTATATTTGTTCAGTTAGATTTATACTGCTTACTACTGTTTGTTATTTTTTTCTCCTTGTAAAAACACAGGAAAAGTACCAAGTTGCCCCTATTATTCATAGGGTGGAAAAATGCAGAGGAAGTTCTGTTCATCACCACCATCACTACAGCCCTGCAGTAGCACCACCACTTCCTCTGGCTGGCTATGCCATGTGGTCCCAGGTGATGCCATTAGCTGGCCAGGAAGTGTCATCTCAGCCAAGTGTACATCACATAAAGAGCCCCGTGACACTCCCACCTTTACACATGTAAGGATATGTTGTAATGTTTTTACATAATCTAAAGGCTTGGTAAGCAAAGTAATTTTTATATTTGTGGATCACTGTATGGTAATGGAATTATTATATCCCCACTCTTGCTGTAATATTCTTCAGTTCAATTTATTTTTATAGAGCGCTCTTCTTACACAGTGACACAGAGCACTTGAACACAGGCACAGAGCAAAGAAACATGCATCAGACAAGGAAACAAAGAAACTACAGACTAGCATAATACATTATCAATGCTTTTATAAAGCTATAAGTATGCCTACTGGCCACGGAGGAAAGTCGAAGGAGAAAAAACCTCTGGGGGTCCAAGTGCCAGTGGCTGCCCACCCCTCCTGGACATTCTACATTAAATAGGACTTCTAAGTCAGATTACAAGTAACAATAGCATTGTTGCTGTATGGTAGCTTGATTTCCCAGTTCAGTAAGGCATGCCTCGTCCATCATGGCGGGTTGTTATTTTCAGTCAGCATGGGGTGCTTCTGTAATGGCTGGCTGGCCTCCTCAGGTCTTACTGTAGGGAGATAATGCTCAAAAAGAAATTGTTAGTAATTTATAACTTAAGTTTAATACATATTGACACCAAGGTGGGGAAAAACTGAAACACAGGTGTGTATTCTTGATGAAGGTACTGCCCCTGAACTGACAGTAAGAATTCCTTGCTGGGTAAATGGGTAAATCATTGTAAGGATAAATATCTAAAATTGTAACTTTGACAAAAGGTGTCAGCTAAATAAAGAGCAGAAATGTTGAAAAACAAGCTGAAAAACATTAAAGGATGGTTTGTATGAAAGAGGTGTGCAAAAATATCAGTGTGCTTGAATGTTAGTGCTGTAACATGCATCACCTATTGTCCATATAAGTTATAACTCCAGAATTCCAATACTGCACAACCTTTTTCCTGCTTCTGCTCTTACCTCTTTTTAAGGACAAACAGGTTCCACACCAGAGACTTACTGGGTCTCCCACCAGAAAGTATATTGAAGACAATTCTACAAATGTACCTGAAACACCAGAATGTGACAGCAACTGGTGGATTTTTAAATTCTAAATAATAAATAAAACACCTTGACACCAGTGGAAAATGTCTATCATTTAAACATGAATGGCTGCACTTGGTCCATCCATAATTCATCTTGAAGAGTCTTTCCCCAGGTGTGGCCATCAGTCCATGAGATGGGGTGTGTCCCCAGAGCTCCTGACAGTCATTGGCTTGGGATGACTGGGACCCTGTGTAAAGAGTTACTACAAGTATGCTGAATATCAAGAAGGTTCTCTGTGGTATTTTCATAGGTATTATGAGTAATAATATATTTTAATTTCTCCTGAGATGGTCTCAGTAGGGAAGAGCTCGGAATTGGTTTGCTTTGCCAGCTTCCTGGGGGGGGGCAATAAGACAAAATAGTGTTTTTTATTACAGTTCTCTGGCCTCTGGTGCCCTGTGCTGAGCTGTAAATCCTACAAGAACTTAATGACTGTTATTAAACAAATACTGAACACCTGTTTGCTGACACTGTCACAAACAGCACCGGTTACAAACCAAGTTAATTTTTACAATGTTATGACTTATTATACTTACTTACTTATGCCTACTACCCCTCCTGGGGCATAGGTCGCCAACAACAAGGGCTCTCCAGGCATCTCCGTCCTGGGACAGTTTTTCCAGTTGTCCCCAGGCATCCTCTTGGCTTCTGCATCCAGGTGGCGTTATGAATCATGGTAGACATAAATGTTAACAACATAATGATTCAGGATAAACAATGCATGTAATACACACACACACATTTTCAGAACCGCTTGTCCCATACGGGGTCACGGAGCCTACCCGGCAACACAGGGTGTAAGGCTGGAGGGGGAGGGGACACACCCAGGACAAGATGCCAGTCTGTCGCAAGGCACCCCAAGCAGGACTCGAACCCCAGACCCACTGGAGAGTGGGACCCGGTCCAACCCACTGCGCCACCGCACCCCCGCATGTAATATTTTACTACTAATTCATTTAATACTAAGAAATTAAAATTTTATTCTTAAAATTAGGACTCTAAGAGTCAGAGTCTTTAGAGATTTTAAGATCATAAGCTGATATTTTCATTTTAAGCAAGTTTTATGTGTTCTCAGTGTGTTTAATTAAGGCGATTTGTAACAACTCCGCTGCAATATTTAATAAAGTTCATTTAATACGTTCCTACTGACTGACTGCCTTTTCAATGAATACCAAGAAAGGTTAAATGAAATTACGCATTCCAGTGCTGTTTCGAGTGACTTTTGAGGATATGCTGATGCGACCAATGAAAAATCAGCACTCGACACACGTGATGCGCCATTCGGACTGTTTAGCGCTGCACGCGACTGCTACGAGAAAAGCCAAAACAACCGCAGAGGCGCTCCCGCTCTCCGTGCAATGCGTAGGAACGGGCAGCGATGACGTCACAGCTAGAGCGCTTGTCGCCGTAGTTGTGCGTCGCACTGCGTACGACGTTTTGAAACCCGAATGGTGGTTGCGCTCCCCGGTTTCGCCGCCGCGGTTCGGAAACAGAGCTGGCCCTGACGAGCGAACGGCTGCCCGCTTTCGCCTGGCTTTTTGGGATGTACGAATGGATAGTTGACGGCATATCTTCGCTGTTTGCGCCTCACGCCGAGCTCAAGTCCCCCGCTTGTTCCAAGGGGGCCCGCGGCCCTCAGTTGTCGAGGGCGGCGGGTCCGGACGCTCGGCGGCAGGAGGAGACCCCCAGCAGGCCGGCTAAGCGGAACTACCAGAGGTCGGTGCGGGGCCTCCGTCTCCGAAGAGCTAACGTGGCTAACTCTGGGCTGCTCAATTGGACTTTACAAATTTAATCATGATGAAGCTCTTTTCATGAGTTGTTTTTTGATAAGTAAACAGTGATACACGTGTCTTGTACGTTGTACCTACTTGACAGCGTAGAGGTGGTAGCCATGACGACTGGAGATGTTAGCTAACTGTTTCAGGTGTGCGGAGTCTAACTCCGTAATTCGGTGTTAAATTCTGTAGCGACGGGTGGGCGGAGCTTCAGTGGTTCCAGGTTTCATTGATTGATTATGTGTAGGAGCTATTCTGATCTTTTCATATTCGATCGTTGTCATGCTTTTAGGAACTGTTCTTTTTAACACACCATCATCATCAATGTGAGTGTTGTTGCTTTGCATGTTCCCCTTTGGATCTGGCTGCTTCATGCAGTGTCCACTCACCTGACCTCAAACCTGACCACCGAGAGGTAAAAAGGCCCAGAAAAGGTATTTGTAAATCATACATACAGTTTGTGACTTTTGTTTTGTCTTACCGAGGGACACACCACTCTTTCCGTAAACATTTGATGTCCTGTTCCTGATGCCTACACACTGGTGGTATTTGATGGTCCACGGTGTGTGTGTCCTCAGTGAAGGATGGAGGAGACATTGTTTAACTTGACATCTTTGTTCAGATGTAGTGGTCAGCTTTGTTAAGAAGACCTTCTCCGGAGTCGTAGGACTGCTGCGATTGCAAAGCCCGTTTACCACACCTCCGGAGAGTCAAAGTGCCTGTACCAGAGACCAGGTGTGCGTGTGTGAGATCTGAAAATGTTTATTGTATGTATTTATTTGAAATGCAGGCATAGTCAGAATATCTATTGGTTAGCTGCCTTGTTGTCTCTTGTTCTAATGTTTGCAATGGAAAATATATAAAAAAAAAAAAAAAAAAAAAAGGCAAAAAAATGACTTAACAAAAGACCTGACCTTGGATCAGGACAGTGTATTCAGCACCCACACCACTGTATTTTCTATATATTTCTCATTTTATGCTGCATAAAATCAGTTTGAGTATGCATTGACCCCCATTGTGTTTTCTGACACATACACTGCTTTGAAAAAAAATATCTACTAAATTAATAAATGTATGCAAAAACAGACTGTTTAAAACGGTAAAACCGCTTTAGTCTACTTGAAATGTAGAAATTAAGACTGAATATGGATTGGTGTTATCAGATAAGATCTTGCAGTGTGTAATTAAAAATATGGTGCAGTTGCCATTGTAACTTTTAAATTACCACAAAAAATCTGCTCAGTTACATTTAACTTATTCCTTCTTGAGGGAGTGTGACTAAATGGACAGAGGTATTAATGTGCTCTTGGTGCTCTTCTGAATTTATATTGTGGTGTGGCCCTGTTGTACTATTATGAAATGTAGAGGGCTGTTACTTGAACCATGTTTCTTGAAGAAACACTAATTGATAACCAATATTTAAATCATCTTTAAGGTTCCTGCAGAGGAGCTGCTGGGAGTTGATGAAATCCAGGGTAACGGCTTGAACAAGTGGATAACTTATGTGGAAATGAAGATGGGTAAGTTACCGTTGATGTCTCGTTTGTGTGTTGTAATGCTGATGCAGATTGCATTCAGAGTTGTTCACGTTTGGGGAATGAGAGAACATCGAGCTATATAGGGAAAAATGTGAACCATAACATAACATTGTGGAAACATGTAAACGAGATGATGTGCTCAGCTCCATGTTATGGTCTGAATCGGATGAGTTTGCATTTTTTGGGGTGGCCCTTAGCTTTTTTTCCCTCCCCCCCCCCAGAGAAACCCAGAGAAGTGAGGTACAATGGTAAAGTGGGAGCACTGGTCAGGAAACCTAAGTAAGTTTTCTTTCATGAATGACGTCAGAAAATGATTAGCTAAAAGCTGGACAAGTTCATCCACCTCAGGTTGTCTTGTACAGTAGGACAGGAATGTTTGTGGAGAGGACCAAAGGAAAGGACCACCGGCGGTCACTTCAGTTCCTACCCCATCGTTCCACCCTGAATGACACAACCCCATGCAGTGTAGATTCACCTGCTGTGCCCCCATCAAACTGGAGCCAGAAACCCTGTCTGACTGTGGAGGCGGTGAGCTAGAATCTGTCAGTCATTGACTTGTGGTGTAATGTGTTGTAGCAAGTAGGCCTGATGATACTGGGCCTGAATTGACCTTGATGTTGGTTTGAGTGTGGGGATGGTAGGCTGAGGTTTTGTTCTTGACAAGTCTGCTTTCTGGATTGTGATTATCTAGCTTTATGAATGAAGTTTTTGCACATGTTGAAGTTAAGCTGGAAATGGTTTTTTTAATGTTATTGTTTGTAAAATTCTTGTCAACTGTAGGTAGACATACAAAATAATTTTTATACAAATATTTCTCTACCCCTTAGGCTCTGAAAGAAACTGACAGAGAACGATACAGACTCCTTGTGGAGATGGTGTCGGAGAAATACTCCAAGAACAAGCCTCTGCCCTTTGCACAGACACGACCGCCAATTATGTGAGTGCTGTTGATCAGAATGAGTGTGCAAGGAATTTGTGTGTGTATGTCAAAAATGCTTAGCAGAATGATGTTCAACTGTTCAAAAGCTCCTTAACAAGATGTTTTGCCCCACTCTATACCCCTGTTCAATAGCAGCTCAGATGTTTTCTCATGAAGATACAGAATTTGTTGATTATTCATACAGTACTTATTTGGTAAGGAACTGTACCCCAGAAGGTCTCTGTTAGAAATGTGACTGACAACTTTTTTTTATTCAGATTAATTAGCAGTTGGATATGCCTCAAAATTGTAATAAACTTTGGAAAATTCAGTCCCATTTTTATTTTAGAGCTTCTTAATGCTACATGGGCTTGCTTCCTAAATTCTTTAACTTTTAGCCCTGGTGCTGTATTACTTTATCTGAATGCATTTGCATATTCCCAGTATACTCCTCCTGTCTGTGACTCAGTTCAGTTGTGTTTTTAAGAAAAATGTGTGGTGCACATCATAGAACATTCATCTTTGTGAAAGGGGGCTGATGTGTTGTCTCTCCTGGATTCTTTGTTGTATGCATGCAATGGAGCGCAGTCTTGCCTCAGTAGAAGATGGTATTCTGCATAACGATATTCCTTCTGTTTTATTGTGCTTAATGAGAAGTCTCATTTTATTCCTGGTTTGATGAGATTTGTTTTCTGTGCTTCTCTACCCTCAGAAAGCCTCTTCTTTCTGAAATGCATAGACCAGCTTTCTTCAGTAGAACCCATGATGTTATCGCCGGCAAGGCTGGTCCTTTGAGAGGTAAAATATTCCATGGAAGAGTTTTTGGGTTGGGAAAGGAGGGGATGAAACTGTTTGCATAAGTACAGAACCAAACGTAAAATGTTTCACTTCCTGGAGCCTTTTGTGAAATGAAAAGTATTCCCCCCTCTTCATTGCGTTTTTTTCAGCAAATGCAAGTGCATCTGTGTGGAGAGGGGCCTCCTCAGCTGAATTGTGTAAAAATGGGTAATTGTTTTCATGTGATCACACCAAAAGCAGCATTTCTTTTGTCCAGTTGGATTGTTTCCGCCACGGGTTGTTCACAAATTTCTTTTCTACTTTCAGAAAAGAAAATGAGAAAGTGGGCCCTCGATCTGCAAAAGAAACGGTAAGAACATTACCTATTTGCTGTATGCAGAGTTCATCCGCACAGGAGAACATCCATCATTGTGACCACTTGGATTCCCGCTTCTCAGAAGAATCATGACCAGGGTGCTGTCTGCGTGCAGGCTGAAGACACGCTGGCCAGACACCAAGAGAGGTCATCCAACACTGAATTCTTGCTTTCTGCTGCAAAGAGCCATGAAACTACTGCATGGGTGAGTCCCTCTGGCCCTATTTCTCAGGGTTTCTCTGGTCCAGTCTTACCAGTGCAGTGTGTGTGTCTAGGGTTTTAATTATTTTTAAATACAACTCCTTGGTAAAAAGTTTGATTTAACTGCTGAATATATCTAATGCACCATTCTTTTCTATTTATGGTTGAGGTTGCAGGCTCTTAGGATACCTAGAAGCTGCCACTGGTTTCACTAAGGTCTGAACATGAGCTGAAAGCTGGGTCAAACAATTTCCTGGGCAAAGTTGATATTACCAGTCTGTTGCTGTATGTCTCCTAAAAACCTAAAGCATTTTAGAGTACCATGGAAATAGTTGCTTCCTTTTCAACTGTTCAGCTTCTTGCAAAAAAAATTAAAGCACAGAAATAAAAATTTTAAGAAGCCACAGCATGTGTAAGGAGAGTGATAATTTCATAATGATGTCAGTTGCTATCCATTTACCCAAAAATCTGCAAACTAAACTGAAGATAATTTCCACAAATGGTGCTTTTTGATACTGTCAAGAAGCCACACCAAATTATCCACCTAGAATGCAAATGTATTGGCAGTGGTTGTTTCCAGGTGCTTCAGATAACTTTCATGGTTGCCTATTCATATGGAGCAAATGCAAAGAGCAGTTTTTAGACTTTTTTTTTGTCATGAGATTTTGGGCCGAGATGACCAGAATGGGGAAGACCTGGTGGAATATTTTTGCCTGACTGCTGCCCACCTTGATAACTGAATCAGCAGCAGCTTGTGCAGCTGATGCCACTTTCTCATTATCTCACCTCTGCTGGAGGGCTGACCAAACTCCAAGCAATTTTTGGTATACTTAAGAGAGCAATGCTGTCTAGGAGTGGGTGTGGAAAATGTTTCAAGAGCCACAAAAAATAGCTACTGCATTTTACACTATATTTTGTCAAACTGTTAGCCAGCCTAAAGCATTTTCCCCATTTTTCTAAACAGCAATTAGCTATCCTGCCTGATGTACAGTGTTCTCAGTCTACACAAATTCTAAGGTTTAAAAAAAAAATTTAAATTATAGTTACTACAGTGCAGCAGTACATTTGACAAATGCATGTTTAGCCCTTGGTTATTTCTCACTTGAATGCCCTATGCTTTTATTTTGTATACAGTAATGTGTTTAAAACATTTAGTTATTTGAAGTAGTCAGCTGTCTTGGTCCTGCTTCCTTCACACCCACAAATTGTCCTAAATGAAAGATTTATTTTTTATGAAGCTTAGGTGGCCTCTCTTCCCCCAAGATACTGAGAGATTTAAACTGAAATACTGATGCTTTCAGTGTGTACTCTGCTTGCATGGTCATTAGCTGTACCAAGGCATTCTGTGCCTTTAGGTGTGCAATCTCAGATATTGCTGTCTTGCTCATCAGAAACAGCCTGTCGACGTGGACTTGTCTGCTGAAGTGGCAGCCCGGTTGAACCTAGTGGACTGTGCGCCTGTGACCCCAACCTGCCCTGCAATCAAGACTCAACAGCCAGTCCAAGAGAGCTATTCCAGCTCTGATGAGTTTCCCAGGCTGACCCAGGTCAGTTGTCGAAGCCTAGTGCCTTTGCAGTCACTTAGTTGCACATCCTGATGCAGTGCTGGTTTTGTCAGACCATATCTAAAGTCTGTCTGCAGTTTTCATTGGCTGTCTTACAAGTATAAATGGTTTGCAGTCAGTCAAAGTTGCTCAGCTGATGGTATGTGTTGCCTTTGGCAGGAGATGCAGCAGGAGGTAAGGCAGGCCCTAGTGCAGAAGGACCCAAACCTGGTGCTGAGCAGTGCTTTCAAGTTGAGAATCACTCAGAGGGACCTGACCACCCTGAAGGATGGAGGCTGGCTCAATGATGAGGTACTCATTCCTGCTGAGGTTGGAGTGACAGATGATCTGAAAGTATTTCCTACAAGAGCCAGGACATATGTAACTGTCATGAAGGAAGTAGAATGTTGTTTCCTAACTGTTCATATTGGGAAGACATCAGAGATGGGTGAAAGGGGTCCTCAGAAATGACATTTGTTTTACAGGATTGAAAATAACCCCTTTGTTGTCCTAGTTGTTAGCTTGGGATTTTTCACTAGTTTGTAAATATGCTTGCTCTTTACTACACTCTAGGTGATCAACTTCTACATGAACCTGCTGATGTGCCGCAACGAGCAAGGCAGGGGTAGGAAGGTGTATGCCTTCAACACGTTCTTCTTCCCGAAGCTGCATGGAGGTGGCCACGCAGCAGTGCGCCGCTGGACCAAGGCAGTGGATCTCTTCCAGTATGAAATAATTGTGGTACCGCTGCACATGGGAGTCCACTGGTCCCTCTCTGTAAGTTACTTCTGCTTGTGTATAAACAGTCAGAACAGCGCCGTTGTTTAGGCAGGTAAAATTGAGAGAAGTAATTGCATTTTGGGTGTGTGCTTTGCATTCTCGAGGTGATCGACTTCAGGGAAAAGTCTGTGATGTATTATGATTCCATGGGCCAGAAACATGACGACATCTGCAAGCTTTTGCTGTAAGTTTGTTTTAGTGTTGTTGGGGAAGGCTCCATTGGCTGTTTATGCAACTCTTTACTATGTTACTCTGAACTCATTGGGTTGGGTCTTATGGTTCAGACTTTATTTGAAGGAAGAGCTTAAGATCAAGAATGGCAAAGACTTGGATATCTCCAAATGGGTGACAGCCAGTTTCAGTGCCAAGGTTAGTATGATGCAGTAAAGCAAAATAGTGGAATTTTCCTCTTCAGGTTTTTAGTTTCCCATGGTACTCAGGTACTCTTACTTTACAGGAGATTCCTCAACAGAACAATGGCAGTGATTGCGGAGTCTTCGTCTGTAAATATGCTGACTACATTTCCCAGGGCAGACCTCTCACTTTTACTCAGGTATTAATTTTCTTCTGTTCAGGGGAACTTCTCATTCCTTTGAACTAGCGGACTTTCTTGTTCATAAGAAGCTGCCATTGTAATCCTGTTTTTTAAATTCTCTTTTCCTTCAGAGTCATGTGCCTTATTTCCGAAGGAGGATGATCTGGGAAATCCTTAACCAACGGCTGCTATAAGAGGATGTATCACCATGGAAACGTAACCAGTAACAGTATGACCAAAGCAAGGGACTGCCGAGTCAGCTGCTCACCCTTGCATCCTCTCTAAAATTGTACATACTGATCTCAACACCTGGAAAATGATAAGCTATTTTTGCATATTTTTCCCTTTTCCCACTTGTAAAGTTGCTATGGAACAATATGAATGTGAATGGAGGAGAGAATAACACTGAACCAATTGTAAATGAGTGGTTTTGTAAAATTACTTCTGGGTGAGGTTCTTAAACTTGAGAACTGCATATATACATATATATTTTGGTTTACTTACAGCTGATGCTTATTTTTGGTGCCTCAGGCCAGATTTAGTTAATGTGCCTTGACTCTTCAATATACTTTTTGTGTGAAATGTGTGTAGATCTCCCCCCAACATCAATACGTACACACTTGTGACGTGAACATTGTATGGTGACAGTGTACTCACAAAGTGTTATTTTTTTTCTCATTGATAATTGAGCTGTATGAAGCTTGTTGTGTAAGTACTTAATTTTATAGTTTAACTGAATGTTCATAGACCTGTTATTGAACTGTTGGTTTGACTGGACTAGCATGTCACAAAACACCTGAAAATTTTGCTGGTTATCTTGTTTTCCGTGTTTAGTATCCTTTGGCGATAAATGTGTAGGTAAATCAAGGTTTAAGTTAATGCTTGCTCTTGTTTTGAAGAGGTATTTTCGTATTGCGGAGGTGCAGTTTCATTCATCCTCTGCGTGTTTGTGAATTCAGGCAGCAGTTCAATGTGATGCTTTTCCATAGGCTTCATGGAAGTGTACATGAACATTACTGAAATTAATAAAAACAAATGGATGTCATTGCATTTAAAGATATTCAAAAATGTGTACATTTGTACATTCTGTTATGCTTAGTTTTAATGTGCAGAGACACTTTAAGACTACAGTGGCATGATACAGTAACACTTTTCACCATCTTTCTGTAATTGCATATTGTGAAGTAGAAGGGGGTGAACAGATCTGACAGGTTTTAAACAAGCCCAAGTTATGCACTACAGAAAAAGGGTACTAAAACTGAGGACAGGATTGCCCCCCCCCCCCTTTTTTTTTTAAAAAAAAACAATACATTTAATAGTCATTAGAGAGAGCTCTTCATAACAGGATTCTTCCCCCCCCCCCCCCCCCCACTCTTATTTCTATTGTCTACAGACAAACTGCCTTGTATTCCAGATCTAGTTGACCACTTAAGTAACAGTGGTCTTAATTATCAGGAGGAGCTGGGACAGGGTGGCCACTGCTAAGCTGCCAGTCACATTTAACCCAATTCCTACCACAGTTCTACTTTCCAGTCTCTTGCAATGTGTACATATATACAGTATGTATATACAACTGTATTGCACACCAAAATACTTTCACTCCATGTCTCTATAGTGGAAGTGATCAGACTTCTAGCCACCATAGTTTGTAAATTTTGATGCAAGTTTTGAATTTTTATAAATAAAAACTCTTAAGTGCTCCTGGTTTTTTTTTTTTTTTTTTCTTTTCTCCCCCTTCTCACTTAACACTGCATTTGTAACTAAAAGGCAACATTTAAAGAAATATTGTCCACCTACCAGTTGCATAATACTCTGTTTAGGCCAGATTTGCTTGCACTTACATTGTGCTATGTTGTTTTTCCTACCTTAAGGTCTGTTGTGAGATGGCTCGTGGGAAGAGAAGAAAATACTCTCTTGGAAAAACAAGCTTAATTTCTGGTTTTAGGAATGTAACAAATGATCTCATTTATTTTACCTATTGACAGTTTATGCTGTGCTTTTTTACCCTTTAGTGTGTGTGTACTGAAGACCCTTTGATTCCTTGGGTAATGAGAGTTTTTCTAGCTGGAAGTAAGTCTAGTAGGACACTTTTTCATGCTTGTTTACATTTATCCAAGTTTTTTCCAGATGAAATCTTCATGGGGAATCACTCTTTCTTCATCATCCTTAATTACTATTAGTCATCCTTGCAAGTTGAAGTGTTGAGCAGACAGTTCAATTGATGCAATAGACCAAAAACAGGAGCTTGCTTTTGTGTATAAAACAGAGCTGCCAAGGCACACCTGTCACGGATGTGTTGATTATGTTCTGTGCAGGAAGGGGGTATGATGTGTTAATCTCCTATAAACTCCACAGTGTCTGCAAAGGTGAGAGAGATTAACAGCTAGTAGTGGCTGTGCATGTTGAGCAGACGGGTAATTTGACAGGGCCACTCCTAGTGCTCATAGACACCTATCGTACCTTGAGGCGAAGAACCACCATTCTCTTCGATTCTTTTGTACCTTTGTTCATGTCTTCCTCATTTTCTAGGATCTGTTTTAAGATTAATCCTCTGAAAACTTGGATTCTGCCCCCTGAACTTTTTGTATGAAAGGCATTTCCGATGAAAATTGATCCCTCATGACTGCTTTTGGGGCCACTATTAAGCTTTTTTCATGTAAATTATCTGTGTTCTGTGGTTATGTCAGAGTACCTTGTAACTCAAGAACCTCAAAACCAATAAAAGATCTCATGTCATCCAATGATTTATTCCATGTTATATTTTACTCTGGAGGATCTAACTGAGAAGAACTGAGTGAGGATTACTCATTCACTCAATATTCTTAAGCACTGGCCCTATCCCAGAAGCACAAGGTTAAGTGGGATATACCCAGGACAGGATTCCAGTCCATTGCAGATCAATATTACTATTCAGATGTGTGTTATACTTATTCAGTTAGCTGATTTGTTTTCCCAAAGCAACTTACAGTATGAAGGTTACACTTATTTACCCATTTATATAGCTGGGTAATGTAACTGGAGAAATTTAGGATAAGTACCTTGCTCAAGGGTACTACAGCCAGAGGTGAGAATCAGACCTGCCACCTTTGGATCTAAAGGCAGTAAAGGCAGCTGTGCCATAATGTCTGTCTAACTAGTATCTGTCTAAGGTGACATCTTATAAAAGCAATTTTACAACGATTTATGAATTTATCTTCTAAAATTCAGGCTTAGAAAATTACTGAACAGGGTTTAGGTGAATTTAACATTTTCCCCAATGGCACCCAGGGCTAGGGTTGCCACCTCCAGCTTAGAAAAATAAGGAACACCCTACAGGAAAGGTTTGGGGGGCAGAGAAGGTCAAGGAAAGGGGCTTTTCCGGAATAAAGGTTGTAAAATTTTTTTTAAGGTCAAACACACTTACTCAACAGCCTTGCAGTGATATTCACTATTGTATGGCAGCACAGCGAGAAGTGTGGCTGTCTTCTAGTGCGTTGGTGGTGCAAGAGGATGTGGGTTTGATCCCAGCTCAGTCTGTGTAGAGTTTGTATGTTCTCCCTCTGGGTGCTCTGGTTTCCTTCCCCAGTGCAAAGACATGCTGTTTAAGTTCACCCATAGTGTGTGAATGACAGAGAGAGTATGTTCCACCGATGTATGGATGAGTGACCCATTGTAAGTAGTGTTTCTAGTAGTGTAAGTCACCTTGGTGAATAAGGTATGTGGGCTGATAGCGCTACATAGAGTTAATTGGATGTCACTTTGGAGACATTGGAGAAAAGTGACTGCTAGATAAATATTCATACAATGTGATGAAGCCTTAAATTTGCCCATAAGATATTTTATTTGAAAATGCAACATGATATATTGAACATTACTGACCTCTAATCTGAAATAATCTTAAACCAAGGAAGTCCCACCAAAATGACCGAAACTGTTATGTGCACTTGGTAATGCTGGCCCTGTTACTGAAGAGAAAAGAAATTTGATGAAGAACCAAAGAGGAGCAAAATCAGGATGTAAACAGCTATTCATACGTATGACTGAGACAATGTCAGCAACCCACAATCATGGTACAGCTTTGGTTCACATCACGTTTTTTCATACATAGTTCTAATGTCAGACTGCAGGAGACCACGTAAATGCTGCCACTGTATGAAATACATCAAAATTCTTGCAACCTTGTAATTTAGGTAAAATGTGTGAAACGGTCGACAGTTGGCAAAACCCATATAAGGTAAGTGCAAACCTCCAGCGAGGGGAAACTAGCGAATGGGTACGCGGCAGTAAGGGCACTCAGAGACACGCAGGTCACGTGGTATGAACTTCCGTGCGTCACTTCCGCTAAACCTACTTCTCAGAGCGAAAGAGAAAGAGGCAAAGGGGGAGGTTCGTACAGTTGATTTTGTGCGCGTTATTGTTAATTTTCAACTAAGAAGATATGAGCGACAACGAGAGAGAATTTGTCGAGCGGGTACGTAAGATGAAATATTTTTGAGACATTCGTTTGTTCTGTTTGTCGACGTTAATGTGTTACATACTGACTAGCTGTCGCAACGTAGCTGGTCTATGCGTTTTTTTTTTTTTTTTCTTTTCAACATCGTCTTGTTGGCGGCCACGTTTGCCTCTTCGGAAAGGGGGCGTCTGCATCGATAAATAGCTCACTGGGCTCTGATTGGCTGCTGGAACACTCACTCATGACATGTTTGCTTTTGATTGGCTGAATTTGGAGTAAAGGGGTTGGCCGTAACATTGTTAACGTGTGTAAATTTAACCTGTACCATTTTTATATTTTATTTAGGATGTTTATGCAGACATTGAGACTTCGGCAGCAAAGAAGGCTGTGTTACCGTTAGTCTTGCAGGGGGGCTGGGATACAGACGCGTCGCGCTCCCAAATGCTGAGTGTGTGAACTAACACAGGCCACAGGGTAGGGTAAAATGCAGCCTGGTGATGATTGACTTCTTCGTCATTTTGTGTTTTACTCTTTCTATGACTTCAGAGAACGAATTGGTGAAACCGCTTACGCGAAATTCCCATTTTAATCCTCCTTGTTCTACAAGTTGTAGCCAGTGAATCCGTATGCGGTGTGTAACTGTAATATGTGTACTTCTGCCTACTACTACGAATATAAGATAACCTGACAAAACCAAACTCTAAGGAGGTAATAATTTGTAGCTTTTGCAGAATTATATAATCACTGAGCGGTTAACGTTCTTTAAATGTAATGTGGACAAGAGCAATTTGTTTGAGGTGGAAACCACCTTCGCTTCGTACCTGTCAGGCGGGTGCTGTTCAATCATTCAGACTGAAATTCATCCTTACCCAGCTGAACGACCACAGTAATTTAGTGCTTTTTGTTTTCTTTGTTTTTGGCCACTTGCTTGGTTAAAGAGTTATTTCTCCTTGGAGCTGGAGGTTTTTAATAATGGAGGTTAGATGACCAACTCAAGCCTCTCAAGTGCAGTTTCTTCTTCATTCTTACTGTCACTCATACAAGGCATTCACCTGCCCCTTGGGCTGTACAATAACTGGTAAAATTGTTTAATTTGCAAAATAACTAGTCCAGCTAGTTCATTTGTCTCCAAAAAAGCTGAGCTGAATGGTTCTCTGAGTTGGGGGGGGGTGTTACTATTTAGTTCTCCCGTTACCTACCTACTACCAGCCAACAGTACATTTCCAGTGTTGACCTTTTTCAGCACTGTGCGCTAGACTTCTGCTCTTTTACCACAGTTTGAGAGCGCCATTTACCATGGTAATAAGAATTACAGTTCAAAAGTTGTTGGGTCTGGGAGTGGTCTTGTATACAGTATTGCTGGTCCCTCAGATGGTCTCTCTTGACCTTCAGCCACCTTTTTCAAACCACAGTGCAGTGTTTTGATTTCAGTTCAACTCTTGAGTCCTCACACACTTGGCTTTCATTTACTGTCAATTTGTTGTGCTCATACTGCAGAAGGTTAATGTGCATGCATCATATCCTGGAAGATGAAAGTAGAGCACTTCTGAACATGTAAAGTCACATGCGTGCACACACACAAAAGCAACAATTCTTAAATTGTAGTCTGTGTATTTATTGCCAGAATTTTCTGTTTTTTGGGTTTTAAGGTTAAATGCCTCCTATTTTGTGACTAGTTTTTTATATATTCTTCATCCTTTTCTTTTTTGTTAAGGTTAAGGTGGGAAGAAGAAAAATGCTGAAGAAGTCAAATGTCAAGTTTAATGAGAATAATTTGAAGCTCAGATGCTTGAAGCCGAATTTTAAGAATGCATGCTATTTGAGGAGACAAGAAGTTTCCACATATAGAGTGTATTGGCAGTGTGAGAAATGGGGGAAGAGGAATGAAGTCAGAAATTTGAAACTGAAGAAAGAAGAAACGAAATGTTTTTTGAAGTTATGAAGTTAAGATCAGAAGTATTCGGGGATAAGATCACTGCGCTAAGTAATTACTAGTCTGTTTATGTCCCAGTACAATTTCTTTTTGAGCGTGCATGCATTTCACTGTATTGCCTTTACTTATGCAGGATTGCTCTACATGTATTGACCTATTAGCGATAGCAAATCACTTTTTAAAAAAAAAAAAATCCACATTTAAAGTGTAATATGCTTATGTATTTAGTTTTTCATGGGTCTTTGTCTGATCAGATTTGTTGTAAAGGTCCTCCCACCCTAAATTATTTATACACAGTTTTGTGATTTGACATCTGTGTAAAAGGTCATTTTAATTAGTTTTATAGGATAAAAACTAAATTTTATGGGTTCAGATATGATATGAAATAAAAGCTATACATACTGGGTCAGGTCTCTTTTAGCAGCTCTGATGATGATGATGATGATTGTGTTGGTATGGTTGGCCTAGGAATCCCACTCTGCTTCACGGAGCATGAGTCCGCGGGGGTCGGGTAAGTCGGCCAGCCGTTCTCCTGCCCAGTCCAAGGAGGGGTCTGCCAACACCCGCTCCAAGTCCCGGTCTCACTCAAGGTCCAAATCCAGGTGAGTCCACCTTCTTCCTCAAAACCTTCTGATAAACTTTAATTGAACAAAGTGCAGTATTTAAATTTTGAAGCACTATTTAACTAATCACTTTTAATTCAGCAGTAGCTTTCACCTTAATGGATAGAAATGCAGAGATTGCAGTTAATTAGAGCTTTAAACAATTAGGCAAAATTATTTGTTTTCACCTAGTGTTATAAACATAATTCTTGTGGTATATTCAACAATATCATCAGCTTTACAGCAATAAATAGTATGTGAGACCATATATGAAGTGCTAATGTTACATGTTAAAGATTGTAAGAAAGCTGTAAATTTATGTTGATGTTTCTGAAAAGCCCATGTGTGTAAGTGTGAAACCCAAGGTGCGTCTGTGCAGGTCCCGCTCTCACCGCAGCTCCCGCCGCCGGTATTCCCACTCCCGCTCACGCTCCTACTCCCGTAGACATCGCTCACGGACACGCTCCCGCAGTGCTGATTACAGGCGCCATCGCAGCCACAGCCGCTCGCCCATGTCTAACCGGCGCCGTCACGTAGGCAACAGGGTAGGTAGGGAATGGCTAGTCAGGCCATCTCTTCTCCGCACTTAGGGGATCCCACCACTGTCTTCCAGCTCTCTTCTGACCACACACTGTAAGTATGGAACATAAGGGAGTTCGAAGTGCTCAGGCTTGAAAGGATTTGTCAGCTGTACACCACCTTGTTGGTGTCACTTTAAAGTGTTCAGGGGAGATTGAGGGATGGGTTCCTTTGCCTTTAAGGAATCTCCATTAAAATTGTAATTTCTTTGCTGGTACAGGGAGGGTGTTATGACAATTTAACTGTAAAATTACAAAAAAATTGTAGCTACATGTTTACAGTGCTGCCTGAAAGTATGTGAACCCTTTAGGGATGGTCATTATTCTTGTGTAAAATATTAGTCTAAATCTTCAACTTGATTGATTTACATGCCTGATTCTACTTACATACTTGGGGTTCACTTATTTTTACACCTGCACTACTTATGTGTTTCTACTACAGTTTCCTGTAAACAAACATGGAATTGGTCATTACACACCTGTTATGTTAGTTGAGAAAGACTGCTTCTCATTTAATAACCGTTTTGTGGTAAAATGATGACACAAGGGCTTCACATACTTTCAAGCAGCACTGCAAGTTTCGATGCTGTCATTTTATAGGAAACTAGTGATTAGACTTCTTAAGCACTTAATTGTAGCTGGAGAGCTGGTTAATTGCTCTCCACCCTATGATGCTCTCAGCATCCCTCCATGTCTCTTCATTTTTTCAGTAGAAATGATCTTTATCTAGTTGTGCTTTCCTTTTTGAAATTCGGTCTCTATTTTGCAGTCTTGTTTAGTGGTCTAGATGTCATTTTACATTTACACTTTTTCATTTTGCAGACGCTTTTGTCCAAAGCGACGTACAGCTCAGCAAAAGTACAATTTATGCATTACATTAAGAGGAGACATAGCTGCAGACATGAAAGTCTCAAGCAAACCTAGTTTACCTACCACTTGCTGCACTGAGGTTCATCATTCAAGTAGGTGCATAAAACACAGGATACACAAATCCCAATATCTTCCCACCATTTTTAAAAAAATATAAGATACACAAATAAGCATTATAAAATGTTGTCTTTTGACTTGATGTTTAAAGGTTCAGAGGCACAAAAATGGATTGCAGAAATATTTATTTATTTAGCAGACACTTTTCTCTAAAGCAACTTCCAATGAACTCTATGTAGTGTTATCAGCCCACACACCTTATTCACATTACTTACAATGGGGAAACTCATCCATATGTCAGTGGAACACACTCTGTCACTCTCACACTATAGGGGAACCTGAACAGCATTTCTTTGGACTGTGGGAGGGAACATACAAACTCTACACAGACTGAGCGGGGATCGAACCCATGTCCTCTCGCACCACCGAGGTGCTGAGAGACAGCGGCGGTACTCGCTGTGCCGCCATGCCACAGATTTGAATTCAAGCTGTAGATAGTAGGCTGTCACTTTTATAGGGCTTCTGCCTCATTTCTGAAGGAACTTGGAACTATTCATCCTTCTGATTGAGTTGTCATAGCAGGTGAGCAGGTTCCTTTACACAGTGTCTCACATTTATAATTTAGACCAGCACATTTTGTTCACCATCTGTATTCATTCTCATTAAGTAATTGGTGGCTCTAGAG
Source organism: Scleropages formosus (assembly GCF_900964775.1). Taxonomy (NCBI): domain Eukaryota; kingdom Metazoa; phylum Chordata; class Actinopteri; order Osteoglossiformes; family Osteoglossidae; genus Scleropages; species Scleropages formosus. The sequence continues at coordinate 685,534 of NC_041819.1, read as the reverse complement.
ATTGTAATAGCTATGCTATATAGCATATATTTAGCATATAATAATTCTTTGCCTCACTGGGTACAGTGGGTAGCCTAAATATTAGCCACCTCCTTACATTTGAAAGAACCGGCAAAGCACCCAGGTTTGATTCCCAAGCCCTGCTGTAGTAGCTTTAATCAGAGTATCCTGAATTGTTCGTAGAAAAATTACCCAGCTCTATGAATGGGTAAATAATTGTAAATATCATATTACAATATTAGTTTTATGTACTTAGTGTTGGAGAAAAGCATCAGTGGAAAAAATATTTGCATAGGAACTGTAGAACTCGCGAATGATATTGAAATATTTACGGAGTTAACACACACCCCTTTGGCTATTATTCAGCCTATAGATAATCACAGAAGTTTTGTTGTCAAACTCTTGTTCCAGTTAATTCCATTAAGAAAATCCTGAGGTGTAAGATTTTGAACACCCCAGAGTAAGTCTTTTTTTATTTTAACAAAGATGCAGGGTGTATGACTGCAGTCACCCTTTTTCCAAATGTTTTAAAAAAAAAAAAAAAAAAATACTTTTTTTTTTTTAAATTTTTTTTTTTTAAACCTTGCAAAGGTACAGTTTTATCTGAAAGGATGCATATTTACCTGAGCATCTTTGTGGCTTTATTTCACGGCATGAGGGGAGTGCACTTGTCTGTGTCTGTCAGGCACACACCTCTTGTGGAAGAAGTACAGATTAAAAGTCTTACCTTGTCTCTACCTTTAGTTGAATGCTGCACTTTGCCATTGACTGGCAGCAAAGGGTCTTTCAGCAGGGTTGAGCCTCAGCATGGGTTCCAGTTTGCACCCTAACTTGTTTCATCTGCAGGCCAATCCAGACCCAAACTGCTGTCTGGGTGTCTTCGGCCTCAGCCTGTACACCACCGAACGTGATCTGAGGGAGGTTTTTTCCAAGTATGGCCCCCTGTCCAGCGTGACCATTGTATACGACCAGCAGTCCCGCCGCTCCAGGGGTTTTGCATTCGTCTACTTTGAGAATCAAGAAGACTCCAGAGAGGTGAGCTTTTAAAAGCCCTTGATTTGGGGGGATAGATAGGGCTTTATGAACAAATTTATTTTAGCTGACTTCCAGCAGAGATGTCCTTTGTAAGGTGGTAGTTCTTTGTTTGACGTATTCTGTGGAAAATGTGATGTTTTAACTGCTTAATGGGAGCTGTATGCAGTCTGTAGGTTATAGTTATTTCGAAATTTGAAAATCCCTGATTCAAATCCTACTCCTGCTATTGTACCGTTGATCAAGGTATTTACCATAAATTCAGTATGTACGCTCTGCTCTATGAATGGGTTCATGGATGTTTTTAAAAAACAATTTATGTAGCGATGTAAGTCACCTTGGATAAAGGCATCAGCTGAGTTGATCAGTTATTCTGCTTGAAAAATGTCAAATGAGAGTATATTTCAGTCTGTAGGTTGGTGTTTTTAAACCTCAATGACAACATACTTTGTTTACACTCAAAATAAGGTACAGGTACTGTAGAAAATTAGAGGGACGGAACACTGTTCCTCCCATTCAAACTGGTTGCAAGGGGGCGGAAACGACAGAATGGTGTTCTCCAGACAGCCTTGGAAATGTCTTAAGTGCACGTTTCCTCCCACGGGAGCTCTTTGACTGCTGTTCTCTTTTCTTTGGTCTGACAATGCTTATATGGTTCCTTGTGATACACTTCTATGGCCTTTCTCACTGAAAGGCAGAAGTCCATTTCCATTCACGAAGGGCTATCTTTTTAGCCATTTTGGCTGAGAACACTGGTTTCAATGAACAGAATTCAGGTTTGCAGTGAGAATCCAGAGTAAAACTGTTAATATGTCCATATTTCACAGGCTGTACTCACTTGGCAGTCACATGCTTTGTATACATTTTTGTCTTGTTCGTGTATCCTGTTGTTGACATTTTTCCCACCCACTGCCGGTTGGTTGCGTGTGGAGTTGTGGTGACGGACTTGAACTAAAACTTTAGGAATGAGCTGCTCACATGTTGCGTGGTGTGCTTTCAGGCCAAGGAACGTGCCAACGGCATGGAGCTGGATGGCCGTCGGATCAGGGTGGACTATTCCATCACCAAGAGGCCGCACACGCCCACCCCTGGAATCTACATGGGACGGCCAACCTAGTAAGTGTGTGTGTGTGTGTGTGTGTGTGTGTGTGTGTGTGTGTGTGTGTGTGTGTGTGTGTGTGTTGGGTGAGAGGAGAGAGAATTCCTCTGAGGTTACATAGGTGGCATAGTGGTCAGAGCTGCTGTCAGGTGCTCAAAGGACTCAGGTTTTAATCACACCTCCTAGCTGTAGTTCCCTTGAGCAAGGAACTGAATTGTTGTTCTAAAAATTCCTCTGCTGTATAAATGGGTAAATCATTGTATCCAACGTTCTATGTTGCTCTGCGGAAAGTGTCAGCTAAATGAATAGATAATTATAAATTGTATTTGAAAGTTCACATGCCATATCTCTGACCTGGATGTACTCTGTACAGTGGCGGTGGAGCAGGTGGCTTGAGTTTTTCATCCCGCCGCTCCTCACGGGATTACTGTGACAGAGGGTATGACCGTGGCTACGATCGTTATGATGATCGAGACTGCTACAGGTCTTACAGGTACACTGACAAAACCGACAGCTATTTGGTGGTTTACAAGCTGCAAATTTATTTTTTACAGATCTTGGCAGCATTTTATTAACTGTGTATAAAAGTAAGTTTAGGTCAAATAAGGTTGTCTATTGTTTCATCTGTCATTTTGCCACACATCTTCCTTGTTAAATCTGCACATTCTACAGGTACTCAGTCTTTGGTTTTTATAGTTTGATAGTGGTTAAACTGGTTTTAAAGTGCATTTCAGTGAAATTTGATTTCTGCATATGGTCTACCAGGAACTAAACTGTGTGCTGTAACATTTCAGGCGCAGATCCCCTTCCCCGTACTATAGTCGTGGGGCATACAGATCCCGATCAAGGTCTCGTTCCTATTCACCTCGTAAGTATCATTCACACACTTGACCATGGGAAGTGTTTGTAGGCTTCTCCTCCTGTTGCGGCAATTGGTATTACACTGTTCTCTCTTCACAGGTCATTACTGAAAGGATAGGTGTTTGCTCCATCTCTTATTGAAGATTTTGGCAGCGGCAGACTTTCAGAAAATGTGCCTGTTTTTGGGGTGACAATGTACATTTATTAGGTTTAATTATGTATCTGTGGGATCAAAGTCCTCCCCCCCACCCTTCAGTTGTAGATATTTTTTTGCAATTGGATGCATTTTTGTGTTTTTTGCCTCCCTTTTTTTAATTTGTAAATGCATACAAGTATCTGCTTGTTTTGGACATGGAAAGCGCTATGGATGTGGGCGGGAGAGACTGTTAGAATTCCAGAGCCTTGCTTATGATTATTATGCTGTGTGCTTGATTTTAAATCGGCTGCATTCAGGCAATAAACTGCCTCTTTACACAATGAATTGTCCTTGCTCCATTTTTGTGTCCCAGGAGTTCTTTTCCGAGACTTCTGTCTGTCGCCTTGGTGAATTGTAAACTCGTTGCTTGACATTCATGTTATGACTTGCGTGTGGTGGTCACCCAGACCATCTTTGCTTCTGCTTTTAACTTTGGCACGTTCAGATTGGCTTTATCTTTGTTTTTGTCTTCTCTCTAAATCTCCCGAAGTATTAAACAAATGGGGTGTGACCACCCTCCTCCCTTCTCTGCTCCAGTACCAAAGCACCACATGGTGATTCTTACTCTAACATTGCTTTATTTGCCCCCATGCAATATATTCCTTTGCTATAGGAAAGTAGCTTCTTGAGGTCATAGGCCAAATGACACATCTTCCTTTTGCCTTGCAATGCAAAGCTGCAGTACATTCCTTTAATTTGCTGAAATGTAATAAATCAGTACAGAAGCATCTGTCACAAATGACAGAAATAAGTAAGTATTACTGTTTGAGTAACACTACATGCTCGCTGCCATGCACACTCCATAGTCCTGCTATCTCCACAGCACCTGGAATGGTCACCTTTTGCTCATCCTGTTGGCATTTACTAAGGAGCCATTTAAGGGCACATGAGAACGTCGTAAGTTTTGGTAGCTGATGGACATTAAGCATTAAACCTTAGATTTATCAAGATTAGCTGTTGTGAACATGTTTCATGATAATTTAACCCAAAGTGAGAACTCGGCAAGTGAGCAGAGGGAGGTGGCTTGTGATGAGTGCCATCAAGAGAGCTGTGAAGATCTCATGTGTAGTAAAGGTAACAACATCATCCACCTGGGCTGGTAAGAGTGGTGGGTGGAGGGAGTAAAATAAAATGGCACAGATGTTTTTGTCAATGAAAACAAAAGCAGACATTACAGGTTTATTAAGACAACTGATTTTCAGAACAGACCTATCAACAGTATTGGATTCACTGAAGCAGTTCAGTATTTGCACAGTATCCATGAATTTTTCATTCTTAAAAAATTGACCTTGAGAAGCTGCAATTACCTTGAAAAATAGGCATCTGAAGATTATATTCTACGGCTCCTGGCATGTGAGCTATTGTGTGGCTGACTGCAGTAATACTGATCGGGTCAATACTAGCTCTGATTCTGTGGTCGACTGTATTGCTTGGAGCATGTCATGATAAAGGTGTAGATTAAACTTTTTTTTTTGGGGCCTGTGACACATCTACATGTTTCAAGTTATTCCATCCATTATCACTGTGTCCAGTGCAGTCGAGAGTTGTGAGGTATGAGATGGTACACTCTAGATGGCTTGCAGAGCCGGCTTGGCTGGGTCCTGCTCGCTGGTGGGTCTGGGGTTTGAGTCCTGCTTGGGGTGCCTTGCGATGGCCTGGTGTCCTGTCCTGGATGTGTCCCCCTCCCCCTCCAGCCTTGTACCCTGTGTTGCTGAGTTAGGCTCTGGTTTGCCACGACCTTGCTTGGGACAAGTGGTTTCAGACTGTGTGTGTGTAGATGGCTTACCAGAACATCACAGGTCAATTACACACTCATTCTCGCACATAAACACAAATGACAATTTAGTGTCACTAGTTTGCCCAAAATATGTCTTTGGACTGTGGGAGGAAACCAGAGTACATGGAGTAGTAGTCTGTCTTAACATGTATATAAGACTAACAAGGTATTTTTGAAAGTCAGGTCACCAGGTGTGTTGTAAAAGGTGAAGCTGCAGAAAGCTGAAAATGATTTACTCAACATGACTGACGTGGAACAAATCAGTGCATTCTGGTTTCCAATAACGTCCTCTAGAAAAGAAATAAGACCAGAAGGCAATATATCATTCAAAGGCACTATGGCTCAACTTTCTGATCTTTGGGTTATTTGGCACACAAGGTGTGTGAGCCAGTGGGCAGCCAGCAGATGTCACACTTCCGTGGGTTCTGTGTCTGATGGAGGTGAATCCATCCTCTCCAGCTGGACATTTGATGGAGTCTCTCCTGGGATTTTTCTCCCTGACTGTGGCTTTTCTTACATTTGAAAGCCTTTGTTATTTTTTGTTGCAAAAAAAAAAAAAAAATAGAAAAATAGAATTTTAATAGAAAAATAGAATTATTTAACAAATCATATCAACACAGCTGTGAAACAGCACTGCCCCAAGTGATGCAACAAGTAAGTTAAGAGAGGGTGGGTGAAACACTTTCTGGTTTTTTGGAGGACTTTGTGGTTCCACAACAGCACTTCCCAGGTGCCAGTAACCCAAATCCCGAGAAAGCAACATAAGCAATATTTAATACAACATTATACTTAAAATGTATTATTTAAAATATAACCTTCATGATCAAGCTACATTTAAATAAGCAAGAACCACCTTCTCCTCCTCCAGTTGCACGTTGTCAGAATATCAACATTAAACATTTTTTTTTTTTGAAACATGTCATATACAAGGGTCATTTAGACCAGGGTTGTAACAAATTGTCTAGTGTGAGGTCCAAAAGGAATTTTACACAAATACTGGCCCACTCTACACTCTTATAATGTTACATTAAAAGTCAATTTGAAGAGTTTGAAAAATGGTAACCTTTGGCGAAGGTTTAGATTTTAACAGGTGAAAAAAACCAATAGAATTTCGGTAGGAATGGCACCTTGAAGGAGTCTCTTCCTGGTGCTTTTGGGGATAGTGGTCTGAGCCTGTGTGTGTAAGCAGGCTGTGTGGACACATCACAATGCTCAGTCCTCAGACATTTACATGTGCTGTGTGTTCTCATGTCAGCTCATATTTTTACATACTCATCACTCCATGCTGCACGTGCTCACCTTGCAGCCTTCAGAATACTGAGGTGGGCATGGTCCTTTAATAATAGTAATAATAATAATAATAATAAGAATATTTCAAAGACATTACACTGATGATATAAACACGCGACAAACGCATAACTGATTTACTCTGTTTTTGTTATTATCAAGGTTTATAAAGCGATAACGAGTAATTACCTAAACCAGGAATCCCCAGATAACGAGTAATTTTGCCTGTTATTATGATTATTTTCCATCCTGCAGGCCCACGCGCGTCGTGGGAGCACACCGATCGCCGTGATCGCGTCCGTGGAATCGGCGCTAACTTGCGTTTTCACACACGAACTAATTGCAGCGCTGCGGACCGGAGGATGTGCGCGGCCCCGCGCCGCCGGCGCGCGCTCCCCGTCACGGTTGCGTAAGGGCCACCATGTCAGGGCTGGAGCCGACGAACAAAGGAGCCCGCGCGCAGGCCTGCGTCGCGCGCGCACACCCGCCGCCCGAGCTTTCCTCCTCTTTGGTGTTTGAATCCCTCAGGCCGGGTGTTGCTGAAGGGAACAGGAGGGAAAATAAAGCTGGGAGTCGAGGGGATCCCTCGCTTTCAGGAGAACCTTCATACGTGTCTCGCGCAGTCAGTCGGGTGCGCGGCCGCTTACACGAACGCGCAGCGCCTTCGTTGGAGGGTTGGGTTTCTAATGCTCGTCACCGTGGCCCCTCAACACTCCTACCTAAATCATGAAATTATAATTTAATGTAAAAAGTCCAAAAAGCGATATTTACACAGACACGGCGCGGAGAAAGAGCTGATGAAGATGCAAATAAACGGGCGAGTAAAACTTTTAAAGTTTTAATCATGAACCGAAATGTTCAAAAGATTAAATGTTTATGAGTTCCGGAGTAAATCAATAAATCAATGGCAGGATTACACGGTTAACATGAACTGTTAGCGGCCCACTTTGGTCCTCGCACGCGCTCAAAGGCCCCCCCCTCCAGCCTTCCCGCATGCCAGGTCTTCTGCCTCCGCCGTGTGGGTGTGGGAGGGGGGGGTCCTCTCGCTCCACTCGGCTCAGTTCGACTCAGTTCGGCTCAGTGGGAGTGGATGTCCGAAGGCTCAGCGTGTCTCCACCCTTCAATCACTCCCGAGAGCCGGGAACGCGCACGGCGAGATAGGCACGGCGATAGCCGGCGAGGGGAGGCGGGGGTGCGCAGCCGGGCTCGTCAGTGCCGGGTCCGAGCGCGCTCGCGCCAGGAGGCTGTCATTTCCACAGTACCTGCACAACCGTGGAGCAAAATTAAACTGTGGATAAAAGATTATAATTTCGCGCACCCGCCTCCATCCATCCCTCAACAAATGACCCGCTTACACAGCAGGCGATATTGTAGAGCGCATCACCTCGTGGGAGGGGAGGGGTGTCATTACGGTCTCTCTTCATTTACCGAATATTATGAGCAGCACGCGCTTCCACCCAAGCCCACCCATAACACATAACACTAGTGGTACTATTTCAGGGGCTGAATGAACGACCTGACTCCAGCGCCTCCCCACCCCCTTGATTAATTTACCCGTGGGGGGGGGGTGATCTTGGTGCCACTTGGCACCTACACGCCACCCCGTTCGGAGCACACATGCCGTGGAGCGCGCGCGCGCACACACGCAAACACACACACACACACACACACACACTGGCGCGCTCTCACTCCACGTCCACGCTGCAAACACACATTTTGGGGTGTTTTCGAGGCAGGTTCCATGTAGAGGCGGCGCTTGCTCGCTCCGGGGGAACGTCGCTACGACACTTTCTTCTCCCCCAGTGAGAAGTGTGTGACCAAGAGCGGAGTTGGAACCGGGGGTGGACTGCCTTTGGGGGGTGTTCGCTGCTTTTTTTGTGCAGGGCTTTTTCCTCCCTCTCCCCCTCTTTTTTAATTTTTTAAAAATTTTCCTTTTCTATTTTTGTACATTTTTTTTCTTCCTGTCTTATTCCATACCGGGATTTCCTTGTCGGATCATGAACAAACTGTACATCGGGAATCTGAGCCCCTCGGTCACCGTGGAGGACCTGAAGCAGCTCTTCGGGGATAGGAAGCTGCCCCTGGCCGACCAGGTCCTGCTCAAATCCGGCTATGCCTTCGTGGATTTCCCGGACCAGAACTGGGCCATCAAAGCCATCGAGACCCTGTCAGGTAAGTGCGCCCTGCGCGCTCCGGAGACCCCTTCGGCCGCGGGTGGGTGGCTGCCTGGGTGAGTGACACATGGTCCCGCAACACGAAAGCAGGCGAACCTTTGGTGGAGGTCGAAGGAAGAGCGCAATAAAGTGAGGAGCGGTGCACAAGGCTGGCGCGGGACGGTATCACGGTGTCACCGTGTTGTTACTGTGTTTCGGCGTTACACTCTCTTCGCAGTGTTACATCAGTGCCCGAGTTGAGGCAGCCGCGAACTCCCCCCCTCCCCACACACACACGGTTCTCGAAAATGGGGCGAATTAAAGATCACATCCAGCGGCCGCGACACCACGCAAAAGTCACCCCACTCGTGTTGCACTTAACCCCGAAAACCTGGGAGTCGCGAGGCTGTTTGGATCCCCCCCCCCTCCTCCGAGGGTCCCAGCTCGCGCTCAGCCCCACACACATACACAACTGCCGGGATGGTCCAATGCCCCGGGTAGGCATCATTATTTTTCACTTATTTTTTGTTTTGATTTTATTGAGGAGAGGCGCGCGCCGCGAGCGCGGAGAACGCCTCGGACCCGTGTTCCTAAGGGGCCTGGGTACGTTTTTACGAGGTGTCCTGCGGGTAGGTGATGGGGGTCCGCAGGAAAGTGCCGATAAACAGGTAGCTGGGGGGGGACGAGGTGAAGCGCCAGGCCACTTGAACAGCAGCGCGCCGCGGAGGCACACGGCACGTCCAGGGACAGCGCGGCTCAGGCTGCTGGCTGCTGGGGCACGAGAAGCCACACCGCGATGAAGAGGAGCACGGTCTTCGTCAGCTCCTAGTTTACACATCTCACTGTTATTTTTGTGCTTGAACAAACGGTGTAAGAAAGAAAGAAAAAAAAAGAAAACCGAGTGTCCCTTTCGCTAGCGAAGCGGTTCGTGGGAGTGGAAAGCATATGGCTGCCTCTTCATCAGTGTGACTTTTAAATGTGAGCTCATCAAATCTCATTTTTGGCGCCGATTTTCCTAAAGTATAACTAATAATAAAAGGAGAAAAAAGAAATGTGAATGTTAATTGGCGACAGGCTATTGTTCTGGGCTCGCTGGTGGAAAAAACACACACACTCTCTCTCACAGTCCAATATGATTTTGTTATTAAAAAATAAGTGTTTCGTAGATTTCTAATCTAAATTTCCCCGTGTATCTCAGTACCTTTAGAAAGATGGTTAAAAGAAGGATACAAATGAAAATGTAAATAATTAGCGCGAAAAGACAGGGTGGGCAGGTCGATTATGGCGTTCCCACACTGAGCTAACATTCATATTTAATTTTTAATTTTTTTTCCACTGTGTAATCATATTTATTTCACCCCTCTCAGGAAAAGTTGAATTGCACGGCAAGGTGATTGAGGTGGACTACTCTGTTCCGAAAAAGCTGAGGTAATAAAGTCATTTTCTTAATGTTTTCTGTATGTAAATCCCAGTGAAAGTCACTGACTGGGGACTAGTTACTTTGCTGGACTCCTTTTTTATTCCTCTTTTTTATTGTCTCAGTAACGCCCTTACTGCGCAACAATTGACCCCACTTTACTCTTCACGCCACTCAAACTTCGACATTTTTACCAAACATTGCACAACACACGCATTTAGCGCGCGTGTTTGTTTGTTTACCAATATCATGCACAGAATTAATTTTTTAAGTCCTAAATAAAGAACACTAAAACACCTTGAAAGAAACACTTCCTGTTTTAACGTCTCGTGCATATTTTCACATTTCCATAGTAGTGACTTCTATTAATAGAGATTATGTTATGGGTTTACACTGGGAGTGTAAATCGCCTCTTCCAACCGACTTCCTTATTTTTTGTAGTATTTTCAAAAATGTCTGGTATAACCGAAGGCCTCGTTACCATCGTTGTTATGTGAAAACGGAATACGTGCCTTTATTTACTTTACGTACAAGAACGGCGTGCTGCGCTGTAATCCTAATTGCTGATGTGTAATAATTCCGGGAGCTACTGACTAGTACGGAGTTACATATAAGGTTCACTTGTAGCGAAACTAGGCCCTGCGAGTCCTCCCTTTATTCTCATAGCGGTCTTATTATTTTCCTCACGATGAGGCCTTTGAGAAGAGCAGGCCTCTTCCCCCTGTCGTGCACGACTGTGGCGTGCACACACCAACACTAACACTGTAGCACTAACACTGGCACACTGGCACACTGGCACGCTGACACACGGACGACCGGTCCGCGCACACGCGTTTACACGCATGGATGGTGGAAATGCAAATGACTTCGGCAATTAGAGAAAAGAGCAAACAGCTCTGGTGGTACCACACTTGGTGTGTTTTGCTGCTGGAGAATTCGGACAAGAAACACAAAGCGTCATTTTTCTAATTCTGTGCGCATGCTGGTAAAAACAAAACAAATTAAGTGTTTTTATCTTGAAAACGTTCTCAAGTGCGCGCTGCTGGACTGCAGCCTCGTGCGAGCGCCGCTTGTTGTGTTGCACTTAACAAAACCAAGGATACATGCCCGCGTATATGTGTGTGTATGTTTGCGCGTGAAGCTGCAGTATGCGTGACCCCACGAGGCGGATCCGGGGCCCTGCAAGCACGTGACCGCTGCTGTGTATTCCACAGATCTGCACCCCACTCCACTCTACTCCACCCCTCCCGAGAGCTCGGGTTCGACTGATTCCACGATCCTCATCACGTTTTTCACACTATTAAGTTTTTCGACGTGTTAATTCCACGAAAAGCGACGCAAGACGGACAATGGGGACGAGGAGCGCGTGCTGTTCCACCAGGCCCCAGCGCACGAGTAGGCCAATTAAAATAAAACTAGAGAAGCAAAGAGTCGAATGCAAATATTTTATATAAGTGTGAAAACAAGTCGTGAGGAAAATGTCTCTGAGGAGTGCTGATGCCGTGCAAAATCATGTCAATTTTTATACGAACGCGGCGGCTTCTTTTTAATGCCCGCTGCGTGCACGAGGGCTGCTGTTTCTAAGATGGCCATTGCCCAGGTCTGAAAACATGATGGCAGCCGCGTGCTGCTCAGGCCCGCACGCGAAGCCTCGCTCCTGGACCCGCACGGCTCAGAGGGGTGGATCCCCCTCTCTGTTCGCGGGAAGGAAAGCCTACCGCACGCACACGCACGTCTGCGTGCGCCCTTGCGAAGGTTCCGCGTCACAGCCGTGGTTGGGCGCGCGCATAGCGCGCAAGGGTTTCTCCAGAATTTTCCAGCAATCACGGAGGCAATTAAAATGGAAGCGCTTGTTAAAATTATTCTTATTATTTTAAAACGGGTAAAGCCGTGTGTGTTTCGACATTTCGCTAGAAGTGTGGAAAACGGTTTTTTTTTTAAACGCAAAACGACGACAGATTGGGGCCCAGAAAACGCGGTGTTGTATTGTGTTTGTGATTGTTCGGACTCTTTTCTGATTGTTTGACTGATTCACTGTGATAAATTCCTGTGCTGGCAGAGTGAGAACTTTGCAAGTATTTAAATCATACATAATAAGATACATTGGTTTCGTAATTGAAAAAAATTAAAAAAAAAAAAAAACGTTGATTTTAAATAGTTTCCATTTAATTTGAACAGTCATTTAAAATCCGTTATTTTTTTTAAAACTGAATTTTTAAATTAACGTGTATATATATATATAAAGGAACAATAAATCGTGTATATATGTGTTGTATTATACACGTTAGTGAAAAAGTGAGTGTTGTGTCAAATGAATGGGTGCGCGCGCACACGTGGCCACGTAGGTGTCCAGTTATGCAGTTTAGCGCCCTTTTTTATTTGCATAATCCAGATGAGATAAGAGTGGCCGTTCGCTTCCACTGTGCGGAGTTGTGATTTCTGTTTTTACTAGAGCAAATTCACTGAGAGAGTCTTGGGATCCTCTTCATCTTTTGTGCTTATTATTTATATAAAGTGTTCAAATGTGTATTAACAGGTGACCCATACAGTGTTTAAATCCGGGGGATACACTGTTCTGTTATTAAAACAATGAATAAGTACTTTTTTGCTCCTCGTCAAGATGTGTCAGTGTTATAGGTAATTGGTTAGTTTAAACCTGGAGTGTAAATGTGCCAGTTAGGGCTTTTTACATGTCATTAATGTAGTATATATGGAGATTATTTGTTCTTTGCTTCTGTGGCTCAAAATTGAGGGATTTTAGTTATGGGAACATGCGGTGTCTAATGCAGTATTTATTCTTGTTTAAGGGTGATTAAAATTACCTGTTGTGGTATTAGAAACATTTAGACATCTGATGGATTTTTACCTTTCTGAAGAGGCAGTTTTAACATGCCCTGAAGTACCTGCATGTTTTGAAATGTGTCTCACGCTCACAGACATGACACCTTAAAGCAAAAATGCTCCTTTGAGAATAAGATATCATTTTTGCTTCTTTATGTCCATATTTTAATTCTGAAAAGATGCACACGTTCTTGCACAGGTAAAATAATCTGTTTGCCTGGTATTGATGAAGATTCCATGGTTGGTGAAGGTCCAGTTTTTCTGCTGTTTACATGTGTGTTAATGGGTTTCAGTTCTACCCCAGGACTCTTGTCTACAGACAGCTGACATGAAACGTCACTGAGCATTTTTTTTATCATACATGACTATCCAACAATTTTATGATTGAAGTATAATAATGTTTAGTTTACAAGTAGTGCAGATGTCTACACTTAAAAACATAAGAGTAGAGGGATAAGGTGTGTGTGGAATATTGGACTGTTTTATGTTTGTAAATGAATAAAATGGAAAAGGTGGTCTTTTGAAATATGAACTTTTTTGGGGTGGCAGCGCTGTATAGTTTTACAGTTTTGATGTCATTTGAATGTAATTTCCTCACTGCTGTGTGTTATGATGTGCTGATTAATAATGCTGTTATTATTGCTCTGTTGAAAGAAGGTGGCAGCTCAGTTTAAATGGTGCTTTGGAACACCATGTGTTCAGGTAAAAAAAAAAAAAAAAAAGCTTGAAATCATGAAAAAATACTGTTGCTTTTTCACAAACTAAAACAGATTAAATTTTTGGACAAATATTTTCTCCTTTTCCCATTGTCTTCAGTGCAAACTGGAAAACATTTTCAGAAATGTATGTTTTTTTTTAAAGATTTTTTAAATTGATCTCTCATTGGATATTTCCAAACACCAACTGGTGCTTCTGCACCTCAGCGGCCACCAGTATGAGGGCTTCCTTTCTGTAGTGTAGTTATAATTGGTCTGATGGTTCAGATTGGGGAAAAAAAAATTAAAAACTGTGATACAGACTTACTGTTATGTCAGTATGTGGTTCTGCGTTCCCTGGAAATGTTTATTAGTATGGTGTGTGCTGTATAATGTGTCCTCGAATGTGCTGCTCAAGTAATCACAGGTGCTCTTGGTGCACAAGTTAAAATAAAGGAAAGAGAGGGAATTGTCCAAAGTTTATGGGTAAAATCTTAGGAGGTAATGAGCCATGTACGCGAAACTAGGTCTAGATTATGAATCTGAAAACACTTTGGCACACAGCTGCTGAAGAGCAACAAGTAAAGAAGCTAATAGTTAATTTAAATTCCTAATTGAGACATTTAAATATCTCACTCCTAAAACTGACAAGGTACAATACATTTGTTAGCTTTCATAAACGGTGGCTGTAATATTTTTGAAGGTATCGGCCTGTGTGGGTGTGGTGTTTGATTACTTTTTTGGTGTGTTTCGGGGTGTTTTCTGTGTAAGTGCTTCAACATGAATGCTGGCTCAGGGGGAAGGAGGGGGCTGACGCTGGGGGTGGGTGGGGATGCTAATGGCTCTGCTTAGATGTTTCGAGGTTCTTGCCTTCATGGTTCCACTCTTGGATGTTTGTGATTGGGGGTGGGGGTGGGGGTCTGACTCAGAAAATAATGAATGGCCAGATTTAGCACGGAGTGAAGTGTGTTCAAGAATATGGTTTGACGACCACAATAGAAAGGGCGGATGGAGCTGGTGGAGCTGGAGATGCATGTCAAGGGAGGCAGCACTTTACGGCCGGTGGATGGAAGCTCGGTGAGCTTTCAGCGCATTCTGAAGATCTGCGCAAAGCTCTTGTCTGAGTTTGGTTACGCTCGTCTTTATTGTTGGTTCATCTTATTCGTCCCAACCTGGTGAACTTTCAGAAGAATTAGATCAAGTCAAAATGTCCACCGTGGCTGTTGGGAGAAGAGTGCTCTTCAAAGCATGCGTGTAGGAAAGTGTGATCCTGCGCAGTCCTGCACATGAGCTCGGTACAAAGACCATCTTTAGAGGGTTTCTTTTCTTGCGAAGCCTTGTCTTGCGTTCGATTCAGGTTCTCTGAGGTGTTACTACACTTCTCCTTTCACTGGCTATTTTTATTGTTTCCAAGTGGCTGCAGTGTTCTAGTTGTGATCAGTATTTAATGTTTTTCTCACATCTTTTGACTGATGTAAATGTAACATACTGTATCATATATATTAGTGTGGTTAAAATGTTGCAAACTGTGCTGTAGCAAGTTTGTTGACCTTTTTTTCTAAATTAAAAATTTTTTTTAAGTTAATTTGCAATTTTACCCTTCTAAAAATGTTGATTATGATGAAACCATTCATTCTGGAATTAATTATATTGTTATTAAAATGAAAATTGCTGTACTATTTCTGTGTCAGCTTTTCCGTTTACTGTGGGCGTGTCATTAACGTGGTGTGTCATCATGTAAAGAATTCAAAGAAAGTAAATATGTGTATTTATTTTATTACCATTTGGTTTATAAAAATTTCTGTAGTTATTGTTAATTTTGACTTTTTTAAAAAAAATTTTACTGTGGATTATTCTTTGTAAAATATTTGTGTAATAATCTTTTATTGTGGTAAACTTGGTAAGAAGGTTATTTGAACTGCTTAATAAATTAATTTTTCGTACCAAAAATTAAAATACAAAATAACAGAACAAAAAATGTTGATGGGATTTTGTTTTTTTATTAGTTTTGTTAAGAAAGTAATACATTTAGCGTAAATTATTTCCAGTCAGCATTTTCTTGCTCCACATACATGGATTGTTTTAACTGATGTGTCATTTGAATGGTTAAGTTTGGTCTGCTTTGTATGAAGTTTTGTTGGTATTTTCTATGAGAATCTCAACAACGTTTTCAGTGTAAATACATTTTTAATTACATTCTGTGAAATCGCTACGTGTGTGTGGGGGCTCTCCTCCCCTGTACAGAAAGAGGCTAAGAGTAAACAAAGTGTTTAATATGAATATCTGTTGTTGATGATAAATAAACAGACTTTAATTGAAGCTGTTTGTCCTGAGCAAATTTCATTAGTTCTGGGTTATACAATATTTCTCTGCCTTAAATTAGCTTCACACTCTTGAGTGGTCAGATATCCATTTGACTGTGCGTTAAAAAAAGTGTTTCCGTTTAGTTGTTACAATTACCTGAAACTCTTTCTTGATGACTAAAATATATATACAAAAATTATGTTGTGGTAGCAGATAAGATATTTTCGGTTTTGTGTTTTTTTTCATTTCCTAACATTGTGTCATGTTGCATTGAACTTCCTGAAGATGCTGCATTTTTCTGTGAATCTTGAACAAAACGGAATTACTTCATTGCATGGTATTGCTGAATGGCGAAGTCCTAAAGAACAGCAGATGTTTTTTTTTTTTTTTTAAACACTCAGAATGTTCATTTTGTTAAAAACCTGAACAAAATCACCTTTTCTTCATTCGAATTTGCTTTAAAATATTTTTGCTAGATACTTTGTTAAAGGAAACTATTTTTTTCCCCCTTCTGCAAATATGAGTGTATTAAAATTAGTAGGAGAGGTCCATCCATTAGCATGGCACCAGTATGAGATGAGCTCTGAGATGGTCCCCGTTATGCTCACGTTGTTTGTTTGCCTCATTCATCTGCCGTCGTGTCAGTGGTGCCTCCACCTCGTCTTCCATCCCTCCCTTTGCCTTAAACCTGCTTGTGTTTCCTAATTTGAACCTTTCTGCTTGTTGTATGTTATTCAAAGGATGTTTTTCACACTAATGCCTGAAAAGAAAGCAGTGCAACCACAGGTTTGGGAACTTGTAACTATTCGCGTTTCCGTCGTCTCTAGGGCATCCCGGTCCGAATTCGGTTGACAAAAATATTTGGAGGACGCCTCGCTATCATACGTACATATAAAACATACAGGTGTTTGAAAGGTCCTACAGTTTCAAACACCTGTATATTTTATGCGTTCGTGTGAATGTGTTATGTTGTGCCTTTGACTTGTATGTTGGCGTAGAGGTCAGTTTAGGGAGACAAGGGCACCCAGAGGGAGGAAAGTGGCACCGGGTGCACATGCTGGAGGAGAGAGATGCTGGAGACAGAGAGGAACGTTTCGGTGGAAGATGGAGGTAATGGCACGGCTTCTTGGACCCCCTTTGCTCTCCGGCTGGAGAGAGCGCGGTGACCCCCCCCCCCCTTTTTATCCCTGGGTTCCTGGGGTGGAGGGGATGCTGCCGAAGCAGGAATGCCCCCCAGCGGGTTATCTAGTTGCGGTCCCTGTGTGGGGTTTTGGATCCACGTGGCGCACAAATCGGGATTGCGCCGCACCTTGACATTTACTTGCTGATAATGGTGACCAACGGTGGAGTGTCTTTGGAAACACGTTTGCCTTCTTCGGAGCAACACCTGTGCTCCTGAGAGAAAGACAGGAGTTGAAGCGCGACAGCTGCTGGGCAGCTGATAGCGCAGCGGTCGGACCTGCTCCCTTTGGACCTGTAGGTCACGGGTTTGAACCTCACCTCCAGCTGTAGTACCCTTGAGCAAGGTACTTACTCTAAAATTGCTGCAGTAAAAATGACCCAGCTGTGTGAATTGCTAAATAGTTGTAAGTTGCTTTGGAGAAAAGCATCAACTAGATGAATAACTGTAAATTAAATGTCCCACCTGGTGTCTTCTCAAAGGCTGCAGGTGAAGAGTAGGGCTTGTGTGTCTCAGAAGAGCTAGAACGCTGATTTTTACGGGCTGGTTTTTACCCTTAATGCACTGCTGTATACCGTCGTATGGGCTGGGCGCAGGTGACCCCAGACCACAGCTTGCTCTTGGAAGAGATGCTCATGTATGGGTCCTGCATTGATTCTTGGAGAGCAGACAAGAAGTTTGATGAGGGGTGGTTCCTACGGGGATGGCTGTCGAGAGCCCGGGGGCTCTGATGTGCCGGCGAGTGAAAGATGGAAATCGCGACGGGGAATTAAACCAAACGTGGGGTTGAGCCGGCGCTCTGGATGGTTCCGGCACTTTGGAATGTCTGTCATGCATGGAAAAGCGGAGTGTTGCCGAATACCTGCAGGACAGAAGTTAGATCAGTGCTCTCCCTTGCGCGTGCATGTGTCAGACCTTGGGTTCGAGAGGCAGAAGAAAGCAGCTCTGTAGGGGGGAATGGTGAATGTTTAAAATGCCTTCTTCAAGCGTTTTTTTTTTTAATTTAGTTAATATCTCCTGCAGCTGCTGTCCTGGGGACTAATGACAGGAGAGGTTCCTTCACCTTGCGTGTAAGACGGTTTGTTTGCAGGTTAAATGGCACTGTGTGACATAGGAAACTCTTAACCGAACTCTGCATCCTTTCCCACACAGAGAAACTGGAGAGCAGTCTGTCGGGCCGTCCTGATTTATAAATAATCAAATAAATAATGGACTGAATAATCTTAGCCAGAACGATGGTAGAAAGTTAAATCTGAAGAGTAATGTTTTCATCTGCTAAGGACACTGAAAAAAAGATTAATGATCTTCCACATGTTAAATTGTGAAGTTTGTGTTGGTCTCCATACTGTATGTGAAGGTTATGAGGAGACAGTTGGTAATGTAGAGGTTAAAGCTGCTGCTGCCTTTGGACCCAAAGGTCATAGATTTGAATCCCACCTCCAGCTGTAGTTCCCTTGAGCAAAGCAATTTCCATTAATTGGTCCAGCAAAATTACCCAGCTGTAGAAATGGGCAAGTAACTGTAAGTAGCTTAACTTTGTGAGTCGCTTTGGAGAAAGTATCACATAAATGGAATAATGTGTTTATTTATATTAAATGTGCTGTTCAAATGAATCATGTATTTTTCTTACTCATTGAAAGAAAACAATTCCAGTTGTTTCTTTGTGATTGAACTATACAGATGAAACGGAAGCCCATGTGATGGTCGAACGTTTGCAGCTGTAAGCGACTGTAAGTGTACAGTGTTGGTGCTCTGGCTTGGCGGCACCGCGGAGGCATTAGCAGCTCACTTCCGGGAGCGGGCAGCAAAGTGTCTGTGGAGTGCAGTTTTTGCCCCACTATTTACCCAGAAGCGGGAATGCAACGGTGGTGTGTGTGTGTTGTCGCTGCCTTCGGCGCCCATAGTGTCGGCAGCCATCAAAAGCAGTGGGAGCCACGCAAAACACCCCTTGTGTAAAACTTCACCCAAGCGGAAGCGGGGCTGGGCCTTCGTGCCAAGGGGGACGGCGTGTGTTCCCGCGTGCCGATGTGCCGTCGGGTTGCGCTCCCTCCTTTCGAACCCAGTTGAGCAGTGGTCCAATTAGCACTGAAAAGGATGTTCAGATGTAGCAGCGTGTTACATTAGGAGGGACCTGAGAACAGTGTGTTTGGGCCACTCGTTGGAATAAAGGGTTTGGAGCAGGAGAACAATGTTTCCTGTACCTCCCCAAACTCGAGGAACCCAGGTTTAAATCCCACCTCCTACTGTATTACCCTTTTTCAAGCTATTTACCCTGAATTGATTCATTTTACAAATGGGTAAAACCTGGAAAGCAACAGCACTGAAAGTCGCTTTACAGTACAGCATCGTGTAAATGGATCTGTTACTTACACTACAACACTGGTGTGTTTCATTTGGGCTAATCGGGTGTTTATTTGTCAAGGTGTAAGTTTGTGTGGGTCTGCCAGCCGTCACTACGGCGATGACTGGACCGTGTCTCCCGGGCCCGCCTTCACCCATGGTCAGAACGTGTAAACCGTACCGTTTGTACCATACTCCCTCGCACTGCTGGAACTTCTCTTTGTTGAGCGCAAAGCGGGCAGGATGTGGGGGGGTGGGGAGCGTATTTTCTGTGTAAACCTCACATTTACCCCTGTGACAACAGCATCCCCCATTCAGGCGGATTAGGAAGGCAAGGGGTCTGTTCTGCACCGGAGAAGGCACATGAGGGACTCAAATTTGAGTCCCGGCTTCGTTCCATTCGGAGCCTCTCTCTCCTGAGCGGAGCTGCGGCACAACACGCCACGCCACACCTGTTGTTCCAGCGCCGGCTGCCAGCACCGCTCTGCTTGGCGTCACTCACTCCTTCTGCGGTTGCAGCCCTCGTGTCCAGCACTGCTAATTAATATGGCCACAGTTGTCATGGAGAATCCCCGCGGCAGTCCAGGACACCAAAGTGCTCTCCGCGTAGGTCGTCGACCTGAAAATCTTACACTTGTGTGTTTGTAGGTTGCGTTGTTTTGAGTGGCGGCACAAAGCGCACAACTGATTGATTATTTATAATCGGAGTTACGGGTCTGAGGAGCAGGTGTGGACGTCGCTCTGGACCTCGTCGCATCACAGCACCGGTCCGCGGGAAGGGCCTTCTGGTTCTTTTCTCTCAAACATCACCTTGAATATGTGACCGAGGAAAGAGGAGAGGTGATGTTTAGTTGGCATTACTTTCATTTTCATCAATTTTTTTTTTTACTGCTACCATAGTAAATTTTGTGTGGTTCCTCAGCAGCTCTGTGGACTTTGTAGACGTATTCAATCTGTTCATAAATGTGTTTTTGCCCAAGCGGGCCTGCAATGGGTGATGGCTTCTTTGTTACTTATCGTTTATTTACTGCACCTTTTCTTGAAGGTCCTGGTCAAGTGCAGCTCGTTTCTATACTTCTGTTAAATTCTTTTGGTTCCTTTGCTGTTGGCAGCGCAGGGAGCCGTACGTCGTAAATAATGGCGCACTGACAGGGTTAATGCTGTTTGTTGTTTTTTGATGGATTGTGCTGCATGAGCCTAGATTTCCTGCGATGGCTCGCCGTGACTTACTGCCCTCCCCAAAAGGGCCTCGGTGAGGTGAGCCGTCCACCGCTTCCAAGGACACATTTCGAGCAAATAGTCATCCTGCAGCTCGCAGTCTGCCTGACATCTGCCATTTGTAGGTAGGAAGAGACCGAAATCTCAGTGTGAATTTACAGTACTTGTATTCATATTACCGGTTTAAGGTCTTTTCATCAAGGATGTGTGTCGCACCATGTTTGAGGATCCCCGTCTTTCTCAGTTGTGTCCCGAAGGACGGTTGTGGTCGTTTCAATGCCGACTTCTGTGTGTGTTTGGGGCTTTTGCGTGATAGTTGACCCGTGTGTGTGTTTCAGTGCTTTGGGTGCTAATTGGCGGCATTGGTGTTCCGCCACTATCGTGTGTGTGTTTTGGTGCCATCTCGTGTGTTTGGGTGCATCTCCGCCCTCACGTGTGTTTTACAGCTAGATAATGTGTGTTTCTGTGTTTGGACACTAGGTCCCATGTGTTTGAGGGCTGAGAATACTGATACCCCGGCGGGCCTGTGTACACAAAGGGGCTGTCAGCGCGCCCCTCACCCACCCCACGCCCACCCGTGCCAGTTGGTCTGGTGTGGTACAAGTGCTTTGAGCCCGGGGAGTGTGTGTGGGTGTCTGAGAAAGACAAAAACGGTAAAGGCCACACACTCCCTGCACTACACACCCGCCTGCCAAGTCCCTTCTTCCCGCGAAAACACCGCCAGTCTTAACGTGGGCCTTTTGTGTTTTCTCTCCATCTTTTGTGCTTGGCGGTCGAGACAGATTCCCGGTCCTGCTCAGACCACGCGGTGACGAATGACGGCCAAAACGGTTTGTGGTGAGTGCATCCTGACTCTTGAAGGGACGGGTCTTGACGTCACCTGACGTTTTGCAAGCGTGATGTCCTCATGGACGTGTCAGCGAGTGGTGCGTGTTTCCATATGGAAGGCCTTCTCATACCTACAAAGATGTCACACATCCCTCTGCTCTCCTCCGCTGACCAGGTAGAGCGTCTTTTATTGGCTGCACTTGCTTGAGTTGGGGGCGAGGGGAAAGGCTGGTTGTCACGGTAACAAGAGCAAAGCCTTTCGGAGGGGGGTTGTAAATGTATAGAGCTGGAAAATTATGTGTTTCTTCAGAAACACTAATATGAAAAGAAATTGGCCCGTAAGGGTGCCGAGTGGCACTCCGAGATGGGGGGGTGCATGTTGGAGTTGGACGTCGGTGACACGCAACTGTCTATTTTTACACAACGACAAAGGAACGGAGTAGCGAGGGGTGCACCGTCCATACCGTGCTCCATACTGCCAGCACGGTATGAAAAAATAATGGACCCGAGTCTGGAGCGCATTTTCACATCGTCTCCCGCACATGAGTTGCAGTGAGAGGTTTTGGGCTCGGAGGGTTCTGGGTTCGCGCTCCTGCCCGAATGTGTGAAACATTTGTCTTATTACGATGGGCTTGGTTAATTGTGCCGTAGACCCAGTCAAGTGGACATTTTGACTGCAGGAGGCAAGCCTCCAGGCCCCGAGTTAGCAAACAAGAACGTGTTCCGCGTTAATGTAACGGTGCGTGGCCAAGGCCGTTTCCTCATGTTTGTTCCTTTTGCTCTCTGTGTACTTTATGCGAGGAGGGGTTGGCGCTGCGTGTAACGTACGCAGGGGAGAAAGCTCCGTCACGTGTCGACGGCAACTGGTTTCGGTTCCCTTTCGAGTCAGAACTGCCGGAGCAGTCGAGGCTCTAAGACACAACAGCAGCTGCTCTGAGTTTCGTCGTCTACTGCCATTTGCACTCTTTCAGCTCAGGGCCTCGCTGCTGCACCATTTAGAGCTTTAACCTTCCAATGGAATGACCTGGGCTTGAATCCAACCTGCTACTGGTGCACCCTTGATCAAGGCACTTGCCCTAAAATGAAACAGTATAAGTTACCCAGCTGTGTAAATGGTTGTCATTATTTACATTTATTCATTTAGCTGATGCTTTTCTCCAAAGTGACTTACAGTTGTTTACCCATTTATACACCTGGTGATTTTTAGGGTAAATACCTTACTCAGGGATTCTACAGCTGGAGGTCAGAATCAAACCTGGAACCTCCAAGAGGAGCAGTGCTAACCGTTTACATTTACAATTTTTCATTTATCAGACGCTTTTCTCCAAAGCAGCGTACATCTCAGCGAAAATAAAATTTGTGCATTACATTAAGAGAAAGCGACATGGCTGCAGACATGTGATTAAGTAAACCTAGTTACGGTGCATGAAAATTTACACCACACATGAGCTGGACAGATCTTGAGCGAAGGTTAGTTTTCAGACCCTTCTTAAATGTACACAGAGTTTCTGCAGTTCCGAGTGACAGGGGAAGGTCATTCCACCACAACAGAGCCAGAACCGAGAACCTCTGTGCTTTACTTTTCATGCGCAGGACCACCAAGCGAGCAGAAGTAGACAAGCGAAGGGGTCTGGCTGGGGTGTAGCGGTTGATCAAGTCTTGTAAATAGCTGGGAGCAGTTCTATTGATGCGACGTACATCTCGTGGAAAATACAATGTGTGCATTACATCAGTGTAGCGAGACATAGATGCAGACGTGTGATTAAGTACAGTTAGTTTTTCTTTCCACCATATTCTAATGGGCCGCATTACTGTTTTAGCGAGAAATGTGTTTTCTCATAATTGGTTAGCGTTTGGTAACGTACAGGGAATATAAGGGGGTGTTTGCGTCTGCTGGCGGGGGGAGAAAGAGAAGAGAGCCTGGGGACGCTAAGCAGGCTGGGAAGGCTGACTGGACACGCAGGTCCCGGAGGAAACGGGGTCCTCGGACTGAGACCGTTATTTCCCTGTGTGTCAGTGTTCGAATAAACCGTTCTAAATGAACGTTGCCTCTGCATCCTTCTTCGCCCCATCCAAACCCAAGGTGCTGCGTGTCACAATCTGAACCAATGTTCGTCACAGAAGTAGCTGCATAAAACTATCAGAATATTGACGATTCCTGATCACCTTCCTACTATTTTTTTTATTTTTTTGAGATACACAAACATATATGTACATTACAGGAGTATCTGCGTAAAGGATTTATCCAAGGAATGATCTTAAAATGGGGGGAGCGGTGGCGCAGTGGGTTTGTCCAGGTCCTGTTCTCTGGTGGGTCTGGTGTTTGAGTCCTGCCTGGGGTCCCTTGCGATGGACTGACATCCCATCCTGGGTGCATCCCCTTCCAGCCTTGCACCCTGTGCTGCTGGGTTAGGCTCTGGTTTGCTGTGACCCCCCTCGGGAAAAGAGGTTTCAGACTCTGTGTGTGTGTGTGTGTGTGTGTGTGTGTGTGTGTGTGTGTGTGTGTGTGTGTGAGATCTTAAAGTTATAGTGCATGGACATTTATGCCTTGTATGAACTTAAGAGATCATGGGCAGAGTAAGTCTGGAAGAGGTGAGTTTTCAGACCTTTTTTAAATGTGGACAGAGGTTCAGCAGTTCTGAGTGAGAGGGGGAGGTTGTTCCATCACAACGGAGCCAGAACCTCTGTGCTTTACCTTTCGTGCGTGGGACCACCAAGCAGGCAGATGCCGAAGAGCGAAGCGGTTTGGTTGGAGTGTAGCAGATGATCAAGACTTGTAGATATCTGGGAGCAGTTATGTTGATGCATTTGTGGGCCAGGGTCTTAAGTTTGGTCCAGGCCGCTAAAGGAAGCCAGTGTAGAGAAACTAGTAGAGGAGATACATGGGAACGCTTCGACAAGTCAAACACAACTCGTGCAGCAGCCTTCTGTATTAGCTGTAGAGGTTTGATGGCAGTAGCGGGAAGGCCAGACAAGAGAGAGTTACAGTGTCCAGACGGGATGTCACCATGGTCTGGACAAGTAGTTGCGGAGAGTCTGTTGTGAGTGTTGTGAGGTAACCGCTATGCTACAGGCTGCCCCCCATTATATGCGGCTTAACACTCTAACGGTGAGGTCAGTTTGCGAGTGCGTTTTTGTTTGTTGCTGTTGTGCACTTCTGCTACAGGTACGTGTAAGCAGAGTTGCAGCCCTTTTCGCCTTCCGGTCTGTGTTACTGTGGGACTCCCCTCCCCAACACGTACACAAACACACATCCCATAACAGGATCAGAGGTGTGACGTGTTGCGTACACATGGGCTAATCCTCTCTCGCTGGTGGGAACCCGGGATACGCAGAGCTGGGAGAGGGTCCCCAGGGGAGCCACGTGCTCCTGGGCTGTTGGCTCCGACACGCTTGTGGGTTTGACATGAGGTTACTAAAGCGGGAGGAATCCCAGAGGCGTGAGGAGGCCCACTCCAAGGACAAGCTGGAGACTTTTAACCCCTGACTAATTTCGACTAAACCTCATCACTCTGGGCTCGGTTCTCGGGGTTACTGACACTGCATGATGGGAGGCGCTCCGAAATAATGAGATGCAAAAACCCTCGATTTTTAATACAATCAAAAGAGGAATGAGATTTTTTTTTTGATTTAGTGTTGTTTTTTTTTTTTGTTCTCTTGTGTACGCAGTTCTGCTTTTTATTTCAAGTTGTGCATCGGTGTTATTTCATTCATGAGCAGTGGAAGCAAGTTTAAATAAGGGCTCCTGCGGAGGAGGGAGCTGGAGACAGAAGACGATGGGTCCTCATTATGCTCAAGTGAGCCCCTGAGCGCCGAGAGCCCTGCCACTGGAGAGCTGGCCACGAGCTGTTGGGATCCACTCTCATTAATCCGATTTGTGACTTACGCAGGGGGGTTTGGGGGGGGGCGGATGGGGGAGGCACGAGGTCACCTGTGACCCTGTGGCCGGCATGCACAGACCGGAATCCTGCGCCATCCCCAGACAGGAAGTATGTCCGTTGCAGTACCCTCCCCTGCTCCCTTCCTCTTTGTTGGCGAGAATGTTGGTTCCCAACCTGATGGCCTGAAACTGACAACAGAGGAGATGATCCCTGCGCTCGTGTGCGACCCGAACTTGCTCTCAGGTCAGACGCAGTCGTGTATCTACCCTCTCTGGTGCAGCTTGTGGCCCAGCAGATAGAGAGCTGGCCACTGGTGACCAATCAGCATAATCTTGCTCACACTGAAATTTTGGCATTATTATTATTATTGTTTTTGTTGTTCTGCTGATACATTCCTCCAAATTGATTTAAACTGTTTGTGCAGTGATTTGCCCCATTTACACATGTACCCTGGGACACCTGGTAGTGTAGTACTTAGCTTTGCTGCCTTTGGACCCAAAGGTTGTAGGTTCAAGCCTGACCTCTGGCTGTACTACCCTTGAGTAAGGTACTTACCCTCGATTGTTCCGGTAAAATTACCTAGCTGTATAAATGGGTGAATAATTGCAGGTACATTAATGGTGTAAGTTGCTTTGGAGATAAGTGTCAACTAAAGGGAAATGTACACAGCTGTGTGATTGTTAGTGTATTGGTTCAGGGTTAGTACCTTGATTGGGAGTGGGGCCTGGACCCCATGTCCTTTAATTTCAAAACAACAGCTGTACCCAGGTCCTTCTCCTTCTTGAAAGCCCACATCAGTTTCACAAATCAGCATCAACTCAACATTTTCGTAAGGTAAATCAAACTGTATTTGTGTTTTTTAATAATAGAGGCCAGTGGAAATATTGCTTACATGAGCAATACACTATACATACTGTAATTTGTATTGAATTTTTAAACGAATGTATACACTTTTGCAGGTTCCTTGTGCTGTACCGTTGTTGCTGTGGTGTGTGTGTGGGGTTTGTGTTTTCATTCAGCTTTTGCAGGCAGTCAAGAACTGGCGGGAGGGTGGAAGTCACCCCTTTCTCCACCTAAACAAAAAAAACCCTTAAAGGAGGAAAGTTGATTCACAGAGCCAGGAGCTCGATGGAGCTGCTCCCCTCACGCCTCCCTGCAATACGCTGTGTGTACAATAACTCAATTGAAAAATTAAAGATACATAGGTACATATTTCATGTGCATATTTATTGTCAGCTTATCATTTTTTTGTGAATATATTTGGAATATGTCGCGGTTCATGTTGGGCATAAGCAGATTAGTATTTATGCATTTGCCAGATGCTTTGCTCCAAAGTGACTTAGGAGCAGGGTAAATGTTACTGTTTCCATTCAATGTTATTGCCTTGATGAAGAGAAATACAACAAAATCAGGAATGGAAACCAAGATCTTTCAGTTGCAAGGTGATAGCTCCAACCACTGCACCACCTGCTGGCCTTTGACTTAACTGCTACTTTTCTAGCACTTCTAACAACTGTGCTCCCTGCTGCCCATAGGTGATATTATTATTATTATTACTGTGGTAATATTTGTTTAGTCCTACATTCTTACTGGACTGGAATTTGATGAACACTCCCATGTGACTCCTTCCCCTTCCTTTTGGAGTAAGCAAGGCAAGGAGCCATGCTGTGGTCCTGCCCCTCCTCAATGGCCACCTACATGGGGCAGGGCAGGGGTGAAACAGAGTAGCGGGTTTTGGTGCAAGTGAGTCCATTTGAGTCCCATATGGTTTGGGGGGGTGGGGAGTCCCAGCCTCAGAGTCCAAATGGCAGCTGGCTCATTGTGGGGGGCAGTACACACACACACACACACACACACACACACACACACACACACACACACACACACACACACACACATTTTCAGAACCGCTTGTCCCTTACGGGGTAACGGGGAACCGGAGCCTACCCGGTAACACAGGGCGTAAGGCCAGAAGGGGAGGGGACACACCCAGGACGGGACGCCAGTTCACCGCAAGGCACCCCAAGCAGGACTCGAACCCCAGACCCACCGGAGAGCAGGACCATGGTCCAACCCACTGCGCCACCACGCCCCCAGCAGTACATACAAACAAACTCTATCTCTCTCTTACACACACACACACACACACACACACACACACACACACACACACACACACACACACACACACACACGTGCTCACACTCTCAGACCCGACTGTGTTCTTTACATGCGATGAGACCCTTTGCAATCGATGCCCTGCAGCAGCTGCATGTCCAATGGCACTGCGTAATGAAACTCCCATGATTCCTCAGAGACCCACGTACGGCCACGCTTGTCCCCCTCAGCGGCCATGCTCTGCCGCACATCTTAAGTGAGGAGCCCGGCGGCCCTGGCATTGCTGGAGCCGAGTGCCCCGCGCATGTGTGTGTTTGTGTGTTGTGTTCATTCTAGGGTGCTGTCAGGTCTTTGAACTGAACCAGAGACAGGCCTTGCTGAACCATGAGATAGTTCTGTCATTCGCGCTCGCACACGTTTGTTCCTCAGTCAAGGAGCCCAACTAGCCTCGAGATGCGGTGGCAACACTGACACGTTGCTAGGATACCAAGTTGCTCCGTTTGGCAGTGCACACGTGTTTGTTGTGTTTTTTTCTGAATTTCTGAGGAGAAATGAGCCTTCGGGGTGGGAGGATCTTTACCCTCCTGGGTTTGACCCGTTTCTCTGTCACCTCAGTCTCCTTCCATCTCATCCCCTCTCTCTCCAACACTGAGTAGTGCGTGTAGGTGTGTTTGTTTGCAACCGTGCACGTGTCCCGAAGCGGATCCCATGTATGGCAAAAGTGCTCTATTTACATCAGAATTGCTGTACAAGACAGATGCGTCTGTGCACGCACACACAAAACAGGAACTCCTCTCATGAGCATCTCTCCGGTGCGTGCGTTGCCGAACCCGTCTGTCAGCGCTGAGCCCATCTCTCTGTCCACGGACGTTATTCTGCCGTAGTAAACACAGATCGCTGTTGCTAGGATGCCGTCTCTGGTTACAGGGGTGGAATGCAGCGCAAACTGCAAGACGGCGAGACGCGAACTTGTCTATCAGCAGTGCCACTGAGGGGAAGGGCTCCGATTCGATGCCTGGCCGGCAACGTTCATTCCCCGCTCTCTGACCAGTGCGACGACATGGGTTGCCCCCCCGGTGTAGGGTGAACTCCTGGAAGTCATATGATTTGGGTGTATTAGAGGCTCTGACAATCCTCGAGAGCCCATCCCCCCCCGACAATCCGCACATGGGATGCTGGTGGTCAGTTTGGTGCCGGGAGTCCTGGATGGGGTCAGCACTCCCACTGTGCGGCTGAGGTATGGCTGCCCGGAAAGCAGGGTTGTGTTTTTCCCAGTCGCTTGTGGACAGACCATGCGTCGTGGGTGGCATATCGGAGTCTCCCCACCCGGACACCCGCACACCTGCAGCGCTCGGCTAGTGGTGGCGTCACTGTCAGACAGAGCGTTGCGCTCGGCCAAGGGACACCAGCGCTCACAGGGACTTGCCAGGGCCGTGCCAAGCAGTTGCTGTGCCAGGGCCGGGCGGCAGTGCCAAGTGGGCCTCCAGCGCGGTGCCACCCCCACCCCTCTCTCTTTCGCTCTCTCACATCTCTTACCTGCCATCTGCTTTCCTACGCTCTGGTTTTCCCTGCGTGGCGCTACGGAACGCTGGCCGGATGAGAGTTCCACAGCACGGCCTCCCTGGGCGTTCCTGGGAATGTTGTCTCTGAGTGGTCGTGCAACGGTCGTCCCCTTCGAGAGACACGCCAAGATCGCTTGGCGATTTCGGCAAAATGCCCTTGTGGGACGTGGCCACCAGGAAGGGATTTTGGCGTGGGGATGTCGCTGCTCCATCATTTCCCATTAGGTGGTGGTGGTTCCGATTGACCTGTGCGTGACTACAGAAACACCCTGGAGCCCAACCAGCCTCTTCAATGCTGCTCCTTGCTGTCGTAGCCGGCGACAGATGTGTGCTAACTCTTCGCATGAACCGTCTCACGAACAATTTGAAGTTTGTCACTCCCCCCCCCCCAACACCACAAGAATCTTTTCAGTGTGTGTGATGCATGTGTGGTCAATGTTACTCATACATGTGACCAATAGCTGGGGGGTCCAGGCTCTCCGCGTCCCTCATCCCTAGCCCCCAGCCACCCCGCTTCTCCCCCCCCAGGGAACGCGGTCCATGTTGGTCGTTATCGGCTGACGCTGCGTGCAAGCTCAGCCGGTCCACAGATGAAGCCGAGTGTTTTCTCGTCTGCGTCCCCGGGATCGTTCTGTGTGCCTTGACTTTTTTTTGTGGTGAATGTTCTTATTGTTCGGAGAGTTTTTCATTCTTCTTCTTTTTTCTAAGAAGAGCGAGCTGAATGTTCCAGACGAAAGCTATGCAGGTCAGGTGTGTCCTTCCAGAATGCACACAGTTTGTGTGTGTGTGTCTGAGCTGCCTGAACCTTGGCACATTTGTTTACCACTCTTAACCAGTCTGCTTATTACAACTGTTGCCACGGCTACTATCATTAAGAGGTAGACACGGCAATGGTGCAGAGGTTATTGTTGTAGATGTCTGGAGCTGCAAAGATTTTTTTTTTTTTTTAATACCTGGCCGGATCGTTTTCAAAACAGGGAAGTAACATGTAGGCCCTTGCAGCCAAAAGCAGGGGGGGGCGCTGGAGGAATGGCCTGGTTTGTTTACAAGAGGCCCGCTGTCTCGGCCTGCGCGGGAACAAGGACGGCTGTGGTGACAGGTTGCACGGGTGGGCGGGTGCTACCTTTGTTCGCTCATGATCGTTGCTCCTGCGTGTGCCAGCACAGCACAGGGAGTGTCTGCTGGTTCGCGTAGTGTCACCACCTCCCCTGGTGTGACCGCGGGTCACATCCCTGCTTCAGACCGGGAAAACAGGGCGTTCTTTAACTGCCGTTCTTGTCTTTATGTCTACGATTGTCATCGGTGATGCTCCTTGAAAAGATGATTAATGTTAATTGCTCCTCTCTGTAATGTGTATCATTTAAAGCAAATCCCTCCTTGTTTGAGGGTAATAATGGCATTACATATCGGCTTTTCTTCTCCAGGGTTTGGTCACTATGGGGTGGAACTCTCAATGGAAGAACCATTTCATCTTTTATTTAAGTCTTGATTGTTTCTTACATGTGTAAAGACCAGTTTGGCCCTTGCAATCCGTCCTCCCTAAATACGTGCTGCTATGCTCACCTGCCTGCTGCGTCTGGCTGCCGCTCTGCTTCTTTCCACCACCAGGTGAAACAGTGCCCCTGCGTGACCCTTGATCCACTGGCCTCTGTCTCTCCAGCAGATGTGTGGCTGATGTTCTTACCACAGCCTCCAGGGGCACAGTGCCTCATTTCACTGCCTTCTGTGAGGATTTGGGGAGTTGAACTGTGTGCGCTGCCCTGCTGGCGATCACTGTGACTGCAGGCATGTGTTTCACCTGCATGAATATGTACTGTTGCTGTCTGTTGGGGGAGGATTAGCCCTTTCAGGACTCTGCTGCATGGGGACCATTTGAGGGGGAGAGGCAGGAAGTGTGGCGTGGGGCTTGTTGTTGGAGGGGTTAAGAGGATAGACCCGAGCACCCGGCCCCACCCACATGGGCCGAGGTGTAAGACTGCAGTCATGTGCTTCTTACACCATCAGATCCATCAGTCCTGAATCCAGCTGCGTTCCTGCTTTGGCAGCTTTGCGGTCACGATGCCACCACGGTGATGGACTCTGGTGCTGGTGCGTTTCCATGTTAAACAAAGATCTGAGTGGGGCCGTGTTTACCATGGTGAGATAAACCGGTTTTATCTGTGGGTGAGACAAATCCCATACACCTCCTCGCTGTGTCCTTCCTCCACCCAGTCTCCATCTGTGCTGCTGCGAGGAAGGGGATGGGTGGCCTTGTTCAGATGTTCTGGTGGGATTCCTCCACAGGGGTACCTGCTGCTCTGGTACTTTACACTGACATAGTGAATTTTTGCCTTTGCTGTATACAGTACGTCACAAGCTTGCTGATAGGCTGTGAAGCACAGGGGTGGAGAATATGGATTTTTTTTCCTGAAAGCAGTCAGTTCAAGTCCCAAGAGGAGCCCTGCTGTTGTACCCTTAGGTGCTCCAGCTGCAGACTTGTAAAATGTGAGTTTTCTTTGGACAGAACTGTCAGCTGAGCAGCACGCTCTCATGCTTAGCAGTTTGTGCTGTTTAAAGGTTCTTGTGTATCAGTTGTAAGTGTTTTTAAAGCCTTCCACTCGAGGGACCTGGGTCTGAATCCCTGCTCCTATTGTAGTATTCTTGAACAAGGTACTTACTTTGAATTGATACAGGAAGAATGCCCAGCTGTATAAACAGGAAAATGACTGTAAGTGTAATTTCCATCTGGATCAGTAAAGTCTCTTACCTGATGATGTATGTATCTTATCTGTGTATTTATGTATCTACATATGTGTCTATATATCCATCTATGTATCTATCTATGCATCTGTGTATCTACCTATGTATCAATGTATCTATCTCTGTATCTACCTATCTGTAGTAGTTATGTTTAGAACTATAGTGTACAAAGCTAATGCAAGTTTAGACAGTGGAATCAGCATAATAATAAAGCACCTCCTTGGTAGGTATGTACTAATTACAGTACAGTAATAACTTAGTCATTTTCCTTGGTAGGTATGTACTACACTAGAGACACGACAGGGTCAAAGGTCCAGTGCATATGCGGACAGTGAACTGAGATTTTCAGGCTTTGTCCACTTTGAGATCAGAACCGATGCAAAAACCGATGTTTTACAACATGAAATGTCCTGAGTAGTACAAATAATATTGAACAGAGGACACTGCGGTTTCGGTTCATTTTCAGTCGTTCTGTGGTTGCCGCTCAAGTGGACACAAGTTCAGTTTAGAAGCTAGATTTCAGTGCGGTGTTAAACCTGTCTGTATTGAGGTGTTGTTGGGTTTACAGTCATGAGTAAATTACATATGTAAACTGTAAGACTGGACATTGTGGTGGCATAGCAGCTGCTGGACTGTAGGTCTGGATGTGGGTTGGAGTGCGGCTCAGTCTCTGTGGAGTTTGCATGTTTTCTCCAGCTGCTCTGGTTTCCTCCCACAGTCCAAGCAAATGTGTTTAGACTGTGGCAGGAAACCAGAGTCCAAACACATTCGTTTGGACTCTGGTTTCAGACAAGGTTGCCCATAGTATGTGAGCATGTATGACTATCCTGTGATGAACTGTTGTTTCATCTAGGTTGTACTCTGCCTCACACTGTAAGTTTCCAGGATAGACTCTGGGCCATTGTGACCCTGACCTGGACGAGTGGATATTGATAATGAATGGATGGATGGAACTGGAAAAGTCGTTACTTCACCTGTGTGGTAGTTTTTGTGCACGTGTGGGTTCCATTGTGTCCAGAAGATATTCCTCTTTAGCTTTCTGATTCTCATGCGCCTGGCCATCCCGGGGCCATGTCGCAGCCAGAACCCCCGACTGGCTCCTTCAGCTGAGGGTCTCCTTCTAGATGCCGGTGGCTTTTGTCTGTCCTCTCTGACTAATTGACGGACAATTAGCAGGACCTAATTTGCTCGTCAATCGGTGACGCGCCACAATCCGGGCGGAGGGGATGGGGAGGCGGCCCCTCGTTGCATTTTCAGCTTCTTGCTACTTCCTGTTTACGTGGTAGCAGCACTCCCCTCTAACCCTCCCCCAGTTTCCTTCTGTTTAGTGTTTTTAGTGAATCAGCGTCGGCTTTCGGTGCCTCATTCATGATTTCCCGCTTGCTGAGCCGCATGTGCCAGCAGCTGCCTTTTCAGTGCTTCACATGGCAATTAGATGGAGGTTGTTTACACCCATCGCCAATGGTTACGGGGCCTCTTATGCCTCATAAGCGAGTGACTCTCTGATACGCCAGTCACTGCCACTAATCCAGCCACAAATCATTAACCGGCGGAGCTCTGCATTGCCTGAAAGTACAATGGCAGGAGAGGATGCCAGTGATGTGCTGCCCAGTAGTGAGCGGAAGAAGAGCGGTTCGCTTTGGTGCCTCTAGGAAAGGCGTGCTGCTGCTCTATTTTGCTGCCCGGAACAGCGTGTCCAAGACGTTATCTTGAAAATCCTCTGGTTACTCTTACCCTACTTGGCAGCACTGCAGTGATGCTCTCTGCTGGGAATGAGCCGGGAAAATCCCTGCTGCTGCAGGCGAGGTCCTGCGGACTTTGCTGGGCTGCACCTGAGAGCGCCTGGGCTTTGGCGATCCGAGCGCCACCTGGGTCCCTGGGGTGGCCGCACCGCTTGCTGTCCCTTTGGGCAAGCTGCGCACAGTCGTGTACCATGGGTGCCACCTTGTTGTCATTATTTTTTTATTCACTTACCTGACACTTTTACTATGAGGTTTGTGCACTAACCTACATAGAATGATTTACCCACTTTTATAGGGTAAGTACCTTGATGAAGGGTACTGTAGTGAGAGGAGGGGTTTGACCCCAAGAACTCCCGATTGTGAGGTGACTGCTCTAACCACTGTGTCACCTGCAGCCTTTCTATCCCAGTTTGAGGCCGAATGAATGTACACACACTGGCCAATTTATTAGGTACACCTCTGTCAAATCAAGGCGGGCATCCCTCTTTCTCCCTGAGAACAGAGTGAACTCAGCAACAAGGTACTTTACGCATTCCTCAGATTGACATCATCATTCCACTTGACAACATAACACACTGTCTGATTTTTGGGCAGCACATTCACGATGCAAACATCACGTTTTGCTTCCTCCCAGCAATAATCTGTTGGCTTGGGAGGAGGGGACTGTGCAGGCCATTGGAGAAAAGTAAAGCCACTGCCATGTTTGTCGAACCGTCTTGCAGTGACGTGTGCTTTGTGGCACGTTATCCTGACGGTATGATCAGTTTGAGAAAGGCTAGACTGGCCACGAATGGCTGCAGTGTTGTGTCACTTTGCGATACTGAAAAATGCAGTTATACCAAAAAACCTCATTTGGACAAAGAAAAATATTCTCCACACCACCACCACTCTGCCCTGGCCAGGTGTACCTAATAAATTGGCTGGTGAGTGTAATAAGGAAGGGCCCGTGGTGCGAGATGAATGGTTGGAGTATTCACACTGCAGTGGGGCATATGTGCTGCTGAAACCAGGGGGTGGGGGGGCATGAGCTCAAATACCTGTGTTGGGTGGGACTGTTGACAACATCTGATTTGTGTGTGGCAGGTGAGTTTGTTGTGCAATCAGCATGTCTCTGGAATTGTTCAGGATTAACGGTGTGAAGTATTTTCGCATTTTTTTTTCCCACTGTATCAAACCCAACGTTACATTGAACTGATGCTTTTCGCCAAAGCAGCTTACAATGTTAAGCTATCAACAATTACACACACACACACAGACACAGACACACACACACAGTTTGAAACCGCTTGTCCCAAGCGGGGTTGCGGCAAGCTGGAGCATAACCTGGCAACACAGGGCGCAGGGCTGGGGGGGAGGATGCCAATCCATCACAAGGCATCCGAAGCGGGACTTGAACCCCAGACCCACCGGAGAGCAGGACCCGGTCAAAAAGGCAGTGCCACCGTGCCCCCCTATTTATAATTAGTTACTCTTTTGTACTGTTAGGTAATTCAGGGTAAGTACCTTAATTAAGGGTACTACAGCTGGAGGCAGTTGCTGTAACTACGTCGCTCACAGCTGTCCCCTGAAAGAGACTTGAGTCCGTGAGTTTTGTTTGATAAATGACACACTGAACTGATTTTTAAGAATTCAGAAATGCACTTGAGCACTTTGAACAGAGGCGCACAGAGCGTTGTGCTGTGACGCACTTGCCCCTGCGGCAAGGTGTGCGCTCTGTTCTCGTGGCTGAACACACCAACGTGGAGGTCCGCCTCATCCTGTTGACCTTGTGACCCCAGCTCTTGGGCTGTAGGATTTGCAAAAGAGCTGCTGTCAGCGAAATACAGGCATTTCATTGGCTGTGTGGGGTGGGAGGTGGAGTCTGGGGGTGTGAGCTAACAAGCGTATCGCACATTCCTGCCCTCCTTTAAAAACGAGTTCCACAGAAATAGCTACAGATTATGGGATGTAAGACAGTGGGTCACCCTGGAATAATATAAGCAAGACATCTGTGCTTGTTGATGACTGCTGGTCCCGATCGGGTGTGGTGTCGTGACCCACCCTGCTGGATGCCAGCCTGTTTCCTGTGTCCCCTGTTCACCTTGGGCAATGTGGGAGGGGTTTTTTATGTTAATGAGGCGCTCATTGCTAATATGGGATATTTGCATGTTGAACCAGGAAGCTTCGGCTCATTACGCGGTGTTGTCTCAGTGCCCCTGCAGGCTGTTTATGTTGATGTTCTTGACGACGCAGCAGAGGGGTGGAATAAACGCACCTGAGCTACGCGTGATCCAGCTGTCCTCCTGGACGGGATGTGCATGCGTGACGGTATAGGGAACGCAGGGTGTGACGATGCGTTCATCGCTCTCCTGGGGGTTTTAAGGACACTTATGTGCTTAAGGGCTTATGGGGGGAGCCTGGAATGGGGTTAATTCAGATTACAGGTACCGTCGCCGCCCTGCATGGACCACCGAGCTACACTCGTCCTTAGCGTTGCGCCCCACCGGGCACCCTCCATTTAGGGTGGCAAACGGACAAATGGCGCCTCCTGTTGGTGATCCTCTTCACGCGTCGGCCTGTTTGGCGCTCGCGGTCCTTTCTTCCTAAGCTGCGCCGATGTGTGTGCAGGTACAGTTCCCGAACGAGGCACGCTCGTCTCCCAGAGTCTTCCACTGTGCAGAGGCACTGATTTGCATTCTGGTGCTCTCTACTTGATTAGGGTTTAGGAAGCCTTTCCTGTCACTGTATACTCTCTTAAATCACTGCGACCTCTAGGAAGCCAGAATGTTGAACTCTTTGCATTTACATTTATTCATTTAGCTGATGCTTTTCTCCAAAGCGACTTATAATGTTAAGGTACTTTACAATTATTTACCCGTTTATATAGCTGGGTAATTTTACTGGAGCAATTTTAGGGTAAGTACCTTGCTCAAGGGTACTACAGCTGGAGGTGGGATTCGTACCTGCAACCTTTGGGTCCAAGGGCAGCAGCAGCAATTTCAGAAGAGGTTTTTTACATTTTACACAGGAACATCACTGGGAAATTTCACTTGCATCCACACAGATTACAAAAGGTGCTAAAGGTAATGTTATTTCAGCTGAAGTCACAAGGCCACCCCAACATTTCGAAAAAATTTCTCTGAATTGTCATGCAGATGAAATGTTATTTTTTCAAGTGGAGGAAAGTGAAACACCTCACTCATACACATATTTACAGAGGGAGTTTCAGGAGTGGACCATAAAAGATATAATAATTTTTTAAAAGTGTGGTTTTTCTAAAATGTCTTATAAGAGCATGACTAAATAATATCAAGTTTGTATTAATTCATTTTACGTTCAGTCCATTTTAAATACACTGTATTTAAGAGAGTTCTGCGTATGCATTTTTGTTCCGTGTTCATCGTTCCGCTTGGCAGAACACCGGATGTTTCTTGTAAAGGTACCCGAGGTGCGCGGGCAGCATGTGTGCGTGCCAACCAACGACAGGCCTGACGTTTTATGAATAAGCAGTGGAGCTCTTGACGGCTCGTCTCATATGCAAATGGTGCAATTCGCCAAGCTGCCCGCAGCCGTTTTTATTCCTGACGTAGGCGTTGGTACAGCGGGGCAGCCGACGGGTTTCTGGGCATCTCCACCTTTCTGCGTTTGCTGTTGGTGTGAGGAGTTTGCCCTGGAGATTCAGGATGCTGCTTCTTGTTTGAAAGGCGGTTTCGGGGGGCTGGCGCTGCTGTAGCGCCCCTCCACGTGCTTTTCCAGCTACTTTGGGACAGTCTACTCAGCATCCTGTCCAGCAGCTGACGTGATATCAGGGAGCGAGTGCAAGAAGCATTTCATTTAGACAAAATAAAGGTGGCTTGTGCCATAGGGTTACAGCAGCCGTTCCATGGGCCGCTCATTTCCACACCCAGCTCAGAATACTTATGGCTCCACTGCCTTAGGCAGGGGCGTGGCCAGGGTCCTGCTATTGACAGGGGGGCTTGACCAGGGTGTTGTTTGGGTGTGGCCATGCCTGTGTGGGTCAGTTCCAGTGCTGGAGTAACCCATCAGTAAAATGGATTTTCCCCTGGCCGCTGTATTGTGCTTCGCTCCTTCACCTGCCTCCCACGACCCCCGCCCGCTGCCTGATCCCCGGCCACACTGACGGATCTGTTCGGTGTGTATCGCACATGGATCCCCACTTCCTTTGGGGCTGCCATCTGGGAGGCCTTTTGTGGGAACCGCAGGGGCTGAATTCCGCTGCCGGGAATGCCACTGCGGCGGGGTGGGGGTAAGCGAGGGTGGCCGGGGGTGATGTCGCATGCTGTTAGCGGTGTGTGTGTCTGGGCTGTGGCGCTGGGGGGCGTTTGGAGACTTTAATATGGGCCAGGCAGCGGGCAGTTTGCGGGGGCCAGAGGCCTCGCTTCCCACCCCCGCTCCCTGGAAATGTGCGCTGAGGCTTGTCTCCTGTAATTAACCGGCCCATAAGTACCCCCTGGTCGGCCGTTCTGGTGCCACCAGATTGGCCTAATTAAAGAGGGACAACAATGGGAGCGGTTGTGCGCCCTGCTTGGGGGGGGTGTTCATGAAAGCGTGGGTCCAAGGGTGGCCGTGCATGCCGTACAGCCCCGTACCCCATGAGGCTGGAGCCGCTCACCGCCTGTTAGCTGTGTCTCTCACCTTCCCCCCGCCCCCCCAGGTCCCCCATGGCAGTGCGTTGCTGCGGTTGCCTGCAGCTCCAAAACACTGTCCTGTGCAGGTACGGGCGGGCTGTGCGTACCTGAAGAGGGAAGATGCTCTTGTAGCTTTGAGGAGGAGGCGAAAAGTTTTGAGTGGGAAGCACCTCCTGCAGAACTAGTGGGGAAACAGTGGACACAGTGGGCTTTGGCACAAGGGTGTGTGTATATAAGAAATATGGTGTGTGTAAATGAGAAATACGGTGGCTCTGTCACATCATGGCCTCCCACTAAATCTGCTTATCCCTCTCCATCGTGGATTTATGATTTGATTTATTTGCAGGCTCTGCGGCGCTCTGCTCCGGCGGACCAATGCTCCCTGGTACTCACCTGTGAAGCCCCAGATGGTGCACTCGTGGCTATTTGGCTAATTTGGCTTTGACAGCGATGACCAAATGGGACGGGGTGGCTCATTCAGGTGACCTCCTGACCTCCCTGTCCTTGCCCCTTGGCTCAGACAGGTCCATCAGAGGTTCACGCACCTCCCGCTGAGCCGCATGCACATCGGTACGGAAGCGTTTACGCGGAAGTAGTTCTAGCCGGCCAGCCGGCTGCGGCAAATATTAGCTTTTCAGGTGAAGGCGGTTGCGCTCGAGAATATTCAAACGCTGGAAGGGAGGATTAAAAAAAGGGCAGCTGACAGTTAGGTTATGTTCAGGAAACGTCTGAGTGCTGCGTTTTGACTACACCCTCAATGGCTTCTTATGATCGGTGGGGAAGGCGGCGCTCAAGGCAGCCTTGCCGTTATTGCGCATAAATATTATTATTATTATTATTATTAAGATTTTAAAGGTGATATGTGGAGTGAGGCATTGCTGCACGGGGCTGCTTATGCTCGTGGATTAAAGCAAAGGAAAACAAAGTGTGTAAATAAGAGTTTCAAGTGGGTGGGACCAGCAGATGTCAGGACATGCCCATCAAGGTGATTGACAGGGGGTGGGGCCAGTTCCTGCCCTAACCACAGGCATGCTGAAAATGAGGAGCTCCCAGTAACTCCCGGGCAGATGGAGTTGGATCACATCACTTTTTCCGTGAGCTGTCCTCCCATCCCAAGGATGAAGAGGAGGAGGAGCAGGCGGAGAAGCTGCCCCCCCCGTAAACACAGGGCGTTTTGTGCTAACTGTTGTCCCCACACAAGACAAAATGCCATCTCGGCTGGTCAGGGCATCAATGAACTTGATTTATTTTTAGACACAGAAATCTTTTTCCGTTCTTAGAAACATAGGTGTCACTTGTCTGCGAAGAGTCACAGGTGCAGTAGGTAGAGCGTGACACCGCCTTTCCCGTCCACCCCGGAACGCTCCTCGGATCCTCTGAGCTGCACCAGCGGGTTCTCGGGTGTGAGTGCTCTCTTTCTCCGTTTCCCTCTCCCTCTCTCCTTCCCTCCCCGCACACTGTCATTCGCTGCCTCCAGACACTCCCACTGGCAGATAAGTTGGAGGTTGTGCCCGGAGCTCCTCTGCCGATGTACAACAAAGGGATCTTTGCATCTTATTTAAATGAGGGTATTACCCCGCCACGCTCGCCACTGCGAGAAGGGTTCTCCTGCCAAATGTAAAATGTGACAATAAATTAAAAAAAAGTTGCTTTGGCAGTTTTCCCACCATCGGGATTGCGTGAGGTGTCCCGCTGTCCAAGGTGTAACCGCTTCGCTCTTCTGTTCCCTTTACTTCCGTTTTTGTTTTCCAGAATGGTGTCTGCCAAGTCCCATGCGTGTGTGAAATTGTTTTCATGGAAATTCCGTGTTGCCGTAGCTACTGTACAGCCACTGTGACGGAGTAGAGCGTCGTATCGGGCGGCTGAGCTGCGTTTTAGTTAGGAAACAAAAGAGGTTTCGCCCCGCGATGCAAGCTTATGTTTTTTTTTTTTTTTTTAAAGAAATGAGATAAATAAATAAATCAAACAAATGCCTATTTCTGCTGCATTGTCACACTGGGTCACACTGCTAGGCTGCTCTTGTATTTCCATCCACCAGGGCTTCTTTCGTGCTGGGAAACACACCGGTCTGGTGGACAGGTGTCTCACAGAGGAACTGGTATCTCATAGTAGGACAGATATCCCACAGAAGGACCGATATCTGACAGAGGGACAGATATTCCACAAAGGGACAGGTATCCTGCAGAGGGGCCAATATCCCACAGAGGGGAACAACTTCCTCACTGTGAAACACTGATGAAGTGTGGTGCCCCTCCCCCCCAAGGATCTCACCTCGCAATCCGCCCTCCCTGTCCCCTGTGGTGTCCTGTACCCCATTCCCAAAGTCCAAGGGAGTCGCATTGCTCACCATCCTCGTGTTCACCCCTCGGTAGTACTGTTCCATGGTACCCTCCTCCCTCTGCTGCTCCAGTCGGCCACGCTTGTTGGTATACGATACTGCAGTTGTTAACAACCTGCAGTCGGCAGTTTGTGTGGCTCTGGTCTCAGAGTGTGTTCTTAGAGAGGAACACCTCCCGCCCCTGTAGGACCTGCCTGTGCTCTCTCTCTCTCTCTCACTCTCACTCTCACACACACACACACACACACACACACACACACACACACACACACACACACACACACGCTCATAGGATAGCTAATAGCCTGGCTACCATGAGAGGTTGAAGGGGATTAACTGCTGTCCCATTGTGTTTAGGAGCTGCCAAATAAATAAAATTGTCCACCTGCGCATGTTGTGACAATTCAGATTTGGTCCAAAATCTTGGATGTCTGAGAGACAAATGGTCTGAACATGGTAACATCTCTAATGTCAGTACCACAGACTGCTCACCTTGCTCTGGTGTTTTGTTCAAAAACTGGACAGAGAGGGCTTGTCCTGTGGATATTTACCTTTGCATGTATTAATTGCACAGAAGCGTTTCTCCAGGGCAACGCATAGCTCACAGTAAACAGATGTGCGTTCGGCAACAAAGAGCTTTAGATAAGGACGGGATTGTCAACGCGCACACACTGTGTCCAGCTATCTGTAGATGTGAGTCAGGTATGAAAGAGAAGGTGATTGCCAGAGATGGTGTGACACAAATTTGCGGAGCTGTCAGGAGATTGGGAGAGACATGGGTCTGAAAAAGAAGTGTTTGGAGACCTTCTTGACAGCCGAAGGGGACTGAGCCGTTCTGAGGGATGGAGGGAGCTTGTTTTGAAAACTCTGGAAGGAGATGAAATTGAGAGCCCGGTCTGGGCGGGTCTCTTTCAATTTGGGACCTCTTGTATGCGGAACCACCAAGTAGCCAGGGTTAAAGGAGGTTCAGCCTGGTTCTGGAAGGCCCGGACCAGAGAGGCTGATCACACATTCCCTCGTAAACTTCACCAACCAGCAGAGCAGTGGCTGCCATGCATGACCTCACAACATCTTCTGTTTGATGTGTAAGTTGTGAAATTGATGGGTTTTCTCTCCGAGTGGTAAATGTGTTGACACTGTGTGTAAAAGGCAGGCGCTGTGTGTACGCAGTGTATATGCTGCAATGTGGAAGCGCTGCTCCAGGCCGTGCAAGGAGCTTGTGTTTTTCCACAGGGAAAGACCTTTTTTGCCGGTGCTGTGACTTGGCTTTGTTCAACACTCTGCTCTCTTCTTTTCTCTGTCATTTCCACAGGAGTCGCAAGATTCAGATCCGGAATATTCCCCCTCACCTGCAGTGGGAGGTAGGTCTCGCTGTCCTCGATGGGCCAGGTCTTTGTGGTAGGTTTCGAGAGCTGGGGTGTAAATCCTCATGCTGCTCACCGTTGCCGGTGTGGGAGAGGATTGGACTCTGGCCGTGAAAGGCAGCATCAGCACTTGCTCTACCTCTGCAACTGTGCCAAGACTCCGCTCTGTCCAAGGCACGACTTTGCATAACAAAGGACCGCTTACTGAGCCAGGGCCGGTGTTCACGTGTCTGCGGTAGTGTCTCCGTGTCCAGTGGGTGCGTGTGGGACAACGTCTATGGCGCCCACCACTCCCACGTCTCCCTATCTAGTTCTGGGAGGCACCGGGTTGTCTGATGCTGGGGACCCACAGGCTACTGGTTCAAATCCCCCAGGCGGCTTTGCTTTTGTACACTTGAACAAAGAAGCCTGAAATGCTCCTGTAGCACATGCAGCTGAGTTAACAGAGAAATCTCTGAGTAGCTTTAGGTAAAAGTGGTAAAGTATATAGCAATGAAGCATGCCGTTCCTCTGGATCAGAAGTGCCCAGGAAACCCGTGTTCTGGTCACCTCTTTCAGCCTTTCCTATTGGCCGTAGTCCTTTTGGCTCCCAGAGAGCAGCGCTGTCACCTGGAAGTTTGAGACCCGATAATCTGCCTGCTGCTCCCGCTTACCAAATGATGATCTGCGCACTCTGGGTGGATTGGCTGTCCCGCTCAGGCGTTGTGCGCATCGGCGCAGTACAGGCAGCTTGTTCCAGTCTGGTGGGATGATCAGACACACGCTGAAACAATGCAGCCCTTCGGAAGTGTGCGATGGAGTCGGAGATGTTCGCACGCCGTCCGGCTTTGCCTGCCCCGTGGGGGAACGCAAACCCGCCTTCCTTCAGAAACTCCCGGGGAGTTGCGTTTGAGGAAGCGGTCTCAGCTGGACACCAGCAGAGTCCGTTTCCAGGAAGGTTTCTTCTGTAGTAAACACATAAAAACTCTATCCTCTAACTGGTAAAGCGATGAGTATTACTGTGCTACTCAGATGACACTTTAATCCAAAGGAATTTACAGTATCTGAGTCTATACTGCTCAGTATTTTCATTGCAGTAAACTAGGGTGAGCGCCTTGCTCACACGTACGTCAGCAGTAGCACTGAGTGCAACTTGAACATCCCGAACTTTAGGTGACAAACTGACACCCTTAGTCGCCTTCATATCTGCTACTCCAGAATCATGGTGATGTAATTTGAGATTATTAAAATGCTGGACAGGGAAAAAGTTTGCAACATCTGCGCCTGGAGTGTGGAAAGCATGGATGTCACGTGTTGTGCAGCTCATGTGCTGAGTGTGTGTGAGGTGTGTATTCCTGCTCAATTCTTGTCTTTCTTTACTGCAGGTCTTGGACGGCCTGTTAGCGCAGTATGGCTCCGTAGAAAATGTGGAACAAGGTAAGTTGTGGCGCGATGAGCATAGGCTTGGAATCCTCCTCTTGGCAGCGCTGTGCCCCTCTGCCGCGTGTGTCCGGTTTTGTTGTCCCCCACCCCTCCAATGATGCTAAACGAGCTCCCGGTTGCTGCGGCGGAGGCACGTGTGAGCGAGGGAGCCCAGCGCCTCCAATTTGAAGAAGCAAAGTAGTGTTTCTGACCCTGGCACATCCCAGAAGGCCTTGCGAACAAAACCGCGGGCTGCGTCCTGCGCAGGATATCGATTGATGTGGGGAAAGCCTGGCAGCCGTCCAGAAAATGTGTGTGCGTGTGTATATGTGTATTTTTTTAGGAAGGGGCAAGGGAGCAATTAAGAGGTAAAAGCCGGCGCCCAGGTCTCTGGTCTCGCGTGTGTGTCAGCTGGGTGTGGGGCGAGGGTGTCGTACGCTACATTTTTCTGAAGACGATTAGAAGCTCCTTCATCCCCACCAGCCCAAGTTAAGTGCTGATCATCTGTGTAGCACAGCCGTGAGCGGAGGTGCGTGGAGTCTTCGCTGCTGTGTGACTCGCGTTCCGGTCCGTGTGCGAGAGGCTCGTCTCTGGTGTCCGGCTGACATCGATTGCGGGCGCTGCTGATTCCGCGTCATCTGTCTCCGCCCCCGCAGTGGCCCGTGTTCGCTGGGAAGTTAAAGCATTGTTACGGCCCACCGTCAGGTCTGAATGGCACCTCCGCTGATCAGTGGAGTCCACTGAGCCTTAACTGTTTCCCCACACTCCGTGATGAAGCAAGTGACTTTTTTGAGCACTGTGCACTGCAGCTTCATCTATAACACTCCGAACCCGTTTATATTTTCAGAATAATAGCTCTGGCCGCTTAAGAAAGAAAAGTGATGGGGAGACCATGTGACTATGTGATTTGACTGGGCTACATGTATGTGGAAGTGGTTTTTTCTTCACAAGGAACACATTTTGGTGTGAAAGTCGACTCTGACAGGGTGCTCGTGAGTGAATCACTGTTCCTGGCCTCCCGGCACAAGTCCTAAACAAGCGGTACTTTGATCTGCAAGAGCCCGCCCTTGACGGAGAGCCCATTGTCTGAGCTTCCAGCTTCCTGTAATGAACCTGATGGATGCAGGCGGCAGAGTCCTCCCCTGGGGTCTGGTGGAAACCTGAGCGGGAGTGTGACGAGGGGAGCGGCGCAGCCCATTGACCCTGACCTCTTCCTGTCCCACCCTTTGCCCATAGTGAACACTGACACAGAGACGGCCGTGGTGAACGTCACCTACGCCACCAAGGAGGAAGCCAAAGTGTAAGTGTGACACGGGAAGCGGGGTTGCACCCAGGAAGGGAGCTGGTCACTTGACAGTGGTGGAGCCGTCATATGAGCTCTCACAGTGTTCCAGATTGTGTTCTGTGGTTATATATATAGTTCTGTTTCAGGTGTTTTTGTGCATGTGGGTGTGTGTGTGTGTGTAAGAGCTTCTGCTGTATGTCACCAGGGCAGTCGAGAAGTTGACGGGGCACCAGTTCGAGGACTACTCCTTCAAGGTGTCTTACATCCTGGATGCGGACGCCGCTCAGCAGGCTCCGGCCCCACGCTCGCGACGAGGGGGGCGGGCGCAGCGTGACCTGGACGACTTCCGGCCTGGCCCCTCGGGGGGCCCTGGGGGGTCCTGGCACAAGCAGCACGACTTCCCCCTGCGCATGCTGGTACCCACGCAGTTTGTGGGTGCCATCATTGGCAAGGAGGGGCTCACCATCAAGAATGTCACCAAACAGACCCAGTCCAAGTACGTGGAGTGTGCTCTTCCCTGACACGGCTCCCCCAGAGCCTGGCCAGAGGTGGTTGATGTTCCTTGCATTCAAACCTAATACCCCTTTTCCAGTTCAGGACCCCCTCAAGACCGTTCGAGAGCTCTGCTCATTTATCTTGCAAGGCTGCTCAATGGGGCCTCGGTGGCTGTGAAAATAACTGT
This sequence comes from Scleropages formosus, assembly GCF_900964775.1. NCBI lineage: Eukaryota > Metazoa > Chordata > Actinopteri > Osteoglossiformes > Osteoglossidae > Scleropages > Scleropages formosus. Next base: position 640,566 of record NC_041819.1, on the reverse strand, counting down.
CTTTAGGGGGATTCCTGTTAGTGAAGAACTCCAAGAGTCAATAATGACACGTGCAAGTAATTAATATGGTAATTTGGGGTTTTGACTGATCACTTAAGATAAAGGAGAATAGGCCCTCTTGGCATACACTTTGGGCAGAGGGCTGGTGACTGTAGTCACAGCCTAGCAGCAGGGCTGTGTTTCGGTCTACACTGCACTCCTGATTTTGTATGTGTGTGTGTGTGTGTGTGTGTGTGTGTGTGTGTGTGTGTGTGTGTGTGCTCTGTCGCTCGTCACAGGGTGGACATCCACCGGAAGGAGTACGCGGGGGCGACGGAGAAGCCTATCACCATCCATTCGACCCCGGAGGGCTGTTCCTCGGCCTGCCGCATGATCATGGACATCATGCAGAAGGAGGCCAACGAGACCAAGGCGTGAGTGAAACCCCAAGCTTCTGCAGCCGGCACCCCTGCCCACCACGAAATTACACACCTCCTCCACATCCCCACACCCCCCATCCCCTCCCAGCGAGTGCCCATTTGTAACACTGCCTACTTCTCTCTCCACCCTCCATCCCTCCCTCACAGAGCTGAAGAGATTCCTCTGAAAATCTTGGCCCACAACAGCCTCGTGGGACGACTCATCGGCAAGGAGGGCCGCAACCTTAAGAAGATCGAACAGGAGACGGGGACCAAGATTACCATCTCCTCGTAGGTGTTCCATTTTGCACTGCGCCGGCCCTGGCAGAGGGTGCCACACATAATGTGGAAGCCTCCGTTGAGTCTCGCTTGACCTAATATGCACTGCGTGAGCATCCCCAACAGCAACAATCCAGAGAATAGAACACGCTTAGTTTTTGTGGAAAAAACCACTAAATGATGCGCTTTTAATTAGCGGCAAACACACACGCTGCACTGGCTGCTGTAAGGTTGCAGGCGAAACTGAAGAGGTTAATTAAAGTTCAGCGGCTGGATCCTCCTGTTGTAATGAAGCTCTTGGCAGCTTGTGTTTTTTCCCCTCCGATGCTCATTGCACCCCTTTGCTGCATTTGGCCCAAATTGGATTAATGTCTCCCGCTAATAATCGCAGTCGGTACCTGGTGCTGATCCGTGTTCTCTCTGAGACGCTCATTAGCCTAGCAACACGTGGTGTAGTGAAGGTGTTCCTCATATCAGCAGCCGTAGCGGAGCGAAGATTACCGGGGCTCCGGCTCAGAGCAACTTGTTATTGATGTGTGGACTGCGTCTCTGTCATTGAGGGGAACTCTGTGCTGTGATGCGGGTCCTGGGACGTGAGCCGGATGGCTGGGAGCCACTCACCTGTGCCCCCGCGGCGGCGGCAGCTCGGCATCCGTCCTGAAACGCAGTGCCACCCAGCACTCTGCGTGACTCACTTTACTCTTGAGGATTCTGTTTACTGTTTGACCGGCACATGTTTCCGGGGGCCTGTGAGTCATTTGTCTTGTTTATTTTGGGACCGTTTGGAATTAAGATGCGTCAAGCTGAAAGGGGGGACGGTCGTGAGGATAGACGATGATAGATCTCTCCTGCAACCCCCCCGCCGCGCACAGAGGACAGCTTTAGGCTGGGTCGTCATCATTTAATAGCGTCTGATGAGTCCAGTTCTGCTTATGCGTTTGGACTCCTTGTTTTGGGGGGATTGATGCTCTCCAACATCACCTGTCGGTTGATAACCGTTTTTCCCACTTGTCTGCTGTTGCCTCCTGCAGTTTACAGGACTTAACCATTTACAACCCGGAGCGGACCATCACCGTGAAGGGAAGCATTGAGGCGTGCTGCAAGGCGGAGGTGGAGATCATGAAGAAGCTGAGGGAAGCCCATGATAATGACATTGCTGCTATAAATGTAAGTGGAGCTCCTCGCCGACGAGGGAGGAGTACAGTTCTTTCTTGCAGGCCTACTAGGCACTGCTTGATGAGTGCCGCCAGGCAGTGCCACTGCTTGAGTCACAAGCTCTTTCTGGCACTGGGACCTCCTTTGCCACAGGCTCTTATGAGAAGTACCTGTGACAAGATAATGAGACAGGCTTTCTGTAGACAGTCCACAGCCCTCCCCGTGAGACGAGAGTAACTGTGGGGTGCACACTCATTGGTGAGTGACTCAGCCCTCCTCAGTTGCGCAGATCGAAAAACCACACTCCATGTCCCCGGATCAGTTTCAGTTTGCAGGACCGTCCCGCCTATCTCCGGTTTCTCACGACATTGACATTCCGGCCACTTCATCCACACCAAAGAAAGGGGCGCGGATGTATTGGTGGTTTTCAGTCTTCTCACCTGTACTCCTACATAAAAGCATTTTTTTTGGGGACGTTTGCAACAAAGCCCAAAGTTATGTCTACATGGCTGCGACTATAATCCTCTGACAGCTTGGGGCAAAGCTGAATGAATCACTCATGCTGGAATTGGCCTTTTCGGAATTGGAGAGTCTTTGCCGAAAGGTTCGTGTTAAACTGCGTCCTTGGGGAAAGTTGCAGGCCCGTCAAACCTGTCACTCTTCTGTCAGTACCAATGTTTTTGCTAAAAGGGGGCGTGGCTCATGTTTTTCACGCCATGGTTGACAGCTTGAGGTGGGAAGATGTGGCCCTCTAGAGGAGCGAGGCAGGTATTACATGAAAAGGGCACATGAGAAGTGCATTCCTCTTTCTCCAGATGGCCTGACTGATATTGAGACTGTTTTTTCAACCCCTTCTCGTCCTTACAGCTACAACCCAACCTGATTCCTGGGCTCAACCTGAACGCCCTGGGTATCTTCTCAACAGGCCTGCCGGTGCTCCCTTCTTCAGCTGGATCCCGTGGTGCTGCCCCTGTCCCCTCCGCAGGGTACAGCGCATACCTTGTGAGTGTTGGAGGTGGCACTTGTGCCAGGGGTGGGGTGGGGGGTGGGTGGAAATTGGAAAGCTGCTCCCCCCCACACAGGGTGCTCACACTACTCCTGACTCAGCGCACACACAATAGCCTCTATTGGCCCCCTTTAGCAGGACGGCAGGCCACAGGAACTGGGAAATTGCTGCTGGCAGAGCCGGCAACATGACCACAGTCTCTCTGTCCCCGCAGAGTCACTCGTCACATCTCAGTGGTCTATACGGGGTCCCTCCTGCCAGCGCCGTATCCCACCAGCACTCAGTGAGTCCTTGTGTCTCACCCAGTCCCGTCTCACCTAACGCTCTGTCATTTCATTGTATGCATGCATGCACAGATTGAATACACCAGTAACTAATCTCTCCTTCGCTGTGTGTTCCACCCATACATATTTAAAACAGAGACAGCTCTCAGCACCTCTTTGTAGTTTTTTAGCGCACGGTTTTTCCCTCCTTCATCACACAGCTCAGTGCTAATCTACTGGTACCTCCCTGAACGGAGCAGTTGCGGCTTTATTTTTATATTTGCTTATGTTGTGCATCCATCCTGTTGTAGGGATCATTGCTGTATTCACTTACATGGGCTTAAAGAATTTGTACCACCTATTCCGGTATGAGGACTCTTATGTGGTTATGAAGAATTTTTGACCCAGCACTGCATCAAATCCGTGATAAAACGTCTCCAGGCAAACGAGCCAAATGGACCAACACTGGGACTGATGGCTGATTCCAGCAGGAGGACATACAGCCAGCTGTGTGTATAGGCCGAGGGTGTTTAATTCTGTTCCAGTGTGTGCCTCTCCATGCTTTCGTTGATTTTGGTGTGTTTTTGTGTTTATTCTAGACTCATTAAGGGCCCACAGAAAGGAAGAAACCTTAAAAAACTTTCCTAGGTTACATCGATAAACTTTGCTCCAGGCTCACTTTTTTTGTATTTCCCTTTTCCGATTTTATTTTCGTTTTAAATGACTTCTACTACACCATGCATTCCTTAAACAGTCCATGAATAAGCTGTTAATAAATTACGTTCTGTCTCTGTGTAAATGTGAGAAGCGCACCCATAATGCACCCTTTCAGTCACACTGAACTAGACCAATAGTAGTGCCTTATGAAACTTGATAACCTAAAGTTATTAAATTTAAAGGACATTCATTATAAAGATTAGAATATTTTTAAGAGCTGTATGTGTTTTTGGGTCAGTTTTGGGTGAATTTGTATTGGTCTAGATGCTGACTATGATTTTGCCTGTAAGAATTTATGGGGGTGGGGGGGCGCAGTGGCACAGTGGGTTGGACCGGGTCCTGCTCTCCGGTGGGTCTGGGGTTCAAGTCCTGCTTGGGGTGCCTTGCGACGGACTGGCGTCCCGTCATGGGTGTGTCCCCTCCCCCTCCAGCCCTACGCCCTGTGTTGCCGGGCTAGGCTCCGGCTCCCCGCGACCCCGTATGGGACAAGCGGGTCAGACTGTGTATGTGTATGTGTGTGTGTGTGTGTGTGTGTGTGTGTGTGTGTGTGTGTGTGTGAGCTTCTTCGGTATCCAGACACTCGCCTTACGGAAACAAATGAGGTTCACATAAAGGGAGACAGGTGTATCAGGTTACTGGCTAAAAACACCAGCCAGGGTCTTGCCCAGGAGGTGCCCTGTGGGACAGCACATGATTTTGTAGTAGTCTGCTCCGTTCTCATCCAACACATAATTGGTCATAGACATGAAATCAAACTCATTGCCAAAGTCTTACATTTTAGCATTTTTCGGGTACCTTTTATACCGCCTTGTGTGTATGTGTGTGTTTGTTTTTCTCTGTGTTTGCATGTGCGAGGACCCCGATGTGAGCATTTTCTTGCTCGGAGGCCCCTCTGACTGCACACTCTTCCTCCTCCCAGGCTCCCGAACAGGAAGTGGTCTACCTCTTCATTCCAACTCAGGCTGTCGGCGCGCTCATCGGCAAGAAGGGTCAGCATATCAAACAGCTGGCTCGCTTCGCCGGTGCCTCCATCAAGGTGCCCCATTGCCATCTGCCCTCAGAAAGACCCCTGCCCCTGATCGCCATGCTTCCACATAAAGGCCATTGTTACGAATTGAACCAGGTTGTATTGGGTGGTCACAACTGACCAGCACTGTTTGCCAACTCTTACATCACTCCTTCGGTGGCTGATGGCACCATAGTAACTTCTCTCAAACAAGGTGTTGTGGCCAAGAGAGCTGTGTTCACAGAGTCACCTGCTTGCACCGCTCACATAGGCAACTGCTTAGGCCCCCTGTGATTACATGGAAGGGCCCAAAGTAGACCTCTCTGGCCTGGAGGTGCTTTCCAAAGCTTGCCTCTCCTGAGAACATTTACCTTCTCCAGAGCTGTGACCAACGCTGAGTCACGAGGACACATGGGGCTGGAGGCCGGGGCCTGTGTCTCCTCCGACTTAGCGTGTTCAGTTGGAGCCCCATAAAACCTTCCCAGCTGACAGCTGACTAACAGGCCGGGAATTCCAGCAGGACTCCTTCTTGCTGCCTGAGGCTCGAGGCTGTGCTCGACAGGACGGGAGGGACAAGGCGGTCTCTCGCAGATCCCCCCCCCCCGCTGTGCGTCCACTTTTCCTCTTAAACACAGCCGTGCAGATTTCCCAGAAAGGCATCACTGTTAAAGATGACGTTGCGGCTTGCTGGAATTACAGCAGTTCACGGGTAGTCTTTGACAGCTGAAAGAGTAGATTAAAAACTTAGGTGTACTGGAGGAAGTGCTTGTTTAGGAGGCGGTGCTGCGTTTTCAATTAGAGAAATACAACAGCTTAAGGATGGCCTGTTTTCTCTGGGGGAGTTTTTGCCAGTTATGTTTATCTGATGCTTTTCTCCAAAGCATCTTACAGTGTTCATCTGCTTACAGTTATTTACACAGCTGGGTAATTTTACTGGAGTTCTTTAGGTTAAGTACATTGCTCAAGGGCAATACAGCTGGAGGTGGGATTCAAACCTGTAACCTTTGGGTCCAAAGGTAGCAGCAGCTGTAACCACTGTGCTACTAGCTGGTTATTAAAGCGGTAGTGGAAATTTCGGAAGAGGTACTATTACCGATCCATTGCTATGAGGAGTTTATTAATGATTCTCAGCCCATACACACACACACACACACACACACACAGTCAGAACCGCTTGTCCCATACGGGGTCACGGGGAACCGGAGCCTACCCGGCAACACAGGGCGTAAGGCCGGAGAGGGAGGGGAGACACCCAGGACGAGATGCCAGTCCGTCGCAAGGCACCCCAAGCGGGACTCAAACCCCAGACCCACTGGAGAGCAGGACCCGGTCCAACCCACTGCGCCACCGCGCCCCCGTCAGCCCATACAGTAAACGTATATGTTTCCTGTTATGGAAGTAGAGGCTAATCTTTCAGTTCTACTGCACCCCATCATGTGATTTGATTTTTCTGTTTTCCAAACATTGGGACATCGCCAGTAATCTGGGGTTTAAAGACGCACTGGGAGATTCGATCAAGGAAGTGTCTAAGGTGGGTGTCAGCGGGGTTCGACACTACAGCGCTCTCATTTCTCTCCAGATCGCCCCAGCGGAAAGTCCAGATGTCACTGAAAGAATGGTCATAATTACAGGGACGCCTGAAGCCCAGTTCAAGGTAAAGGTCTCCAGAGCTCTCCTCTCCGGGGTGTTTCGTAAGGTGCCATTGACTCTCGGGGTTCCCCCAGCGCTTTTGTTGGCCTTTCTGGAACCCATCTGTCACACGGGAGGGATGGTGTCCAGCGATTTAATGACTGCATCATGCGTAGTCATAATTTTCAAACTGCATCGTTTATTTCAAATTTCATTTTAATGACCATTTTCCCATTTGCTTTTTGAATTTGTTGCACCGACAGTATAAAATGCAGGCCTGGAAAAGCCTCTAGGCCTGTAAAGTTCTGGAGGAGGTCCAGAGGTCTTAATTTTAACTCGTTTCCAGGCTCAGTGAGTATCTCTTGAAGAGGCCCTGTAGAGCTGCAGGACAACTGTGCTGCAGTAATGAAACCTCGGTATATTCAAGGTTTCATTAATCTGTGTCTCTGGTGCTCCAGGCCCAAGGCAGGATATTTGGGAAGCTGAAAGAGGAGAACTTCTTCTCAGCAAAGGAGGAAGTTAAACTGGAGACGCATATCAAGGTGCCCTCAACCGCGGCCGGACGGGTCATCGGCAAGGGCGGAAAAACGGTGGGTGTCAACGGCACTGGCTGTCTTGGCAAGGGGGAGGCATGGGGGGGGTCTTTGTGGCTTCCCCTCTGGTTGATGCCTTCTCGGTTCTCACTGCTGTTGTCCCCTACAGGTCAACGAGCTGCAAAACCTCACCAGTGCCGAGGTCATAGTGCCGCGGGACCAAACTCCGGACGAGAACGATGAGGTCTTTGTAAAAATAATCGGGCATTTCTTTGCTAGCCAGGTAGGTGGCTCAGGGAAGCAAAGGTGTCACAAGTGTCTGCATGTCATTGCAGAACTTCAGAATTCCACAGACATGTCCCCTCTCCTCAGGTGTATGCTTCATATTTTACATTTAAACTGATGCTTTTCTTCAAAGCAACTTACAGTTATTTACCCAGCTAGGTAATTGTTTTTTTTTTTTTTAAACTGGAGCAATTTTAAGGGGGTGCGGTGGCGCAGTGGGTTGGACCGGGTCCTGCTCTCTGGTGGGTCTGGGGTTCGAGTCCCGCTTGGGGTGCCTTGCGGCGGACTGGCGTCCCGTCCTGGGTGTGTCCCCTCCCCCTCCGGCCCTATGCCCTGTGTTGCTGGGTAGGCTCCGGTTCCCCGCAACCCCGTCTGGGACAAGCGGTTCAGAAAATGTGTGTGTGGAGCAATTTTAGGATAAGCACCTTGCTCAAGTATATTACAGCTAGAGGAAGGAATCAAACCTGGCAGCCTTTGGGTCCAAAGGCAGCAGCTCTAACCACTATACTACCAGCTGTTTCATTTTCATTGTCAAAGAGACTATGATATACAGCCATGCGCCGCTTAACAACGTTTTGCTTAACAACTGAGCACATACAACAGTGGTCCCATAAGATTATAATGAAGCGATGTCGTAGCCCTCGTAACGTCTTACCACGACATGTTACTCACGTGTTCGTGGTGGTGCTGGTGTAAACAAACCTACTGCGCTGCCAGATGTATAAAAGTATAGCACATACAATTATGTACAGTACATAATACTTGATAATAAACACTTATGTTACTGATTTTTCTATTTACTAGGTTTGTAGCCTAGGAGCAATAGGCTGTACCATATAGCCTAGGTGTGTAGTAGCATATACAATCTTGGTTTCTATAAGTACACTCTATGATGTTCGCACAACGACGAAATTGCCTAACAACGCATTTCTCAGAATGTATCCCCGTCATTAAGCGACGCATGTCTGCATAATATTAGGAAACATTGGTAGGTGGCTGTGACATGACAAGCTCCATCTACAGCAGGATGTCGCGGATCCTTGCTCTGCACAGGGTTGTTTCCTGCAAGAGGGCCCACTGACATTTTGCATGCATAAGAGGAGCAAAAGGCTTCAGGGTCATTGCGTTATCGAAAATGATTTTGGCGATTATTTCTGGAAAGCCCACGGGGTGCGGCGCGAATGTGTAGTTTTAGCGAATGTGACTCCTGGAAGTGACTAAAGTAGGATGGGAAGCAGGTTGAGCCCTCTCACCTGCACAGTGTCACCCTGGTGCTGCTGCTCTGTTTGAGGGCCATCACTGTGGATGTCAGTCAACCACTCATTTACTGTCAGTTTCATCACCCTGCTTCAGAGTCATATGTCACAGGTTTTGGTGTGCAGGGCCCCATCCGTGGCTCCTTTCTTGCCAGACAGATAACCACTAGACACTCGGAGGCTCATCTACAGGAGGAGCCTATGCTACCGGGGCAGCGCTCATTGTTTTCTTCGTCATTACCGCCATCGTCGTCCTCCATTGATTCTTGATTAAAAGTCAAAGTCAACTTTGTCACTTCCACAATATCTTCAGAACATACATCGGAGTGAAATAGCATTTCTCCTGGTCCACGGTGTGACATAGAGGACAACATATGCTATTACTACTGCAGTACAGTTCATAATAACTAACTACTAAAGTTAAAAACACTATGGAATGATGTGCAGTGGTGTGGTCAGTACAATAAACGGATTTAAAAGTGGTAGTGCAAAAAGAGTGAGTTTTTTTTGTGCAATAATTGTTTGGAAAGAGGATTAGTGTGACCTAATGTAGTTCGATGTGGAATGTACTAAAGAAATACAGCAGGATTCTGGTTTGTATTGGTGGTTATGGGTGGTACAGAGAGTTCAGGATCCGGACAGCTTGAGGCGATAAGCTGTTGCACAGTCTGGTGGAGTCAGCTCATATGCTCCAGTATCTCTTCCCAGACAGCAGGAGGCTGAAGAGGCTGTGGGAGGGGTGTGTGGGGTCGCCCACAATTTTGGAGGCTTTGCGGGCACAGCGGATGGTAGATGTCCTGTAGGGATGGGAGTGGGGTTACAATGATCTTCCCAGCTGTAGTCACTATTGGCTGTATGATTTTTGTGGTCTGAGACATTGCAATTCCATACCATGCATTGATACAGCTTGTCAGGATGCTTTCAGTTGTGCTCCTGTAGAATGTTGTGCATGATGCGTGGTGGCACATTCGCCCTCCTCAGCCTCTACAGGAAGTATAGGCGTTGCTGAGCTTTCTTGGCCAGTGACACAGTGTTGGTGGTCCAGGAAAGGTCATCGGCAATGTGCACCCGCAGGAATTTGGCGCTGCTGACACTCTCTACGGCAGAATCGTCAGTGGTCAATGGGGGATGATGGGTATTAGCTCTCCTGAAGTCAGTGACAATCTCCTTTGTTTTCCTCACATTTAGGAGGAGACTGTTGTTCCTGCACCACGCAGCCAGTTGGAATATCTCCTCTCTGTATGATGTTTCATTATTGTTGCTGATGAGACCATAGTTGTGTCATTAGCAAACTTCATGATGTGGTTGGAGCTGGATTTTGCGGTACAATCGTGAGTCAGTAGGGTGAAGAGCAGGGGACTGAACACGCACCCCTGGGGGCCCCCTGTTCTCAGTGTCGTGGTGCTTGAGGTCCTGCTGCCAATCCACTGAGGTCTTCCAGTGAGGAGATCCAAGATCTAGTTACAGAGGGAGGTGTTCAGGCCCAGCCAGTCTAGTTTGCCCACAAGTTGCTGAGTGATGATGGTATTGAATGCTGAGCTGAAGTCAATGAACAGCATTCTGATGTATGTGTTCTTGTTGTCCAGGTGTGCCAGGGCCAGGTGGAGGGTGGAGCATGCAGCATCATCCGTGGACTGGTTGTAAATTGGAGTGGGTCGAGAGTGGGAGAGAGGATGGATTTTATGTGTTGCATGAGTAACCTTTCGAAGCACTTTATGATGATGGGAGGTCAGTGTGATGGAGCGGTAGTCATTCAGGCAGGATGCAGGTGACTTCTTTGGCACTAGTGTTATGGTGGTTGCTTTGAAACGTGGGAATAACTGCCTGACCCAGTGAAATGTTGAAGATGTTTGTGAAAGACATCTTTAAGCTTTTCTGCACTTCAGAACATGGCTAGGTATGTTGTCTGGGCCAGCAACCTTGTAGGGGTTGATCCTAGTTAGGGATCTCTTCACGCTGGCTATGGACAGACACAGGACCTGGTCGTCAGCTGTTGGTGGGGTATTTTGTGCCGGTGTATTATTCAGCGTTTCAAAGTGTCTATAGAATTCGTTGAGTTGATATGGCAGAGAGCTGTTGCTGTCGCAGGCCTGTGGTGGGGACTTGTAATCCGTAATGGTCTGGATTCCCTGCCACAGGCTCTGTGTGTCTCTGTTGTTGCTGATGTGTCCATTTATCCTGTTTGTGTACAGGTGTTTGGCCTCCCTGATGCCACGGGACAGGTTGGTCTTGGCTGTTCTTAAAACTGCTCGATCCCCTGATCTGAAGGCAGCATCCCGGGTTCTCAGCAGTGTGCGGACCTCCTCTGTCAGCAATGGTTTCTGGTTAGCCTGCATGGTGATGGTCTTGGTGACCATCGTGGATGCATTTCTTGATGTAGGCAGCCACTGTCTCGACGTACTCTTAAATCTCTGTTTGTTGATTTTAGGTTGCTGCTTCTCCGAACATAGTCCAGTCGGTGGTGTCGAAACAGTGTTGTAGTGCAGCTGTGCCTCCCTCAGGCCATACTCTGATCTGCTTTAAAACTGGTCTGGCAGATTTCACCTTAGGTCTGTATGCAGGCAAGAGCAGAACAGAGATGTGGTCAGAGAAGCCCAGTTCGGGGAGGAGGGGTGGCCTTGTATGCACCCTTAACGTTTGTTTAAACAGAGTCCAGGTAATTATTCCCTCTTGTCGGAAAGTCGACGTGTTGGTACAGTTTAGGCACTGTCTTTAAGTTTGTATGATTGAAGTCCCCAGCGGAAATAAAAAATCCATCAGGGTGGGCCGTTTGTTGCTTGCTGGTGGCGTTATAAAGTTCACTAAGCGCCTCTCTAGTGTTGGTGCTCGGAGGTATACTATATACACAAGCAGCAGCACGATGGCCGGGAATTCCCTCGGCAGACGGTACGGTCGGCACTTAACATAAACTCCGCCAGTGATGAATAGTGTTTGTGAACCACTACAGCATCTTGACACCAAGCGTTGTTCATATAAACACACAAGCCACCCTTGTGAGTCTTACCGGACAGTGCCGTGTCTCTGTCCACTCTGTAGGAGGTTAGCCGGCCCAGCTGAATGGTGGCGTCCAAGACGGTTTTATTTAGCCATGTTTCCATAAAAATAAAAACACATCAGTCCCTCACGCTTCGCTGAGTGGTTCTTTGTAGCGGATTTTGTCAAGTTTGTTACTGAGAGAGCGTACGTTGGTGAGCAGGATGGTCGGGATAGTCGGTCTGTTGGGTCTTTAGACTAGCCTGGATGCCTCCGCGCTTGCCTCACTTATGTCCCCTCTCACAGCGCTTACGGCATTTCCGCCCGGGTGTTGTGGCAGTAGACGGAGTTGCTGTTTTGGGGCCTAGTCAGCTTGATGCGCGTAGCAGTCCAAAGCTCCGTAGCTCCTCCATTTGGATCAAGTTTCATGTTTGAAGTTTATTGTCATAGGTACAAGTACTGTGTACAAGTATCATGATATTCTTCTTGAATGCTTCTCCACAGACTATGGACAGGACAGAGACAATACAAATACTTTACAAACAAAACAATGACAATAACAGTGAGCAATGCTAATAGAAATGACAATAAATAACGGTAACAGTAATAACAATAATACCAGTTGACAGCCAGAGAACTCAGAACGTGAGAGCGAGAATGCGAATGCTTAAAGTGACAGTGTAGTTTATCGTCTTTCTGAGGCAGCGTGTGGTGTAGGTGTCCTCGACTGCTGGTAGCTGTGTGCCGATGATTTCCTGAGCTGTTTTGGCCACCCTCTGTAGGGTTTTCTTGTCCTGTGTGGAGCAGCTGCCACCCCAGGATGTAATACACCCTGTGAGGACGGACTCCACAGCACACCTGTAGAAAGTGGTGAGGACTCTAGTGGACATCCTGGCTTTCTTCAGACGCCTGAGGAAGTGGAGGCGTTGAGGAGCCTTTTTGATGGTCGATGCTGTGTGCTTAGTCCATGTGAGTTTGGCAGTGAGGGTGATCCTGAGGAATTTGAAGGTGTTGACCCTCTCTACCATGTCCCCTCCTGCGTAGATGGGTGCCTGAACCGTATCCTGTTTCCTGAAGTCAATCACCAGCTCCTTAGTTTTACTGACATTTAGAGACAGGCTGCTGTCCTGGCACCACTCTGCCAGGAGCCTCACTTCCTCTCTGTAGGCCGTCTCATCGTTGTTGGTGATCAGACCCACAATAGTGGTATCATCAGCAAACTTTATGATGGTGTTGGAGCTGTGACTGGCCACACAGTCATGTGTGAACAGGGAATATTGCACCGCTTATATACAGGACGCTTCCCTGTGAAGTGCCGGTGTTGAGGGTCAGTGGGGAGGAGGTATTACTGCCAGTCCGCACACGCTGGGGTCTGTTGGTGAGGAAATCCAGGATCCAATTGCACAATGTGGCACTCAGTTGCAGTCCTAGCAGTTTGTGGATAAGCTTGGTTAGGATGACAGTGTTAAATGCCGAGCTATAGTCCACAAATAATAGCCTTGCATAGCAGTTTTTATTGTCCAGGTGAGCCAGAGTGGTGTGAAGGTTGTGTGATATTGCATCTTCAGTGGATCTGTTGTGGCGGTAGGCAAACTGCAGTGGGTCCAGAGTGTCTGGGATGCTCGTGAGATTGGTCATTGACATTGGTCATTCTGTCGGATGTCTAACAGGAGCTGACAGCTGTACATAGAGTACTTTGCAGTGCATTGTACTACATTACATTATTACATTTGCATTTACATTTTACATTTGTTCACTTAGCAGATGCTTTTCTCCAAAGCGACTTACAATGGATACTATGTAGTGTTACTGGCTCATTATTACATGGAAAATGTATCCCGTGCGCTATGCCCCCGACCAGTCTTCAAGCTGGCGTTGGTGTCCAGAGCCAGAATCCTCTGCCGATGTCTAAAAGGCCAGATGCAGTACACTTGCACTTTTTGGTCTTTGCTGGTTCGAGTACCTGTAGCTCCGAGCGATATATCAGAGCTAATTGAGCAGAAAACCCCTCATGGTTTGTATTTTAAGAAAGAGCCCGCTGATCTCTTATTTCATGTGACATTTCCTGCGATTTACTCAGCGGTAGCATTTTCTTGTGTGATGCACTGCAAGGTGTGGACATTCATTGGGTTCAGTTTTAAAAAAAGAAAAAATTGGCGATGGCCACACTTCTGTATAACCTGGTTTACCCTACACTATCCCATAATCAGTCTGCTCCGCTGTACAGTAAGGAAGTCTGTGGACAGGAAGAGGTTCACTCTCTAGCTGGCCTCGTCCCATGGTCCCAGTCTGTCAGCAAAATGATCAGCTGCCTTTAGCTTGTTTTCATCCTGCTTTTCTCTTCTTTCTGAGACCCCCCACAAAGCTTGTGAGCCGATGGCCATCCCTCCGTGCCAGCTGCTCTCATACACTTTGTTTCTCTCTCCCCAGACTGCACAGCGAAAGATCAGGGAGATCATACAGCAGGTCAAACAACAGGAACAGAAGCACCAGCAGGGAGCGCCCACGCCGCACCACTCCAAGTGACCATCAGGGCGGCGCCAGCGAGCATCAGCCAATGAATGTAGCCCTTCCAACCTGAGAGTGAGAGAGAGACAGAGAGATGGACGAGCGGAGGTGGATGGAGGCGGAGGAGGTGGACCAGCAGCACGGGGAACAAAACCAAAGAACTTCACTGGGGGAAATGTGTGATCCAAAGCACTGCCAGCAAAGAGGGGAGTGGATACTATCAACAAAAATGTCAAAACTGAATACTGCATTTCAGAAACAAAATAGGAAAGACTTTTTTTTTTTTTTTTTAGAAAAATGGCAGAGTAAAGGGCATCTGCAGTCTTTCCAGTCAAATTAAAAACACGGTGTTGCCCTGAATAACGCTATCCCTTTAGTTGGACTAACATAGGCCTAATGGAACACAAAATGGGTATTGAGGAATGTGTACACTGTCGTATAGTAACAGGTTTTTTTTTTCTGGAAGGGTGGGGCTGAGGTGTGGTTAAGGAGCACATTTCTACAGAGGGTTTTGGCATTCAGATTGCAAAGTGTCGCTATCCTTAGCAGTATTAATAGTATATTAGACATAATAATATATAAGAAATGAGGATAACAGAAGTTATTTTTCTTCATAGATGGGGATAGGCTTTGTAGACTTGAACTGAGGCGTGATGAAGTTAGCGAAGGATGCAGTCAGCTGTTTGCATTTGAAGTTAACTGTTTGGAGAGGAAAAACTAAAAAAAAACGTGAAAAGCAGACACATTAAATAGGGAGTTGTAGCAGATTGCTCTGAATATTTGTAACTCAGCCTGTGTGTGTGCCAACACGAGGGATCATGTCCCTAGAAACACTCAAACCAGTGTAACTCTGTCGCTCACTCACTATCTTGCATTTCTTTTTGCTTCACGGTTCTTCAGCTGGCTGTTTTAACATAGTTTTTTCTCTCTCAGCTGAGAAGTATTGCGCAGTTTTTTTGAAAGCGTTGAATTTACTTCCACTAATTCCCTAAGGATCATTAGAATAAAAGAGATATATCTTCAGACGTAAGATGTTAACGGTCATATATATTTATGTAGATTCCAAATTGGCTGCCTGCGGAGGAATGAGAAAAAAGGAACAGAATCACACACACGCACATAAGTATGAACTAAAACTGCAGTAAAATTGACGTCTTAACACGGTGCACTTTTGTTTGTCGAGAAAGCACCCATAGACTAGTTCGCAGGACGTGCACCACATTTTCTGCCTTACACTGAGGTAAGAGGGCAACACAGGATGCGAGCTGAGGGCCAGGTTGGGGGCATAGCGCCGTACTGTGGCAGTGGGCTATGTGGGGGCCCGGGGGGCTTGGGGTGGGAGGGGGAGAGGCACTGGACAGCCCGTGGCCTACACGTGACCGCGTTTGGCTTTAAATCTCCCAGTTGGGGGGGGGGGGGGGGGGGGGCTTTTTTGAAAGCAGTGTGACAGCTGTGAATGTACAATATGCAGCCTTTGGAAACGGCTTCCCCTGCACCCCTGCTGCATGTCCAGTGACTCATCAGGTTCCCGTGGCAGGGGGTGTTCCGCTTTCAATCTTACTGTGTTTTTGTTTCGGTCCCCCCCTCGATCTTACGCCTTGATGGTTTGCTGGACATCCGGGTTTTAAACATACCCTTTTGTTTAATTAGTGCTTTATTCTGGTGAGCTTGGTAGCTTGCGGCCTTAATTGCCACCAGTCCGAGGGCTCACTTGACCCCTTCACCTGGTGAGCTCTCACTTCGGTTCAATCTTACACACCTATCAAGGTTAGTGTGCCCATCCCCCTTTGTGTGTGTGTATATGTATATGTATATACATACATATATATATATATATAAAGAGAGAGAAGAAATATTTATGAATCTATTTTTTCCTATTTTGTGAAGAGAACAAATAAAGAAAAAAAACTTTTTTTTAAAGATATGTTTTGGTAGAACACTGCCATATTATACTGAAGGGAAGTTTTTTAGTTTTTTGGGGAAAAAAAAAAACATATGAATAATGCTAATACAAGTGGTGAATTGCGAACAAGCAGAGCAGCAGGTGGATCCCAGAGTTCCCTGGGTCACGAAGTGAAGAGTGTGCGCGTCAGTATTGTCATCTACCTCAGGCGCCAGGTACCTCAGTCCATAATTTCATTTCCCTTTCTCCCACACTTTGTATGCCTTGTAAAGTGGATAGTTTTAAGCGTTTCTTATTTTTCTAAGTAAAAAAAAAAAGAAGGGTTACAAAAAATATATTCTAAACCTTTGCAAAGTCTCACGCGCTGGGGGAGGAGAGGTCTGTACTGAGACTGTTTTATTGATTCTCTGGCTCCACGCAAACCCCTGCATCCCTTCTAATGATTATTATGATAATTTGGTAAAGAAAAAGACCTCGTTGAATGGAGTGAGGAGAAGCGGCGTTGAAGGGGTGCGCAACAACCCGAAACGGTTCTAACAGAAGTTACGCTGCTGATTTCATGATCGGAGTCAAATCGTGAGAATTAGAAAACATCAGAGAATTAATTCGTACCACTAGACTGCAAAGTCCTTTTCCTTTCCTGCAAACGGTTTGATATTGAGTCCAATTTCATGAAGAACCAACCTGCTTGTATCAGTTATGTCTAAGATGCTATGTGCTTTTGGAATAATAATAATAGCAAAATAATAATAATTGCAAGAACAAGGTACCTAAATACACAAAGAGGATCCTGAAAAGTGTGTAAAGCTCTAGTCGTCGTCTTCGACTGATGTAGACAGACTGGTGTGTTTGGCGCTCACTGTGCACGGGAAAATGACCTCATCTCTGTAAACTTATGGGGACAGCTGCTCTGTCGTAGCTCATCTGCGTTTCAGTATTAAGGTGGGGTTTAAACCTCTGCTTTTGGGAGCAAGACCCATGGCTGCCGAAACACAAGTACTACGTCTCAAGCTCCCATTTTGAAACTCAGTCTGCAGTCCAAATGAGCCTTAGACGCGTCATTCCACTGGAGGCAGTGGAAGTCACTCTTCAGTTGGACGTTTCATTGAAACCTACTTGGGAGTAGGTTCTAGAAGGGATATCATGTCAGATTTATTGAGGAATAAAGCACTTTTCTCACATTTTGTGAAACAACTCTTAAAATGCTCTGATTGGTGGACAGATAAAAAGATATTTTGCGGTGTCTGTTTTCAGTATGTCGAAGTTGCAGTTTTGCAGATATTTTGTGATCATTAATGCATACTGAATCAGATTAGCGTAAAGCTAAAACAGGTGTGGAACTCACTGACATGGTAATTAAATCCTGTTTATATTGGTCGTTACACACTGCTGGTCATTAAAATCAACCAACCAACGTCTACAACTGCTTGTCCTGAGCGGGGGTCACGGTGAGCCGGAACCTATCCCGGGACAGAGCTGAAGGGGGGGCGGACACCAGTGCATCACAGGGAACCCCAAGCAGGGCTCAAACCTCAGACTTGCCACACAGCGAGCACTGGCTGAACCTGCCGCACCACTGCGTCCCCATCATTAAAAACAAACGTAGAGTAAAACTTAACATTTTGTAATTTTACTTTGTGTTATTTAATTCAGACACAGGTCATCTGTTTGAGGGCCAGCGAGTCCTGTTTGAAAAGATGATGAGGTGATAGCATGCACAGCATTGGAATGTATTCCATCATTTACCACACCACTAAATCAGTCAATAAAAACTTAATGATGCAGAGCTCCCTTGATTTATTTTACGAGAAGAGGTTCTATAAAAATCCCACATTTATCTATAATAAGTAAAATACTTTAAGATTCTTAAATTTTTTGCCAACTTCAATTTAATTTGAAACAACCAAAAATAAAAATATATTGTCTCCACAATCTATTCAGTGGCAACTGTTGACTGATCATCCCCTAAAGGTGTAACGTTCAAACGTTCTTGATATTGATCATCAGCATCTAGGAACACCAGACATGAGCTGTAAACACTGTGGAAATGAATTTAGTGACGATGCTCTGCACTCCCATTCTACAGGTGGTCCCCAATTTACGATGGGGTTATGTTCTGTGAAACCCATCGGAAGTTGAAAATATCATAAGTTCAAAATGCATTTAATATACTTAATACACACCTCTGCGTGACAGATGGGGAGATTCAACATTCGAAGTACGGTTTCTACTGAATGTCTATTGCCAGCTCGCCATTGTAAAGTCGAAAAAATCGTAATCAAACCATCGTAAATCGGGGACCACCTGTATTAGGTTGCTCTTTACTAGCCACCAACCCCCTCTGTCAGCTTTGGAGGTAAACCTAGTTTATGAGATTAGATCGAACCTAATGAGGTTGAAATAAACTGTAAAAGGCTTCTATCCTTGAAAATTTGTAATATGAGGAGCCAGTGTGACTGTATGTGCACATGTTGGGGGGAGGAGATTCAGTTAATTAAAATGCATTTTAATTAGTTCCCGACTCCCAGATGCGGGCTGCTGTTCGCAGGTGGTTTGGCAGTGCTGCTGGTGCACAGCTGATTGTGCGCACAGGTAATCGATTGGCAGCTGCGTCCCAAACCCAGAGAATCATGGGAATTATGGGAGAAGTGTTGTAGACGCGACCTAAGCAGAATAAGCTAACCGACAGAGCAGTTGACCCTTAGAGTAGAATCACTCATGTGTTCTGTTTGTTCTGCCAGTGACCCAGCACTCACCCTTTGTACCCCTGCTTTCTGAGACACAGTGGCACCTTTTGCTATGTTTCTAGATTCTTCCGTGCTGGAGATGTTCAACTCTTGACCTCTCTGATCCAACAGTTCAAATGTTAACCTCCCACACTACAGTTGTGCTGTACATGTTTAAATTACCTCTTGGAATCCTGGGCTGGCTGCGTTCAAACAGGTGACTTCACTGTCTGTAGGGCGATGCATTGAGTGCAGGCAAAGAGCGGTCATGCTCTATGTTTGTGTGCCGCTGCGTGGCGTCCACTTTGCTGTAAATAAGCTCAAGGAGAGCAGGAACTTGGAGCTGCTTGGCGTCACCGTGCGTCGCGGTGGGGTCTACCTCAGCCTTGTCACGCACTCACTTGCCTTCTGCGAAACTCATGCGTCTCTCTTTATTTCCTGGAACAAAACATTTGGGAGGGAGGAACGGAGGGGGTGTCACTTGTGGGCAACGCGCCCTCGTGTTGCGTTGCAGGTTCCTGTGCTGGAGGAACCCCGTTGCCTATGCAAGCTTTCATTGTTCGTCTTTGGTTTTCCGCTGCAGAAATAATGTCAACCGTCATCAGAGGAAGAGCAGAACACCTGCTTTCTCTGGGTGCCGTTGTGATGATCGCCCGACGCACTGCGGCTCAGCGCGTTTTCCTTTCTCTGACTCTAATTGCTCCCCGGTGAGACATGCCCAGTGTCCACACGGCCTGCGGGGGCGAGACACCGACATGTTTCTGCGTCACTGGAAATGCCACCCGACTTGGTTCAGACAGCCCTTTCTGATGCCATGCCTCGCTCTCCGGCAGGTAACCAGGTGGATGTGATGCTGTTGCTGTTTAGAACCGAAGCGGTCTTTGTCAACCGTTTCCTGCTCATTGACACCTCCAGTCCACACTGCGCTGCAGGCCGTGGGTTCAAGACTGCAGCAGCTGTTAGCGCTGAGCTCGTGGACGCCTTGTGCTCCTCCAGCTTGCTCCTCTAGGGGGTGCTGCTATTTCATGGAAACACACTAAACAAAGGCGCACACCTGCGGTCGACACATGCGACTTCTCACTGATTGTTGTGCTCACTTGGGTCTCATTGTGGCAGGGGTCACCCAAGGACACCCGGGATGCTAGCGGACTCGCTTTGGGTTGGAGTTTTCTATTGTGATTTTAGCTATTTCCAGTCAATTTCTGATTTGTAAACTTTTCAAAAGTTTGTGACATTTTCTTCAGCACATTACCTTTCCATGGGCTCTTTCTAGAACACGGTCTTGGACTCAAGTGAAATTCGACCGTGCTGCAGTTTGCTTTCCTGATACACAACTGTTTTATGTTTTTGGTACTCATATATATTGTAGCATGATGGGGGGGTGTAGGTTTCTGAGCTCTTCATTTGGATTGGCCCGAACTGGGGCTTTGATCGCGGCCTTCGGGAGATGACTGCCTGTCATCTGTGATACATGCGATCGGGGTGAGAGCGGGGGTGTGCGATAGAGGAGGAACTGATTGGACCTTCGAAGGGTCAGTTCAACAACAGGTGTGGGTTGAAAACACCCAGCTACGACCATAAACGTTGCTGGAGTTGTGTGGGTTGTCATTTCATCGGTGGTTTTGATGATAAGGCTATGACCCCCCCTCCCGCCCCGCACAAACACACAGACCTCATTGTGGACTAGTTTATACTTAAGCAGTGAAATCCCACTTTAGGGTCCATCGCATGTAAGACATGGAGGACATTTCAGAGCAGCGCTCGGGGGGTCCTGTCTCAAAAACTGACAAGGACTGCGCTCCTGGGTAGATTTCACCCCATTACAGTCACAGCTGAAAATAGGAGCCACTTGTACCTTTTAAGGCTCTCCCGAGTGTGATGTCGCCATTTGGATCTTCGTCACACACGGGGCTCTCTGGCTGTCTGACCGCAGGGCATTAACCCCGGTTCTGTCTCTTAACACCAAGCGCCCAGGAAGCTTTGACATGGCCCGGTGGGCATTGAACCCACGACCTTCCAGCTTCAGTTTAAACACTCTTAACCACAAGGCCACAGCACCGGTTTTCCTGTTTTACTCTTGAATAAAGAAGTTGCATGAAGTGTCATAGGCTGTAAAAGGTGTATTGCATTTCACCCACTTTAGTCCTAGTTTTGGTGGATCCGTTTCGGAACAGTGTTTCACCACTGGAGTTTATTTTGTTCTTTCTAGTTTTTCTTTGAAATCGGAATCTCCCAGTTCACCAGTTTAACTTGTGCCATCTGGGCTGAGGTGAGAGTGCGTACAGTGCTGGACTGAGAGTTGGTCCATGTGTTTCTGGTAACAGCCATGCTGTTCTTCTCAGCTGTGGGTGAACAGTACTGCTGATCAACCTGGAAATGAGCAATAAAGTCTTCAAAGAAATGACGGTCTCTCTCTCTCTCTCTCTCTCTCTCTCCTCTCTCTCTCTCTCTCTCGTCGCTCTGCGTGTCTTTTTCCCTCTCTGCAAATTTATCGTTTGGCTCTGAGCGCCCGGCCTGTACTTCATTCTACCCTTAATTAGCGGATTCCTCCAACTGATTTAATAACCGTGCTGAACTTATCTTTCTGACACCATGCCAAAAGTAGTAATTGAACCGTTGCAAAACACAAACGCATAAACGACTTCTGTAGGGACAATTAGATTACACATTTTGCCATTTCAATGAATTTTGTGTAATTATTTTTCACTAAAGTTGCTAAGCAGATGGATTTATCCAAAGTCAAACAGGTAACTCTTTACAAGAAGACAAATTCAAGTGGTTGTGGGTTTGACATTTAGTTGATGTTATTCCTCTTCCTTAAAAACACAGCGGTTACAAATCCAAATTACCACACTGGGCACATTTTGGTGATAAGTACTCATTTTATATAATAATTATAAAACAGGTCCACTTATTGACAGGTGACAATAGTTTCACATGCAGTCATCTTCAGGGACAGCAGGACTCCACGGGGATACACCACCGGGAAGACTGTGCTTGAATACGCCCGTTTTTAATATTTAAAAAAAGCGCAGCACAACAGAAAGCAGAAAAGGATGCTCTGGTCCACAGAGAAGGACAGCCGAGTGATGTGTGACGGGAAAAGGGCAGCAGCAGAGACACAACGTTAGCAAGAGCCCCTCGGGACAGAAAGGGGCGCCTCCACACAGGGAGACTGCGCTTGCTGTCCGTGGTGTACTTTATACTGTAAAGCAGAAAGACATTTACCTAAGAACACTGAGAAAAACAAGACTGGCTGGATTAGTAATGGCCTGATAACCTGGAGGTTCATGGCAGACTCCTGCAGCTACAGTTGCAGAGCCACCTGTGGAGAACCTTGTAATGAAATTAGTACATCCACTAGGATTGGGGGTTGAGCCTTTCTCCAGGGAAAAGGGTACCAAAGTACTTTTGTGGACATACACGGGAGTCCATGATGCTGCCAACTTAATAGTTAACTTGCAAACTTGGAGCTGCAACGAGTCCCCGGCAAGGTGACCCCAAAGCCCCTCAGTGGTTCATCACCCTGCAAAAACAGGAAACGGCACGCATAACCACCGGTTGAACTGTCCGATGGGCCTCAGCAGGTTGTACGTTTCAGGCTGCTCTCAAGGTTACAGGTCACGCCTACACATTTGGCACAAGGTGAGCTCAGGAGCTAACGTAACCTAAAGCTCAGCCGCAGGAAAGCACTTTATGGATGAGCTGTATGTTAAAATGAGAACATTATCTATATAGAACATAATACTATAAAACATAATGTTCCCCCTCAGCTGCATGTTCTTTATTATAACTCTACAGCAGTGTCCTGAACACACGACTTGATGTGTGAAATAAAGGTAAATATGGCCAAATCAGTAGCAGGACATTCTGTAAACTTCAAGAAACATATACCTCTCGCAACTCTGAGGATGCTTGGGCCCCACTCTGCTTGCGTTACACATCACTGTCTCACAGCAGGACTTACTGCTTTCCACACTACTGGGTTCACGCTGTGCTGCAGGGCCGTGAAGGCGATACTATCTGTAACCTGTAGGCAGGTAATATCATATCAAGTTACTGTGAGGTCTTTCTAGAACGACGGCACGATCGTAGACAGACCTTTGAAAACGCCTGCTGTCAACCTGCGAGGTTGTGTTCCAAGGCTCTGAAGGCACACACAGATCTGACCAGCTAATCCATTCGATTAATTGATCTCCCTCTTCAAAACAAACTCCGCAGCTCCTAGACGTTTCCCTCAATACACTTCACTGCTTTCATGGTAATCAGGGATGTGGAGGGTACAACTGTGTCCTGTGGGGTGTCTGCATACCTCAAATTCCTTACTCAAGTTTACATGGCATATTTCACTAACACCACAATGCCTGGGCCCTGGCTATGGGGAGAAGGCTGCCCAGGTCACCATGGCAACCCCAAGGGAAGTTTCTAATTCTATCAAGGCACTTTGTTGAGTATCAAAGAATATCTGTTAGTTTTCCATATTAAACATGCCCAACCCACACAGCCACAGAAGCCCCTCCCACAATGCAAGAGAAACTCCACCCATAAACATGAAACCCCTCCCACAAAGCAGGAGAAACCACCCACAGACCAGAAGTCCCTTTACAAAGGTTGAGAGACTCATTCAGATCACTAGGAACCCTTGTAGAGCCGGCCAAAGTGAAGCTCACGTAAACTGACAGGTTAAGAAAGCCAGGATGGACACAAACCTTACAGGAAACTGTGTCTGATCTCTATGTCCTCAAAAACGGTGTGAAAACAGCACCACTGATGCAGAGCTTTGTTATCTGATGTCAAATTTCAAAGAGGGGAAGATATATATAACAAAAAAAAAAAAACACCCAAGTTTCTTAAAAATACATGTGATAGTTTGCATTATAGTGCTCTTCACATCAAAATATGACACTACACAGTGGTCTGTTAAAATCCAGCAGCGTGATGACTGAACCCCCACACACACATACGCTTCAGGTCAGGGTGTGTATCTGGTGCTCATTATGATGGGTTCTTGTGAACAGCGGAGATTTTCTACAGCGTGTCTTGTATAACTGCTGCCTCATAGATGATTGTGCTCCTCTCCACGGGACGGCCAGCCGCCCTGATTTGTTCCGGGACTCAAGCAGTGAGGCGCTCACTGGTGGGACACAGAGACGTGCAGATGTGCAGACCCTATCACACACAAACTCGCAGGCACCAGTAATAACACCTTAATAACAGCAATTAACAGTGAGAGCTCCTCCGCTCTGAAAAAACCAATCAAGGTGTTGAAAAAGGCAAAGAAACCCCACAATTCCACAACAGCTGTACAGGATGTGTTAAATTTCTTTGGTGTGTGTGTGTGTGTGTGTGTGTGTGTGTGTGTGTGTGTGTGTGTGTGTGTGTGTGTGTGTGTGTGTGTGTGTGTGTGTGTCCTCTTAATGAAGTGCCTTGCTCCCAGACTTCATAAAAGCATGTGGTGTGTACATTCCTGTCCTGGTTGCCGGTGGCGGGTGTGCAATGCGGTTCAAGTGCTCTTGTGGTGAGGTCTCATGCCATTGCTCTGCAGCCCGTCCAGTTGGAAGCGGCTGTGGGCACAGCGGCGGAGGAGGGCACTGGGCAGGAGGGCTGCGCAGGCGATGGCCAGCAGCTGCAGGGCCCTGGCCCAGGTGAAGATGTCGTCCAGGGAGGAGATCTCGGAGAGCACGGCACCCGTGCGCACGCAGATGAAGTTGTATGGAATGAGGCCTGGAAAAAAAAAAAAATAAAGGCACAGGAAGGTACAGAAACATACAGAAACACGGTATTAAACAGACACCAGGCTCTGGCCAGCAGGAGGTGTAGCAGTCAGGGAAAAGGACCAGCAAAATAAAAACCCTGGAAAGTTTGTCAAATACACCAACTCCTCAGCTTACAAACACAACTGGGAGCTGTGTCTTCGTTAACTGATTCGTTCCTAAATAAAACGTCACTTTTACCACTAATAAAACATAAATAATCCAGGTTTTCCTCAATTTACATATAGGTTATGTTCTGCAAAAGTTTCAGCTAAATACTTACTAAGACTTATTTTAATATATTTAAATATTATATTAACTTTACATACCCAGTCTGCAGATAGCAGTAAAAGGCATGCTAAATGTTTGTATCCTTGAAAATTCGTAACTCCGCCATTCATAAGACAGCAGTAATGCTTTATCACACTGTACTCCTAAAAATAAAAACCATCTGTCCTTCACATCAGGTGCAAACAATCCTCTAATACTGAACTTGAAAATACTGCTTATGTGAAAGACGAGATAGTTGCGATAAAGTAATGTGCACAGCTTTCTGTGACGATAAAGACAGCTTGTTATGCACGATCACGATCGAATGTGAGTTTGCATCTAACAGGAACAAAGTGCGCCAGGAAACCTCTTGATACGTGTCTCACCAATGAAGACGGAACAGAAGAACATGGTGACGGGAACGTTGAGCACTGGGGAGGCCATGTTCAGGAACCAGTTGGGGGTCATGGGGAAGAGCCGCAGGAACAGCAGGAAGAAGAATAGGCTGCTGCGGTTCTCCTCCACCTTCCAGGAGAGAAAGCGGACTGGTATTACATTAGTAATGAAACCTGCCATGTGTTTTCAATAATGGTTTCTCTGTGTACACTCAAAGACCCCTTACAACTCCACAATTACTACTCTATCTACAGGGGCAGCTGGTAGTGTAGTGGGTAAAGCTACTGCCTTTTGACCCAAGAGTCACAGGTTTGAATCTCACCTCCAGCTGCAATGCCCTTGAGCAAGGTACTTACCCTAAAAAAAACTGCTCAAGTAACCCAGCTGTACAAATGGGTAAATAATTGTAAGTATCTTTGGAAAAAAGCATCAGATAAATGAATAAATGTAAATTTCATCATTCCAGCATGAAAATAAAACTTCATATAAATTCAGATTAGACTAATGCAAACTCAGCAGTTTAACATCTATTTCCAAGGAACCTGAACCTGCAAACTTGCAGTCATAAAGCCCAGATCCTTCATCCACAGCAATGGCTCGTAACGGCCTGACAAGGTCTATATAAGACATTTAGATCAAAAATACGTCATCTCTTGTGTTTCACATCATCTCTTCTTAGGATCTACCATTATTTATAATCTTGTCAAACTATACTTTTTACATTTTGTAATTCAAGGAGTACCCCTAAAAGTGAAAGCAAGCTGTTTCTTAATTTTCACGATAGTGTATAACACAGTGGTCATTGCTTCAGGAGTTTTTATGATTAGGTTCTTAAACTGTTTTAGCCTTTCAAAAAATGTGTAACTATAAGGACTGGCTCATCCAAATTAAGTTTGACTACTACTTCTCATTATGCTTCAGTTTTAGAAATGACCAAATTACACATAGCAACACAAATGTGGTTTCATGCAATTCATTCGCTCAGCAGCTAAATAATGGCAATGAAAACAGGGGGTCACCGGACTATGCAGTACAGATGTGGCGCAGTGCAAGTGACACTTTGCTACTGGACGTCTTTTATTTGAACTGCCTTTTCTTTTAATAAACATTTTGAATGTCCTTATGGTATGCAAAACCTGCTTCATTTTATTACGTTAAGCAAGCTGAAGACAGACCTTCTCCTGCAGCAAGGCCACCTTGTCAGGAAAGAGGCGAATGACGTGCTGTTTCCCGAAGGCCTGGGACAGGAAGTAGCAGAGCGTGGAGCCCACAGTGGTGAGGACACAGGCCAGGAAGAGGCCCTCCCACGGCCCAAACAGCGCCCCTGCCAGCATGTTCTATGAATGGTAGAGGAGCAGAAAACAACCGGTGTGAAAACAGTGTAAAACACAACAAGGAGCTGTGCTGTCTTCACTGGGACCGAAGCCGGTCCGCCCCCCAGTTGGCTATACAGAGTTGGTGCAGGTGGATCCACTCACCAGGAAGGAGGAGCCTGGAATGGCGAAGGCCTGCTTGTAGAGGTACGCGCTGCAGAAGAGCAGCAGCACGTAGCTCGCATGCTCTGCTCGGTAGAAACGCAACAGCGCTGCCTGCACACGCAGCTCCTCCAGGTCCGACGGGAACTTCAGGCTGGACACACAGGCGACAGGTCGGAGTCACGCACAGTCTCAGTCCTGAGTCTCCTCAACAAACACCTAACACCCACTCCCAGCAGGGAAAAGAGCAAGAATGGAAACAGGAGTGGGTCCTTTTTCCAGTAACTGGTGCTGTAAAAGAATCGGTATCTAACAGGCCTTCTCTGAAGGTCGTCACATTTAATGTGGAAATGAGAACCTCAGAAGACAGAGCTGTTTAACGTGTATGTGTGAAATTAATGCCCCAGCAACATCCTAAAATCATACCGCTCCTCCAGTGAACACAAACCCCGCGTAGAGCAGGAAGAACCTCCCAGTAGCCGATGGAGAGAACATCAGCTGCGAGGTAGCGCGGTATGAGACGAGCAAAATGCCTCTAGAGTAACACACTAACTGTATGGCAGATAAAGAGCAGCCGCAGGACTGATTGCCTTTATCACCTGTGCCGTTGTGTAAACTCAGCATTGATGGTCCCACTGGTCAGAAGTGCACAGAGCGACCGCCCCGGCACTCCCACCATCCCTGATGACAGGGCTGCAGCCGTGCAAACCTCACTCCACTCTCGTCACCCTAAAATATGAACACTGAAAACGCCTTCCCGCCGCTGCTAGCAGAAAAACAACTGGTTTCCATGAAACGACAATACTGTTCTATTACTTTGCTCGGTTGCCATGGAAACTCACATGTGCATCGGCGCTACGGTAAGCAAATGATGCATTTCTGCTGGACACTCCAGACGGTGGACCTCTCGCGCTTCTTCCACATGCCTTTCTGACAGCGAACGGAAAGGGCAAAGTTTTCACCACCAAAATCAATGAGAATGACATGCTGCTCCCTGAAAGCCTCTCGGGGACAACTTAAAAACAGGAGGATCGTAACTTTTCCAGTCCCTGCTGGCTGATGTGAGACGCGGGTGAGTCCTGATCCAGCATCTCCCTGGGCACGAGCTGCTGAAGTGACCGATTGAGGCCAAGTGCCTAATGGACGCAGCGTTTAAAAAGGGCAGTAAATGAAGAGCAGCTGGAGTACGCAGCAAAGCACACACTTAAACTGTAACCCTTGGGCTGTTGAAGCACATCACAAATCCATTACTTTAAACAGGATGCGATGTTATTGCTTTGCTAAAAACGAGGACCGGGTGTGTGCGATGAAGGCGTGAAGTGTTCTCTGTGCAACGCTCTCCACACCAAACTAATTAAACATGCAGATGGACAGCGCTACTCTACTTTTCTTCCATTATCCATCACTTTTTAGCAGTAAGTGCTTCTCCATGGCTGGGTCACTGTGGCCTGGAGCCTATCCTGGATGCACAGGGTGTGATGCAGGCTACACTGATGGGACAGCTTTCAGTCAAAGGGCAATCTCACACACACACAAAAGACCTCCTGCTCCCTCTCCGTGCTGATTAATGTCGCTCCATTAAAGGCCGAGCTTTGCGGCAGGGACACAGCAGAACCCGGGTCATGTTCCCTTTCCTTCTAAAAAGGAACAACCTGCTGGGGCGGAAGGAAGTGCTCACACAGCTCTGGGCACAAGAGGCTCCTGCAAAGGGCCACTTAAGAGAAGATGGGTTATTATAAGACACAGAGTGCTTTCTATTTGGCTGAGGGGGGAGTGCAGGTGTTGGTCACAAACAGGCTGTGACGGTACATGATGACGGCCCACGGCAGCCCCCTTCAACCCCTTCAACCATTGACTCATTTAGCTGACGCTGTTCTCCAAAGCTACTTACACTGTTAAGGTTATAACTCTTTACCCATTTATACAGCAAGGACTTTTTTTTTCACTGGAACAATTTAGGGTAAGTACCTTGCTCAAGGGTAATATAGCTGGAGGTGGGATTTGAACCTGCAATCTTGGCCAAACCCTTTCTCCTTGCATATAAAAAGTGATAATCCTCAGCAAGACTGGGTTCCGAACTAGACCCATTTGCAGGGGGAATAGAGCAGGCTGTGGCAGAGCACTCTGCAGGACGGACACACACACACACACACACACACACACACACACACACCATGGAGCATTTATCATGACCAATCTCCCTAACCCCACACAGATGAGGTCCCGAGTAGAACTCAAACCCGAGACTGAGCCCTGGGACATCACAGCCCAGCCTGACTTCCCACCGAAAGCACATTTCTTAATCAACTCCACACACATTCATTTCCCACATGCTGAGAGTGGACACTCTGAATGTGGGGAACACACTTTACACTGGTGTAAAAGAGACGCTCTGTCTCATACGCCAAACAACCATGTCACGGCACACCAGCCCTTACTGCACTTACCTACGGTGGCCAGCAGGGGGTGCAGTAGACTTGAACCAAGAATGTTGTGGGTTCGAGTCACATTCACTCTTCTATTACAGTACCCTTGATCAAGGTACTTACCATGCATTTACTGCAGTAAAAATTCACCTGCTCTGTGAACGGGTAAAACGCTGCCAGTCACTTTGGACACGGGTGTCACCAACTCACTGCAGTCGCAGTTCGACTAGTTTTAAAAATCACGGCATAAATCCAGAAACCGTGGATGGCTGCTGAGGTGTGCTCACTGCTGAAAACCTCAGATACTGCCTTCAGGTCTGGTGACAAAGCAGTGTACCGCACAGCAAGAGCCAATCTGTCCCAGGCTATCAGAGAGGCGAAGCGCAACTACACAGGAAGAATCCACCGTCATTTTCTAAACTCAAAGGACACAAAGTGCATGTGGCAAGGCATTCAGGCCATCACAGACTAAAAAGCTACATAACTTGTCTGTGATGGCGACGCCTCGCTCCCAGATGCATTGAATGATTTCTATGCACAGTTCGAAGCACAGAACATACCAGCAGGTAAGACCACCCCAACTCCCACCGACCGGGTACTTTGTCTATCTGCAGTAGATGTCAGGAAGACTCTCTCCAGAGTTAACCCACAGAAAGCTGCAGGTCCTGAAAATATACTTGGCCGGGTACTCAGGGAATGTGCTGCTCAGCTTGCAGATGTCTTCACGGACATCTTCAACATTTCCCTGAGCCAGGTAGTTGTACCTGTGTGCTTCAAGATGACCACAATCATCCCTATGCCGAAGAAATCATCGGTGTCCTTCCAGAATGACTACCGATCGGGTGCACTCGCTCCTATCATCATGAATTGATTCGAGTGGCTAGTCATGAAACACGTAAAGAGCAGTCTTCCAACCACTGGACCCATTCCAGTATGCCTACTGTCCCAACCGTCTAACAGAAGATGCCATATCTGCTACCATCCACCTCACTCTTACCCCTCTGGAGAAAAAGGACAACTATGTAAGGATGCTGTTCATTAACTTCATTTCAACATTCAACACAATCACCCCTCAGAAATGATTACAGAGCTGAGCCTGCTGGGTCTGACCAGATCCCTCTGGAACTGGATCCTGGACTTTCTGACTGGGAGACCCCAGTCCGTCAGGATCGGCAACTCCACTTCCAGCACCACCACACTGAAAACCGGCGTTCCCCAGGGCTGTGTGCTCAGTCCACTGCTGTTTACCCTATTGACTCATGACTGTGCTGCAAAGTACAGTTCAGATCATATCATCAAGTTTGCTGATGACACTAGAGTTGTGTGCCTCAAGAGCAACAATGAGTCAGCATACAGAGACGAGGTGAACCAGCTTGCAGAATGGTGTAAAGACAACAATCTATTTCTTAATGTTGATAAGACTAAAGAGATAATTGTTGACTTCAGGAGAACCCGAGTAGACCACTCTCCATTGCACATCAAAGGAACAACTGTGGAGAAAGCTCCAAGTTTCTTGGTGTGTACATGATGGAGGACCTCTCCTGGACTCTGAACGCCACCTGCCTAGCCAAGAAGGCCCAGCAGCATCTTCACTTCTTGCAGAGGCTGAAGAGAGCCAAACTCCCTTCCCATCCTCACTACCTTCTACAGAGGGACGATAAGAGAGCGTCCTGACCAGCTGTCTTACCATGTGGTCCGGGAACTGCACAGTCTCTGACTGCAAGACCCTACAGCGAGTTGTAAGAACAGGTGAAAAGATCATGGAGTTCCTCTTCCCACCATTGACTCCTCATACAAAAACCGCTGCGTCCGCAAAGCCACCAGCATTGTGGACGACCCCTCTCACCCCTCTCATGAACTCTTCGCCCTGTTGCCATCTGAGCATCCGTGCCACTACCAGCAGACTCCACAACAGTTTCTTCCCTGAGGCTGAGGCAGTCACACTACTCAACACCCTGCTGCCTCCCAACGTTCACCTGGCTGGCACAGTCAAACAGCTAACGCAGCACTACACTACACCACAACTACCTACAGCTCAGCCCATGTCTGCGTCCACGTCCTGTCCTGTGTATTTATTTACTGTCTTGTGCTATGTTCTTTGTTGCACCATGGTCTCCGAAGAAACGACATTTCGTTCCACGTATTATACAAACTAAACTGTAAAGAGGAATGACAATAAAAACAACTTGAACTTGATAAATGATGAGGATGAACAACAAGAAGAGATCATGTCATAAGTATCGAAAAGTTCGGTGGCGGCTCCAGGACTCGGACGTCGCACAGAGCAGGTCCTGTGTCTGGCTGTCTGTCTGTGGCTTCCAGAAAGGCAGTTTTTTTTGCGCGCTCCTACCCCACTTGTACCTGTGTACCTATACCTGTATCCGTATCCGTACCCGTATCCGTACCCGCGATCTCTCGCCTCCCCGGCGTCTTCCTCTCGCTCTCCGTCCTCGATCTCCGCTCCCAGGCGCTGCGGTCCCGGTGGCAGAAACGACGACAGCAGGTAGAGATAAAAAGTAGCGGCGGCGACCACTGCGAGGAGACCGGCCACGGAGCGCATGGTCCCGGTGTCCCGGTGTCCCGGTCTTCTGAAGCACCCCCGGAAAGGCTGGTCGCCGAGCGCCTAGACAGCTACGGAACTTCCGTCCTCAAGGGGAGTAAAGGAACCACTCTCTAATAGTGCTGTCGTATGCGGGGACACGAGAAGGTGTCGGACCGGAAGGGGATGGGCAGGTCGCGAGCAACTTTCCCAAAGCTCCTAGCGAGTAGACGGAACGGGAACCGCTGTTTGACAACATCGTTAGACGGAGGAGAGAAGAATGCCGGACCAACAACTAACTGATAGATTACAGGCCGTTTTTTGAAATTATATTTAAGCGACAGAATAAAAAAAATTGTACATAATTAGACCAGTAATCATAATATCGTAAAGAAACATACGTGCAGTGCTACTTGGGTAACAGGGATTTGAAGGTGTACGAAGTTCGAACATCTCGAGGGACCATTCCCATTGTGCCTGCTTCATTATTCTTTACACACACACGTGTGTATATATATATATATATATACACACACACACACACACATTTTCAGAACCGCTTGTCCCTTACGGGGTCACGGGGAACCAGAGCCTACCCGGCAACACAGGGCGTAAGGCCGGAGGGGGAAGGGGACACACCCAGGACGGGACGCCAGTCCGTCGCAAGGCACCCCAAGCGGGACTTGAACCCCAGACCCACCGAAGAGCAGGACTGCGGTCCAACCCACTGCGCCACCGCACCCCCTATATATATATATATATATATATATATATATATATATATATATATATATATATATATATAAAATTTATTCATATATTTATTTATATATTTATTGGGGGGCGCGGTGGCGCAGCGGGTTGGCCGGATCCTGCTCTCTGGGGGTTGGGGTTCGAGTCGAGTGCTGTCTGGATGCCTTGCGA